>NC_143554.1:17438500-18088250 GCF_054136105.1 Typopeltis vanoorti
AAGAAGCTAGGGCAGTGGTCGCCAAAGTGGTCGATATAACATTGTTAGGGGTCGATTCGGGCTCAGAAGGTCGATAGAAAAATATACGACATCATTATACGGGTAATATTTAATTCGGTTAACTTTGATTACCTCCATCCTGAATGATAACGCAATTAAGAGTGAATCGTGGGAGAAGTGACATGAATAGGACCTGTCAGATGGAGTAAGGTCATGAAAATAGTTACAGAGGCCAATCAAGTAGGCCAAAATAACGTATTTACCAATAAACGGATGGTGGTTCCCGCCCGGCCGGGGTGACGGGAGCGAGATTGCAACATGTGCGCGGTTCTTATTTACTTATACGTATTCGATCCCAGTCTCATTTTCGCGCATCGATATACAAGTGAGCGTTAATGTTCTAAAATTCATCAACGTACATATTATAATTGAATCGTTATTCATTCAGGAACTAAACTTCTGTATGTTGAAGAATTGAGCAGGACTGGTAGTAATACCAGTGATATTACTAGTGATAGTAATAGTAATATAATAATATATACATACAATAAACACTAATTGTATGTATAACTATAAAATAAACAATCTAAAAACTCACATAAGCGTTTTTTTTGCTTGTCCTATTATAATTACGTAATAGTAAAATAGAGGGGTCGATAAAGAGTCAAGAAACTCTTGAAGGGGTCGATGGTCAAATAAGTTTGGCGACCCCTGAGCTAGGGTATTCTGTCTGTTAATGAATTACACGTGTTCTGGCTGGTTTGTCTGCTTAGCAGATGAAAAACCTTTCTACCTTTTGTATGAAACTGACTACTAAGTATCTTCAGCACAATCGATAAGCAATATAGTACATATTATTACATAACACCTCCAGGGAGTGCAAAGGACTCATAATGGGGGTGGGGGAGCACTCTACTCTACTGAGCTAAAGACATCTCACCCTTTCCACTACTTTGACAGTGCTAACATCAGCGCCATCTACCGACCATCATCACCAACAACAGCATTTTTTTGTCTGTAAATTGCGTGTGTTCAGAAGGCCCATTTGTTAACTTGGGAATAATAATGAGTAATGGTAGAAAACAAATTATTCCAGCAAATATATTGTATGTAACCTGTTATAGGTGTCATTCCAAATGACATGAAATTGTTACTGTACAAACAATTAAAGTATTAATGTACATGTCTTTAAAAAAAAGGGGAGGAGGTCGGGATTCACACTTTGGTAACAGTTGATGCTATGTTTATGTTCAAACCGTGAGTAGAATTTAATCAGTCTACGGATATTTAAAATAAGTTTTTAACTCCATTGGTAATCATAGTAGCCTTTGGTCAGAAAGACCTGGGCTGAAATCAGGCCTAGGGATGAGATGCAAATAATTTTTGTAAGAGACCAGCTAACTGAACTGATACTGAATAAGGCAGTCTCATAAACACCCCAGATAAACTGGGGGGGGGGGGGACTCTGCTGTCCAAGATCAGTTAACTTGGCTATGGCTGAGAAAGATCCTTAAGCTCTTCACATTGTCGACAGGAATGGAACCTAGGTCACTCCTTCCGCAGGCATATGGTTGCGAAGTGCATAGCCACTAGGCTAACTGCATGGACATAGGCAAACAGAAATTACTAAAGGGATTTAGAGAAATGATACTCCAGCATCAGTGATAATAAATTATCAGTCCTCTAAATGCATCATTAATACTTAAATATCAATGAAGGGGTCATCCCCAGAAGTTCTATAAGAATGGGCTTAGCAAAGCATGAGGACCAAATTTATTGGAGAATGGTGAATGGGTGTGTTAAGTTGCTAGAGGCACTCATGAGCATACTGTAAGTAAATGAGTATTGGGTGAATAATGATTAGCATGGGCCTCCTTCAATGAGACTGTGGACTCCATATCTAACTTTTTGCAAAGAAACCACTCCTCACCCTCTTGCTCACAGTTTCCTTTTGTAACTTCCAGGGATGGCCTCTTTGTATTTTTCTGGCTAGTTTGCTTACAAATAGATCATTCCTCAATTAGCTTCAGGAATATATATAGTGTCATTCAATTTGATATGTCTTTAAGAGATTATGAGAATACTGAATGGTTAATTCCTTTTAAGTGATTATTCCTGTTGGCACCACTGTATGTGTTGTATGACTAGTGCATTGAACATTCACCATTTCATGCACTAATATTTTCCTAGCTAAAACACTGTGATCATGATATAGTATTGTCAAAAATTAAACACATGATCTTATGTGCATCCACAACATACATCCATACACTATATAGTGATGACATATTCTTCTACAGTACCCTCTTCATTGTTGCAGAGTCCATTGCTTTTGCTCTGTGCACTACAACAGTTATTGCAGCTTGGAAGAAAAGCATGGGCCTGTTGGAATTTCACCAGGTTCTCTTCTTATTTTTAAAGTTCATTCTTCACTAGTTCATTTCTTATTTTTAATCTTATCTGCTATTTTGAAAGAGAAGGAAAGACTAGTGTACGCTTGATTAGGAGCCAAACTATGTATGAATGTTGACCAACAGTTCTTGTGTTTTTCATAGATTTGAATGAAAATGGAGGGATTATGAATGCCAATTTAGTTGCACAGTGCCTATGGAGGCCTATAAAAAATGCATAAGACAGAAACAAAGCATCTGTTTGAAAAAGAATCAAATGAGTTAGTAAGCAGAGAACCATGTATTAGCAAACTTGTTATCTTCTGGATAATATTAAGACATTTTATTAAGGAGGGTTTGGTTCTCCACCAGAACAGATGTAGTATCAGAGCAAACAAGAATACCAATTTTTTGTAGGTTGAAAAAGATATCCATGTTTCATGTTTATTCCATGAAAAACTGAATGTAAAATTTAGTTTAATGAATAACTGCTCATTTGATGATTATGAAAGGGTACTCTTATTATTACACCCTCCATGGAGTCGGCAGACTCATCGTGGGAGGTTCATTCAACTGACAACATATTTATCATATAAAATCTTTAAAATCCTTAACACTCATTGCATTAACAACACATTCTGGTAATGCGGTGACAATTCTCAATGTAAAAAATCTACTCCTCACACCCCTCTTCACCACACTTTTACATAACTTCCAGGAGTGACCTCTGGTTCTTCCCCTCTCACCTTCTACTCTTTTTATAATCCCCTCTGAATTAATCTGATAAAATCCTCTCACTAACTTAAACGTCTCTATCATATCACCTCTTTTCTTCCTATCCACCAAAATCTGCAATCCACATCTCTTCAACCTCTCTCTCTCTCCATAGCCAGTATTCCAAACTCCTGATATTGTCTTAGTCACTCATCTCTGGACCCTCTCCAATGTCTCCACATCACATTGAAAACTAGGTGACCAGATCTGAGCAAAATAGCCCAAGTGTGGTCTGACCAGTGCCTTATACAGTGGCACAAGTACCCTTATCCTTGCATGTTAGAGTACTTCTTATCATAGCAGCACTACAATATGCAGCCTTTGCAACACTTAGCAATATGCCCTCTAAACTTCAGTCTACTGTCAACCACCATTCCTAAATCTCTAATCTCATCCACTTTCTGCAGTATGGCACCACAAATATAGTACACAGCCTTATATTTCTGCACTCCAAAATGCAACACCTTGCACTTATTGATATTAAAACTACAACCCCCACTCTTTTGTCCAAGTAAAAAGTCTATTCAAATCTTCCTGAAAAAAATTAATATCAGCAGTGCTACTTATAATTCTTCCCAACTTTGCATCATCAGCAAATAACTGAAGATCCCCAGTCACTCCACACGATATATCGTTTACAGACAAGTTAAACAGCAGGGATCCAAGAACAAAACCCTGGGGCATGCAACTGGTTACCCTCCTTTTTTGAGACACTGCACCATCATACACAACCTGTTGGTATTTGTTCAGGGAGCCAATCCGTGATCCATCTAACCAATATATTATCTATTCTCATCTTGTGCAGCTTGTACACCAACTAATTGTGTGGAAATATATCAAACGCCTTTGCAAAGTCCAAGAATATCACTGTATATGATTTTCTCTTACCTATCACACCTGCTGCCCTATCATAAAATGCAAGTAAAGTGATAAAACAGGACCTATCCTTTACAAATCCATGCTGACCATCATAAAGAATACTGTGTCTATCGACCAATCCTGTATTCTATTCCTTACCAATCTCTCCAACACCTTGACACAACTGCAGTTATACAGACTGGCCTATAGTTGGAGACTTCCGTCTTAGAACGATGCTTGTGGAGTGGTACTATTTTGCCTTCTTTCCACTCCTTAGGAACCCTACCCACTGCAAGGCTTTCATTAAATTGCATTAACCAGGTCAAGGGCATAGCCAACTGTGGTGCATATTCATTAAGAACACGTGGTGATGTGTTATCCATTCCCATAGCCTTATTCATATCCAACCCAACCAACATGATACACCTCTGTTTCTTTCATTTCAAATTCTCCTAATACTTGCTTCTCTTCTATATATTGTACTGCATCATTTACACCAGTATGATATATGCTGATAAAGTGCTTGTTCAGTAATTCCACTATATCCTCTGCAGCTGTTAGTCTACTGCCATGACTATCCACCAATGTTAATCTGCCATAATTATTCTTCCTCTTGCTTGCTTGTAGCAAAAAATTCCCTTGAGTTAACCTTGGCTTGACCAGCCAATCTCCTCTCATATTGCACATTTTCTTTCTTTACCATGCTCATCACCTTTCTAGCTGCATTTTATACTCTTCATGGATCCGATCATCATTGTCTTGTACCTCCTCCATGACATTTTCTTTTCCAGCACAGCTTGCTTGATTTCACTGTTCATCCATTTCACTCCAACTCTATTTATTCACAACCCTTGATAGGCAGTCATACATCGCTTTTGTCAGATGCTGCCTTGTGAGTTTCTATTGTCAACATTTTTTCCACTAAGCTCATCTACCCAACATACTGATGCTAACTGACTACAGAGCTTCCTATAATCACCTACTTCCATATGTATCCATTTTTGGCAGTGACCTTTTCTTGTTTCATCACCTCCCAAACAAGTACCTCATGATCACTCTCACCAACCAGCAGTAGTGTCAACACTTCATTAACAACTACATCTTACGAAGTTATCACTAAATCCAAAACATTAAAGCCACTGGTTGCTTAAGATATCTCTCAGAAATTCCAAAAACTCATTCTCCTTGTTCCCATACACTCTCCTCCTTTCAGTCTATATTCCTGTAATTAAAGTCTCCTGCCAGGATCACTTTCTTTTTATATGCCCAACTAATTTGATTAAACATTTCAAAATCAGTATTCTCTGCATTCCCTGTCCTATAACAGCATCCTATCAGATATACTAACCTGTTTATTTCAACTTCACACGACACAGATTCAAAACTGCCAACTTCCACACTTTGCGGAAGTTGACAATTCCTTTGCAATCATTAAGCATTCCCCATTTCACATTTCTATCCTTCCAGAAAATTATATATCCTTCTATTTCTATTCCCAACATCACATCCTCCTCAGACAACCAAGTTTCTCTTATTCCAATTATCTTTGGATATACTGACTCAATCAATGCAACAAACTCAGCTCTCTTGTTTCGAATACTCCTTACATTTGTGTATAACATAACAATCACTGTCTGTTTGAGGCCATTCCCATTCTACTTGCATCAATGTTCTCTATTTTAGTGGCTATACCACACCTTTCTCTTCCATCTGACCACTCCTGTTTCCCTGATCCTGACTCTGATTTCCATTCCTACCTGTCGCATCCTCACCATTATGTATTCCATCATCTTGTGCTGCTGCAATCACATCTTCAACCTCACATACATCTTCCTCCTACATACAATCTCTTGATTTGTGCTATCCTGCTTTTCACAGGCAGACTCTGATCATTTGCTACATTAACTTCTTGACTCTATGCCTTCTCAGAAAACAATAGCCTTTTTAAACGCCCAACACCAAACCCATTCAAATGTAATCCATCAGCTTTATACCATTCCAACCTTCCTTCAAATTCACTCCACAGATTTACAAATTGAACCCCCTTTGTCTTACACAACTTGGTCATCTTACTTGTTCGATTGGTAGAGTCTCTGCTACTAATGACTCATGCAAAAAGTTAAGCAAGTTTGAGTGCGGTTAGTAGTTGGAAGGGGTTCAATCGTTCGATGCTGTTGGCACATTCTCCCTCGATGAGTCTTTGGACTCCCTGGAGGTGTCAAAATAATAATAATAATAATAATTATCTATGCTCACAAATCACTGTTGTCATATCTGGGCAACATGCCTACGGCTTTCCCAACAACACTATTCTTCTTTACCTGCTGTAAAAACTTCCTCAAGTTTCTATCAACATTCTTTGTATCCCCCCAACTAAGTCATTTGTCCCCACAACTTCCACTAATTTTGATGCCCAGTATTTCTTTTTCTGCAACACAGCAGTTATTTGCTTCATTGTTCCACTAGGAGAGCATGTTTTGTGCACTATTAGTAATCACACCTCTAATGATCGAGTCCCCATACACTGATATACGACTATTTTTTGATTCTTTCTTTATAATATTAACTTCCTCCTTCTCCTTATCATCAGCAAGTCTCTCTTTTAGCTGTTTAATATCCTCTTCCAGATGTTTCATTTCACTTTTCATTTTCACTAACTCCTGCCGAAGCTCTTCCCAACGTTTGCACCCATTTCATATTGATCTAATCTATCCAGACACTTTTCACATATGTTAATGCTTTCCTTCTTCTTGTTTACCCAAACAGTCCATAAATCTTTCACATTTTCGGTGCATACATATACCAGGTTTCACAAAGCATCCAACTGCAAAAAGTCCAAGGTAGAGCCAGACTTTCGTACAGAAGCGTTCCGTGCCACTGATGTACATTTCTTTATGGACGCTATCTTTATAAGCTGAAGCAGTACAACAAACAAGTAGCAAAATACAATATAAAGAACAAAAAATAACAATAACGACACTTGTATCCAAACTGAAAAAAATGCAGCACAATTTGCAATAAAAAGCCACACTATAAACTAATTAAAAACACTTTTTTTTTAGTGAAGCTCAAATCTACCACTATGTTCACTCGTAACAAAGATTCTCCTTATCAATATTATGAATATTAATGATCATTGCAAAATATAAGGGCTCAGAAGGAATTATTTTACGGAAAAAAAAAGACAGGGCTGCATTTCAGTTAACTTGTCTTTTGGAGATTCCGATTTTGAATTCTGGCAGAATGTTTTGCATTTGAGAGGTATCCTGTTTTGATTTGATTTTTCAGGCTTGTGGTGTGTTAGTGTTTGGTGATATTGTCAGCTGGTTTCTCATTCTTGAAAACACATGGATTAAATTTCTTACATAACCTTCATCGTAGAACTGAGCAGCTACAGTGTAACACGTAAGGAATTCTTTCTATATTTATAGTTTTCAATATAAAACCATTTGCATTGTCACTAAAGCATCACACCTATCTTCAAAAGCTTTTAATGTGAGAAAAAAGGGTTCCACCGGTAGAGGACTTGTGACTTAAACTGGTGTGATGGAGAACCAAGCCCTTGGCTTTTACTCCCTTTGTCTTGTGTGTCTGTCTCTTAAGGGAGGGGGGGGGTAGTTATTGAGCAAGTGCTCGCCCTATTCGGGCTGTGTGGTTTATAGTTAGCTTTGGAATAGCAGGATTGTTTTGGGCATTTGTGTTTCATTGTATCATGTTCATTATAATAGTATCATTGTATCATGTTCATTATAAGAGAGGTATGAACAGCAGTTAGCTAATGAAGCTAAAAAGAATCCTAGGGAGTTTTTTCGATATGTAGCCAGCAAAAGAAAGAATGATTATGGAAGGATGACATTGATTGGAGGAAATGGTATAAAAACAGCTGTTGCAGAATGTGTGGTGGAGATACTTAATGAGCAGTTCATAAAGATCTTTCAATCTTGTGAATGTGACTTCATGGAGAGATTAAGAGCAGTTGATGATGGGGAGGAGAGACTGACTGTAAGTGAGCAAGAGGTGTTTGGGGAGTTGAGTAAACTAGATGTAAATAAGGCTGTGGGACTTGATAATATATCACCGCGTATTCTGAAGGAATGTGCCAGAGAGTTGACACCTGCCTTGACATATTTTTTTAATACGAGTCTTGCACTTGGTCAAGTCCCTAAAGAGTGGAAGGAGGGCAAGATTGTGCCACTTCATAAAGGAGGTGATCGAACTCAAGCATCAAACTATAGGCCTATCTGTGTGTCAGGTGTTGTGGTTAAGTTGTTGGAGAAGCTTGTGAGATCTAGGATCCAGAGTTGGGTTGACAACAATGGTATAATCTTTGATGGACAGCATGGATTTGCTAAAGGGAGGTCATGTTTTAGTAATCTACTTACTTATTACAATAAAGTGACTGCTTCCTTGGACAGAGGAGAAGGATACACAGTAATATACTTGGATTTCGCAAAAGCTTTTGATAGAGTACCTCATGATAAGTTGACAGTCAAACTAGAGCAGATGGGGTTGGATTTAGATTAGTGCATTGGATTGGAGACTGGCTATCTGATAGGTATCAACAAGTTGTGTATGGGGGTGCAATATCCAGGAAAAGGAAAGTCACTAGTGGAGTGCCTCAGGGATCTGTTTTAGGGCCATTACTATTTAACTTGTATATTAATGATATTGGCGAAGATTTGGATGGAGATATTCAGTTGTTTGCAGATGATGCAAAGTTGGGACGAACCATAAAGAGTAGTAAAGATGTTGTGGCCTTGCAAGAAGACTTGAATAAATTGAGTGATTGGGCAAGCAAATGGGGATGTGAGTTCAATGTTGCAAAATGTAAGGTTTTAAAATTTGGGAAACAAAGATGGGATGCAGAATTTATGCTTGGTGAGAATATATTGTTGGAAGTAGAGGAAATAAGAGATCTGGGAGTGATAGTGGATAAGGATCTAAAATTTAGGGGTCACATCGCCAAAATTGTGAAGACAACACAAAGACTTCTGGGAATGATGAGGAGGACACTGACGTGTAGAAGTAGGGAGATTCTTGTTCCATTGTATAAGGCTTTGATTAGGCCACACATGGACTATTGTGCCCAGATTTGGTCACCTGGTTTTCAGAAGGATGAAGAGATGTTGGAAAGGGTCCAAAGGCGACTGACTAAGGTAGTTTCTGACCTCTGGAATTTCGAGTATGAGGAAAGATTGAAAAGATGTAATTTGCAGAGACTAGTGGAGAGAAGGAAGAGGGGAGATATGATAGAGACCTACAAGTTGGTAAGGGGTTGCTATAGGATCAATGGTGGAGAAGTTCTACAGCGAATAGTGGGAGATCAGGGGAGAACCAGAGGTCATCCGTGGAAACTGTATAAAGAGGGTGTGAGTAGGGGAGTGAGAGGCAGGTTTTTTTCGTGCAGAGTTGTGAATGATTGGAATGCCTTGCCTGAGAGTGTGGTGTCTGCAAGGAGTTTGAACGTGTTTAAGACCCGGTATGATGAGATGTGTGTGAGATAAAAGGACCTCCTAGATGAGTCTTTGACTCCATGAGGTCTTGTTTAATAATAATAATAATAATAATCTGTAGCTGTCCTTATTGGACAGCAACAGATTATAGTTTGGGTGGGTGGCTGCTTGTGTGAAGTAACTTGTGGCCGTTTGTTGGAGGAATTTGAGAATTGTCGGTATATTTGCTTCTCGATGGAGTTGTATGAACCATGGGGCGTCAAATGACATTCTTAGACATTTGTTTTGTATTGTTTGGAGTTTTTTGATGTTGTAAGGTGCTGTGTGATGTGTATGTTATCATGGGTCTTATTATTGACTTGTAGATGAGTAGTTTGTTGTCTATGCTTAAGCAGCTGCGCCTGTTGGTTAGTTTGGGCTATGACTGTGTTTGCTTTGGCGCATATGTGTGCAATGTGGGTATTGAAGTGTAGTTTTTTGTCAAGTTGTATTCCTAGGCATTTCGTTGTTGTTACCCATGGGATTGATTTGTTGAATATATTTACTGAGTTGTGGGGGGATTTTTTTCTTCGTGTGAACAGTATTGCTGTGCTTTTGTCTCTGTTTATGTCGATCCTCCAGTTTTTGAACCAGAGTTCAAGTTCATTTGCTGCGGTTTGTAGTTGTTTTGTTATCGGTTTTGGGCATAGTGATCTGGTTAAAATGGCTGTGTCGTCTGCATAGTAGGCAGAAAATGTTGTCTTGTTCTGTGGGATATCAGCCATGTAGATGGCAAATAGTAGAGGAGAAAGTAGTGAGCCTTGTGGGACTCCCACTGCGACTTTGCATTCAGTGGATATTATTCCTTGTATTTTTACTCGGAATTTTCTGTTTTTTAAGTATGAGCTGATCAGGAGGATTAGATGTATTGGTACTTTTGCTGTTAGTAGTTTATGTAAGAGACCGATGTGCCATACTTTGTTGAAAGCTTTGGCTATGTCGAGAAAAATGGCACTGGTTTGTTGTTTCCAATTGAAACCGTGTGTGATGTATTCTGTGATTCTTTGTACTTGTACCGTGCTGTGGTGTGGTCTGAACCCGAATTGTTCGTCTGTAATGATGTTGTTCTTGGCAGCTATTTCTTGTAGTCTGGTCAGGATTACTTTTTCGGATATTTTTACGAGGCAGGAGAGGAGACTGATGGGTCGGTAATTTTGTGGGAATTTAGGGTTTTTTCCTGGTTTGGGGATCAGGATTACATCTGCAGTCTTCCAACGGTTTGGGAAATAGCTGAGCATGAGCATCGTGTTTATGATGGCAACTATGTGCATGAGTGCTTTGTGTGGTAGATGTTTGATTATTTTGTTCATGATTTTGTCTGGACCCGGCGCTTTTTTATTTTTAAGGTGCTTAATTAGTTCGTGTATTTCTTTTGGTGATGTTGGGCGGATATTCAGTTGTTGATTGTGGTGCCTTAGTGCATGCCGCATCTGTCAGTGTATTTTTGTGATAAATGTTAGGTCTACGTTCTTGTAGCTGGAGGTGAATTGTAGCTCTAGGCTGTCCGCGAAAGCTTCCGCTTTTTCGTCATCACGGTAGACTGTGCCGCGTTCCCCATGAATTGGTGGTACGTAGCTTGACGTGTTGTGAAGGACTTTGAGGAGTTTCCATAGTGCTTGGTCATTTGGTTGTATAGATCGAAGTGTGTTTTCCCAGTGTTGGTTGCGGAAATCTTTGATTGCATAGCAGACTAGTTGAGTGGCTTTGTAGAGTTCTTGTCGGTCTTGTGGCGCTAGTGTTTTGTAATATTGTCTGCATATTTTGTTTTTATGCTGAATGAGTTTTCGGATGTCTTCTGGGAGTTGATTTAGTTTCGTGCTGGATGTAATTGAGGTTACTGCTGTTAGGCTTAGCGTTATTTTTTTTCTAGGATGGAGACTGGAGTTTCGATATCTTGTTTCGTGGAGATGGTAGGTATGGGTCCTATAGTGTCCTTGATTTTTGTGGGTAGTTGTGTCCAGTTTGTGGTTGTAGGGTTTGTTGTTGTTTCGTCTGGTGTAGTACCCAGCTGGAGAAGGACTGGGTTATGGTCTGAGCTTAGATCGTTTATTGTTATTAGCGGGTATTGATGGTTCACGTTTTTCAGGATAACGATGTCTAATACGTCTGGTTGCCCGATTGTGCCGTAGTGTGTGTCGGTTCGATCAGTCCTGCCACTATAATGTTCCTGTTAGCGATGAAATTGTGTAGGATTTTGCCGCTTTTGTTTGCAATCCTTCTATTCCATGCCACGTGTTTAGCGTTTAAGTCACCAGCCATTATTATGGTTTCATTATTGTCTAGTAGCTGCGACAGGTCTGTGGTAGATATGTGTTTGTTTGGTCAGGTGTATGTGGTGTAAATTTTGAGACTGTTTGTGTTGGCTAGGTGAACTTGTAGTCCTGTGACTTCTAGGGTTGTGAGCTGGGGGGGTTATTTCGTTAAATCTGAGTTGTTTTCTGATGAAGATAGCTGTTCCTCCACCTCTGGCTGTTGTTCTGTCGGTTCTGAATAGGTGGTAGTTTCTTAGTTTTGGGTTGTCTGATGGGCGCAGGTGAGTTTCGTTTATTAGTATTTATGTCTGTCTATGCGTTGTATGAATTCTCTTAGTTCGTGCATTTTGTTGAGTATGCCGTTTGCGTTCCAACATATTATCTGAAGTGAATTGTTGGTGTTGATTGTGTTATTCATGAGTGAGGGTAGAGAAGATTACTCGTGCGTTTTTCATGAAGTGTTTTGTTGAGTTTGGGTGGGGTTTTTCTTACTGAATTACGAGTAGCATTTCGCCTAGGGCGGCTGTTATTTTGGCTGAGTTGGTTGTGGGTGGGGGGTTCTTGGTTTGTTCTTACTATATCGGCATGTGTTGTGTTTATGCGGGTAGTCGTGGGAATTACTGGTTTTGATGTGGGTGGCATGTGTTTGTTTGTGTCTGTTGTGGAGCTTGGATCTCTTTTCATGTTGTCACTTCGTCGGTTGGGTGTTTAGTACATCCCTTATAATTTGCAGGGTGTGGGCCGTCACAGTTTGCACATTTTGCTGGGGTTGTATGGGGTTTAGTACAGGAAGCTGTGGGGTGTTTGTCTTCACACTTCAGGCATCTGAACTCTGCCTTGCATTGGCTCTGGGTGTGTCCGTACTTTTGGCATCGGTGGCACTGTCCGGTTGATGCCCTCCTTCGAAGTGGTTCCGTTCTGATAATGAGGTCCCACACTGTTCTTAGATTGTATATATCATGTTTGTCTTTTTCGAACTCTATTAGGATTAGTGGCATCGGGGTTTTGTCTCCCCTGTGCATTCTCGAGACTTTTATGTGCAAAGCCCTGTCTTGTTAGGTCTGCTTTAACTTCATCTGTTGTGATTGATTCTACTACTCCTCTTATTACAACTTTTAAGTTTTTCTCACTTTTTAATGCGAACATATGGTAAGGGATCAGTGAGTCGTCTAGTTTTTTAGTGAGGTTCCTGAAGTCTGTTACTGTTTCGGGTTGTATTCATATTCCCTCTGCTGTATTTCTTGCTGTAGAGAACTTGAACTTGATTTCATGATATTTGCTGTCTCCGACCATTTTTCCTTCGATTGGAGGATAACTGGAGGGATGCGTTCTTTTTTTGTGTCGGTTGATGTGTCCATGGTGTTTCCTGTTCTACTGTGTCCGTGATCTTTCGTCGTTTGTTTCTGTTGATTACTTCAAAATCTTTAGTCTTGTCTTCTGAGTTAGAGTAGTGTTCTTGTGGGGAGGGTTCTGGTTGTTCAACTTCTAAGTCGGTGGGGCCATGAGTTCCTTCATCGTTTGGTGCTGATTGTATGAGTGTTACAGTGCCCGGATATCTGGTTTCCAGTTGTAAACCTATCTTTCTGAAAAGTGTTATTAGTTGGTCATAATTAAAGTTTGTTAATGTTAATTCCTCCATTTGGTTCTGCCGGTATGCTACTGTTAGTTGCTAGTGGATGGGTAATAGTAAATAGAAAATTTACTTACAATGTCTGGATTTTCTTCCATGCACTTTGCTTTCTTTAGTTGTTTCGTTGAAGACAATCCTAATCCACTTGCAGATGCACTGATCACGAATTTAGTTCACAAAATCTGTATACTATATCCTATTCGACTATAACATATACTATATTTGATCAAAAGCTCAGCACTTCGAAACACCTTAAAACTGCTGCCTGAAGAAAACACTAACTCGAGAGCCTCCAATCATCACCGGTAGAGGCATGCATAATTCAGATTTTATAGTTCGCCCATAGATTAGAGACCCTTCGACACTTCTGCGCATGTCCCAAAAAGGAGAATCCATTCCGATAATAGGGTAATCAATCAGTCTTCTGGAATGAGTTTGTTTATTATTACAGGTCGGAAAATGTAGCTTTTCTTTTACAAACATTATAGTTTTTAAAGTGTAACTATTTTGCTTGTATAACAGTTGGAAAAATGTATGTAGAGTATTAACAAAATTAAAAAAAGGTATAGCATAAAACAAAAATTTAATGAAATTTATTTTTAAGAAAGTTTTCTATAAAATAAAAATAATTATACAGAAAAACAGATTTTTTTTTTTTTCAAATGAACTTAGATATTCTAAACTTACAGTTGAGAGAACTGAGACACTCTAATGTCCTAAACCGATTAAATATTTATGACTTGTTGTGACTCTTTTAATAAACCCATGCAAAAAAAAAAAAAAAAAGAAGAGCCTGTGGCTCAGTGGATGTGGCGTTTGCACACCAGGGCGCTTGACTGCACGAAGGAAGACTTGGTTTCGAGTCTGGTCGGCGACTAGAGGAAATTTTTCTAAGCCTTTTTTCTACCGGTTCCCGAGTTAGTCGATCTCTGGCACGGGCAAGCGGGTTTTTCGTCCCGTAAACTCAAGAAAATCGACCGTAGAACCCACATTATTTCAGACATTAAATATATTGTGTTAGGGTTAGGGACCACGAGATGGCGGCACATTTGAGCCATCTCTCTTCACTGTGTACTGCTTAATTAGTGATAGCCTTGGGCCATCTATCTCTGATTGGGTAACAGTGGGGAATGAACTGCCCACTCAGTCTCCAAAAGTTAGATAGGGCTAAATGGCCTCGCCTACTCCTCGTATACGGGAATAAAAAAAAAGGCGTTAGCTGATTTTGATTTGCAAAAAAAAAAAAAAAAGGTTGGAAAAAAATACCATTATCAAATCCTTTTAATCTTCATGGTCATCTGAATCGGTGTCCGAATCACCATCACTTTCACTTAAACTGATCGCCAAAGGTTCGCATAATTCTTCGATAATTCCCTCTCTATACATATTTTCCAATGGAGGTGAATGAGAGCAATATTTTCCCCAGTTATGAATTGTAATACTTTCGATCGCCTGTTCTGAAAGCTTGAAAAGTTTCGACATGTCATTATCCCCAGTTACGTTGCGATGGCGAATGGAACTTTTCACTTTTGCCCAAACATACTCAATAGCATTAAAACTACTCAATAGCATCAAAACAAAGTCCGATTTCATGAAGTATTTTCCATAAAGTTTCTCTTTTCCAAGGAAAATTAATTTTTTCTTTAAGCACAGGAATCAATTTCGGACAGTTGTCACTCTTTTCTCGACCACGTAAAATTCGTGAATAGTTTTTCTTATAACGTCTTATAAAATCATTCAAAGCTACGGTTTCGATGGTGTTCTTTCTCTGACGCTTTTTTTTTTTTTTTTTTTTTTTTTTTTTAGAGATTTAAATTTTGGCTTACCTTCACCTTTTGATTCCCTACGAATTCTTTTAACAGTTGACCCCGATACGCCCGCAATTGCACTTGCACGTTTTATGACTTGAGAAAGGGGAACAAACAGACTGCCTTTTAACGATTCTTTTTCGCAGAATGTCATTATTCACATATTCAATATTCTTTTGCAAGAGCTACTGAAACGTTTAACAACAGAACTTGTTGACTGTACTGGATCCATCATACAAATTAATAATAAAAAAATAATGGAAAAAAAAAAGCGACAACAAAAATCAAGCTACTACTAGTACAGCGACAGACAAGCACGTGATTTCGCATGTTGGTGACCAATTCGTACAACCTTCATTTCTTTCTCCCCTTCAGCATGAATCAACTATTCTTGACAAAACGCCAAACAGAGATCTACAAACGGTGGGCGTACTATACCTATCACTGTACTTTATTTGGATGTTAACCCACAGAACATTTGGTGAGAAATTAATATTGCATGCACCAAAGTTTTACCTTTTTCAATTCATGTCTTAGACATCACAATGGATTGTTGAACTATTTTTTGGTGGGACATGTTTTGCCCCGGGCTTCTAAATATTGCTTAATGGAGTATTTTTGATTGCAAAAATGACTATTGTATTGTCTTGGGACAATAGAATGGTTGATGTTTGATGGTGCAAATGTTATTTGTATGTGCAGTAGCCATCCCATAACAGAAATTTGTGTGGGACTGTTTGCTACATTATTGAAATAAGAAAGAAAAACTATTGACTCTTGTCCATTGCTTTTGGCAGGGATGTGACTAGCATCTTTTTTGTGGTTTGGAACTGCATGAAATTTTTAACTGACTCCTACTAAGCCAGGGTAGGTGGCCGTTGTTGGCAGTGAATCATCAGTACTTACTGTTGTGATAGATGATTTTTTACTATCCATGACTGCATCAGCTGCAGGGAACATAAAGCTTGAAAGGCAAGCTTGGACTCAAATGCATTCCCTTTGCAGTGAAAAAGGAATTTTGAAATATGGATAACTTACAAGTTACATGTATAGTAAAAAACTACTTAACTACATAATAGATATAAGTTTATGATTATTTTCATATAATAATTAAAGTCTAATTGACCTTAAAAGCTGTACTAAAAAAATGGGGTTGGGTAAGAGTGACCTAAGGCATGATCATCTCCTTTGGTGACTGCAATTTTAATTTTTTTAAAAAATACCTTATATACAGAGTGCATTAAGCATTAATTGTTATATATTTCTCTGCTTCTCTCAAGAGAGTTTAAGTGCATTTCATTATCAGATTATTACAAAAGCAGGAAAAGAATAAAATCAAAGGCCAGTCTCATATCATTGATTCCATTACCTACATATGGGATCGTCCATATATATTCAGTCTTAGATCATATGCAAAATACTTAGTTTTTGAATTTCATCTGTCATACAGTCACAAAAGCTAAAAGTTAGCTTTTAGTTTTCCTCGTAAGGATGTCTTTTCATGCTTTTTATGAAAGAATTGGAACTTTCATATCTGATTTATTACGTTTATGAAAACTGGTATTTTGAGAATTAAGATTTTGTTATTAAAATTCTTGTTAAAGAAACCTTATTCCATACCTTCACAGACTGAGCAACTGATGTTGTGTGTGTGGGGGGGGGGGGGAATGTATGTAATTTTACTTACTCATGTACACTTAGTTGTTAAAACTCTTAAATTCGAAATAAAAAAGGTAACACTGAAACTAATTTCCCAATTAACCTTGTGCACAGGTTTGTATCTGGATATCTTATGTATAATCTAACCTCTTAAATAACCTTAATAACTATTTAACCACATTAAGAGATCGAGTCATCACACTCTTTTTAACCAAAAGCAAAACAGATGTTTCAAATTACAGACCAGTTTGCATTTCTGGAGTGGTTGTTAAGATTTTGGAGAGATTGGTTAGGAATAGAATAGGATTGGATGGAAAAGATTCTGTATAGAGTTCAACATGGATTTGTTAAAGGGAGGTCTTCTCTTACAAATTTACTTACATTTTATAATAAGATGACTACTGTTCTGGATAGGGATAATTCATATCAGTGATATGAATCATCCCTATCCAGAACTCAAGCGCACTAATGATTTAATCTTGAGGAGGGACGAGGCACTCAAGATTTAATCTTGGGGGGGGGGGGTCGAGTTGAGTAGATGATTTGAGAATAGACACTACGCATTGCATACAACCTATGACTGAGAATCTGCAATGATTGCCAATACATGAAACCTGTGATCTCTCGTGATTTTTTTCCTTTTTTCTCTTTTTGCCCCTGCCTCTGGTGCGCCAATGGTGATACTTCTGGATTTTACAAAGGCATTTAACAGACTAACACATAATAAACTGGTTCTATTATGTGTTAGTCTCTATAAATCAGTTGATTGATTAGATAGCAAACTGGCTTTCTAATCGATATTGAAAGGTGATTTATAGAGGTGCAATGTCTCTCAGGAGGAGAGTTACCAGTGGAGTCCACAGGATTCTGTTCTAGGACCAATGCTGTTCAACTTGTTTGTTAATTATATTGTGAGTGGCCTGCAAGCTGATATTCAGCTGTTTGCAGATGATGCTAAGCTGGGAAAAGTTATCATGTAATGTATCATAGATGGAGTTGGTGTAGATGATGGAGACAGAGAGTTGCAGAGTAGGTGCCCTCCGTTGATGGAGGGCACCTACTCTGCAACTTCTTGGAGGTGTCACAAAATAATAATAATATTGGAGATGTTGTGTTACAGGAAGTGGAGGAAGCATGTGATCTTGGTGGATAAAGAATTGAAGTTCAAGGGACATATTGCAAAAATAATACACAGCAGAAAGAAATGCTAGTATACTAAGAAGAACACTGACACGTAGAGATAAGGATGTGATCATTCTACTGTACAAGGCTTTGATTAGATCACATATGGACTCCTGCACATCGATTTGTTCATCTGCATTCCTAGGTGAGAAGAAAGCTCTGAAAAAGTTCTGAGCTGAATTACAAAAGTAATATCAGGATTGCAGAATACTGACTATGAAGAGAGGTTGAGAGAATGTAAATTGCAGATGCTAGTCAATAAGGCAGAAGAGGGGTGACACAAATTGTTAAGGGATGCTTATCAAATAGATACCCAGAATATTTTTCAAAGGGTTGAAGGAGGGAAGAGGATAGAGACAAGAGGTCACTCTAGGAAGTTGTAAAAGATGTGGTGTTTAAGAGAGTGCGGCATGACTTTTTTGCATGGAGAGTAGTTGGTGAGTGAAATTTATTGCCAAATGAGATGGGGAGGGCACAAACATTGAACTAATTTATGATGAGGTATGAAAAACATTAGTCTGTGCGGTTAGCCGAGTGGTTATATGCTCTGCAGCCATATGCCTGGGAAAGGGGGTGTCCTGCATTCGATTCTCGTCACTGACGTGAGAAGCTAAGGATCTTTCTCAGACATAGCCAAGTTAGCCCGTCTTGGGCGTGGACTGCAGGATTTTTCTCCCCAGTTTATCTGGGGTTTTTCCTCCTGCAAAGCAGGCAAACTGGGCTTAAGAACACAACGCCTCACAGACAATTATACATGGTTGAGCATGGGGATAATGACCCCACCTCGTAGTGAGTTACGAAACCTAGAAATGGGAGGCCAAGGCCCTACATGGGGTTGTAGCGCCAAAGAAGAAGAAGAATGATAAACATTATCTATGTTAGAACGTATCTTACCATTGCCAACCTCGATGAGTATTGACTACAAAAGGTGTTTGTATAATAATAATAATAAAAATCTTTAATCTGCAGATAAGCCAAATATATACACCATCAAATTATCTACTTAACTACTATGCAAGCACCAGTGTATTTGTCAGTTTACAACAAGAAAAACACTAACGTGCAAAACTTCCACCCACTCATGTAAATTAACAGTTATCTTATGTGGACAAAACTCCTATAACTTTAGTCTCTTGCCTCCTAAAGAACTTTTATTCCTTCTTGAGTTCACTCAGGGGCAAGACTAACACAAAACAAAGCCGCTCTCTATATGTCAGCAACACAATTGTCAATTTTTTTTTTTTGCACTTTAAAATCACAGACTATTGAACAAAACAAATCTTGTCTTCATTCAATAAACTTTTGTAACTTCAATTTCTATATGAAAGTAACAAGCTTCACTGAATAAATTAGTTTTAGTAGCACTTTAGAATGAATTAACTCTCTATATGAATCTATTAGAGAGCAAAAGGAAAGGGTGAAAGAAATGATTGTTGTGGCAGGTACGAATGATTTGAAAGGAGATAAAATGGAAATGATAGAGGACCTGAATGAATTGTTTGAGGTAGCAAAAGAAAAGAGTGAGAGAGTTAGGATGATTAGTCTTTTGCCTTGATATGACAGTGAAGTATTTAAAAGGAGGCCTTTAATTGCAAATGACTTTATGCGTGGGTTATGTATAACGAGTGGTGTGGAATTTGTGGACGTGTGGAGTGACTTCGATGGGTGAAAGCATCTATATAAGATGGATGGCTTGCATTTGAATGGATTCGGTGTAAGGAGACTTGAAAAAGTGTTGTTGAATGAAGTGGATGTGGAGAATCAGGGAGACTAGATTTATTAAGGGGGGGGGGAGTAGATATGCAGACCTTAGGAAGACAGTTGAGTGTATGAATGAGTATAATATGCCTGAGCGAATAAGGACAACAAATCAGAATGGGATAGTATAAGGCATCAAGGTAGGGATGGGGCTAATGGGGGTCTGAAATTCATGTACACTAATGCTAGGAGTATTAGGAACAAGGAGAAAGAATTTTTGCCCATGATTGGCACTTCCAGACCACAGGTTATTGGCATTAGTGAAACATTGCTGACTATAGATGATATAGCTAGTGGGATTGAATGTGAGGGGTATGGTATGTTCAGGAGGGACAGGGAGAATAAAATGGGGGAGGAGTGTTATTGATGATAGCTGATGAGCTATAGCCAAGGAGAATAGAAATAGAACTGCAGGTTAAAGAAAAGAGCACATTTGAGGCTATTTGGTGTGAGATTGAAGCTAGCAGAACAAAATATACAGTTGGGTGCTGCTAGACCAGGTGATGGAAAAGATGGTGGAGATAGTATGCACAAGCAAATAGAAGAAATGAGTGGAAGGAGGATAATTATTATGGGAGATTTCAACTATGGTCGCATTCATTGGAGTGAGGAGAGGACACACGGGAGGAAGGAATTGGATTTTATGCGGTTATTAAGGGATAACTATCTGCGACAGCATGTAATGGAAAATACCAGGGGGCAGAGAGTGCTTGACCTAGTAATTGCATCTGAGGATTTGGCTGTAACAAATATGACCACATTGACACCAATTGGTGAGAGTGATCATAGGGTCTTGACTTGGGAGGCGGCTAAAGGTGTGGAATTTACAATTAAGACAGGGTACATGTGGAATTATCAGGCTGGTAAGTATGACAAGCTTAGGAGTTTGATTGGTTCAGTGCCATGGCATGTACAACTGCAAGGGCTAGAAGTTGATAGTGCATGGGAGGCTGTTAAGAAGTGTTTGCATGAAGCAATGGCTGACTGTATACCTAGAGTCCGAATAATAAATCAACTAGGGGTTAAATGGATGAATAACACCATTAAGCTTGAGCTGCAAAAAAAGAAACAACTATGGAGGGAATTTAAGGAGAAAGGTGATCGGCAAGCACACGAACGGTATAAAGCGCAGGCCAGAAGGGTAACGAGTGTGGTAAGAAAAGCAAAAAAGGATTTCGAAAGAACATTGGCCATGCAGGCTAAAGAGAATCCTAAACAGTTTTTTCGATATGTTGCAAGTAAAAGAAAAAACGTATATGGCAGAATGATTTTAAAGAATGTCGATGGTAGGGAGGTAACTGAATCAGTTAACATAGTTGAGTTACTGAGTGAGCACTTTGCAAGAATATATCATCCAGGTGGTGACATTGCAGAAACGAATGAACTAATAGATTATACAGGAATTGTGGTGAATGAAGTGCAGGTGAGTAGTCTATTGCATAACCTCAATGTCAATATATCTGTGGGATTGGATGGTATACCATCTTGTGTCGTGTGTGAAGTGGCTAAAGAATTGTTAGTACCCTTGACCATTTTGTTTAATTTGAGTGTCGGGTCTGGGTTAGTCCCGAGGGGGTGGAAAGAGGGGAAAATAGTTCCACTGCATAAAGGAGGTCCCAAGACTGCTGTTGTAAATTACTGACCGATTAGCATATCAGGAATCATTGTCAAGGTCTTGGAGAAGTTAGTCAAGAAAAGAATACAGGATTGGATAGATGATAACGGGATATTGTATGGGGGACAACATGGTTTTGTGAAGGGTAGATCATGCCTCAGTAACTTGCTCACGTTTTATAACACAGTGACAGCTGAACTGGATAAGGATAATGGGTTTACAGTGATTCTACTGGACCTTGCCAAGGCCTTTTGACAGGATACCACATGGAACTCTAATCAGTAAACTGGAGCAGATGGGGATGGATATAGGGTTGGTGAGATGGATAGGAGGGTGGTTGATGGAGAGATACCAGAGAGTGGTTTATTCAGGAGTTGAGTCCAAAGAGGAAGTGTTCACTTGTTTGCTGATGATGCAAAGTTGGGTAGAGCAATTGTGAGTGCACAGGATGTCAAAATTTTACAGGATGATTTGGATAGTTTGGAGGACTGGGCTAGGTAAAATGGATGTCAATTTAATGTGGCAAAGTGTAAGGTTATGCATTTTGGGGTGAAAAGATTAGCAGCAGTATACCACATTGGTGGAACCGTACTCCAGGAGATTGATGAGGCCAGGGATTTGGGAGTGTTGGTGGATAGGGAATTTAAGTTTAGGGGACACATTGTAAAAGTTGCTAAATCAGCTCATCAAATCACTTGGCTTCTGAAAAATAGTTTAACAAGCAGAGACAAACAAGTTATTGTTTCTCTGTATCGAGCCTTGATAAGACCCCATCTAGACTGCTGTGCCCAGATATGGGCACCAGAGTTTCTTCTTGATGGGGAGGAGGTGGAGAGGATCCAGAGATGAGTGACCAAGATGATAGCAGGTCTGTGGAATGAACATTATGAGAACAGGTTGAAGATTTGTGGGTTGCAAAAATTGGTTGATAAGCGGAAAAGGGGTGATTTGATTGAGGCATTCAAATTACTGAAGGGTTTCTAAGAAGATATTTTTGAGAATAGGACTGGTGGTGGGAGTACTAGGGGCCATACATGGAAGCTGGGCAAGAATGTGGTTAGCAGGGATGTTAGAGCTAGGTTTTTTACTTGGAGAGTGGTGAACGAGTGGAATATGCTGCCAGAGTCTGTTGTGGGTGCTACGACCGTGAATGAGTTTAAAGCGAGGTATGATAGATACTGTGTGAATGTTGAATAGTTGTTCTTGACAGGATGTTAGGGTCTCCCTCGATGAGTCTGTCGACTCCTTGGAGTTACCCGGAATAATAATAATAATATATTCTTCTAAAATCATCAATTTCAACACTTCAGAACAACCTTTCCCTTCTATATAAAAGCGTCTGAAGAAATAACTAAAACTATATCCACAGTTCGAAATTACTTATCAGACAGAGAATCCTAAATAAAACAAACTTTACTGTGTCCATTGCTTGCTAGTTCTACTAGCAAGCAATAAAGTTCCTTTCAATTTCAACTGAACTAAATCCTATGTGGAGATTAACCACCATTAAAAACTTCGCACTTATCTTTTTATATGAGAGTATCTTCGTTTAGTCTTCTGTTTCTAATATTTTCCCCCCAATTTCTGGCCAGTCTTCTTATATTATAGACATAGAAACTCCACAGCTTCATCCTTGCTGTGTTCGTTTTCTTTTCCACGGATAGCTGAATGCCTAGCAGCGTTCGATAGCATTTTTTTCGCTTCCACGCTTGCTCGAAAATGCAACTGGGAAACTCCGCTCGAGTCTGCCATTGCTGTTTCCAGCGTTGGGCTTGAAACGAAGAAGTTCCTTCTTCACAGTGCAGAAAAGTGTATTCAATTATAATTTCGTAGTGAGACATACAAAATTTATAACAGTTCTTCATTTCTCACCGAAGTAAATTCATTTAATTATTTACGTACGTATTGAGCATGTAGCTTGGTTCCTTATACACTTGTATTCTTCAGATGATGACCTCGATACAGGGGTCGAAACGTCAAGTTTTATTTTATTAGTAATTAATATTAGTAATTAATAAAATAATCTGTTCAACACGTGTGTTTTTGTGTCCCTAAATTTACAAATATGAGTGCCGATCACCGTGTAACCTTAAAAGAAAGAATAATTATTTACGTAATAACGTGAATTACATCGGTAAAAGGCCCAAGACAGGAATAGCTGGACTCTTTACGACCTGCAGGCATGGAGAAATCCGGACTGAAACCATAGGTCTATCAAGGTACATCGGTAACTTCGCTTCCTACGTTGTTGACATTTCGTAAACAACGTTTTGTATATTTTAAACTTCTGGGATATCAGAATTTTAATACGGATATCTTTCCATCTAAAGCCAATAGCCTAGTTGTGAAGTTACTTCACGTGCAAACTTTCTGTGCTTACATTTCGATAAAAGATTAAACAAGAATATAATTTGTGGCCTCCCTCAATGAGTCTTCGGACTTCTTGGAGGTGTCACGAAATAGTAATTTCTTGGCAAATTTAATTTAATTTGTAAGGCAAGCGAAAAAACTTCCTACCATATCGTGAGACATAATTTCAGAGATATAGGTTCAAACAAAACAATGAAAGATGCGCTTTCATATATAACAATTCCTAATTCATGTAAAAATTACATTTTATTTTGAACTGTGTACTGTATTTCTGATTAAAAAAAAAAAAAAGTTCTAATACAATAAAACAGTTGGATTCTCCAGATATAAGTTTTAGTGTATCTAATAACTGCATCATCATTTGTTAAAAAATTGTTATTCTTGTTTGATTAGATAATGTTGCTACATACTATAACTGGATATATTGTTTTTATTAGTTTAATATTTTATATGAAAATAAGTTGTGTTGTGAAATATTTATGATGAATAATTAGGCACCGTAAACTTCATAATAGAAATAAAGATCTGATTATATATACTGTAATATATACAACCAATGGAGAGAGAGTAGCCACAAAGTTGTCAACTATCTTAGACTAATAGTGAGAAAAAAAAAAAGAGACCACATTGCTTTATGCATAACAAGAATGACGTTACCATAGAAAACTCAGTTTCATCACCACGTAGGTCTGTTATCTCCTACGTGCTTTGGAAAAAATTACCACATTTGTTGGCAAAATGCACCGATTTTTTGTCAATACTAACACCAGTCCCTAAAAGACTGCTGTAGGATTATTTTCATGCTAACACCAGTCCTTAAAAGACTGACCAGTCCTTAAAAGACTGGTGTAGGATTATTTTTATGCTAACACCAGTCCTTAAAAAGACTGGTGTAGGATTTGTATGCTAACACCAATCCTAAAAAGGATTGGTGTAGGATATTTTCATCTTCATTCCCACTCAATTGGGATCATTGAAGTGAATCAACTGCCTCCAGTCAGTCAGTCCTGTCTGAGGTCTTGGAAGTCCCCTCTGAAGCTGTCAGCCATCACTGTTTAGGTCTCCCCATTTGCCTGGTGGCTTCAACGCCAGCACTCTTCTTTCCATTTAGAGCTCATCTCTCCAAATAACGACCAAACCACCGTATCCTTGATTCCTTAATCTTCCTAGATACTTGAGTTACCACTCTGGATCTGTGAGTTTTTGATCTTATCCAATCTTGTTATACCACTTGCAAGTCTCAGCATTTTCATTTCAACTACAGTTGTTCTCGTCCTCCATTTCTTGGTCATCTGCCCAGGTCTCACTGTTATACATCAGTACTGGTATTACTACTGTTTGGTAGATCTTTCATTTTAACTTGCTAGACACTTCTGTATCACACAGGATACCTGAAACCTTTTAGTTTATCCACCCTGAATGGATTATCCTATTGAGTCCATATATCCATCACTTTGGACACAATGATACTAGGTATGTGAACCAAGATGTGGCATGTCTGTGCCCTGTAATGTTATATTCCTTACTGCTTCACCACAAGACTTGTACTTTGTCTTAGTTCTAGTGATTCTCAAGCCATTATCTTCCAAGTCTTTTTTCTGCTTCCTGCTTAGACTTTTAAAAATCTCCACATCAGCAGCAAACATCATTGTACAGGGGTGATTCAGTTCTTATCACCTCTGTCAATACATCCAAGAGCATGACAAACAAAAAGGGCTCAAAGCTGACCCTCAATGAACCCCACTTTTACTGGGAATGCCTCAGTGGTTCCTGCTCCATATCTCACCATTCTTTTGCTACTGTCATATATCTTACTCAAAATGTTTTTTTGTTTTTGATCATTTTCTTGGGACTATCAAATATCTTTTCTAAATCAATGAAGGCAAGAGAAAGTTCTGTGTTGCTCTCCTGAGATCTTTCTGTGAGCTGTCTTAGAGTGAAGATGGCATCAGTTGTCCCTGATCTGACACAAACCCAAACTGCTGTTTGCTAATAATGACCCTAAGATTCAATCTCTTCTCAGTTATCCTTTCCCATATCTTCATGGTCTGACACAAGTTTAATTCCTCTGTAATTATCACCTTTGTTCTTGTATACTGGAACCAGTATACACACACTCTCTCTCTCTTTCTATTCATCTGCCCATTTTCTCATTTTCAATGATTCTTTTGAAGGCATCCATTAAAAGAGCTATGCCCAGTTCACCTATGCATTTTCATACTTCTAGAGAGATGTTATCATGTTCAACTGCCTTCCTGTTTTTCATCTTTCTCAGTGCTTCTTCCACTTCCATTCTTGTTTTGTTAGGAATTGGCCTCTGTTAATTGATTTCCTTCATCCTTTTGTATATTCCCTATTTATTTCATTGATTAATTTCTCAAATTATTTTTTCCATTTATCCAGCACATCAATTTTTTCACATAGTACAGTACTGTCCTCACCCTTGGCCATCCTGGCTTGGTATATATATTTTCAGTTTTCTGCTCCATTTGTCTGGCTATCTTGAGGGCCTTTTTGATCCTTTCTTCATTATCTAGACTTTCATACAGGTTAGCATAGGCTTCAGTTTTTAGTCTTGCTACTGCTCTCTTTATTTCTCTGTATTCTATTCTTCTATTCTCATCAGCTACTTTGTCCCACATCTGCTTGGCCATTTTCTTTTCTCTAATGTACTTTTGCATTTTGTTGTTCCACCACCATGTTTCCTTGTCTGCCTTAATATTTTCTGTTGTGTGGCCCAACACCACTTTTCCAATATTACAGATGTTTTCCATTTTATTTTCCATCTCTTATTGGATCATTTTCAGCATTCATTGCTTGTACCTTTTGAACAAACTCTTCTCTTAAATCATTTTCTTCCAATCAACCATGTTATTTTGATAATCCCTTTCACTTGCATCAGTTTTACCACTTTTATTTCCACTTGGCAAAATAGGAGCTTGTGGTATTCTGCCAGTGCCTCTCTTATAATCATTTATCTCCTTCATATCTTCTCTTCTGCAGAGTATAGGGTTCACATAGGATGTTCATGTTTTAGTAATCTGTCTACTTTTTACATTAGAGCAACAAGAGCAGTGGATGAGGGTAAGGCATACACTGTTTTTTTTTTAATTTTGCAAAGGCATTTGACAGGGTGCCACATGACAAATTGGTTTTTAGGTTGCAGCATATGAGTTTGGATATCCAGTTCCAGTTAGATTGGATTGGTAACTGGTTTTTTGAGAAATATCAGAGTTGTATATGAGGAAATAGTATCACGGAGTAGGAAGCTTATAAGTGGAGTTCCACATGGTTAAGTATTGAAACCATTACCGTTAAATGTTTATGTCAATGATAATGTCATAGTACTACAGGAAGATATTCAGAGAGACAGTGGCGCACTCAGGATTTAATCTTGGAGGGGGCCGAGCGCTCAGGATTTAACCTTGGGGGGGGGGGGGGGGGGCGAGTTGATTAGACGTTTTGCGAATACACACTACACATCGCATACGACCTATAACTGAGCATCTGCAGTGATCGCAAATTCATAAGTAGCACACAACATAAATAAAAAAAATGAATTTTAATTAGGAAAAGATTTTTGGAAATTTTTCTAGTGTTTTTCCTTTTCTTTGGGGGGTGCCCGGGCCCCGACAGGAGTACCACAGGGATCCATGTTGACTCCTTTACTTTTTACAATCTACATGGCTGACATTCCACAGAACCTGAGGACTACCATCACAGCTATAATGACATGATCTCTCCGCCCACACCTGGCGATCAGTCGTCTCCAGGACACCATTACAAAGCTAGAGAAATAGTTCTCGGACTGGGGGATACAAGTAAACCCCATCAAAAGCTCAGCTGTACTATTCACCAGATGCAAAGCCTTCATCCGAGATGACATTCAACTCCTCGGTAAAAAGATACCATGGCAGACAGAAACCAAATACCTTGGAGTACAGCTCAAACAAAATATACTTAAGTACAGCTAGACAAAAAGCTAAATTTCAACTGCCACATCAAGCTCATAGGCACAAAGATATCCAGAACCATAGCCCAACTCTATCCCCTGATCAACCGCAACAGCAAATTGGATACATGCAACAAGCTGCTACTATATCAGATGGTAATACGACCAGTAATCACATATGCATCCCCAGCATGGAGTCACACATCCAAATCTAACATCCTAAAACTACAGAGGATACAAAACAAATGCCTGCAGATGATCTTGGACGCCCCATGGTTCGTCAGAAACACACAGATCCACAGAGAATCCGGAACCCCAGACATCCATTCTCTCCTTCTTGACCATGCAGAAAAGTTCTTCAGCAAAGCAAACTCTCATCCCAACCCATTAATCAGACAAGCTTCCAGTTATAGTGTACATGACTATCACAAACATAAAAGACCCAAGGCAATCCTGCTCTCAGCAGAACAGAGCTAACTCCATAGTTCACAAAGTGCGAGCATAAAGCTCACAACCCCCCCCCCCCATCAAGCTTCTCGACACAGACAAAGGGGAAAACAAAAAGCATTTTATGCTTCACCCAGCAAGCCAGTAATGTTGTTGTTGTTGCCTTAGTATCACCACTCTGGGCCTGGCTCCCACTGACGAGACCTCAATAAAGGTTGAAACTGCTATGGGTAGTGCCCCCCCCCCTTAATGCATAGCAGTATGCATGTCTGCAAGGAGATGTGCTGTGCATTGTGGGAGATACTGAGACAAGGAGTTGATAGCTTGATCCACCTTTGCTGCGAGTTGCCCGGTGTACTACCTTACCTCAGTCCTGAAGATATTTTCAGGCGCAAACTTTGTTTGCGCACACTTGGATAAAGGATTAAACTAAATTTATTACAGTCTAACCAAGTGAAAAATAAATTTTCAATATCAGATTAACACTGGGGGAGATTTTTCATATGGTAGAATGAGGGGAAGGAACAAGGATAAGGTGCCATCTTTGAAAGTTGCAAAAGGAAGTAGTGAGTATAAGAGCAATGTTTTTTGCATAGAGGTCAGAGCATGGAACAAATTGCCTGAGAGGATCATCAAAGTGTGACCGGTTGATGAATTGAAGGAGTGGTACAATAAACTTTGTATTGACTAGCATTGATCTTCCACGATGAGTCCTGTGATTCCATGGGGGGAGGGTCAATCAAATAATCATCATCATAATATACATTTATTCCAAAAAAAATAAAATGTAGTAACGATTGTTACAATGAAAAATCCAAACTTTGTGAAAAGTTATATAGTTAAAGAGGCAATTCTGTAATAGAAATCAATTTTGGAAATTCAGCAGGTGCTCTGAGAATACAGAGAAATGTAATAAAGCTATATGCAAAATATACTTAAGTCATTGGAAGACTTGGGTAATGATATAGAGCAGAGTTTCCCAAATGTTTCCTACAACGGAACACTTCACAAATCCTGAAATTTTCACGGAACACCTTGGTTATTTTGTAATGTATTAATTAATAATTAATTGTTAATTTGACTGATTTTTGTTATAATTAATAATTCATCATTAATTATTAATTAATTAAACATCAATTAAACATAAACATCATTAAATTAATTTGTGCTGATTTTCATCGACATATCCCATTCTGATCACGAAAAATTTATAATATTATTATAAGTACTTACAAGTGAATGCAGACTTTTTCTCTTGTGTGACAGTAGTTTTCCCCTCCTTCTGTACATCCTGGAGATTGCTTTGTAGGCTGGTGGTAGATGACTTGCTATCTATTGCATCACAGACACCTTCAATAAGAGATTTCTTAATACCAAAATTAAACAAAGTCTCTTGTCTCTTATTCATATTAAAATTTAAATCTGCAGGCCTATTACTTATAAAAAAAAAATCACGTTTTCGAAACTTTCATCCTACAATACGAACTTGCAAAGAAAGTATTCAGTTTTACTAGATTTGAGAACTGGATATAGACTACCTTGATCTTCAATTTTAGTGGAAAAATTTTCTTTATACTTCCTTGCTGATTGGTCACTAACATTTGCAACACAGATATTATTTTGTTCAGTTTTGAGAACAGAGGATACGCCACCCATTGTTGTAATCAGCTTGCAGGCAATTTTTATGACAGTTCATAAACAGCGGTATTCCCTTTCCCGAATGTTGAAAGGTTTCAACATGTGCAAATTAATGATAAATCATGAATACTTCCACGTTTAAAAATACATGGCTTTGTCACTGACATTTGCTACACAGATGTCATTTCCTTCAGCTTTGAGAGCAGAGGATATGCCGCCCATTGTTGTAATCGGCTTGCAGGCAATTTTTATGAAAGGTCATAAACAGCAGCATCCCCTTTCCCAAATGTTGAAAGGTTTCGATGTGTGAGAATTTACGATAATTCATGAATACTTCCATGTTTAAAAATACATGGCTTAGTCACTAACATTTGCTACACAGATGTTATTAGGTGTTCTGGGTCTGAGCTTTTCGACATATTCATGAATATTATTCTCAGAATATTTCCACTATAAAATATTTATTCATGAAAAATGCTTAGAAAACTAAAATGACAAATTCCAGAACTTCTTGCAGAACACAGTTTGGGAAACCCTGATATAGAGAATAAAAATCATGAATTCAGCAGATGTTCTATATCTATTCAAAAAGCTTAGAAATGGAGTTTCCTTGAAAGAACACTGTAATAGAAATCGGAGATGATACAGGTGACAAGAATTGAAGATATTCTGTATGTCTGGAGTAATAAAGAGTATTTGAATTAGCTGGAGAGATGGACACATTAATGGGATCCACATAAAGGTTGCTTCATATTCACTTATTGGAGTTATATTGGTAGAAGTGTAAGAATTAAGGGATCTTGGGGTGATGGTAAATAGAAATTTGAAGTTCAGAGGACACTTGCAAAGGCTGTGAAGACATGACATCTCCGAGAATTGCTGCAATATTGAAGAGAATATTGAGATAAAAAGGGTGGTGGTCCCATTTTATAAAACTTGGATTAAATCACATCTGGAATTCTGTGCTCAGATCTGGTCTTTGGGATTTGAAAGGGATAAAAGAACCTTGAAGATGGTACAGTGATGAATAACAAAAAAGATATCAGGACTGTACAATGTTGGTTATGAGAGCAGACTGGGGGAATGCAGATTGCAGAGTTTGGCAGACAGAAGACAAAGGTGGGGGGGTATGATTGAGAAATTTAAGCTGTTAAAGGGGTTTTATAAGATTAACACAGGGGAGATTTTTCATATGGTAGAACAAGGGAAAAGGAACAACGACAAAGGGTCATCCATGAAAGTTGCAAAAGGAAGTATTGAGTAAAAGGATAAAAAGTAAATTTTTTGTGTGGAGAGTGTCAGGAGCATGGATTGCATTGTCTGAGAGGGTGTTCAAAATGCAAACAATGGATGAGTTGAATGAGTGGTATGATAGATATTTTGTTGATTAGCATTGACCTCCCATGACAAGTCTTGTGACTCCATGGGAGTAAAGGGGGGGGGGGTATAAGATAAAATGTAGAGGACATGCACTGGCAACTTAGCAGGATGAGTGAAGGTCAAGTAATGATTATGGTAGATTTCAGCTATGGGGACATAAACTGAAAGAAGGAATGGTTAGAGGGAGGGAAGGAAATGAAATTTTTATAGCTGCTGAGAGATAATTACCTGAGACAGCATGCAATGGGGGAGATGTGAGGTTTGAGAGTGCTAGATCTGGTCATAGCATCAGAACTTAACAGTAACCAATCTGGCTATGTTGTCTTTGGAAAGGTAGTAATCAAATCTTGATCTGGGGGAGTGCATGATATGTAAAATTTTCTGTTAAAAAAGGATATACAGTATGTGGAATTACAAAGCAGGTGATTATGACAAGCTGAACTTAGGCAGGAGTTAGATGGATGAATAGCATAATTAAGCAGAAGTTACAAAGAAAAAGTTGTGGAGGAAGTACAGGTAAACCTCTTATCACGTGGTTTTGATAAAAACACGGTCTACAAATTGTAGTAACCCTTTATCTTTTCATATATTTTTCACCGTGCGACTTTAAAATCAAATTTTATCTTCGTTAAAATTGTGTCTGCCTGTATCGCGCATGTAGTTATAAGTAGCGAATTTATATTAGGGGAAATACTCTTTAGCACACATGTACGTCAATGGTTTACCATATAAAGTGTTTATTGTGAAAAATTGTCTTCATTTTCTTCCAGGAAAGCACATTAAAAATCATAAGTGTGTTAATCTCAAGCTGAGCAATTTATTTTCTAGTGAGTTACATACAATATGTAATACTTTTTTAGTAAAAAAATTATTTTTATAGTAATGGCGACGTAGAGGGCTTTTGCCATATGGTTGAAAACGAAATTAGTGAATTAATTGATATGGAAATAGAATTAGGAGGAACTGGTACAGTTAATAGATGATGTCAAACCAAATGGCAGGGAAAATTATTATTATTATTATTTTGTGACACCTCCAGGGAGTCCAAAGACTCATTGAGGGAGAGTGTGCCAACAGCATCGAATGATTGATCCCCTTCCAACTACTCTGCCGAAGATTCTGATTGTGATGAATCCATTAAAGAATTCAGTTTAAAGAAATTAGCAGAAGGATTGGACTTGGCAAGAAAGTTAGGAAGTTATTTTATGGATAATGATCCCTCAGTGGAGCGCTCCGGAAAATTCACGAGACAGTTGGATATTTGTTTAGCTCCATATTATGAACTTAATAAAAAATGCAGCATAGTGGTAAGCAAGGTCTTATTACTTCCTTCTTGATAACTAAATCAGCTGAAGTATGCAATGACAATTATAGAAATGTTGTCCAAGAGATTTCAAGTGATTACAACGTCCAGCCACTCGTAAATAAAGAACATCTACGGAATGTTCGTTTTGAAGACGGTGATGACGATTAAAGTATGCACTTTAGTTTATTTTGCCTAAAATATTTATACACTAATAATTTATACACTAATACGTACAATTTGTATTTTTATAAGTTTATACTATGTATTTTGTTTCATAGTTTATATGTTTTCTTAACTTACATGAATTAAATAAAAATATGTTTTTGTGGGATATATCATTGTTGTTTATATAATTAAAAAAAAAAAACGATTTCGGAACATAACCTTACTTTTTCTACGTGATCTGAGTCTCGTATAACGTGATTTATATAATGCGGCATTTCTGTGGAACCTAACATCCGCATCATACGAGGGTTACCTGTGTAAAGAAAAAGGTGATCAGCATGAGCAGTACAAGGCACAGCAAGAAGGGTGATATTCTAAGGAAGGCCAAAGAATCCTAGAATTCTTTCACTGTGTGGAAAGTGAAAGGAGGAATGGCGACAAAGAAGGATGACTTTAGAAAGTGCTGATGTCAGGGAGGTAGCAAAAGTAAACCGAAACAGTTGAAATACTGAGTGATCATTTGCAAAGATGTACCACCTAGGTGGTGATATTTCAATACAGGATGTGACATTGACTAATGGGAAAATAGAGGTTGAAGTAATGGAGGTACTCAAAATATTACATAACCTCAATGCAAACGCTGCCATGGGATTAGATGGCATATCAGCCCATGTATTGTGTGAATGTGCAAAGGAATTATCAGCTCCTATGATCAGGGTGTGTTAATTTAAGCTTTAGTACTTGGAGGGTGCCAATGAAGTGGAGAGAGGGTAAAATAGTCCAACTACATAAAGGAGGCTTCATGACGGAAGTAGCAAATTACAGGTCAGTCTCTCAGGAGTGGTGGTTAAGGTATTGGAGAAATTGGTAAAAGTCAGAATTCAAGACTGGATGGATATGAATATGATCCTTTATAAGGGGCAACATGTTTTATGAAGGGTAGGTCTTGCCTTCGTAATCTGCTTGCTTTTTATAACAAAGTGACAATGGAGTTGGATAAGGGAAATGGCTACCAGTGATGCTGCTGGACTTTGCAAAGACATTTGATAGGATTCCACATAGAACTCTGTTGCATAAATTGGAGCAAATGAGATTGAAATGAATCTGGTGACTTGGTTTATTTCAACCTGGTGGCAGTCACCAATGGACAGATAGGAAAGAGTGGTTTATGGAGAAGGCAGGTGACTAGTAGTGCCACAGGGTTCAGTTCTTGGTCCTCTGTTCTTTAATTTATACATCAGTGATATAGGAAATAATCTGATAGGAAATATCCAGTTTGCTGATGATGCTTAACTGGGAAAAGTGATATTTGAAAGTTTTTTCACTTGGTTATATTATAAATTAAAGATGCTAAGAAATTATATTCTTGGTTTAATCCTTTATCCAAGTGTAAATAAATAAAAATTTGTGCATGAAGTAACATCATGACTGGGCTAGTTGTATATAGAGGCTAATGAGCTCATATTAATTGCCTTAGTATCCCATAATGCAAAATACACATCCTTTCAGGTGTGTATAATGCTGTGCCTTATGGGAAGGGCCACTACCCAGACCAGTTTTGACCTTTATTGAGGTCTCCACTGGAAGCCAGATCCAGAAGTGATACCAAGGTTGAAGTAATGCAGAATAGTCATATGGAAATATGACTTCTGCATTACTTCAGCCTTGGTAAACAAAGGTCAAAAATGGTTTCGGTAGTGCCTTCCCATAATGTATAGCATTATACATGTCTGTAATTTTTTTTTTGAAAGTTTATTTTTTCACTTGGTTAGAGTATAATAAAATTAGTTTAATCCTTTATCCAAGTGTGAGCAAACAAAGTTTGCGCCTGAAGTATCTTCAGGACTAGGGTAAAGTGATACAACACCAGGGCAACTCGTTGTAAAGGTGGAGAAAGCTACCAACACTCCTAACTCAGTATCTCCTATAATGCAAAACACATCTCCTTGCAGATATGTCTAATGTTATGCATTAAAGGAAGGGCCACTACCCAGACTAGTTTCGACCTTTATTGAGGTCTCTTCAGTGGGAGCCAGGCCCTAGTGGAAATACCAGGCAGAAGCATTAGCAGGTCATCTCTACCTATAGGAGTTGCCAAATGGTGTGCCACCCTTTTTTAATAAATTACTCTGGATTTAGAGAAAGATGTTGAAAGTTTATTTTTTCACTTGGTTAGAGTATAATAAAATTAGTTTAATCCTTTATCCAAGTGTGAGCAAACAAAGTTTGCGCCTGAAGTATCTTCAGGACTAGGGTAAAGTGATACAACACCAGGGCAACTCGTTGTAAAGGTGGAGAAAGCTACCAACACTCCTAACTCAGTATCTCCTATAATGCAAAACACATCTCCTTGCAGATATGTCTAATGTTATGCATTAAAGGAAGGGCCACTACCCAGACTAGTTTCGACCTTTATTGAGGTAGAATGGGAGTTCATGTCTCTCATCATTGGCCTTTGGAGAATAAAGCATGCTGAGGATCAGCAGACAGTAAAAGAGGAGTATGATATAAGATAGAGTAGGATAGTAGGAGGTAAAAAGAGGCCTCAGTCAACCTGTTTAGCCTTATTGGCTAATTGGTCTGTAACATGTAATCTCAATTTACCTGTTCAGAAAAGGTTAAACATAGACTTTTGTCTCTAGTTCTCATATTATTTTATCTAAAGTAATGGTTTACTCCAGTATTAATGGAAGTTCTTTTTATGTTACTAAATATAATATCCTTATTTTTATTCCAGGTATATATATATATATATATATATATATTTTTTTTTTTTTTTTTTAAACAGGATATAAATAATAGGACTTGTTTAAATATTTATTTTAAATCTAAAATAACGGGACTTAAGGTCCGGTAAGTAGGAATGAATAGGAACTTACTGAGGAACTCGTATACCTGGTACCACTGGGACTTAGAATGGGGAAGAGACTGGCCCGGGAGATGCCGCTCACGAGGAGCAGCACCGCCTCGCAGTAAGCCTTCGCCGCCCGGGTTCTCAGCTCTCCCCCCCTTGTTTGGAGTAAAGAGACCGTGCCAGCGAAAGCTTTGTGGCTAGGGGAAACAGAGTGGTTATTCTTTTTTCTGGGGTGGGGGGGATGGTGGTTTTTTTTTTTTTTTTTTTTTTTTTTTTTTTTTTGGGTTCTAAAGAGATATACAGGGCTTGATGCGTCCCTGTATAAGAAAGCATATCATCGGTGGTTTGCAGTATTGATTCACAAATTTAAAGTCTCCTAGTAAGTGCCTTTCTTGTGCAAGAAATTTGTGTAAGTAGAAAAAGAAACCTTTTCTTATTCTTGCATACATTAAATTTGCGTCTCGTACCTGGGATTTTTTCCGTACTTTCCAGATGTGATATTTTAGTACATTGATTAGGAAGATAGTGAACTTTTGGGTTTTTTGGACTGGTGGCGGGAATTGTAGTCGTACTACCTCTTCTACTGTCAGCATGGGGATTCCCAATGCTGTGCTGAGTCTCCGCCAGATGCGTTGGGCTGGTGGGCAAAAATAAAAGAAGTGGTCCACCGTTTCCACGTCCCGGCAGACATCGCAGAATGGGTCGCAAGGGTTAGGTACATACCGGGATTTCACCTGTTTCACCGGGAGCCGCCCGTAGGCTATTCTCCAGGCTAGATCCCGATGAAAAGGCTGTCCCCAGCTATTTTTGATGTTTCTGAAGAGAATTTCATTATTTGTACTAAGATTGGGTGTATCACGCCTGGAAAGTTGGAAGAAATCCCAGTATACTGCTTTGGGTTTGTGTGTGAGGATTGCTATTCCTCTGTCTCTGAGTGTTGTGATCGATTTCACTACTGTACGGTACCACTTGGGCACCCCCCTTGCGCGGGGTCCAGCATAGTCCGTGATCCCAAAGAGGGGGAGGAAAAGTCCTATAAAATATCTAATTAGTAGGCTAGAAATGTGGTTGGAGTTTAAGGCCTTCCGTACGGTTTTGAACGTGTTTGCTTGTAGCAAGCTTCTGTGATCGGGCAGAGCATAACCCCCTTCTTCCTGTTTGAGTTGTAGATATTCTTTCTTTACTTCGCGTTTTCTCCCATTCCAGAAGAAATCCAGGAGTTCTTTTGATAATTTATTTTCTTGTGCCAGTGTGATGCCTGTGATATTGACAGTGTGCATCAGCATTGGGGTGACGATTGTTTTTATTACTGTCGCTCTGCCATAAAAGGAGAAGAAGGTTGGTTTGAACAGCCTTATCCTTTCCCTGCTTGTCTCCTGCAATTTTTGGATTGGTAGTGCTAGGGTGTCTGAAAAGGGCACGCCTAGTATAGTTAGAGGCTGTGCCTGTAGCGTTAAACCATAGGGAAGTCCAGTGCTATGGAAATTTCCGAAACTTTTGATTTTGGTTTTTTGTGCGTTAACGCACAAAAAACCAAAATTCAGCATAGTCAGTGGTCTTTGTGCGTTAACGCACAAAGACCACTGACTATGCTGAATTTTTGCAGCGTGTGCAGATAGATATAGATGGACTCAGAGTCTCTGAGTGTAGCCACTACATCGTCTGCATATGCCACTATTTTGCATTGTCTGGAGCCTTGGGGCAGTGGAATACCGTTAATTGCGGGGGTGTTATCAATTCTTTTGATTAGGGGTTCTAATACTAGGGAGAAGAGGAGGGGGCTTAGCGGGCAGCCTTGCCTAACCCCTCTCTTTATGCGGATTGGTTCTGTTAGAAACCCATTAATAGATAGTTGGGTCGTGGCTTCCGCATACATGTTTTTAATTGTACGCCGAAGTCTCGGGCCCACGCCTGTTTTTAGTAGGATGTTCTGCAAGTACCTGTGGTTGACGCTGTCAAACGCTTTCTCCAGGTCGGTGGAGAGAAGTGCCAGGGGGTATTTTTTCTCTTTGGCCAGTTTGATCAAGTCTCTTAACAAAAAGAGATTGAATTCCATAGATCTACCAGGGATCCCATAGATCTGTGAGCTTGTTATTATTTTTTCGATACCGCCCTTAAGGCGCGTGCAGATAATTTTTGCAAAAATCTTGTAGTCTACGTTGGTTAGGGAGATTGGACGCCAGTTATTCGACAAAGTCCGATCTCGGTCTTTCTTGGGGATAAAGATGGTGTGGCTCTTAACGAATTCCTCGGGGATGTTTCCCGAAGTGAGGAATTCGTTAAAGATGTTTATTAACGCTGCCAATGCAAATTCCCAGATAGATCTATAGAATTCTATCCCCAGTCCGTCTGGCCCTGGGGTCTTCTTTGTTTTCATCATTCTGTACGTGGCCTTTAATTCGGCTGCAGTTATCGGCCTGTCCTGCAGGGCACTAAGATGATCGGGAAAACGTGTTGCGTCCCACTCACTGAAGTCATCCGTGCCCTGCCGGTCAGAGAAGATACCGATATACTGCTGATGAAAGTGACCGAGTATTTCGTGGGTTGAGCGTAAAATCTGGCCCTTCTCCTCGATCTGGTGAATCGTTTTCTCATCATTAGCCGCCACCCGTTGTTGGTTGTAGAATGCGGCGGAAGGTGTTTCCAAATGTCTGAGATAGAGTCTCGTTCGAAAGTCGAGGTCCTCGACTCTACTCTGCCGCTCTTGCTGCAGTTCTATTTCTACTTGTCTGATGAGATCTCCGCAGGGAACTCCGCTCCGTTCGTTTGTCCGGTACCAGCCGAGTTCCCTGTAGAGATCCCTCAGCCGTTTGCGTTTTTGGTAGGCCCTTTCGCGTCCACATTTTTGGAACAGTTCCCTAGCCTGCCTCTTGAAGGTCAGCCAGTTTTCCCAGTCCCAGTTGGTGTTTGTCCATCCGTCACAGAGGTTCTGTAGCTGGTCGCTGAAAAGACTGGGGAAGGTAGGAGGGAGCCTCCAAGGACCTCTGGCTGTTTCCATCACCTCTGGGAGCGTGATTTTTAGTATGACCATCTTGTGGTCGGTTGTCAAGTTATGCACTGCGGTGTGACGTATCCTCTGAACATATTGTTCCAGGTTTTGGGACACGTACACCCTGTCTAGTCTTGTCGATATCTGGCCGCGGCCCCACGTAGTTTCTACTTTGGCGGGGTTATTCCGCCTCCAGATATCGACGAGGTCAAAATTTATACAGCATCGATTTAAAGCGGCAATGCCGCCAGTTCCGTTGTTTGCGTTCCCGCCTATTTTGTCTAGACGTGTGTCTTCCACACAGTTCCACACGTGTGTCTTCCACACAGGCGCAAACTTTGTTTGCTCACACTTGGATAAAGGATTAAACTAATTTTATTATACATGTCTGTAAGGATATGTGCTTTGCATTATTGGATACTAAGGCAATCAATGTGAAGTCATTAGCCTCTATATATACAAGTGGCCCAGCCGTGATGTTACTTCACATGCAAATTTTTATTTGCTTACACTTGGATAACGGATTAAACCAAGAATATAATTTCTTGCGAAGAGTGATGGTAAACGAAGGTAACAGACATCCTGCAGAATGACTTAGATCTCATCTGCAGTATGGGCAGAGATAAATGGCTGCCATTTTAATGTGACCAAGTGTAAGGTGATGCACTTTGGGAAGAAGGGATCACAAGCTATGTACTATATTGATGTAACCAATCTGCAAGAAACTGACAAGGTCAACGGACTTGAAGTTTCGAGGGCATATTACAAAGGTTGCCAAACAGATTATGTAGTTATTGAAAAACATACTAACAAGCAGAGATAGAGAAGTTATGGTTCCCTTCACTACTATGCACAGATCTGGTTACCTGGATTATCTGAGGGTGAAGAAGTTGTGGAGAGGAACCAGATGAGTGACAAAGATTGTGGCATGTCCGTGGACTGCAGGGTTTTTCTCCTCAGTTTATCTGGGGATTTTCATCACGCAAGCAGGCAAACCGGCCTTGAGAACAAAATGCTTTTACAGACATAGGATGCACCAGGAGACATAGGGCCAACCACCTTATCCTCGTATAATGGTTGCGGTTATAAGGAATAGAAACCCTTGACACCGTCAAAAAAAAAAAAAAAAGTAAAAGAGGGAAAGATTAAGAAAGAAAGATAAACTATTAGAGGGGTTTTATAGGATTGACACTGAAGATTTTTTTTAGTACATTGCATAAAGATAGAGAATGAGGGATCACCCAGTAAAATTGTGGAAGGGTGTTAGGACTAGATTTTTTGGAACATTCAAGGGTAGTGAATTGAGAATATGAATCCAGAAGAAGGCAGATGACTATGGGTTGCCAGAGGTATTTGTCAGTGCTTTGAATGAGCTTAAGGAGAGATATGATATGTATTGTATGAATAATGGATCTTCCACGATGGAGATTCCTGTATTATAATAATAATAATAATAATAATACCAATACTTTCTTAATGGAGGTTTCGAGTGGGCAAAAACCACCATGTTTGGAGGTCATATTAAATGTTTGAAGCTGAGTCCATCATATCACAGGTGATGTATAGTAAATTTGAGTGAAACTCATTTGATCTACAGTAATTCAGTTTTTTGACTAGAACTATGGTCAGTCAGAATGCCTCCCCCCCCCCCACACACACACACCTACAGTTTCATGTTGGTGGGTAATAGTAACCCTAGATAAATGCTCCTCCAAAACCCAACAGGGATTCAATGATCACACTAGAGCAGTGTTTCTCAACGTGGGGACGTATGCCCCACAGTGGGGCAATTTGAAAATGTACACGTACATATTTATATTATACTTTTTCAGAACTTGGCTGACTATTATGTTAGAGTGGGAGCATCAAAATCTTTGAGACGTTGAGGTGGGGCATGATCCAAAAAACATTGAGAAACACTGCACTAGAGTAAACTATCTAGAAGTGAACTAAAGTACGCAGGATTTATTAAAATGTGGTGTCCATAATCGTTAAAGGAGTCTCTGGTGTGCTAGGCACTCATCTAGCACTAGGCAATAGATGAGTGTTAATACTTGGTGCAGTACCAACACTTCGATTATTGGAGAGTCAAATATTCCAAACCATGTTTGGACTCCAGATGAAGGTACCACTTTAAATTTATTTCTGGATTTCTTATTGCAGACATAATGGAGAGATCCAACATTTCTTCCTTTTGAGGGTACATCTTAAAAACAATTATTCTGCATACTGGATGGTATATTAAACAATCCTAATAGTAACATTTTAGGAGTTCCAGATCCATCAGCTATATCATCAATACCCTCCCCCCATTCTTTTCTCTCTATCCTCCTTGAATACACTAATATCCTTCCATTCTATCCCACTAACTTATCTTCTGTCAGCCATGTCTTACTAATGCCAATAACCTTTGGGCAGGATGAACTAACCAATGCCCAAAACTCCTCCCCTTGTTCTGAATGTTCCTGGCATTACTGTACATAAAGTGCAAAAGCCCTTTAGGCTCACCACTGTCCTGATGCTTTATACTAACTATTCCATTCTGCTTTGTTACCAATGGTACTTACTGAAGCATTTTATGCACATTCTTATACTCAACTGCTTCAGTGATATCTACATGTCCACTCAACAGCTTCCCCCCCCAAAAAAAAGCTCTAGTTTCTCCAATTTTGCACATTTGCATTTACTTATTCAACAACTTTTATCAGACTATGAACTCCAAATCCATTCAGATGCAAACAATTCTTCTTGTGTAAGTCCACCTGTCAAATTCACTCCACAAACTCCACATTATTCCTCCTGCATAACCTATGCATCGAGTCACTGGCTATTATGGCCTTCCATCTCAGCTCTACTCTGTCATACTGCAACAACAGACTCACTACCTTAATTTTCTCACTCTTTTCTTTTGCTACTTCCAGTAATTCTTTCATTTCCTGCTTCATGCCATACTTTTTCTCCTTTCAAATCATTCGTTTTAGCCAAAACAATAAATTCTTTCACTTTACACTTTTGTGCTCCAAACATCTCACTAATATCACTAAATTTTGCACTCAGGAAGCAGGATTTTGTCAATCTCTCGCTGCATAACTGAGCTATCTCTCTCATTACAACCAACTCTTCATTCTTTACATCCATCATACAAATACTATTTTTTGATCAACACTTTTGCTCTCTCTCTCTCTGTTTCTCAGTCATGTGGCTTTTAAGTCCTGTTTCAGTCTTATTTGCCATTATGTTACAGACATTTTCATGCATACTGACTGTTCCATCCACCGCTTCAATCTCGTGACCCGACCTGCACTTTTCACTCCTGCTTTCACAGCATTTTTGGCACACTTTCAAAACAAATTCTATTTGGCTTTGGTAATGCATACATCTCGCAGACAATGCACTCCATGTGTCATGTGCTACACTACTCGACTTACCATGAAGAAAGACTATATTAACTATATTTAAAATAAAACTTTTAACTTAAATCTAATTAATACCACAATACAGTCTAATTCTAACACAATTTTTTTAAACTAAAACATGTAGAAAGGCTTATGTGTTCATCGTACATGTTGATTAATTTTGACGGTATATATTAGAACACAGACTGATAAGTAAATAATTATTTATTTATTTCGCTGGTATTTTAATCAGCATCTTCAGAGCACAAAAAATAGTTTGTCACAGTGCGTGAGGCAACAATTTGGTGTAACAATGAGACTAGTTAAAATAGTTGTAGCTACAACACAAAGACTAAAGTCCTAATTAGGCACTCTGTATATTAAAAAAAGAAAAAAAAAACTGAGAAAGAAAGCAGGTACTAGTTATGTCTTAAGATGACTGTCTCCTAAATCTTAGGCAAATTTATACACTCATACTTGTTAAGGTTTGGAGTATGTTTCAAGGCTTCTGTTGATTCTAAGAATAACACAGTCCAACACAATTTTTGCTGACTTTTATATGGCATTTTCTTTTTGCTAATTTGCAAGTTTTTGATAGTTTTAAGGAGGCAGTACTATTTAGAGGATCAAAAAAATCGATTTTTTAATATTATTTTTTTATATTAAATAATTAATTTTTTAATATTATTATTTAATATTATTTCCTAACTTTTTATCAAGAAATTCGAAAAATTCCCGAAGGTATAGCCTATTATTCAAAGTGGTGTGCAGATCAGAATCGGAGCGCTCACTGCTCTCGCTTGTTAGTAAACGAATAAATGCATAAGAACCTGCAACGCACGTACTGGTGCTTTGAATGCGAGAGGCCGATAATTTAGATACATAACTACTTAACAATATCATTAAAAATTACAAGAATATTTATAAAAAAATAACAATTTTACTTACACGAGTTTCAGGGAATAAATTTTTATTTGTAGCAATTTCTGCTGTGTGTTCTGTTTTGGCAATCCCTTTGAATACTCCAACAGTAGTCAGCCATCATGTGAGAATCCCATCTTCCTTGGTACCGATCTTCCATAGTTTTTAAGTTTTGATGAAATCTTTTGCCTTGTTCAAGCGAGAGCGCTCCGATTCTGATCTGTGCACCGCTTTGAATAATAGACTATATCTTCGGGAATTTTTCGAATTTCTTGATAAAAAGTTAGGAACAGATTTTTAAAAGTACATACTTTCAGAAAATAATATTAAAAAATCGATTTTTTTGATCCTCTAAATAGTACTGCCTCCTTAAAACCATCAAAAACTTACAAATTAGCAAAAAGAAAATGCCATAGAGGAAAAACCGGACGTGATAGAGAAAAATGGGTTTGATATTTGAAATCAGCGCACCCAAATTAGTAAAAAACAAGTGTCAGATCATAATCAGCAGGAAAAAATTTTTTTTTTGTTGGCCAGTGTAATCTCTCTGACTTATAAAAGCCTCTGTGCAGCGCATTCGTTTTTTTTCCAGTTGATCCTGTTTGCAGGGGTATCTAAAGCATGGTCTGGTAGATCTGACTTGCCATAGTGAATAGTCCCGGATGTATTTTTTATGTTCACTGAGGTGGATGTCCACAGTTCTTCCTGTCTGACCATAGTAAGCCTGATCACACGAACAGGGTACTTCGTAGACTCCTGGATGTGATAAGGGAGAGATGCTGTCCTTGGGCAGGCTTTTGCGTGGGGGAGGGTTATGTCCCGGGTTGAGCCCGCTTCCTCCAACATGAAGGGCTGCTACTCAATACACACCACAAAAGTGCACACGTCAGCTGAACATATAAGGTTGGAGGTTGCTCCACCTCTGCAATGCTTGCAGGGTTCCGCTGGCTAATACACACTAATGAACGAAAGCAATCGGAGGGAAGGAATGCATTTTTTGTAATTTAGGATCGCTTGGAATCAACATATCTGTTCAACTCTACAGATCAGAGCAACAAAAGAAGCCGCAGGCATCCATGTGTTGGGAGCTTTAGGTCCCGGGTCGAGCCCGCTTCCTCTACTGATCAGAGCAAGGAAAGGACCATGCCATAAAGGTGCGGTCATCCCTGATGACGACCCCATTTTGGCTGACTGATAGCCGCCATCGCTTCTCGGCCTGATGAGCTGTGTGTGTGTGTGTGTGTGTGTGACGGGGGGGGACCTCCCACAATGAGTCTTAGACTCTATGGAAGTCTGAAAATAATAATGCTAATAATATAAGTTGGTAAGGGGTTTTTAAGACAATCATTAGACCTATTGTTTTATATGAAGAAGAAATCTGGAGCATAACAGACCAAGATGCAAAAGCTTTGCAGATCTTTGAAAGTAAAATCCTCAGAAAAGTGAATGGACCTATAAAAGATAACACAACAGATGAATAGAGAAGAATACATAATCAAGAACTATAGGAATGCTATAGATCTCCAATTCTAGCTGATGAAATCAGATTTTGCAGAATGAAATGGCTTGGACAGAGTAGCCAATTTGACATACGGTCTAAATGCGCTGCGTAGTTGATGTTTATTGAGTTTATAACATAAATTGAAAGCCAAACGGCTATTTTTCTGGCATCATTAATAATTAAGGGGATACAAATCCCTTGTTGTTCAACTGCCAGTAAGCAAAACTCTGAGATCAAGAACTACGAATCTATGAGTTTCATATATACCGAAAAACTATCGGCGAATCAAAGTCTAAATGACCACTTGGTAATACAACACCAAGGCAACTCGAAGCAAAGGTGGAGCAAGCTCCCTCACTATCTTTGATATTTTCTCATAATGTAAAAACACAGCCCCTAGGGGATGTAATACTGTAATTACATTATGAGGAGAGGTCACTACCCAAACCGGTTTCAACCTTTTTTGAGGTCTCATCAGTGAGTAGGTAGACCTGGAAGATAACAAAGTTTAAGTTGAAACCGGTTTGGGTAGTGACCTCTCCTCATAATGTAATTACAGTATTACATTCCCTAGGGGCTGTGTTTTAACATTATGAGAAAATATCAAGGATAGTGAGGGAGCTTATTCCACCTTTGCTTTGAGTTGCCTTGGTGTTGTACTACCAAGTGGTCATTTACGCTTGGATTCGCCAATGGTTTTTCGGTATATATGAAACTCATAGATTCGTAGTTCTCGATCTTAGAGTTTTGCTTACTGGCAGTTGAACAACAAGGGATTTGTATCCCTTTAATTATTGTTTATTGAATTTATTAAAAATTCATTGTAAAATGGATTTTTGGGTGTTGGCTATTTAAAAGTGCAAAGAATGTATTCATTGTATCTGGGCCAAATAGCAAGCACATTGTGAACATAGCATAGCCAGAGCATTGGTTTGAGAGTAGCTGTATCGATAGCTAGCTTTTCCAGGTGTTCTATGTAGAAGTTGACTAATGAGGAAGCCCATTGCTGTCCCATCTAATTGTTTTTATATTTTCCCTTTCCATGTAAAATATCCTGCATGTATTGTGAATTTAAATAGCTCAAATATATCGGGGTAAAGTTTACGTTAGCAGATCATGGGTTTCAGTTACCAGTATTGTATGCCCACACTTCATAGAAACTGAGCTTGGCAATGTGTCAAGAATAGTCAATTCATGCTGATAGAGAGAAAGAAATAAAGGATGTACGAATTGGTCACCAACACTCGAAATCACGTGCTTTTATACGTAAATTTTCCAACTGTTGTACAAGCAAAATAGTTACAACTTTAAGAACTAGAATTTTCATAAAAGAAAAGCTAATTTTCTGACATATAATAATAAACACTCATTCCACGAAACACATTGAATACCCTAATATCAGAATGGATTCTACTTTTTCTGACATGTACAGAAGTGTCGAAGGGTCTTGCATCTGTGAGTGTACAATACATTCGTGAATAGTGAGGTGATATCAAAACTCACCATTATTTCTGAACTTTTTAAGGTATGGTTTTCTAAAATACTTTTTAGGTGGGCAGAATTTTTGACAAAGGAGTGAGAATTGTTTGTAAGAGTGGCCAGTAGCTTAGCGAAATGTCTAGCCAGTTTGTATGCGAGATTGTTTATACCATCCACAATAGGACATAAGGGTGTATCATGTTTGTGAATTTTTGGTGTTCCATATATCCATAAGCCTCTGAAAATAATATCTCACATAAAGAAATCATTGCTCTAAAAGAGCTATATAATAATAACCACATTATCATAACCAAAGCAGACAAAGGGAATGAGACTGTAGTGATGAATGCAACAGAATATGAAAACAAAATGCACAAACTTCTACAAGATCAGTCAACATACAAAATTATAGATCGAGATCTCACAAAAGAATAAGGTGCGTAAATTACTGAAAAAAGTCACTTCTTGGCCTAAAGAAACAGTAAACAAACCTAAGCCCTTTCACATTAAAACACCCAGGATATATGGAGCATCAAAAATTCACAAACAAGATACACATTTACACCCTATTGTGGATAGTATAAACAGTCCCACATACAAACTGGGGTGCTTAAGGGTCAAAGCTGTATAACTAAGAGGAGACCTCCACATAGCCTTTAAAGGAATGTGGAGAACTGACCAGAGCTGCTGACCTAATGTCCAATCCTCACCTTCTCGTGGTGCACCCTGTTAGGTATCTACATGGATGCTGAACGAATGAGGATGGGCTGGCAATTTGGGATTTAGCTGACCAAATTGTATTCTTATCGGCTTAAACCACAATATTAAATGATGGTACAACATGATAGAATTTCATGCCGGCTGGGGTGTCGCCGTTAAACAAGGCCCCCATTGTTTTTGCCACGGAACCAGGACGAACAGCAAAAAGTCAGCTACAGGAATAAATCCTAAAACACACCCCAACTCAATATCACCAGAATTGAAGATCGGTACTATCAACACAAGAAGCCTGAATGGCAAAGAAATGGAGCTAGCTAAGGAATTAGATAAGTACCAGATCGACATAATAGGGGTAACTGAAACAAAAAAGACCAAAACTGGTGAGATCTTTCTGAGCAATAAATACAAAATGTTATATTCCGGTAATGACAATCAAAGAAAAGAAGGAGTAGCCATTGTATTTAACACTAAATATGAGGCTAATCTTCTTGAATGGCAGGCAATTTCAAGTGGAGTGATGTGGGCAAATATCAGAATGGGAAACTGGACAATGAGACTTATTTGTGCCTATGGCACCACAGAAGGCTCTCCTAGGTAGAAGTGGAGGAATTTTTTGAGGCTTTAGAGAAAGCAGAGTAGGAAATGATTGTCAGACATACAAAAATATTGTGGGAAAATTTGGAGCAAAGAGCAAAGCTAATAATAATGGCAAGTACTTGTTGGATTTCTGCTCAGGACATGGACTGGTTATTACTAACACCATTTTCCAACATAAAAATGTGCACAAATTCACATGGACAAGAAGAGGCAAGGAATAAGAAAAGTCTCATTGACTATGTTATTGTTGATAGTGATGTTTTCTCTTTGGTGAAGGACACTAGAGTGTACAGAGGATTTGAAATTGGAAGTGATCACCATTTAGTCTTAAGCAGGATAAAATTGAATTTCATATTGAAAAGAAGAACATGTAAGAAAGTTTTAAAGTGAATAAAAGTTGTGCAGCTCTCAGATGTGAACTGTAGACTGAAATATACAAACATTATTCAGGAAAAAATGTAAGAGTTTCAGAACAGGAATCAAACCTTGGAGATTCAGTGGCATGCTCTGAAGAAAACATTGATTGATTCTGCCAGAGAGGCATGTGGTGAGGTTGTCTGCAAGGATAAAAAAATCAGAACTCCATGGTGGACACAGGAAGTTATAGAGGCAGTGAAGGAAAAGAAGAAAGCATATCAAAAGTTTCTGGCAAATAAGTCAGCTTGTGCTCTTAGAGAATACAGAGACAAATGTAAGAAAGCTAAACACTGTAAAACTAGTTAAACAAAAGTCATGGAAGACTTTGGTAAGAACATAGAAAATAAATATGAATAAGGTGGCAAGATAGTCTGGAGGTTGTTGAAGAAGCTCAGAAATGGAGGAAAGAGTGCTGTAAAAGGAATTAGAGATGATAAAGGTGATATGAAAACTGGAGAAAAAGATATTCTTGAAGTATGGAGTAATTACTTTGAAAAATTGCTAAATGAAACTAGCAGTGATGACAGCACAGTCATGAAAAGCACTGACCAGGCATGCAATCAGGAATACATATCCAAACTTGAAGTAGAAAAAGCCATCAAAAGCCTGAAATGTGGAAAGGCAGAGGGGTAGATGATATTAGAAGAGAAACGCTCAAGTATGGAGGTATAAAAGTTTTACAGTGGCTACACTGCATAGTTCAGAGGGCCTGGGCAGAAGGATGAATTCCAGATGATTGGAGTAGAGCTCTCAGTACCCATATATAAAAAGGGAAATAAAACTGATTGTGAGAATTACAGAAGTATTTCTCTAATGAGTGTTCCTGGTAAGATTTATGCCAGTATACTTGAGAAACAGTTGAGAAGGATTGTAGAAGAGAAGCTTGGTGAGGAACAAGCTGGATTCAGGCCAAATAGAGGCTGTCAGGATCAGATATTCACTTTACCAGAAATAGTTGAAAAGTCATGGGAATATAACAAAGATCTGTATTTAAGTTTTGTAGATCTGGAAAAAGCATATGACAAGGTGCCAAGAGAGAAACTATTCAAAATGCTACAGTTGTATCGTGTCAGTGGAACATTACATCAAGCAATACTTAGTCTTTATTTGAATTGTAAGTCAGCAGTTAGAATTGAAGGAAGTACAGGGAGATGGGTTAATGCTTAATCTGGTGTCAGACAAGGATGTACATTATCACCTCTGTTATTCATTATCTATATGGATTACATTATGAAGGCAAGTGGTATTAAACCTGATATCAAAATCGGAGATGTTAATGTCAGCTCCTTTCTTTATGTAGATGATTTTATACTTCTAAATAAATCCGCTACAAGTCTGCAAGATTCCCTGACTAAATTGAATAACTGTTGTGATAGATATGGTATGAAGGTCAGCAATAAAAAGACAAAGATAATGAAAATAGGCAGAAGCAATGAAAATTTCAGCTGCATTGTGAATGGAGAACCTATAGAACAAGTAAAACATTTCAGGTACTTAGGCACGATTTTTAGTGAAGATGGTAAATTAAATATAGAAATAGACAACAGAATCAACAAAGCTGGTATCGTAGCAAGTCAACTGAATAAATTTAAGAGAGAGAGAGATTAGTCAAAACACTAAATTAGCTGTATACAAGACAGTGTTCAAACCAATTTTAACTTATGGATCTGAGAGCTGGGTCAGGAGTAAAACACTGACCAAAGACTAGAGACCGCAGATATGAGAGTCCTGAGAAAGATTAGGGGCATGAACAGATGGCATCAATGGCAATATCATATTAAAAACGAGGATATTAGAAAAGAATTTGACATTGTCAGCATCCAGGAATGCGTTAGCAGAGCTAATCTCAGGTGGTATGGTCACTTAAACAGATTGGGCAAGGAAAGATTAGCAAAACAAGTGTTCTCTGCCAGGTTGGCAGGAAAAAGACCCAGAGGAAGAACAAGATATAGGTGGATTGATACGGTAAAAAGTGCCTTAGAAGATAGAAATATAAGATCTGAAAATGTTGAAGTCTTGACAAGTAACAGACTGATTTGGAGGAAAATTGTAGATGGGAAGTTAGTAATAATGTACTTTTTCATGTAGTACTATCATATCCTGTACATCCCTTGTGGGTATATATCAAGAATTTCATGATGATGATAATGACAAATCAAACTGGCTAGACATTTAGCTAAGCCTCTGGCAACTCTCACAAACAATTCTCTCTTTCTTGTCAACAATTATGCCCACCTAAAATGTATTTTAGAAAATCATAACCTTAAAAAGTTCAATCATAATGGTGACTTTTGATATCACCACGCTAATTGAAACCCTTGATCTTCTAAAGTCACACTTTACCTCTGATTTGAGCTGTTTAAATTCACAATACATGCAGGATATTTTACATGGAAAGGGAAAATATAAAAGCGATTAGATGGGACAGCTACAGGCTTCCCCCATTAGCCAACTTGCACACCTGGAAAAGCTAGCTATCAATACAGCCACTCGCAAACCAACGCTTTAGCTATGCTGTGTTCACGATGTGCTTGCTATTTGCCTACATGGCCCAGACACATTGGATACATTCTTAGCGCATTTAAATAGTCAACACCTCAAAATCCACTTTACAATGGAACTGGAAACTAATAACTATCTGCCCTTCCTGGATACACTAATCACACATCTTACAGATGGTTCCTTATCATTCTCAGTTTATAAAAAATCCACACATACACGGAGATATTTACACAAACAATCACACCATCCCCCATCCCAACAGTATGGTATCCTAAAAATTCTAACCCACAGAGTGAGAGCAATTTGTTCCAATGACAATGCTCTTATGGCTGACCTCACTCACTCCACACCTTCTTAGCCAATGGCTATAATCCCCATAAGATAGACAAAATACTAAATGTCCCCAAAAATACCCCCTAATCTACCACAAAGAACTACAACAAAAGTCACCATCCCATACATTAAAGGCACATCGGAAAATATATCTAGAGTGCTCAATAAACATCAACTACGCACTGCATTTAGACCACCATACGTGAAATTGGCTATTCTCATCCGTTCACCCAAGGAGAGCATCTCTCCCTTATCACATCCAGGAGTCTATGAAGTACCCTGTTCATGTGATCAAGTTACTACGGTCAGACAGGAAGAACTGTGGACATCTGCCTTAGTGAACATAAAATATACATCTGGGACTATTCGAAGCTTCCAAGGATGACCACTTGTTTTCCCTCTCTAGCTAAGTGTTGAAACATTTCCCCTGCATCAATAGTTAAATATAGTTTATACTTATAGTATCGCATAAGTAAATTAGCTTACAGTAGAGCTAATATAACATAGTATAGTAGAGCATTTAGCATTTAGTAGTAGTAGTTCCTTGGCACTATTCGAATGATGGCAGCAGCTGCAGCTCCAATTACAAATGACGTGTCACCAAGTCCTCCCCCATTTAAGGACTCCATTTTGCGTAACATAATACAGGATTTTGTGGTATGTATGCATCCCAACAGTTGGATATGTGGCTTGTGAGAGAAGGGGTAATGCGTATATGCACAAAATGTAGGCAACTTAGTGATTTAGATATTACAATAATTATCTTAGGTGGGAGAATCTCACCCTAGAGAGACAAGTAATGTTATAGAGGATGAGAATGACGAGTGGAATATGAATGAAAAAATAAGAGTCGGGGAGCATGGAAGGCTTGAATGATTGTGAAGTTTTTGAGATTGGCTTGAATGGGAGGAAGAGTGGCTAACTTGCAGAGAGAGTGAGAGAGATGAGCTGAAAGAGGAGGTGGAATGTCTCGGGAATGAGATGAGAAGTATGAAAGATGAGATTAGGCGAATCACAGTAGGAGTGAGTGAGAGAGAGGGAGTAATGGGAATGATAGAAGAAGAGAGAATAGAAACAGTAGAAGAGGGAATGAGAGAGTTATGAGAATGATAGAGGAGAGAATAGAAACAATAGAAGATGGAATGAGAGAGAGTTAATGGAATGATAGAAAAGGTGAGATGGAAACAGTCAGAGCGAGGGAATGAGAAGAATGTGAGGGAGTGCTGGAACCAGGGATAGAGGGATGCCAGGAAAGTAAGTAGGGGAACACAGAGAGAAAGGGTTAGAGGAGAGAGAGAGGGAGATGCAGGTAAGCAATCAAGGAACAGTGTTGAGAGGTATGATGTATGGAGATTCGACGATCCGTGGTGTGCAAGATAGGATGCCAGAGGAGTGTTTGCCTGGAGGAACAATAGAAAGTGTGGCTGTGGCAATTAAGTGGGGTGATTGCGTGGATGAGATGATTGTGATGGTGGACACGAATGACTTGAGAGGCAGTTTAAATTGGGTGGCGAGAGATGTGAGATTCATGCTTGACATTGTACAAAAGAAAATGCAGAGAGGAAAGATAGTGTGTGTGTTACCCAGGTATGATAATGAGGAGCTGAGCAGAAGAGCAGTAATAATGCATAGCATAATAACCAGAATGTGTCAGAAGAGAGGATTGGAATATGTGGATGTTTGAAGACAGAAAGAAGTTGTATGCGAGAGACTGTTTGCATTTGAATGAGGAAGGACATAGGCATCTGGAGAGATTGCTATTTTCTGAATGAGTCAGTGTGTTAATGCAGGGAAACTAGAATTTCCCGGGTGCATAGTAGCAGGGATGGAATCTTTGTGGGAATGGGTGCTTGCGGGGAGGGGACGACATCAGGTAACATTGAGTCCAGTGGAGTCTGGAGGGAATAAAGATAGGTATAGAAGCGGTGACATTTTTATGCTTTATACTAATGTCAGGAGTATCCAGAATAAAGGAGATGAATTGGTGGCATTGATAGCATCAGCCAGGCCAAAGGTTATTGGGATTTCTGAGATGTGGTCGACGGAAGATGATATAATAACAGGAATAGAAGTAGCATGGTACAGCATTTTTCGGCAGGAAAGGAAGGGTAAATTCAGTGGTGGAGTACTGCTTATGATAAGTGATGACTTATGTCCTCTAAGAGTGGAGTCTTTTGGAAGGTAGTGACACTAAAGGTTTTGAATGGTGTGAGGTAGAGGTGGGCAATACAGGATATTTAGTGGGATGTTGCTACAAGCCAAAGAGCACTGAGGGTGGGGAGCAGGAGATGTTTAGCCAGGTGAGCTTGGCAAGTGCAAGATGAAGATTGTTATTGAAGATTTTAACTACAGCAATATAAGTTGAGAAGAGGACAATGCGTGTAGTAAAAAGGGAATGGAATTTCTGGAATTCTTGAGGGACAGATGTCTTAGGCAACATGTAATAGAGGGAACAAGAGGTTCAAGAGTTTTGGATTTGGTCATAGCATCAGAAGAGCTGATAATAACTGAAATGACATCTGTCCTCCCCTGTTGGAGAGAGTGACCATGTGGTTTTGACTTGGAAGATGAATAGACATGCAGGAGTATCAAAGAAAAGGGAACGTATGTGGAATTATAAGGCAGGTGATTATAATAGTCTTAGATATTAACATGGGGAAGTTTCATGGTGTGTGTGGGGGGGGGGTGGATTTGGAAGGCTGGGATATCATTAGCGCATGGGAAATTGTGAAGGAATATTTGTTGGCAGCAATAGTAAGCTGTATTCTGCGGGTGAAGAAGAGGACACAATTCTGTGTTAAGTGGATGACAAACAATATCAAACAGGAACTGCAGGTGAAAAAGAGGTTATGGAAGAGATATAAGGAAAGGGATGGAGAGCAGATGCATAAAGAATATAAGCCTCAGGCCAGGAGAGTGACTAATATGGTAAGGAAGGCGAAACTGGAAAATGAGAAGAGACTGGCACTAAGATCTAAAGATAATCCTAGGGAATTTTTTTAGCTATGTGGCCAGTTGGAGGAGAAATGATTGTGGAAGAATGATATTGTAGGATAAAAATGGGAATAGAGTGACTGATGCAGAGGACATAGTGGAGTTGTTCCATAAACACTTTATTGGAGTATTTCATCCTGGAGAAGTAAGTTTTAATACTAGAGGGATAGGGCAGGTTCGAGGTTTAGAGGTGGAAGAGGAGAGTGTGTTCCAAATACTGAGTACCCTGAATGTCAGTAAAGCTGTGGGACTGGATGTATTTCACCATGGGTTTTGAGAGAATGTGCTAAAGAACTGACAGCTCCAATCACCTAACTTTTCAATTAAAGTCTGGCTACGGGAAAGGTATCCAAGGAATGGAATGGAAAGTAAGAGAGTGCCACTGCATAAGGGGAGTATCAGACTGGTGTCTAACTATAGGCCAGTTTGTGTTTCATCAGTAGTTGTATAGATCTTGAAGAAATTAATGAGGGACCATATACAGCATTGGGCAGATGAGGGTAATGTTATCTGTGAAAGTCAACTGGATTTGTTGAGTGGCACTCTTGCTTTAGTAATATGATTGCCTTTTATAATAAAGTGACAAGAGCAGTTGATGAGAAAGGCATATACTGCCATTTTTTTGGATTTAGCAAAGGCATTTGACAAGGTGCCAGATGATAAGCTGATATTTAATTTGCAGCACACGGGGTTTAGATGTCAGGTTAGTCAATGGATTCAGGATTGGTTGTCCAATAGGTATCAGAGAGTTGTGTATGGTGGGGCAGTATCAAGGAGGCAAAAGGTTACAAGTGGGGTCCCACAGGGCTGGCTCAGTACTGGGACCTGTATTGTTTAACCTTTAAAGCAATGATATTGTCAATGAATTGCAGGGGAATATTCAGTTGTTTGCAGATGATGTGAAGCTGGGAAGGGTTATTAGTAATAGTGCAGTAGCCATGTAGAATATTTAAATAAACTAGACAGATGGGCGAATGAATGGGGCTGTCGGTTTAATGCAGCAAAATGTAAAGTCTTGAAGTTTAGGATACATTGATGGGAGGCTGCATACTCAATTGGAGGAGCTGTACTGGAGGAAGTAGGGGAGATGAGATCTGTGGGTGATGATTGATAGTAAACTGAAATTCAGGGAACATATTGGAAAGGTGGTGAAGGTAACCCAGAGGATTGCTGCAATACTGAGTAGGATGCTAACCTGCCCAGATAAAAGAGTTATCGTTCCATTGTATAAGACCTGATCAGACCACACTTGGACTATTGTTCTCAAATTTGGTCCCAGGATTTGAAGGGGATAAGTTAACTATGGAAAGGGTACAGAGACGGATAACAAAGGTCGTTTCAGAACTATACAATGTCACTTATGAGGATCAGCTGAGGGAATGTGGACTGCAGAGTTTGGTAGGTAGAAGAAGGAGAGGTGATATGATTGATACTTTTAAACTGTCTTGAGAGGTAGTTACAGGGTTGACAATGTGGAGTTCTTTTGCTTAGTGGAACAGCAGGAAGGAGCTATGACAAGGCACCATCCCTGGATGTTGCAAAAAAAACCTGTGAGCAAGAGTGTGAGGAGTGATTTCTTTGCATGGAGGCTGGTTAAACTGTGGAATGCATTGCCTGATAGAGTGGTGAGAGCAAGAACGGTTAGTGTGTTTAACGCGTGGTATGATAGACTTTGTGTTTCCTAGGAAGGACCTCCCACGATGAGTCAAAAGACTCATCGTGGGAGGTCCTCAATAAAAATAATAATCAATCCTATAAAACCCTTTTGGTAACTTAAATGTTTCTCTCATTATCTCCACTTTTTCACCTATTAACCAACTTCTTAGTTCACACACCCTCAATATATCTTCCTAGGGAACGTTCCACAGACCATTCACCATCTTGGTCACTCATTTCTAAATACTTTCAGTAGTGAGCCCCCAAGAAATCACATGACCAGACCTGAGCACTGTAATCCTGATGTTGTTGTATCAAGGCTTTATAAAGAGTAATAACAACTTCCTTATTTGTACTTGCTAATGTGTTCTTCAATAGCCAAGCAATTTTATGAACTACCATAGCAGCATGCCCTCTAAACTTAAACTGTCAGTCTATCACCACATCTAAATCCCTACCTTTAACTGTTCCTGGGATTCAGTTCCATCAGTGTCATACACAGCTGACCATACTGACAGCCTATTTTAATCATCCTGCAAGCTCTCCACATCGCCTTATCCACATAACCAATGTCATATCCATCCTGATCTGTTCTGATTTGTATAACAGAGTTTCAGTATTCAGTCAAATGTCTTTAGAAAATCCAGTAGAATCATCATGTAGCTGTTTTCTTATCCAACTCAGCTGTTACTCTGTTATAAAAAGTTAGCAAATTGCTAAGGCATGACTGACCCTTCACAAAGTCATTTTGCCCCTCATACCTTAATGAAAGTATAAAAAAATTGTTTTCTGGGTGCAAAAATTCATGATAGATGCAAAAAGGTAAGTTGAAGGAAATGATTTGAGAAGTGATATGTATTCTATTAAGGAGGATGTAAAGGAGTTGTTTGAAGAGGCAAAACTGAAGAACGAGAAGGTGAAGATTGTAAGTCTCCTACCACACCATGATAGAGGCAAACTGAGGAGTAGGACATTGATAGCCAATGAGTCTATATGTAGATTATGCAAAAGGAACGATGTAGGTCTGTGGTCTGTATGTGATGTAAAGAAGGATTTGCACAGTGCTGATGGAATGCATCTAAATAGTTTTTGTGTTAGGTATCTAAAGACCTTTGTTCACTGAGCATGCTGAACTGCAACTTCAAGGAAACTTAAGCAATTAGGGTGGAAGCAAGTGAGTGTGAGAATGACCAAGTGAGGAATCTAGTCTCTCACGCAAAAATATTGAATAGGATAGCCAATTCAGGAAGTAAAGGTGGTGGGGGAGGAGCCTAAAGGGAAGCTGCAGTTTCTATATATGAATGCCAGAAGTATCAGAACAAGACGGAGGAGTTTTTGGCATTGGTAGGCTTAGTGCAACCTCGCCAAAAGTTATTAATGAGACTTGGTTAACAGCAGATGATATATTTACAGAGATAGAATATGATGAGGACTGCTGATGATAGCAGATGAATTGCAGCTAAACAAATAGGAGATAGGCTGGCTGTTCATTTGAAGCAGTTTGGAGCGAGATTAAGGCCAGTAAGACAAATTATACAGTTGGTTGTTGTTGTTGTTGTTATAGACCAGGGAGTTCCAGAGATGATTTGCATCACCAAATTAGTACAATGAGTACAGGTCAAATGATTACTATAGGGGACTTCAACTATGGAGATATAGACTGGAAGGAAGAAAGATCACATGGCAGGAAGGAAATAGAATTTATACACATACTAAGAGATGATTACTTAAGGCAGCATGTGATGGAGGGGGGAGGAGGACTAGGGGTAGGAGAGTATTGGACCTGGCCATATGATCAGAAGCGCTATACATAACCAAGGTGACCTCATTGCCTGCGATTGGTGAAAGTGACCATGTTGTCTTGACTTGAGAGATTGTAAAACATGAGGAATATTCTGTCAAGAAGAGGTATATGTGGAACAAGGTAGGTGATTATTACAAGCTTTGGAAGAAACTTAATCTTTAACATGGCATAAAACACTGCAGGATAAGGATGTTAGTAGTGCATGTGATATAGTTATGGGGTATCTAGAGGAAGCAATACTAAATTATATACCTGAGGTAAGGATGGTTAATCAGATAGTTGTTAGATGGATGAGTAATTGTAAAAGTATGTTTATTTTTTCTTACTTTGTTGTTTGATCTCTATTCTTATATATATATCCAGGTGATGCTGCGACAGTGTAATATATCGTCACTTAATTTTATACGTTCCCCTTTTTTATACTCTAGACTCCTACCTTCTGTATTCTATACTCCTTCTACCCGAGAGCAATGGAAATATTTATTTAGATTTATGACTGCGCCATCCATGCCTCGATATGGTGCAAGAAATATAGTACTTCCAGTAGGTTATTAAATCTTTCACAACAAAATCTCTTGATCATCCCCAAGTTATCAATTTGCTTTGCAGTCCTGGCCCTTTTCTCACTTACTATTTATATCAGCGTTTCCGTTTCCCGCTTAGGTTTGATTTTTATTTTTGAATCAGTGCATTGCAAAAGACAAGAAAATTAGACCAAACCATTATGTACTAATATATAAACAAAATTTAATTACTGATCTAATAGTTACTATACAATACATGAAATCAAATCTTCATTCATACAAGAAATTCATTAATCTTGAATAATTACTCAAATGTAATACTTAGTGAACTCTCTTTTTTTTTTCTCTAATTAAATCTCAGATAATGCATTCTATATCACAAATACTAAATATTATTCACACAGAACAAGAAATTTCTAGATGTGCATTAACAGTCATAATTAGTCATCAACCATGCACCACGCATACATTATGACTCTTATATTCTCATCTTAAAGACTTAGTTAATTGACTGATAATCACATTGGCATATTTCATTCCCTTTGATTAAAACAGCTCTATGATGTGATAGAAAGATTAATTAACACACAATCAAAGGAAATCTTAATCAGCCCAATCTTTCTTAGGGAAATTAACTATGTTCATGTTAAACTCAATAATAATTTTTACACAAATCTATGAGCGTTTCATGTACCTTAAATCACTATTTTTCTATATTAAGTAGTTCAGCAGTTCCTTGAGGGGAATTCTCTTAAATCACAAACATAATATAATTAACATACAGACTTACATGGGTCTCTGACTGTCTTGCATACACCTTCCCTCTTTGTTTCTTTTTTCTTTTCTTCTCCGGGGCTTCAGGGGGTTCTTCTCTGTTCCGTGTTTTCTTCTTTTCCTTGATGGGAGTCATAGGGCACTATCGCGTCAGCCATCGGGATACTGGATAGGTCTCTTCCGGTGAGGAACTGCGTAGGTCGGTGGGCATGCACTTACTCAAACAGAGTGGCAAGGCTTGAACCAATACGGCAAGATTTCCCCTTAGACTGTAATCTCCGGTTTATCCTTGCTTCAGACTGGAAACTCCCTTCGTGGACAGACTCCCATCTCTCCCCTCCAGAACTAATCGACACCTCTCCTTCTCGACCTCTTGTGGATAGATCACGCAAGATGAAAACAGGAAGCCCTTCTCAACAAAATTCCAAGCCTTATATTCTTAATACCCCTGCACTTTGGGTTAAGTTTATTGGACCCCAAATGTCCCTGTACATGTCTTGCACATAGTTACGAGAACCCCGTACAACAGCACGTGACTGGCGGTTCTCAAATTTTAGCCGACAAATCCTATTCTTCCCCTTTGATGTCCTTAATCCGGCTACGTGGCCTATGGGACTTTCAGCCTGATGGAGGCCATCCCTTTTCAATACTGACCTTGAAGGTCACCTGCTACAGGACTCGTAAATACATTTCAAAAGAAACTGCCGACTTACAGACACTACCAAGGGTAGTGTCTGTAAGTCGACAGTTTCTTTTGAAACGTTCAAACATCTTACTTCTGCTCTTAAACAATGAGCGAGTTAATTCCCTTTGGGCTTATTTTGATCTTTATACAAAGTTTAAACATACAAAACATAGATACATTATGTACAAGGTTTTTAAAGTGTGTTTCTACAGTAAAAATTGATGTACTACAGATTCTATTAATTTTCGTAACATCGAGTTTTTACATAATATCATTAAGCATGAGTTGCAGAAGAAGAAAATGCTGAGGAGGGTATATGAAGAGAAAGGTGACAACTCAAACAGTACAAGACTCATCCGAGAAAAGTGACCAGCATGGCAAGGAAGGTAAAACCAGATTATGAGAAGAATCTAGCTTAACAGACCAAAGGAAATCCCAAAGACTGCTTTCATTATGTGGCAAGTAAGAGGAAAAATGACTATGGAAGATTAACCTTAGAGAGTGATGATGGTCACAAGGAGACATAAGCAGATAAAATAGTAGTTACTGAGTGACCACTTTTGCAATGGTATATCATCCTAGTGAGATTACTGCTTTAACATATATGACAGACACTGATGTGGGAACAGAGGTGGATGAATTGAATGTTCTTAAGATATTGCAGAATCTCAATGTAAATACAGCTGTGGGATTAGATGTGATATCAGCTAGTGGTTTTTTGAGAATGTGCAAGGGAACTAATGCCTCTGAACTAATGACTAGGTTCTTTAATTTAAGTTTCAGCTCTGACCAAGTTCCAAGGGAGTAAAAAGAGGGCAAAATAATTTAAATGATCTACAAAATAATCCACAATAGCAAGTTATACACAAGTTAATATCTCAAGCATAGTGGTAAAAGTACTAGAAAAATTGGTCAAAAAAAAGAATTCAAAAATAATGGGTAGATAAAAATATGATACTGCATAAGGGTCAACATGGCTTTGTGAAGCACAGTCATGCCTTAGTAATCTACTAAAAAAAATCAGCTAATGCCTTTTATTCTCTTACAGGGAGTAGGCGATGCCTTTTAACCCTATCTAGCCTTTTGAGACTGAGTGGTCAGTTCAATTCCCACTGATAGCCAATCAGAGATAGCTGGCCCATGACTATCACTAATTATAAGCGACCACCAATGAAGAGACGGGTAAACAAGTGCTGCCATCTCTTGGTACCTAATCCTAACAGGATGTGTTATTGTCTTAAATAATGTGGGTTATACAGTCTATTTTCTTAAGTTTACAGGGCAAAAAACCTGAATTTCTGGGAGAAAAAACTTGCTTTCCCATGCCAGAGATCAACTAACTTCAGGAATCAGTTGAAGAAAGGCTTAGAAAAAATTCTTGGCGACTAGACTTTTACTGAAATCTATCTTTGGGTGGATTAGTGCAGAGGATGCAAGCGGCACTTCCACTGAGCTACACAGGCCTCTAGAAATGGCTATGCAATGATTTTGCTGGATTTTGTAAAGGCATTTGACAGAATAGCATGGAACTCTGTTATGCAAATTAGAACAAATGGGAATGCACATGATACTGTTTAAGAAAAGAGGGTGGCTGCTGGACTAATATCAAAAAGTGGTATATATGGAGGGGCAGAATCGAAGCAAAAACAGGTGACTAGTGTGCTGCAAGGTTCAGTGCTGAGACCATTGCTGTTTAATTTGTACATAAATCATAGAACATTTGTACATAAATAATAGAATACTTCTTGCTTCTCAAATCATTTGTATCCACCAGGCCAATCATTTCCTTTGACTTACATTTTTGCATCTGGAAAACATGATTTTGTCACACTTTCGTTAAGGTGTGAAGGGCAACATGGTTTTGTGAAGGGTCAGTCACGCCTTAGCAATTTACTAACGTGTTATAATAGAGTAACAACTGAGTTAGATAAGAAAACAGCTAACGATGATTCTGCTGGATTTTCTAAAGACAATTGACTGAATACTGAAACTGTTATACAAATTAGAACAGATCAGGATGGATATGACATTGGTTATGTGGATAAAAGTGTGGCTGCTGGACAGATATCAGAAAGTGGTATACGTAGGAGCAGAAATCCAGGCGAAAGAAAGCTGGTGACCAGTTGTGTACCAGAAGGTTCAGTGCTAGCACCACTACTGTTTAATTTGTACATGATTGATATAGGAAATAACCCTAAAGGAAATATTCAGTTGTTTGCTGATGATGCAAAAACAGTTAGAGTAACAGTGAATGAAGGCGATGTAGAGAGCTTGTAGTATGATTAAAATACGCTGTCACTATAGGCAAAAGATAATGGGTGTCAGTTTAATGTGGAGAAATGTAATTATTATTATTATTATTATTAAAACAAGACCTCATGGAGTCAAAGACTCATCTAGGAGGTCCTTTTATCTCACACACATCTCATCATACCGGGTCTTAAACACATTCAAACTCCTTGCAGACACCACACTCTCAGGCAAGGCATTCCAATCATTCACAACTCTGCACGAAAAAAACCTGCCTCTCACTACCCTACTCACACCCTCTTTATACAGTTTCCAGGTATGACCTCTGGTTCTCCCCTGATCTCCCACTATTCTATGTAGAACTTCTCCAACATTGATCCTATAACAACCCCTCACCAACTTGTAGGTCTCTATCATATCTCCCCTCTTCCTTCTCTCCACTAGACTCTGCAAATTACATCTTTTCAATCTTTCCTCATACTCGACATTCCAGAGGTCAGAAACTACCTTAGTCAGTCGCCTTTGCACCCTTTCCAACATCTCTTCATCCTTCTGAAAACCAGGTGACCAAATCTGGGCACAATAGTCCATGTGTGGCCTAATCAAAGCCTTATACAATGGAACAAGAATCTCCCTACTTCTACACGTCAGTGTCTTCCTCATCATTCCCAGAAGTCTTTGTGTTGTCTTCACAATTTTGGCGATGTGTCCCCTAAATTTTAGATCCTTATCCACTATCACTCCCAGATCTCTTATTTCCTCTACTTCCAACAATATATTCTCACCAAGCATAAATTCTGCATCCCATCTTTGTTTTCCAAATTTTAAAACCTTACATTTTGCAACATTGAACTCGCATCCCCATTTGCTTGCCCAATCACTCAATTTATTCAAGTCTTCTTGCAAGGCCACAACATCTTCACTACTCTTTATGGTTCGTCCCAACTTTGCATCATCTGCAAACAACTGAATATCTCCATCCAAATCTTCGCCAATATCATTAATATACAAGTTAAATAGTAATGGCCCTAAAACAGATCCCTGAGGCACTCCACTAGTGACTTTCCTTTTCCTGGATATTGCACCCCCATACACAACTTGTTGATACCTATCAGATAGCCAGTCTCCAATCCAATGCATTAATCTAATATCCAACCCCATCTGCTCTAGTTTGACTGTCAACTTATCATGAGGTACTCTATCAAAAGCTTTTGCAAAATCCAAGTATATTACTGTGTATCCTTCTCCTCTGTCCAAGGAAGCAGTCACTTTATTGTAATAAGTAAGTAGATTACTAAAACATGACCTCCCTTTAGCAAATCCATGCTGTCCATCAAAGATTATACCATTGTTGTCAACCCAACTCTGGATCCTAGTTCTCACAAGCTTCTCCAACAACTTAACCACAACACCTGACACATAGATAGGCCTATAGTTTGATGCTTGAGTTCGATCACCTCCTTTATGAAGTGGCACAATCTTGCCCTCCTTCCACTCTTTAGGGACTTGACCAAGTGCAAGACTCGTATTAAAAAAATATGTCAAGGCAGGTGTCAACACTCTGGCACATTCCTTCAGAATACGCGGTGATATATTATCAAGTCCCACAGCCTTATTTACATCTAGTTTACTCAACTCCCCAAACACCTCTTGCTCACTTACAGTCAGTCTCTCCTCCCCATCATCAACTGCTCTTAATCTCTCCATGAAGTCACATTCACAAGATTGAAAGATCTTTATGAACTGCTCATTAAGTATCTCCACCACACATTCTGCAACAGCTGTCTTTATACCATTTCCTCCAATCAATGTCATCCTTCCATAATCATTCTTTCTTTTGCTGGCTACATATCGAAAGAACTCCCTAGGATTCTTTTTAGCTTCATTAGCTAACTGCTGTTCATACCTCTCTTTAGCTACTCTCACCAACCAAGTCACTCTCCTTGCCTGGTCTTTGTAGAACTCATGAAATTGGTTACTTCCACTTCTCTTATGATGCCTCCACAATGCCCTTTTTCTCTGTATTGCATGCTTAATCTCTTTATTCATCCATCTCACAGCTAACTTATTTAACCTTCTCACCCGTGGTATACATTTAGACATTGCATCCACTAAATATTTTTTGAAAATCCCCCAAGCTGCATTGATCTCTTTTCCAGCTAACTCCTCATTCCATGCTACACCTGCAAGCTGTCTCCTGAGCTCTTCATAATCACCCCCCTTGTAGTTCCACATATACCCTTTTTTAACAGGGGTCCTTGCACTGCTGGCAACCACCCAAGTAATCACCTCATGGTCACTTTCACCAATTGGTGGATGATTTGATACCGCATTGATAATTACATCCTCCGATGAGATGACCAAATCCAAGATCCTTAATCCTCTTGTGCCCTCTGTTACATACTGTCTGAGGTAGTTATCCCTCAAAAACTCAAGAAACTCATTTTCTTTACTTCCAGTTGCTATCTCTTCATTCCAGTCTATATTGCCATAATTAAAATCACCCATAATGATCACCCTTTTCTTATTTGCTTGGCTTATTTGACTATACATTTCAGTATCACCACCATCCACATTACCAAGTCTATAACAACATCCCACCAAGTATTTGATTCTATTCACCTCTATCTCACACCATACTGCCTCAAAACCACTGGCCCCATTTCCCTCTTGCATCTCTACCTTGTATGGACATAACTCTTTCTCTATCATCAATAGCACTCCCCCTCCATTTTTACCCCTTCTATCCTCACGAAACACATCATACCTTTCCATCTCTATTCCTGTCAGGATGTCATCCTCATCTAACCATGTCTCACTTATTCCGACAATCTCTGGGTGCACAGATGCAATTAGTGCAACCATTTCATCCGCCTTGTTTCTTATACTTCTAGCATTGGTATACAAACACAACAACTCATTTCTGGATCTACAGCTAGTTCCACTGATACCACTCACTCGATGTGATCTCTCCATGCTGGACTGGGGCCATTTCCCTTTCTGCTTCTTCATTTTAGAACCCTTTGCAATTCCATCTGTTTCCTTTTGATCCCTGATCATCCCATTACTTTCCTGCCTACACATTCTCTCACCTCCTCTTGGAGCATCCACCTTTCTCACGCTGTGTATCCCTGTCCACCCTGAGCCTCGCCGTTTCCCTGCTCCTCTTGCACACCCATTCTCTCATTTTCTATACTCATACCACTCACTTCCACATTCATTTCCACTCCTTCAATCTCTCCTGTCTTACTCTCCTGCTCTTCCACATCACTCCCCTCTCGATCTGATTCATTCTCTCTATTTACTTCTCTACCTTCCAGCAGCAGTCTCTCCAAGCGACTCACACCATAACCACTCAAATGCAGTCCATCGCTCCCATACAGCTCACTTCGTCCCTCAAACTCATTCCACACATTAACAAACTGTACTCCCATCTCCTCACACATTTCAGCCAGAATATCATTCATAATCCTTGCTCTCCGCCTCATTTCACCACAATCATACCTAGGCAACACACTGACCACCCTTCCAGTCACACTATTCTCCTTTATCTTTCCAAGCAGTCTCCTGACATTCATTTTGACATGCTCTTTGTTCTCTCTCAAATCATTCGTACCAATTAATACAATTAACTCTTTTGCTCGTTCCTGCCTCATATTCAATGCCTCAATCACTCTACTCATTTTACCACCTGGAAAACATACCTTGTGCATTTTATCCTCTAGCACACCTTTAATAATGGAGTCGCCATACAATGCCACTCGCTCATCTTTTGTTATCTCTTTCATGCCATCATGATTTATTTTAATAGTTTTGACCTGAATTCTCTTAATTTCATTCCACATCCATTTCATTTCTTGCTTCATCCAATCCAATTCACCTTCTGAACCTCGCGACACATTCACTCTATCATTAAATCTTTCTAACTTTCTAACTCTCGACCCCCTCTTCTCACTTTCCCTCTCATTCATCCTTCTTTGTTTCCGTACTTTCGGTCCAACATACGTCCAACTTTCACTATCATTCTTCTCACTTTCACTCTCACATATCTTTCTTTGTTTCCGTACTTTCGGACTAACATGCGTCCAACTTTCGCTATAATTCTTCTCACTTTTACTGTCATTCATCTTTCTTTGGTTTAGTACTTTCGTTCCAACATGCGTCCAACTTTCGCCATCAGTCATTCTTTTTTCACTATCATTCATTCTTTCGATTTTTTTTACTTGCGATTTCTGCACCACGCCATTTCTACTTTCATTCGTTCTCTCAATTTCACTTCTTTCCGCCTCACTTTCGTCCCTTTTAACATTATGTTATGCATTTTGTGATAAATCAATTACAAGCTGTGTATCACAGTGATGGCACTGTTCTCCAGGAAATAGATGAAGCTAGAGATTTAGAGGGTGGTGGTAGAGAACATATTGCTATTTAGAGAATATATTTTTAATATTCTATGCTCAAGATTTACTATGCTCAAGTCTTGTTGGGGGTGAGGAAGCAGTGGAAAGGCTTCAGACAAGTTACTAAGATGATGAGTGGGCTATGGAATGTCCCTATGAGGATAGATTGAGTGTGTGTGTGTGTGTGTGTGTGTGTGGAGTGCTGAAGTTGGTTGATAGGAGAAAAAGAGGAATATGATAGAAACATTTAAGTTACTAAAGGGTTTTATGGGATTGATGCAATGAAAATGTTGCAGCACTTGGCTAGAGGGATCAAAACATGGATTCATTCCTGGAAGTTGAATAAAGGTGTGGTTAGTAGGAGTGTGAGGACTAGGTTTTTATTATTATTATGTGACACCTCCAGGGAGTTCAAAGACTCATCGAGGGAGAGCATGCCAACAGCATCGAACGATTGATAGCCTCCCAACTACCAACTGCACTCAAACTTGCTTAACTTTTTGCGTGAGCCATTAGTAGCAGAGGCTCTACCAATCGACCAACCTTTTTGCTAGTTTTTTTTGCCACAGTCAGTTGTGATAGATTGGTCTCCAGTGATGAGTCTTCAGAATGCATAGAGATGCCCTTGTAACAATAATAATAAATACAGTATCATATTTTTATCCACCAATTCTTGAATTCTTTTTGACCAATTTTTCCAGTACTTTTACCACCACTCCTGAAATACTGATTAGTCTATAATTTGATACTGCAGTCTCAGAACTTCCCTTATGCAATGTAATTTTTTTGCCCTCTTTGCACTCACTTGGAACTCTACCAGAGTTGAGACTTAAAATTGAAGAGCCTAGTCATAGACATTGCCAGTTCGTTGCACATTCCAGCAAAACACTCAAACTGATATCCATCTAATCACATATCTGTATTAACGTTGAGATTCTGCAATATCTTAAGAACCCTCCAATTCATCCACCTCTGTTCCCACATAAAATCTCTGTACCATGTCACAGCATTAACACACGTGTGTGACAAGATCTTGTGAAGTGGTTACACTGTTTTATGTGCTTCTGTCACCTAATCATTAGCACTCATTAAGGTTATTCTACCTCTTACTTGCCATGCAACAAAAGAACTCTGTGGGATTTCCTGGCTAGTTTCTTTCATCTCATTATCTCATTTGCCTTCCTTACAATCCTGGTCACATTTCTTGACTGACTCTTGTACTATTCCCAAGTTTATTGCACACCTTTTTCTTTATATACTGCCCACAGCATTTTCTTTTTCTGAAGCTCATGCTTGGTGACATTACTCATCCATCTAGCTGCTACCTGATTATCCCTTGACTCTTGTACTATTCCCAAGTTTATTGGGCACCTTTCTCTTTATATACTGCTCACAGCATTTTCTTTTTCTGAAGCTCATGCTTGGTGACATTACTCATCCATCTATCTGCTACCTAATTAACCTTCCTTAACTTTGGTATACAATTTTATATTGCTTCCTCTAGATGCCCCTTAACTATTTCCCATGTACTACTAACATTCCTCTCTTGCAAGGTTTTATTCCATGGCACCTAAGTTTGTGATAATCACCTGTCTTGTAGTTCCATATATACCCCTTCTTGACAGACTAATCGTCATTTTTTACAATCTTCCAAGTCACAACCACATGGTTACTGTCCCCAATCAGAGGCAACGTGGCCACGTTGATTACAGATATCTTTTCTGGTTGTATGACTAGGTCCAATACTCTTGCACCTTGCATACCCTCCTTACTGCTTCAAGTAATCTCTCAGTAGGTGTATAAATTCCATTTCCTTCTTCCCCATGCGATCTTTCTTCCTTTCAATCTGTCTCCATAGTTGAAGTCTCCCCATAATTATAACTTGCCCTGCACTCATTGTGCTAATTTTCTGATGCATGTCTAGTACATCATTCCTGGAATCTCCTGGCCTGTAGCAGCAAACAACTCTATATTTTATCTTATTGGTCTTGATCTCATACCAGAGAGGAACTTCAAATGAACAGCCACTCTCCCACTTATCTCCTACTTGTTTGGCTGCAATTCATCTGCTATCAGCAGCAGCCCCCCCCCTCCATCCTATCTTCCCTGAAAATACTAAACCCTTCATATTCTGTATCTGTAAATATATCATCTGCTGTTAGCCAATTTTCACTGATGTCTGTAACTTTTGGCAGGGTTTCACTAACCAATGTCCAAAACTCCTCTCTCTTGTCCCTGCTACTTCTGGCATTATTATATAGAAACTGCAACAATTCTTTGGGTCCCAACCAGCTTTATGGTCAGCATTTATCACTCTGTTCAATATTTTTGCTTGAGACTAGATTACCCACTTGGTCATTCTCACACTCACTTGTGTCATGGGTGTCTTCATACACATTCACCTATGTTTGCCCTGACTGCTTAAGTTTTCCTGCATTTGCACTTCAGTATGTTTGGTGAAGAAAGCTCTTTCTTGACATCTGAGAGCAAACCATTCCGTTAGCATTATACAAATCCTTTTTCCTGTCATAATGAAGCAATAGGTGTACAAATTTTACATTATTCCTTCCGCACAACCTGTGTATTAATTCGTTTTTTGTCAGTGGCCATCTCCTCAATTCGCCTATATCTTAGAATGGCAGCACAATCTTCGCATTCTTGCCCTTCCTCTTTGCTTTGTCCAACAACTCCTTCACACCCTCACTCATAGTATACTTCCAACTTCTCAGATCATTAGTGCCAACCAAGACAATTCTTTCACTTTACCTTTTTCATCTGAATTCCATGACTTGATATTATTAGTCAATGTTATTGCAAATATCCTTATGCATCATCATGGAACTAAGTAATAACAAGAGGTGAAAGAAAAGGCTTTTCAGACAACATGGGAATGTTGGGCTTGATGTCTCAGGTTTTATCATGAGTATTCTAAGTATATTTGGAAAATTCAGTAAATATAGAGTAATGGGACTAATGCCTAACAATCTTAACATGCTCGTGATAATTTAAGATGTGTGGTTGAGTGTCACTTAATTTAACAGTCTTCATTATCTGCTGCTTCTTAATGTTACCTCTTGATGCTGTACATCAAAAAATATGCTATCAGCAGTATTACTTTTCTTTGTTAATAATGGTGATAACCAGTACTGGAACAATATAATTTCGCTCTCCTTGGGCAGACTCCGTTGCTTTTGAAAATTGTAAAGTTTCTAATTGCGAATTGATGTTTTCCGGAAATAACCTGTCATTTTTAAATTTGAAATTTGCGAATCATTATTTTGGAAGGAGTGCAGACTCTAAGGACCTATGTGGTGGCCTTAGTTTTGGTGCCCCGAGCAGATTCCTGGTCAGCCCGCTCCTTAATCTGGCACTGGTGATAACTCTATTTCAATTACTGTATCTTTTCCTGGTGGTGATCCGTCCACCATTACAGAACACTGACCATTAGAAAATGATTTCTGAGTCCCACCTGTGTTTGCACATGAATGCGGAAAGGAGGAAACTTGAATTGATGGATGGGTAAGTGATGAAAACTTGGTATTCCTTCTTTTGTGATCGACATTGCCTTCTCATTAATATCCTCTAGTTCTATTGCTGATACCAGCTCTATTGGTTCTTGACTTCGCCTTTTCCTTTATACATTTATTTGAATCGTGAAAAAGTCTCAGAGTTCTCTATTTTTTCCCACCTGTGGCAATTTAGTGTGGTAGCAATTCTGTCCCATGTTGTGGTCCAGTAGGAGGCAACCTATTCTCCTAAGTGAGGATCACATTCTTCCTGAAGATGCAATTGACTGTAAATTAAATATATACTTGGGTTTAAAGGATTAAACCAAGTATATAATTTCTTGGTATCTTTAATTTATAGTATAACCAAGTGGAAAAGATTCCAACAACCATGGATATCACATCGATGAAATGAAGCTGTATGGCTTTCTTTAGTAATTGGTACTTAGCGCCTCCATAGCGCAACTGGAAGAATGATGGTACATTGCGCCCTGCGTTTGGAATAGGCCTAAGTTCGATTCTTGTCGCGATGGGAGGAATCTTTATCTGGATGATTTTTCAATCGAAGGTGAGTTACCTGATCTCATATGCAGGAGGTTTTTTCTCCCAGAAACTTGGGTTTTTCATCCCACATACAGACAAATCGGCCCTTCAGAATACACGCAATTTACAGACATAGAATACTAGTTGTGGTGGTGGAGGTGGGGCAGATGGCGTTGATGGAGATGATTCGTAGTAGAGGTTCAGTGTAGCGGTTGAGACAGTTGTAGGTGTCCTCCCACGATGAGTCTTCGGACTCCTTGGAGGTGCCAGGAATAATGTATTATACTGGGTAAATGTCTCCTTAACTGCATATGATGTTAGTGATATACATGACAATTACAGAAATTTCAGATTAAGCATCTGAAATGCTTGCTTGGTACTTGAAGGAAGATGTGTAAAAAATTTATATAATAAGAAGATGGGATACAGAAGCTAACCAAATAGTTGAGTTGCTTAGTGATCATTTCACAAAAGTGTACCATCTTGGTAGTGACAGTGCAGTGTCAAATGTGCCATTGAATGATGAGAGTCTAGAGATAGACTAAATTGAGGTGCTTAATATATTAAAGAACCTTAATGCTAACACTGCCATTGGGTTAGATGGCATATTGGCCTGTATGCTACGAGAATGTGCAAAAGAATTAGCAACTCCTCTAACCAGGATGTTTAATTAAAGCCTCAGTTCTGGTAAAGTGCCAATAGAGTGGAAAATAGTTCCACTGCACAAGGGAGGCTCTAAGACTGAGATTGCAAATTATAGACCAATCAATATATCTGGAGTGGTGGTTAAGATTTTGGAGAAATTGGTAAAAATTAGAATTCAGGACTGGGTGGATAGCAATATGTGACTTTATGATACTTTATAAGGGACAACATGATTTTGTGAAGGGTAGGTATGCCTAAGTAATTTGCTTATTTTCTATAATAATGTAACAGTGGAGCTGGATAAAGGAAATCCGTACTCAGTGATACTGCTTGACTTTGCAAAGGCTTTTAACAGGATTCCACACGGAAGTCTGTTACTTAAATTAGAGCAAATGGGTATGAATCCGAAGATAGTGATTTGGATTAAAGGATGGCTGGTGGACAGATATCAAAGAGTGGTTTATGGAGGAGCTGAGTCCAGGAAAAGGCAAGTGACTGGTAGTGTACCTCAGGGCACTTTGAATGGAAATATCCACTTGTTTGCTGATGATGCAAAATTGGGAAGAGCGATAATCAATTCAAATAATGTAAATATCTTACAGGATGACTTAAATAGGCTGCCGGTATGGACTAAGGTAAATGGCTGTCAGTTCAACGTGGCTAAGTGTAAGGTTAACGGAACTGAACTGCAAGAAGTTGACGAGACAAGAGACTTGGGAGTTATTGTGGACAGGGAACTTAAGTTTAAAGGGTATATTGCAAAGATTGTTAAAACATCACATCAAATTGTATGGTTGTTGAGAAACAACACACTAACAAGCAGGGATAGGGAGGTTATTGAGCATTAATAAGGCCACATTTGTACTATTGTATACAGATCTGGTCGCCTGAATTTCTTGGTGATGGGGAAGTGGTGGAGAGGATTCAGAGGCGAGTTACAAAGATTGTTGCAGGTCTGTGGGATGTTCCCTATGAGGATAGATTGATGATCTGTGGGTTCCAAAAACTAGCTGATAGATGTAGGAGAGGAGATATGATAGAGGCATTTAAATTGTTAAAGGGATTTTACAGGATTGATACTGATGATATTTTAAAGACCAGTGCAGGAAGTGAGAAAATGAGGGACCATCCCTGGAGATTGTGTAGGAGTGTGGTTAACAAGGGTGTTAGGACTAGATTTTTTACTTGGAGGGTTATGAATGGGTGGAATGCTTTGGCAGAGGTGGTTGTGAATGCTTCAACTGTGAATGAATTTAAGGAGAAGTATGACAGGTATTGTGTAAATAATGGTTAGTGTGTCAATGTCGGGTCTCCCGCGATGAGTCTTTTGACTCCATGGAGACACCGTTACAACAACAATAATAATAATACTTTTAGTAGTTGTTCACGAACTCCTATTATAGAGTACTTTCCCTAATTCTAACCAGAAGTATGTCAGGTTTATTAACGAGTGTGTGAATACTATCCTATTTGTAAAACATTATTCAGCCAGTAAGGTGAAACGAGATAGGTTGTTTAATTAATTAATTAATAGTCTTGTTATCTTTACACGTAAAGGGAATACATAAATAATTCTTTAATTCTAAATATTGAGAGCAAGGTTGCTTATCTGCAGAAAAATTTTCCAGGGGGGGGGTTCAAGGCTTGGAGACAAACAATTACATCAATAAAATTTTTTTAATTTTTTTTCACAAATAGATTATAGAATTGCATAGATTAAAGATTAGATTATAGTATTGCATTAATACAAAAATATATACAAAATGTATGTAAATTTATAATATAAAGGAAACAAGAAATAACCACGTATCGTATAAGAAGTGAATTCTCCGTCTATCGCTTGCAAACCTATTGATGACATTCAATAAATTTCTTCTTTATCGCTTCCTCTTCTAGTTTCTTCCTGTGCACACTATCATACATAAACCTGATAAGTGCGTTTCTGAAATAGTGGACCTTAACCATGTTTTCACACGTCCCAAGGTGCTGAAACTTCTTTCAGCGGTATCGTAACAGATAATGTCATACCAACAGTTATTGCCGAATTAATAGAAGGGAAATAGTCGCAATGTTCCAAAACTTCTGGTAAAGTTTGGGGAATGTCAGTCGAAGGAAAATTTGTCAAATTTTCATGCCACGTTACCTCCATTTCTAAATATTGTAAATTGTATTTTTCACTTGCTCTTTTGACGTTGTTTTGGAACTTCATTTTATCTATTTTTAGAATATTCTTGGGATGAAACTGAAATGCTATTTCATTATCCGAGGAAGATCTCGATTTTAAGGATGAAATTAAAGAATATAAGTATTGGATAAATATTGATTGCCGTTAATAGTCTTCAGTGTGATCCCAAGATAATCGCATCTATATTTCTGTATGGAACATCGTCTAGGCATTTCAATTTTTATTGTTAATCTTTCAGCCATATCTAATGAAAGTTTATAAATCTCTTCAAATTTTTCCCTGTGAAATGCAAATATTTAAAGCAAGTCATCATTATGTTAGTGAGCAGCTAGTAAATCTACATCTGTGGCTGGTAATATTTAGGTTATTGGTCCGAGAATATAATATTTTGATATTATATTTAAACAAATAATAAACATTGAAGTACTACATGATACTAAGCGATGCGCTATTTGATGTGTTGATGCTGTCTAGTTCATAAACATTTCTTCTAATTTATTGAAAATGAGTTGAAAATTCTCTGAAAAAAACCGATATACTTTGATATTTCGAAGTCCATATAGTTTATTGTAAAGGAATTGGCACAGTGGCCTTCATTTTGGACTTTCTCTAAAAAAATTACTACAGATTTTATAATTCCAATCGTCTGGCGACCTTCTTGTCATTCACAACTAGGTTTAATCTGTGAGAAGCACAATGTATGTAAGTGGCTTTTGGATATATTTTTTCTTATCTCGGCTTGAACACCAGTTCCCTTCCTGCCATACGTGCACAGCCATTCTCCGATTAATTTGTTCATGTCCAAACCATTACATTTTTTTTTTTAAATAGCAGAACTAATACTTTTCAATCCATATCATAGTTTTGTAAATCCTAAAAATTCTTCCCTTATATTTTTATTTTTATTAAAGAAGCAACTAATTAATTAATTAATCCCAAAATCCTAAATTAAATTATTTCAGTTTAAAAGCAAAAAAATCGTAAAACTAACAAGTAAGATAATATTAAATTACATACACTTACCTTTTAAAAATGTATTTTTCTTTTTAAATTTGTTTCACTATAAATTTACAATTCACACTACACTCAGTGTATCATTAGACACAGAGGGCCTGCAATAAATTATTGCTGCAATAAAAGATACATGTGTTGTATGGTTATCCCGCTGAGAGCTGAAACCAACCAACCAACCAACCTGTAATAAAATTTTAAGACAGACAAAGCGTTCCATGGTCGAGGGTGTAAGGTTACATATCTCAATCACTTTTATGATTATGACTTGTGGAATTTTTTATTGGATTCCTCCCCCCGTCTGCGGGCGCCCATGTAGGGAAGGATCATATATAATTAATATTAAACATTAATGAAACAAAGGATAACCCATTGTAACCAGATTTTATGCATTCACATAATTTGGGAAACTGTAATTACGTCTGTATTATTATTATTTTTTTTTTTTTTCAGGATCCCGATCTTAGTTTTCAACCTAGTATACAGGTAACTACATCATGATAGTTGTACTTTTAGATTTAACGTTTTGTTTTTGTTTTTTTTTCCTTTACACACTGGTGATGTTTTGTGAAACAAAACTAAATATTTGTTAATGTTCACATAATGAAATTATTATTATTATATAGGCATCTCCATGGAGTCATCAGACTCATTGCCGGAGGCACAAATTATTATCCACACAATACTTGGATTTCGCAAAAGCTTTTGATAGAATACCTCATGATAAGTTGACAGTCAAACTACAACAGATGGGGTTGGATATTAGATTAGTGCATTGGATTCGAGACTGGCTATCTGATAGGTATCAACAAGTTGTGTATGGGGGTGCGATATCCAGGAAAAGGAAAGTCACTAGTGGAGTGACTCAGGGGTCTGTTTTAGGGCCATTACTATTTAATTTGTATATTAATGATATTGGCGGAGATTTGGATGGAGATATTCAGTTGTTTGCAGATGATGCAAAATTGGGACGAACCATAAAGAGTAGTGAAGATGTTGTGGCCTTGCAAGAAGACTCGAATAAATTGAGTGATTGGGTAAGCAAATGGGGATGTGAGTTCAATGTTGCAAAATGTAAGGTTTTAAAATTTGGAAAACAAAGATGGGATGCAGAATTTATGCTTGGTGAGAATATATTGTTGGAGGTAGAGGAAATAAGAGATCTGGGGGTGATAGTGGATAAGGATCTAAAATTTAGGGGACACATCACCAAAATTGTGAAGACAACAAAAAGACTTCTGGGAATGATGCAGAGGACACTGACGTGTAGAAGTAGGGAGATTCTTGTTCCATTGTATAAGGCTTTGATTAGGCCACACATGGACTATTGTGCCCAGATTTGGTCACCGGGTTTTCAGAAGGATGAAGAGATGTTGGAAAGGGTGCAAAGGCGACTGACTAAGATAGTTTCTGACCTCTGGAATGTTGAGGATGAGGAAAGATTGAGAAGATGTAATTTGCAGAGTCTGGTGGAGAGAAGGAAGAGGGGAGATATGATAGAGACCTACAAGTTGGTAAGGGGTTGTTATAAGATCAATGGTGGAGAAGTTCTACAGAGAATAGCAGGAGATCAGGGGAGAACCAGAGGTCATCCCTGGAAACTGTATAAAGAGGGTGTGAGTAGGGGAGTGAGAGGCAGGTTTTTTCCGTGCAGAGTTGTGAATGATTGGAATGCCTTGCCTGAGTGTGTTTAAGACATAGTATGATGAGATGTGTGTGTGTGTGTGTGATAAAAGGACCTCCCAGATGAGTCTTTGACTCCATGAGGTGTTGTTTAATAATAGTAATAATAATAATAATAATAATAATAAATATCATACCTCTTTTCGTTGATAGATGAAGAACTCACAACCGAGTCAGGCAATGCATTCTATTCCTTCACTACTCTCCAAGCGAAAAATCTAATCTTCATGCATACTTAATTTCCAGGAATGACCTCTTGTTCTGCCAGCACTATCCCACTGCTGAAATATTTTCCCTGCATCAATCTTATAAAAACCTTTTAATAGCTTAAATGTTTATATCATATTCCCTCTTCTCTGCCTATCAACCAACTAATGTATCCCTCAATCTATCAATGTAGGAAGCATTACTTACACCACTCACCAACTTCGTCACTTAAATCTGAAAATTTTCTTCCACTTACTCATCTTCAAGGAATCGAGGGGAGCAGACCTGATCACAGTAATTCAGATATGGGCATATAAAGAGCCTTATAAAGAGGAATAATAACTTCTTTATTTCTGCATGCTAGTGTGTTCTTCAGTGGCCAGGTAATCCCATTCGCTATCTTGGACACCTTAGCAATATCCCCTCTAGACTTCAACTCTATTCACAAAGTCCCTAACCTCATCAATCTCTTGAAGTACATTTCTGTCAATGTGATACACTGCTTGTAATCTTTTAATTCCAATTTGCATAACTTTACACTTCCACATTGAGCTTACATCCATTATCTTTTGTACATACTGCCAGCTCTCTACAATACTTTGATTAATTATTGTGCGACCCAACTTTGCATCAGGAAATTGAATATATCCCTTCAAGTCATTTCCTATATCATTTATGTACAAATTAAACAATAATGTTCCAAGCACAGAGCCTTGCAACACACCACTGGTTACCTTCTTCATCCTGGACTCTGCTCTTCCATACCCTATTTTTTGATATCTGTTCTTGAGCCATTCTCGTATTCCGTCACTAATTTAGTACCGATCCCCATTTGTTCTAATTTACTTAATAGTATTCCATAGGGTATCCTGTCAAAAGCCTTAGCAAAATCCAGCATTATCACTGTTTAGTCATTTCCTTTGTCCAACTCAGCTGTCATTCTATTATAAAAAGTTAATAAATTACTAATGCAAGACCGATATTTAACAAAACCAAGTTGTCCCCCATACCGTATCATATTCTTATCCATCCATTCCTGGATTCTGTCTTTAAACAACTTTCCAATACTTTTAACACCACGCCGAGTGCATTAGTATACAAAAACTGTAGATTCCACATTTACAACTCATATAAATTCTATTAGTTTCAATATTCACAAGAGCTCATTACAGATTTTTATCCTTTCTATTCTGTATGTTATTCCGCGATAAATGAACACCAAAAGCACATTCCCTACATAAGCTTCTCCCTCTTACTATCAACATTATCAGTTCTAGATTCCTTGCCTAAATACTTCAACTTGCTCAGAAAACAGCAATCTCTTCAATCACTATATATGACCTTTCATGTTTGGATGTAACCATCTTTTGCCTTCAAACATCAGCATATTCCAGACCTCTTTTTCTACACATTTTTGCAATAGCATTCGTTTTACTAATTATATGAAGAGCCAAAGGCTTCAATTCGGCCACATGAACTTATATAAGTTAAGGGATATTACATTCCGTATTGTTTTATAGCTGAATAAGAAACTCAAAGAGCTTCATGCCAAATATAGAAACTGTATAATGTTCGGCGAGTCCAAGCATAAGCAAATTCCTGGATAGTGCAACACCCAACCCATTTGGTAGCGCAACACTGAGCCAACTCATAGTAAGGGTGGAGCAAGCTCCGATCACTATTCTTGGTATTTACCCATAATAATACTAAATAATACCAAACTTGGTATCATTTAGGTCTACCTACTCACTGATGAGACCTCAATTAAGGTTGAAACCGGTCTTTTATCCAACTGGGTAGTGACCTCTCATAATGTTGAACAGTAATACAGCTCCTAGGAGCTGGGTTTCACATTATGGGTAAATACCAAGAATAGTGTTCGGAGCTTGCCCCACCCTTACTATTATTATTATTATTATTCCGGGCAACTCCAGGAGTCCTTAGACTCATCGAGGGAGGCCCTAAACATCATGTCCACACAACTATGCGATTACATTCTCACAGTATCTATCATACCTTGCCTTGAACTCGTTCACTGTCATAGCACCCACAACAGACTCTGGCAGCTTATTCCACTCATTTACCACTCTAAAAGTAAAGACCCCAGCTCTAACACCCCTGCTAACCACACTCTTGCCCAGCTTCCATAGGTGTCCCCTAGTTCTCCCACCACCAGTCCTGATCTCAAAAATATCCTCTGAATTAATCCTACAGAATCCCTTTAGCAATTTGAATGTCTCAATCATATCTCCCCTCCTCCGCCTATCAACTAGTTTCTGCAACTCACAAATCTTCAACCTGTTCTCATATGGTTCATTCCATAGACCTGTTATCATCTTAGTCACTCGCCTCTGGATCCTCTCCACCTCCTCCCCATCAAGAAGGAACCGAGGTGACCAAATCTGGGCACAGTATGTGGTCTTATCAAGGCTCGGTACAGAAGTACAATAACTTGCTTGTCTCTGCTCGTCAAGGTATTTTTCAACAACCAAGTGAGTTGATGAGCTGATTTAGCTACTTTTGCAATGTGCCCCCTAAACTTCATCTTCCTATCCACCAACACTCCCAAGTCCCTGGCCTCATCAATCACTTGGAGTACAGTTCCACCAATGTGGTATACTGCTGCTAATCTTTTCACCCCAAAATGCATAACCTTACATTTTGTCACATTAAATTGACATCCATTCTCCTTAGCCCAGAACTCCAATCTATCTAAGTCATCCTGCAAGACTTTGACATCTTCTGCATTCATTATTGCCCTACCCAACTTTGCATCATCAGCGAACAAATGAATTGTTCCACTTAGATCCTTCCCTATATCGTTAATGAACAGATTAAACAGCAGTGGTCCAAGAACAGAACCTTGCGGCACACCACTAGTCACAGGCCGTCTTTTGGACTCTACTCCTGAATAAATTACTCTTTGATATCTCTCCATCAACCAACCACCTATCCATCTCACCAACCCTATATCCATTCCCATGTGTTGTAGTTTACGGATTAGTATTCCATGTGGTATCCTGTCAAACACCTTTGCCAAGTCCAGCAGTATCACTGTAAACCCATTTCCCTTATCCATTTCAGCCGTCACCTTGTTATAAAACTTGAGCAAGTTACTGAAGCATGATCTACCCTTCACAAAGCCATGCTGTCCCCTGTACAGTATCTCGTTTTCATCAATCCATTCCTGTATTTTTCCTTTGACTACTTTCTCCAAGACCTTGGAAACGACTCCTGATATGCTGATTGGTCGGTAATTTGCAACCGTAGTCTTGGATCCTCCTTTATGCAGTGAAACTATTTTCCCCTCTTTCCACACCTTTGGGACTAAACCAGACCCGAGACTCAGATTAAACAACTTGGTCAAGGGCACTGAGAATTCTTTGGCCGCTTCACGCAAGGCCCGTGCCGGTATACCATCCAATCCCACAGATGTGTTCACATTAAGGTTCTGTAATAGACTAGTCACCTCCACTTCATTTATCACTATTCCCATATAAACTAATGATTCCTTCATTTTTTCAATGTCACCACCTGGATGATATGCTTTTGCAAAGTGCGCGCTCAGTAACTCCATTATATCGACTGATTCATTGACCTTACCATCGTCATTCCTTAAAATCATTTTGCCGTGTACAGTTTTTTTCTTGTTTGCAGCATATTGAAAGAACTGTTTGGGATTCTCTTTTGCTTGCAAAGCTAGTTTCCTTTCATAATCCGCTTTTGCTTTTTTTACCACACTCGTTACCTTTCTGGCCTGCACTTTATACCGTTCGTGTGCCTGCAGGTCACCCCTTTCTTTAAATTCCCTCCACAGTTGTTTCTTTTTTTGCAGCTCAAGCTTAATGGTGTTATTCATCCATTTAACTCCTACTTGTTTTACTATTCGGACCCTAGGTATATAGTCAGTCATAACCTCCTGTAAATGCTCCTTGACCACTTCCCATGCTCTATCGACGTCCAGCCCTTGCAGTTGTACTTGCCATGGCACTGATCCAAGCAATCTCCTAAGCTTGTCATACTTGCCAGCACGGTAATTCCACATATACCCTGTCTTAATCGAAAATTCCACACCTTTAGCCATAGGTGGTAACATGGTCATATTCATTACAGTCAAATTCCCAGATGCTATTACCAGGTCAAGCACTCTCACACCCCTAGTATTTTCAATTACATGCTGTCTCAGATAGTTATCCCTTAATAATTGAATAAAATCCTTTTCCTTCCTCACATGTGTCCTCTCCCCCTTCCAAACTATGAGTTGCCTCAGTATTAGGTGTTGCACTATCCAGGTATATGCTTACGCTTGGACCCGCCGAACTTTATATAGTTTCTATATTCGGCATGAAACTCTTTGAGTTTCTTATTCGGCTATGAAACAATATGGGATATAATATCCCTTAACTTAAATGCATTCATTTTATCTTTTACTTATTTTTATTTTATTATTATTTTTTATCTTTTAATTTGTAACCACATTTAAAATAAATGTGGTTACAAATTAAAACATTTTATCATATCGGATATAATTTTGGTATTGAATGATCAAAGACTTAAGGTGGCGTAATAGCAATGAATATTGTCCAATCACATATCTCAATCACCTTAACTTGTCTTTGTTTCCATTAGCCAATAAAGTTGCTTGACGTTGAACGTACACGTATTGAGGGAGTGTTGTGAAATGCTGTAGTTAGGGTTTCGCCATTTTAGAGAGTTTTGAGTTTCGCATTGTTTTATTTTTATACTAAATAGACAAATTTTGTCTACAGTATCATCTGTTATTCATTTTGAAATAATTTAAATATTTCATTTTGAAATGCTACCTTTCACTACAGGTAATGAGTATGTGGACTTTTTTCAGAATGTCGAATTTGATACTTTAGAAAGCACAGCTTTCGATGAAACGGTTTTTCTGAAAGAGGACGAAGAGGAAGATGTGTAAGTAATTATGGCGTTAATTATAAACTATATTAAATTGTATTGGTCTTATTCCGTTTTATTATGTCTAATGAGATCTTAAAATATGTCGAAAAATTATCGATCAATGTTTTTAAAATAATATGAATATATATTATATTAAATGATTTTAATTATATTAAAACCATATAATTAAAAGCTTATATAAACTTTTAAGTATATGGTTTTTCAAGCTTTTTTTTTTTTTTTTTTTTCATTCCATTGCGTTTAAACTGCAATAGGAGTTATCGTTTCGTTACTTAATAGCAGCCATTTTTGTTACCCAGCAAGTCCTAAATCGCATTGTGAAACTAACATGTTATTTCTTAGATTTTCATGAGAAGTTTTCATTTCTGAATTATATTTCGTCGATATTTTTTCATTTTATGTTGTAGGATTTTTTTCAAGATAATTTTTATTCTTGCAAGCATAGAGAGAAGAGATACTGAGATTAATTGAAATCTTTGTGCGTGTGTATATATAGTGATTATATTGTTGCCAGCAGTAGGTGGAGGAGTTCATCCGCGCTGCTAAATTACTACTTGGTACAGACTGGAACAGATCATGAATTATTAATAGCTGAAGTTATTAAATTAAATTTAAATTAATTGCTAAGAAGAAACAAAATAATAGTATCAGATTTCTTTTAGATACTCTAAAAGAAAGAGAATTAAAATAACTGAAGAAACCAAATGTACAGTCATAGAAGCACTAAAGAATATTCTTAATAAAGCAACAAGAAAGAAAGATTATAAATGGTTGTCAGAAGAAGCTATTCAAATAGCAGAGGAAAGAAGAAAAATAACAATTCAGAAGAAACGAAACTGAGGAAGAAAGTAATATTATGGGTAGAACCAGAGATCTGTTTAGAAAAATAAATGATGTTACAGGGAAGTTTATCCCACACACTTATCTGAAAAGTAATTCAGGTAAATGTCTGGAAGAAGCAGTGAAAAATAGATGGAAAGAGTATGTAGAGGATGTACAAGAAAGATAATACTATTCAAGAAGAATTTCAAAGGAGAGAATTTGTTGAGGAACCCATGATAATAAAAAGTGAAGTGATATCAACGATGGAACAACTGCCAAAAGGAAAAGCTCCAGGAGCTGATAATGTGTCAGTTGAATTATTGAGAGCAGCTGGGGATGAAGTATATGTTGACTGATACTGGCCTAGAGATTGGAAAACATCAGAATTCATCCCAATTCCCAAAAAAAATCCCAGAGGTGAGAATTATAGAGCCATCACTTTAATTTCATATGCAAGTAAAGTTATGCTGAAAGTGATCCAACAACGGTTGGAGCCATATGTGAATAGAGAAATGCCACAAGAACAGGCAGATTTTAGGAGAGATAGAGGAACTAGAGACCAAATAGCAAACATGAGATGGATTATGGAAAGCACAAGAGAATTTCAGAAGGAAGTATTCATTTGTTTTATTGATTATAAGAAAGCTTTTGATTGTGTGGATCACAACAGACTGCAGATTGTAATGAGATCAATGGGAATATCTGAACAACCAATTCTCTTGATAGGAGAGCTGTATGACAACTAAGAAGTTTCAGTAAAAACAGTCTTTGGAGAAAGAATGTTTGCATGGAAAAATGGGTGTGACATGGTTGAATATTGTTGCCCTACCTCTTCAATATTTATAGAGATATGTTATGGGAACGACTGATTTAGACAAAGATCCTACTTTAAGATTGGTGCCAAGAAAATAAATAATTTAAGATATGCAGATGATGCAACCCTCATAACAGAAACTAAGGAAGATCTGAAGCAGTTCATTGTATTGGTACAGATGGAAAGTAACAAAGCTGGGCTTATAAACATCAGCAAAACAAAAGTGATGGCTTCTGGCAATTTAAATGAATCTATAATAAAGGGAGGTACGATAGAAATCGTTAAAAGTTATGATTTACAGTGGTCCAGAATCGGAAATGATGATAATTTTGAAAATTAAATTAAAAAGATAGTCATGGAGGGAAAAAGCAATGTTTAACTTTAAAGATAGAATGCTCCTTGGAAGCAGTGGTCGCTAAACAGAAGTTGATGTACTTTGGACATTATGCGAGTTCATGAATCATTGGAAAAGGCAGTTATGTTCGAAGATTGAGGGAATGAGAAGAAGAGGAAGACCACAAAAGAGTTGGACAACATAAAATTTACTAACTGAAAGAAAGGACAAGAGGCCAAGTAGGATGGAGAGGCTGTGTTCACAAGATCCCCAAGAGTTGAAAATGACTGGATGGTGCATAGCGACATATAGTGTGGCACAAAAAGCCATGGTGTCCACCTTAAGTTGTAGGATCTCCTTTTGCTGCAATGACTGTAGCAATCCTATGGGGAATATTTGCCACGAGCGTATGATAGTGATCAGTGGAAGTTTTTGGACCGTTCTTCCTGTGGGCATGTAATGAAGTTTTAGACTGTTGTGGGAGGGTCAACCCTTGGCCTCACGCTATACCCCACTTCATCCCACAGACGTTCAGTAGGGTTGAGAATAAGGGCTCTGGAGGCTAGTAAAGTGTGCTGATGTTCATATCCACAAACCACTTACAGGCAGCAGCCTTATGACAGGTGCATTGTTTCTGAAATGGACATTGGCCAGTTCTGTAGAAACACGCAATGTTTGTGACACAACAAACAATTCTAGGGCCATACCATCACAATGCCACTTCAAAATTTCATATTTGGGGTTGCACACTGGTAAGATGTTCACCAGGCACTTGTCCAACTGCTTGGTAGAGGGTGATTATTGAATTGGAATGGCATAATTTCACAGCATTTTGTTGAACAAATAGATCTACAACATGGCATGTATTATAATGCCTCTTTTGAATTCTACCAGTTCCCTTCTGGCAGCCATTTCAGAAGGTGCAATGTACCTTGCCCATGGGGGGGGGGTCAGTCGACTTCTTTCCAAGCGTGTGTGTAAACAGTTTGGAAACCATATGTTGAAATTGATTGTTTTCATAAATATTGGTGGTGAGAAGTCGGAATATGCTGCCTGAGTGGTATCATAATCGTGATTCTGATGTAGCAGGATCATCTGGGTTATTTCATAAACATCTATGGTCAAATTGCATTCAGAATTTCATAGTTGGGGTTGCAGAGAATGAGCATAATGTCCATCTTCCTTTATTCTTTGGAACAACCTTTTTAACACACTTCTAATATATATATTACAACTGTGTTAAAACAGTTCTAAAAACATGTTGTGTGTGATCATAAATTTCAGTTGCTAAAAAAATAGTTCTTTCTTGACCACCTAATCACTTCAGCAAAACTGGTATGGCATAGGTTTTGCAATCTTTTCTGTAGGGGAACGGAAGTTAAAAATTCAACCCAGTTTGTACTTAAGGACATAGTATTTGAGAGACCATGTTTGCTTGTCGGTTTAGAAGAAATCAGTGGTATGAAGTTATGCATGTGAGAGATATTGGCTTACTGAGCAGACAAGTGAACAGAAATTTAGAAATGAATGTAGAGACAATCTTGAGACATGAATATGCATATGTGGATGAAGAGAGAGAGAGAGAAAAAAAAACATCCAAGACCAGTGAAAAAAGTAATACAAATGAACTAATAAGATAGAGATCCTGGAAAGTGTACATGCAGCATTTTGCTTGTTAGTTTTTTTTACGTGCCTGAATAACACAAGTTAGAAAAAAGTTTGTTTCATATGATGAGAAGAATCTTTGTATACTTCAGTCTGTCTATGGTACTATGTTCACAGCATGTAAAACATTAGTACTGTAGATGGGCTAAGGATTTTTTTTTATTAATTTTTGACTTTTTATTTTACTTAATCTGTAAATCTTGCTCTAGAAACTGGTAGTGGAACTTTTTCAGGTAATTTCAGTTTTAATAAGCAACAAAATGGTTTTACACCGGATGATAAAGTAAAAGTGTCCTTTTACCTTGAAAAGACACTTCAAGCTTGCATTAAGAATGAAGGGACATGATGAAATTTATCACCTAAAAATGTTCACAAAACACACATGCAGCCATCTGTTTTTTGGACATGTTTGTGTACTCTGAGATATACCCCGGAAATTTGGGATCTTAAAATAAGTGTGGTTTTGTTAACATTTCATTACGGTATGAAAGTTTTTTTTTATTTATTTTTTATTTTTTGGCATACTGTTTGCTTGTTTGAAATCAATATTAATTAAATTCATTATGGTCAGGGAAGAAGATACCTTCAGAATTTCCTGAACTTTAAGGAAATTAAATATAGTTCATAAAGTTAGTTGATGTACTATCCACTTGATAAAGGCCAATTTCTAGTTGAAAACAAGTTGGACTTATTGTTTAATTAGTATTGGATCAGATAAGAGATCAGTTGAGGAAGATTACAATGTAGCTGAAATTTTGGTTTGGTCTAGTCTGTTGATTGATGCTAAATCAGTGATTGTGTTTATGCTGATGGTACTTCATTTGATTTTGGCATGGAGATTATGACATTCAGAGAAAATACTCTTGGATATTTTGGTATTTAGTGGTCAATCTGTTATTGACAGACTTGGTACCATCTTGTTCAGTCTTATGGAGTATCTACCATTGAGCTCGCAAGATCCTTTTACTACTGTACAGTAATCCGTCGATTAATGCATCCTTGATTAGTGCGTTATTTTTTTTTTTCTTTGATACCCAAATTTGATTAGTGCGCCTATATACATCATCATACGTATCAAGGATTTAGGCTTAGTATGGTCTGTTCCGGCCTTAGAAGTCATCGTTTAAGAGGACATCCTGGTTTTCTTTTTCCTAATGGCTTGTACTTTAAGGCTTGTTTTGGTAATCTTTCTGTTTTCATTCTTTGAACGTGTTCCATCCATCTATGTTTATATTTTTTAATTTTTTCAATTACTGGTTCTTGGTTTAATTCTTTCATAATATCTTCGTTTCTTTTGTGATCAAATAGGATATACTTTGCAGTTTTTCTCATAAACTTCATTTCTGCTGTTGTTAATCTTTGTTTGTCTTTTTGTTTTATTGTCCAGATTTTGCTTCCATACATTAAGACCGGTAGGGCTAATGTATTGTATACTTTTAGCCTGGTTTGTTTTTGAACTAGGTTTGGTTTAAATATAGAGTTAATTACTCCTGTTATTTTTAAATATTTTGCAATTTTTATGTTTATATCTTTTTCATTTTCATAAGTGATCATACATCCTAGATAGTTAAATGAATTCACCTGTTCTAAGATCTTGTTATCTATTACTATTTTAGTTCTTGCTGGATCTTGTCCTTTAAAGGCCATAGTTTTTGATTTTTCCATTGATATTATCATACCATAATCTTTGGATATCTCATTTAGATTTAAAATAGCTTTCTGTAAGTTATCTTCAGAATTTGTAATTATTATTTGGTCGTCTGCAAAGAGGAGAGTGTTTAAGTTAACTGTAGGTGAAAGTTTAATTCCTTGATGTAAATTTTTACTCCATTTTATTATTTCATTTAAGTAGATATTAAAAAGAGTTGCTGAGAGGGGAAATCCCTGTCGGACCCCTTGGTTTATCTCTCTTGTATATGATAGCTCATGATTTAATCTTATTTGTATTTGATTATTTTCATATATACTTGTGACAGCTTTTAGGATATTATTTGGTATTTGTCTTTCTTTTAATGTGTTAAATAATATATTTCTTTTAACTTTGTCAAATGCTTTTTCAGAATCAATAAATGCAATATGTGTTTCTAAATTATATTCTCTTCTTTTTTCTATTATTAATTTTAGGCAGAAGGCTGGGTCTATACATGATCGTCCTTTTCTAAATCCATTTTGTACCTCTAGAATAAAGTTTTCGGAATATTTCATTAGTTTGTTATTTAAGATTCTGCTGTATATTTTGTAACATGAATTTAGTAAACTGATACCTCTATAGTTTTTAGGGTCATCTCTATTACCTTTCTTAAAGATAGGAATCACAATTGCTTTTTCCCATTCTATTGGGGGGATACCAGTTGAGTAAATTTTATTTAAAAATAATAAGTCTTCCTTTGAATCTTGTTCCTGCGTATTTATATAGTTCTGAACCTAGCTTATCTTCTCCAGGTGATTTTCAGTTTCTTGTTTCTTTCAGGCTGATTTCTAATTCTTCTTCAGTTATTTCCTTTTCATTTTTGTTAATTGTTTGCCAGTTGTCTTTTTTAAAATATTTGTCTGTCCACAGTTCTGTGTAGTAATTTAGAAATTCTTCTAATTTCAATTCAGTGTTTAATTTTATGTTCTCTTTGGTATCTGCATTTAGGTGTTTCAAAATCTTATGTACATTGGGTCTTATTTTATATAAATCATGCCTATATACATCTTAAAAATAAATGTTACAGATTTTAAAAATTTTCTATCTATACATTTTTATGACTAACTATTTTAAAAAATCACTCACCAGAATGAAATAATTTAGTTAATGATTTAAAACATTTTACAAAGTTATTTTTAATGGCATACTGCACTACTTCCATGTATACTATGTTCCAAATTTTTACCACCAAAATTTATGTCTGCTAATTACATAGCATTTTCCTCATCAAACCTTTGCAATTATTTTCCTTACTTTTTTTTTTTTAAAAAAATATTTTCCCAACCTTTCATGAGTAAAAGAAGTGTGAAAACGATTCTAAGAGTAATCTCATTGGAAGAAAAACTTTAAATAATAAAGAAAGTGAACAAGGCAAGTCCTGAGCAATGATAAGACAAGAACACAAAAATGGGTGAATCAACTATAAGAGCAATTTTAAGCAAAGCTGCTGAATGCATAGTATTATAATGGCTATTGAATTGGTGAGACTTCTTTGTACATGGATCGAAGATTGTAACCAAAAACGGAGCCTGCTAAGAACTGACCTTATTAAATCAAAAGCATTAAGTCTCTTTGCAACCTTTAAAGAAAGGGCTATCAATGATGGAAAAGAATTCCATGTTAGTGCTGGGTGGTTTGAGAAATAGCCTACATAATGTTTTAATCACAGGCAAAGCTGCAAGTGCCGATAAGGAGGTGGCTGCAAATTATCCAGAGATTTGAAGAAAATAGTATAAGAAGGGGACTATTGTGACCAACAAATATTTACTTCTTAAAATATGAAACTACCTTTTTTTTTTTTTGAAGCCAGTGCCTTCCAAGACTTTTCTGGCTAAATCAGAGAAATCTCAGCCTGGTTTTAAAGTTTCAAAGTCGAATGACTTGAATGCTAGCAATATGCGATCTATTTGGAAGCACATTCTTCCACATTGTACAAATGATTTTAGAGGCTTTTCAAATGAATCCAAGTTAATTAAATCTCATCTGAGAAACTGAGTGATTCCGACCTGCTAAATTTAGATGCACAGTGGGAAGATCCTGTAGAATATGAAGAAACTTTAATTACTGACAAGCCCAAAGAGATTTCACAGAAACAAATTTAAAATATTTTTCGTGCAACCGAAACTTTTAAGTAGCAATGCTTAGAGACTGGCCCTTGTGAAGAGAGAGAGAAGCAGGAAAATTCGAAGAGGCAGTTGTATGAGAAAAAAAAAAAAGAAACAGAATGCCCGCCAGAATAATAGATCTATACTTTGAATATGTTTTATTGTCTTTCAGCGTAATAGTTTACCTTTAACTAGGCCCTGAGACATACCTTAATTCTTTTATAATAAAAAAACAAGGGTAAAAAAAGAAATTTGAGGAACGAATTATATTTTTTTTTCCCTAGGTTATTGTACTCGATTAATGCGCCTGTTTTAAAGGATGCATTAGGCACACAAATCGAGGAATCACTGTATTTGAAATTTTTTTTTTTGGATTCCTATGTGTATTTAGCATACCTTTTTTGAAGGGGATCACTTCCTTTATGGAAAAGGTTAGAGGATCTAGAGGTCAAAGTTAGTGGAATATATATATGGCATATTCCACTGTAGGCCTCTAAATAAGCATGGTGGTGTTCTACTAGGCATTAACTCTCCACCCAGGAGAGAGTTAATGTCTATTGAAAATTTCCTTAGAGCAAAGAGCATTTGCTGCAAGGAAATGTCAGTTATATCTGGTAGGTATTCTTTAGCAGCATATGTGCTTTCTAAATTTGTCAGCCATTTATGCCAAAACATCCATACCATGAGAAGGTAGAGTCAACTATGATGGGAAAGGAAGCATATTGTGCATCATTTGATCCATATCTCCCTTGAGAGGGATAAAATAACTGGAATTTGTTTTTACTTGCTGAGAGATTACTTGAGAAGCTTGAGCTTTCAGCTAGTTTCTTTTTTAACAGGGTTGGTGATATTTAGCTGGGAGCAGGAAGCTACAATCTCAACAGTTTTGTGTGGTAAAGGATTTTTAATTGTCTGGAGCAAAACTGCTGAGAGATTTGCTTTCTGAGGGCTTCAAGAGCGATTTGAAAAAGTGTCATAATTGTTCTTTAGCAGTTTCTGGATTATATAACCTTCAGCACATCCTGATAATAATGTGTGATGGTTGGATTTGCCGAGTGTGCTGTATCACAAATATCCTGGCACTCTAGATTTGTGCACATAAATAGCACGTAACATATTTGCTTTTTTTTAGTTGATGTTTAGGGAATATTATAAAATGTGCTCTTTGTAAATATTTCCCTTTGAGGCATTTTAATCTTCTCTTATATCTCTAATCTTCTCTTAATGTTCACAAAAAGAAAGGTCATCACTGCTGACCTTTCTGAGTATACACAGACAGAATTTTGTCCTCCAGGCCAAGGTTTCCCAGTGTGGTATGCATTATACGAGGGTGGTCTGAAAAGTTCTTGGCCTCGACCATATATGGCAACACTATTGGCAAGATTTTTTTTTTTTTCCTAAGTTGATACATGTCATAAGCATCCATGTGAAATTGCAAGTCATTCTATCAAGTAGTTTTATACAGCTGTCTGAAGCAAAAGTGTTGTCTGTATCCCTTGAAATAGATAAAATTGAGTATTGTGGGGTTTTAAAATTCTTTAAAGAAGAAGGTTTAATGCCAAAAGAAATTCTTTCGAAGTTCATAAAAGTTTGAGCACTCTTCACCTTCGTTTTCGATAATTAAGAAATGGGATGCTGAGTTTAAATGTGGCCGTACCAGCCTTGAAGATGATCCATGCGAATGATGTCCAAAAAGTGTAACAATGCCAGTAATCATTGATCAAGTGCACAATATGGTATTGGATGACCGGCTAGTCAAAGTGCATGAAATTGCTGAGACTATAGGCATTTCAAAAGAGCATGTAGGATATGTTTTGCATGAAGAATTGCAAATGAAAAGGCTTTGTGCAAGATGGGTGCTGCACTTGCTCACAGCAGATCAAAAACACATGTGCATGAAAATCTCTGAACAGTGCTTGGAGCATTTTAACAAGAATAAAACTAATTTTGTGCGGCAATTTATTACTATGGATGAGACTTGGATTCACCATTACACACCAGAATCCAAACAGCAGTCAACAGTGGACAGAAGCTGATTGTTCAGCACCAAAGAAGATAGTTAGTTCCATCAGGAAAGGTCATGGCATTGGTGTTTTGGAATGATAAAGGCATTTTGGTTATTAATTATCTTGAAAAGGGTAAAACAATAACAGGGGAATATTATTCTGATCTTTTAACCACACTAGATGAAAAAATTCTTGAGAAAAGACCTGGTTTGCAGAAGAAAATAATCATTTTTCATCAGGGCAATGCACCTGTCCACAAAAACGTTTTGGCATTGGAAAAATTGAGGGATCTACACTATGCTAAATAGCTAATTACTACCAGAAAACTGGTATGATTGTTCACCCCTTGCTGAGAGCCATTACAGGGAAGGGAGATTATGCTGAAAAATAAAAATAATTTTGAAATTATGAATTTGTTTTTTCATTGTTAGGCTGATAACTTTTTAGACCACTACCCTTGTATAAACGTGCCAGCCCTGCACTTCAATGATAGCAAATCACTGCTCTGCACACCAGCCTCTCCATGAAACTCAATGTTGAACGTTGGTCCATTCTCTCAGAACCTTCTGCACAGAAAGAATCACAAAAAATAAATAAGCACATCAAAAAGTATAACAACCTGTGTAAATCTAAACCACAACCTTGTGGTTGCGGCAAGTTTTTTGATTGTTAGGCCGAGAACATTTCACTCTACCCTTGTATGTCCTTTTGTCCTTCAAATTCATTCCATGCATCAATAAACTGCGCACCATTCCTCCTGTACAATCTTTCATTGGCAATCATGTCCCTTCTCAGTTCTGTCCTATCCTACGGAGGCAGCCGACTCGCAATACTTTCTCTTTTTTGCTTCAACTAACAACTCTTTCATATCTTCTATCATTGCACACTTACAGCATCACTAACATCCTTTTATCTTCACAATTGGAAGACATGCTTTCATCACTTTCTCATTAAGTATATCTCTTAACATTGAATCCCCACACAATACTCTTTTCTTTCAGGTTCTTTCACTGTTATGCTTTTCCCATTCACTCTTTCTTTCATTCTCCATCCTTCTGTCCCACATGCTAATCGTTTCAACAGTCGCTCGATTCGTGTTTTGTCCTGTGAAGGAGTTCATGTAAGCATGCCATTTCTTTCTGCCCTAGAAACACATTATTTTCAACCTCTTCTTTTAAACTCATGTTTCGTGTTCTATCATTTACTGCTTCCTTTACATTCTCCACAGCACTGACAAGCCTGCCTTATATCTTTCAGTGAAGGATATAAGGCCAGCTCCACATCAGCCACTTCATTATTTTGCAACTGGCATTTCATATAGTAACTTGCAAAACATTTCCGGCAATTATTTTCACCATTCTTCTTTTGTACCACAAACCATTCTTGGCAATGAATACATTAAACATGTGCTACATTGCACTAAATCTTGCATGTTGATATCAGTCAACATCGATGTATTGGTCACCATTTTTCTCCTAAGTATCAGTGCTATAACAAAAATGATTTTGAAAAGTACATAAAGTAGTTGACTGAACAACATGACTTAACTACACAGTTAAAAATAAATAAAATACTACCAAATATATGTAACAATTTTGATAATATTTACTAAAAATAATGACTTAGCTGAGCAACACATGCACTGCATCTGCTACTCAATCCCTACACATTGTTTCGGCAGCTGCCAACATACTGTAGTAAACTACATCATGGCATATCTAAACTACTTAAACGACCTAGCCTGACATGTTGTAAAAATTAAAAACAATTTTAAGAATAAATACCATAATTTACAAAAAAAAAAAAATTGCATTAGATTAATAATGACATCAGCTAATCAGCATTGTTGTTTGTCTGGTTCTTCCACCCTACTTCTAGTCTTGATGCTTTATTATTGTATTCATTCATTGGTTTAGCCTAGTTCTTATATTTACTGTTCTTTTGGAAGTTATTTTCACTTTCAAGTTGCCATTAACTTCAAAAAAAAACAACCAACAGGATATCCTAGAGGCTTTTTTTAATGTGTAAAGAACTTGAGGCTAGATATCATAGGTCAAACCAGTTAAAACTTTTTATTTAGGTAATTTTGCTTCATAAAATTCTTCAGGCATACCAAACAACTTTTGTACAATATTTCTTTGATCAGTATTTAGACAGCCGTGTTAAGAAATGCAACTGAAACATGAGGAAAATGTTTGGAATGAATAAATGAGAATGGAGAAGCAGTGTATTTGAAGCTAATTCAAAGTGAATAGTTAGTTTTGTTTGGGCTTCTAAAATTAGGTACAATAGTAATTTTCAGAAATGGTGCTCATTTTTGTTTGAAATTCTTGATAGCTGCATTATTTTATTATAGATCTCCAGCGAGGAAAAAATTTAAATGTGATGATGGATGTGTTGAAGACAGATGTAGTGATGTGACATCTCCAGTACGAGCCGTTGCATTTAGTCCAGAAGTTCGTGTAAGATACATATGGTAAGATTTCTTATTTTCGTATAATTTCTGGTACTCATATTGCATATAGCCCTCAAGTGTTTTGTATTTGAGTTCTTTTTAATCTTTGATCAGCAGATCTGTTCAGATGTTTACGTTATATCTGTTTCACATATGCTATATATATATTATGCACATGAAGTGTAATATAGGTTATGGAATTTTGTTAATTGGTTAAACATCCAGACAATTTTCTTTTAATCCTACCTACAAATGATGCACAAGTGAAATTTAAAATTTGAGAAAACTTAGGGATTAGTGGCGATGCATGATTAAACTGCCAAAAAAATAAAATAACCTCTTACACATCTTAACATGAGTGGGTTGGGTGATAGCTGAATGTCGAAATAATAATCCTTCATTCAGACTGAAATGCAAATTCAAGTATAAATATGTGGATAAAATTACGACTGGGAACTAAGTTCCCATATTACTTGCATGAGATTGATTTATAAGTTGTGAACATTTGCAATTTTTCATTAACATCATATGATGGGTTCTTTGTGCAAGATATGCTTTGTCAAACATTTAATCAGTTTTTTTGGTTGTAGATGAAAGTGTTATTGGACTAGTATCCTCTGGTTTCTGAAAAGATCTATGTTTGGAATACCATATTCATATAATCTTATTCTACTTTTAAAAATATGGAAATAACCAATTCCCTAGTTGAGCTGTATGAAAATTTTCCATTTTTCTAATTGGAAGAAATAGGAAAGTGTTGCTCATGATAGTGATCCTGTTTGGGGGAACCAGTATCTGTCAGAATTAAATTATGATTGCTTAGTAGACTAATCCTAAATAAAATTTTGTGTGGAGGAGTGGCACATACATTATTTAAAAAAAAAAAAAAAAGTTAACTTTCACTGCAGCATCATTCTCGTTAGGTTGACACGTTATACATATTTTTAGCCTTTTGTTTGAAAGAAATAGGTATGAATCACATCTGAGATATAAGGAATCTTATAGGGCTTTTCAGCAGAAGGTGAGTTGGCAGTATTGAGGTAGCAAGGAAATCCCTGTCCTCGGATTGAAGACTAAGCTTTTCTTTGAGTTTATCTGACAAAAACAGGCAGACCAGCCAGAGAGTATGCATTTAATAGGCATACATGGCCTTTCAGCTTTAGCTGCTTTGACCATAAACCAACCAAATCAATGTATTTCATATTTCGGGATTGTACTGGAGTTAATAACTCCTTTTATAGAAAACATCCATTGTACATATATATATAAATGAATGCTGTCTAATAACATTTGCTTTTCATTGACATTGTGAACAGTCCTTGTATTATTGTCAGTATTGCATCTAAATCATTGAAGATCTTTCAAGTTCATGCCTATATGGCAACACTTGGCTAGTTCTCTCTTGGGCTGTACTTGTTTGCCCTTAATGATCTTGCAAGGGCCAAAGTAGTACTATTAGAGAGAGAAAACTGAACTGTAGAAGTGGTTAGAGTACTTCTAAGCTCTTTGTTATATTCATTGTTACACAATGTGAGATTATGCATTGTGAAATTGGAGGAAGATACTTGTCTTCAGAGAAGTGTTTTTGGCACATTATAATTCTTGTAATGGAGCTAACTACATCTATTTTAATATTTTGGTAGAAGTACTGTGTGTCCAAGAAGACTGATCTTAAAACTTTTTTTGAGAATTCCCAAGCCAATCCATGTTTTGGGAGCATGTTGGTAGAACCATTTGATCATATTGTGGTAGTAATAAGCACATATGCATGTTGATGCTTTGAATGCTTGTCTCTTTAGGTTTAAAAATAAAAAAATAAAAAAGCTCACCCACACAAAAAGCTGTTAGTTGAGGGTACATTACTGTATGTGGGGCTAAAGATTGGGTAATCCTGCAGCCGTGTTCTTGAGATTAAATGTGGTCTTTGTCATTTTGGCTTCTAATAAGCAGGTGTGGTTTTGAACCAGTCATTGAAATCCATTTTATTCCTACAGTTCACAAGACATGTCCTTTGTGAGACTCAAAACTGCACATAATTGGTTGGAGAATGAATGGTGTGATAATTGCTCTGCTAGAAAAGTGGTTTAATGTCCATTTGTTTACACATTGTAGATAGCTAGCCAAGTATTCTTTATATAAATAAGGAACAGTGTGTAAAAATTAATTTGCTTTTAATGCTAAAAGTAATCATTCTATGAAAATTTGATTTCAAATGGTAGATGGTTTGGTAAAGCTGTATGACCAGAACCAGTACAAATTTGCTACGTGTATTCAAAACATTGGCGGTTGAGGGATTTCTGTATAAACAGTGAAGTAGGTTAATAAGTTGCTACTTTTTTTTTAAGATGCATTTTACATAAATATTTATCCATACACTACTGTTACGACAATTTGGCAAAACAGTCATTGAAAATAACTGGCTGAATAGAATTGATTGTAATTTGGTATTTAGTGGATTAATGTTGGCTTAATTAGGTCCATTTAAATATTGTTCCATTGTACTGACAAAATAACTCAGTTCGGTTACATCACACACATATTAATGTAATTATGAAACATCCTGTTTTCTGATTACTATTTTTACAGGCTTATTGCAGGTGAATAAAAACATTCATATTTATTCCCTTTGTGCTTTATACATAAACTTCTCTAATGCTTAGTGTTATTAGTGTATTTGCTTGTCACTTTTGGTGTCTAAGTCGGAGATATATCAGTGGAAAGCTAGATTTGTGATCTGTAGCTAATTAGCATATAGCATCTGAGAATAGCAAAAATGGTATATACCATATTTTGGATTTAAGATATAGTAGCAGTTTCCACTAGCATATGATATGTTACGCTTGACAAGAAATTGTATGTAAGGTGGGTAGTAGTGTCCTAGAATGTCTGCTTTGCAATTTGGGGTACTAAATAGACACCATAATGAAATTTCCGCTGCATCATCATTATAATAACTTCACAGATCTCGTTTGGTCTTCTGAGCCATTGTATGGAGATTCCATGAAGTAATAGTTCTGATTTCTGTTGAAGATTTTATTTTTATTTATTTTTTTAACTCATAATTTATGTAGTTCTGTGTGTTTGGAATCTATAGATTCAGGGCTTGGTGAAACAAACAGCAATTTTTATTGCAATCTCAAAACTAGAAAATACAATCCCAAGTACAGCTACTGTAGAACTAAGTGTTACAGCATGCGTAAGAGCTTATTAATTTTTCAGTTCATCCTTATGTAAGTTATTCACATATCCTGGTTGAATTTTATCAAAATTGGGTATTTAGAATCATTGTAATATTTAGTCAACCATTCCATTTATTTTTATTTATTTAGATCATTTGCAAGCACACAAAAGGGACAAAAATATACTGACTTCCTTAAATTAAGGAACAGAAAAATCTTGATAGTATTCAGGAGGACATTACGTTGGCTCTGGATATTGTATACAAATAAGTGGTGCTGTCAGTGGTTATATGCAAATCAGGTATGGCATAAAAGCAGGCATTTTGGAATGATTTTCCATTTTGCATCTGGTTTTGCTGAGACAACTGAATTAAGGTGGTAAGCCTGTCATTTCTCTTGTTCCTAGCTAAAACTGCAGTGGGTGACTGATACCTCATTTGCTCACCATAGAAGTGCTACCCCAAATTGACTATGTTCTGACCTTGTATCAGTTACAGGAATGTTGGTATCTGCTTCTACTTTGTGCAGAAGGCTTCAGGAAGATGGTGCATGTCCTTATCCCAATGCCAGAGGAGAGTGCTTGAAATGGATCAGGCTCCTCCATGTCAACTGGACTTGAAGCCATTGGGGGATTGCTGTTTATAAACAAGTCCTGATTTGAAGTGATACCATTAGTGGTATTATTCTGATTGTGCTATGATCGGGAATGAACCAGGGACATGTTGTCCTTTATATCTGACATGAAGGGGAGGTGGTGTGAGGGTTTGGAATGCATCGCATTTGGTGGATGCACCAACCAGAACCATGAATGCTGCACAGTATAGGAATAATGTTCTGCCACTGCCTAGTTTCTTGAATAGCAAAAATTTCTTATAGGCATTCTAAAGCTGAATGAATATTAGAAAATTCAAACCTGATCTTAATGTCTCTGTTGCAGTACAGTAGTTTTCATCATTAAACTACCTTTATATTCAAGACCTCTTGAAAGTTTGTTAAAATTCCTTTATTATCAAAGGAAATTAATTTTTGTGCTGTAATTTGATTACTGTACCTTTTTTGTCAGAAACAGTTCAAGCAAGATGGATTAAATCAGCAAGAGTACTAGCACTAGACACCTTTATAGCAATTTTCTTATTTGAAGAATAGTATGGAATTTCATAACCTCAAAATTCACAGCATTTTTAAATATTTATTTAAAACCAACATTCCTTTTTAACTAAGGATAATTTCCTTTTTATTCATTTGTTTAATATCTGTTTAGCGGTTGCAAAGATTAAATTTCATGACGGGTCTTTGTACATTAAATCTTTTTGATATAGTATTTCAGCTTTGTTCTATTCTAAAAATGTACGTTTCCCTGCTTGAGAAATTAAATAGAAGTTCTTATTATTTACACAGAGTATTTATTTCCATGTTTTTTTTCATAAAGTGAAATATATTTACGCGTTTCATTATGCTTTAATTCTTTTTTTCTATAGCTCATACTGTTGAACTACAGTGTTTTCAGTACAGAGGCTTATCTCGTAGGTTCTTCAGACATAAAACTTAAAGGCTAAACACCTAAAAGTTCAGATGGTATCCATAAGATATTTAAGGAAATACAGATGGCATGAAATGGCCTGCAGTTTATACCAGTTGCTGTAAAGCATTTGGTTTAACTATCTCCCTGATTGAATTCAGTAAATACTTGAAATACTCAATTTACCCTGAAGCATTTCTTTATTTTAAAATTAATGTTTAAAATAGTGACAACTGCAGTGTGCAGAAGTGCATAAAAATTATTTCCATGTATAAAATTTATTTTATGGGATTAACTATTTGCCATAGAACTCATTAATATTTTTATTTGTACTTTTATTAGACTATAATTTTTATTTCCAGAATTTTCAGCTAAGGACAATGATTGTGCTAGACTGCATTGTTAGCTCGAGGATCTAACATTTAAAAGTAGGAATGATTCATGTAACACAGTAAAAAAATACAAGTTGTAGGAACTCAACATCAGCTAAATGTCAAAGAATTAGTTGTAATAATACTGATTGGTTACAATTTTATTTCATGATACTGGTCTATCTGACTAATTCTCGAATTTGATTTTTCATCTAACCAAAAAGATGTTTGACAAATTTTCCTAGAACAACATTTTATTACTCATTATATTATAAGAAATAGTCTGCCCTTTATAACAAACACCATTATAACAGACTGCTGAAAAGTTGTTTAATGACCACTAGTTATTGTGCTCCAAGAAAATTTGCTCTAACAAACTCATTGCAACTAGTCTGTGTAGATATTACATCTTAGTATTTAGTTGTTTGGGAATGGTTTTGTAAACTTTGGAAATTTCAAGTTGATTAACATGTATTTCAAATTGCACTGCCTAAATCATTAATGAAGCAGCAAGGGTCTTCAAGTAAAACCCTGGACATGCTGCTTATTTTATTCAGAAGTCTCCTTGAACATTATTTCTGTCAGTTCTTTGCCTTTTCACTAAATCCTTATTAATATACTGTATTTTAATTAATGATAAAATTCCTGCAAAATTTCCATGTATAAAATTAATCACTTAATATCAAAATGAATATTAATTTTATTAATAATATAAACACTGCCAAAAGGTTTTACAGAAATCTTGTAACTTTTTAAAAAGACTGGAATTGGTCCTCAACTAAATAGCACTTGTCTCACTATACATTTGATTCCTGTTAAGGATTTGTATGGACACAAATTTCAATTAATTTTTTCATTAATTTACTGATGCCCATAATTGTTTTCTGAATCTCCTTGATGACTTCATATAATCCTTGCAAATTTCCAGTCAAAAGGGACATTTCTTAAGATCATTCATGACATGCTCTTTGTACATTACTAAGGCTGATATTTCATCTTTACCTCCTGTAGTCAGTTTCTTCTCTGTTGTCATGAGGAATATTTCTAATTTTTGTCAGCCCTAGTGTGCATGAAATACATTCTGTGTGCAAGTTCCTATTCTGTCACAAACTTGTGATTTGATATGCATAAAATTAAATAATCTTGTATGTTGCATGCTGAATATTCCTATAAGAGCAGCATAAATGCATACTCCTTCAGCTACTTATACTGCATATCCATGTAGTTTATAAACAAATTGCTACATTTGTCTAGGCACTCAACTTGAAATGAATTTTCACTTCAGTTTTCTACTTTAATTTGGTAGCAACATTTTGAGGATTTAATGCACTAAAACCATTAGTTTTTTCATATTAATGTTATCTTATTTTTGTGTTTAGATGTAAATTGTGAGCATTAAATTAATTTGCTTAAATTCACAGTTGCAAAAACCAGCAATGGATTTTTGTATGAGCAACTATACTGTCTAGACAGTACACTTGAAACAAATATAGCTAAGTTGCTGACATTAACATCACTTCCCCACATGGTATAGGCTAAAAGTAAATAGTGTTAAGTTGGAATAAATTAATATTGGAGTGGAAGTGTTGGAGAAATTTCTGAATAAAATAAGTAAGAAGGCGATTTATTATATAATTAGTTTTTATATGTTCAAAAACTGACTCTAAATTGGAAATTCTGAAAAAGGAAAAATCGTGTGCTCCCTTTTTGACCAATGAGCCATGTTATAACCTTCTCAACCTTTCTCCTCTTGCCTTTCTGCCAATGCAGAGAAACTTTTCAAAGCCTTGCATTCTTATGTTAAATTTAGTTTTGTTTACTCTGCAATTATTTATTTTTTCCTCTTCATATCTTTAAAAATATTTAGAATTGATTGTGGTCTTTAAAGCTAATTCACATTCAGATTTACAGTACTTAGTGATTTAGATAATTGTCATTATTTGGATTTGCCTTTTTTAAGTGGGAGATGGATTTCAATCCTGGTGGTCTCCTGTCCGAAACTGCCATGCCACTTATTGGAGGCCTTAAATGGCTTGAAAAAGTTCCGTGTTTAGTCTCTAGAACAGTGTTTCATGTTTAAAAAAAAATTTAAATACCAAAAAATATATAAAATTGATAAATAGAAAAGAAATGCTTAGCTCACCCATGGTGCTGAATGTAGTATAGGGTTGCAAATAGCCGTTTATGGGTGGGAGCAATTGGTTTTTCACATACGTATACAATTCGTGTGGTATGTTTTTCTGAAGCTATCATCAATCTGATTCCAATCTCGTTTTAAATTTATTATGAACATTCTTTCAATTAAATTTCAACTGTTTGTTTTCTAGTTCTTTTGAAATACCCATTCAGTCTCCAAAAGCTAGATGGGCATTAGCTGAATTCTTTTTGCAATAGTTCCAGCTTTGTTTCCTTCCCTTTATTCTGGTTAATTTAATTTACCTCTTGAGATTAAGTTCATTACTGGTGAGTAGATAACAGCTGTTCTTTCCTCTATAAATCAAACCTGACTTTTCCTGTTTCATTTGTTGACATGTTTCTTTAAAAGCAATCATAAGTCTCTAAGAATATTTATTCTATCTAACCATTACACTTTTGGTTCTTTATCATTAATGTTAAAATTAAGAGTTAATTTTTTAGTAACTTGCCAAATAAATGGCTTATTACGTTATTGCTGGCTTTTCCACTATGGTTACTTTTTTATTAAACCCAGTTTTAGAGAACTCCTGTAATAGGCAATGTAACATGTTTAGTTTCTAATTTTAACATAGAGTATTTTTAAAACCTTGCATAGTTACATAGGAAACACAATACCCTTTTAAAACATTCTTTAATGTTGCAAATTCAGTATTATTCACTATCAGGTTGGGGGTTTTCTGCTTTTCACTCAGTTGCAGAGGCTGTCCACCCCCCCCCCCCCCCCCCAATTTTATTTATTTATTTTTTTAAGAAAATGGCAGATACATAATGTGCACTAAAGTATTCTGCCGAATTCATTAATACCTTTTCAGTAGGTTATAACAACTGCTACTCAAGTTATATAAATACACCATCTTAATGATATTTCTTGAATTTTATGTATCTTTTTCAGTCACATTCTTCACTTTGAAATTTGTTCTTAGAAGTATCAGCTTTAAGAAATGTGAGCAGAAGATTTAAGTTATGTTGGTAAGAATCAGTGTGGAGTGATCTTATCTTGTTCAGCCCTGAAGCATTTACTTAAAAAAAAAAAAAAAAAAAAAAAAAAAAGGTATTCTTGAGCATGATTCAGTGGCATTAATCATCACAAAAATAATTATAGCACTAATTGATGGATGAGAAAATATAATAGGGGGATGGGGGATTTGATTGTTTCATATGGCATTGATGCCAAAAAAACCTTTGGCATCACAATGCCATATGAAATAATCAAACTCCCCCTATTATATTTTCTCATCCATTTCTCATATGCTACATCCAACTTGATATATGAGAAATGCAGTCTTGTAATGGTTAGTATTTAATAGATATGCAGTAAAACTATTGCATGAAATATGATTAAATGCATGTGGTGAGACATACTAGTCATTAATAGTAAAGAAAATAACCAGGATTGACATGAACCGTTTGACATATTTGGCAAGTAGTTTGTTTGATTTCAGTAACTTTACTGTGTGTGTAAGATTTCATTTGAAAATAATTTTGTGAGATAGTAGCAGCACCATGATTTTCTGCATGACTGAGATTTGTACAACCTTACAAGACTACAAAAAAAAAAATTTACGATTGTTACCATCTGGAATGCACTAATATTTCATGTACATTAACTTCTGGTTTTCTGCCTGCTTTTGTAATTTCTACCCGCATGGTGAGAAAAATATTCTCGTTATCATGCAAAATTTGTTTTTCAATAAAAGTTATAAACATTCTATAACTAAAATATTATGGATTAGTGTATGCAAGAACAAACTGAGATCATTTAGTTCCTCCTTTATCTCAAAATTTGGTTCTAGACAAATTTCCAAATTGCATAAACAGTTCTTCTGGGAAATCCATCAAGAAACACCTTCTGGACATGTAAATGACATTGAAATTTTGAAACTGAAATTGATTTGGACCTATTATCTTAAGAGGTTTTAGTATGGAAGTAGAGGTATTTAGAAATTTTAGAGAATGGCATTAAACCTAACAAATTTAAAATATCAATCTCGGCCTTTTATGCAGAAATTTATAAATCTAGTACAAGCTTGGGAAATTCTTTAACTAAATTGAATAACTGCTGTATCAGACGTGGCATGAAAATTAACAGTAAATAGACGGGGGCCATTAAGCATCAGCTGCATTCTGAATGGAAAACCTACAGAAGTAAAATTTCAGTTATTTTGTCACAATTTCTAGTGAAGATAGCAGATATGGAAATAAGTAGAATTAGCTAAGTTAATATAGTAAGAAAATAACTAAATTTATATGGAATAGTTAAAGAGAAGCTAGTTAAAACACTAGCTGTATACAGTGTTCTAACCAATTTTAACTTAGCATTCAGGAATATGTGAGCTGAGCTAATCTAAGGTGGTATGATTACATAAACAGAACATTAGTTGTTTTTTTTTACCACTATCATTTGGAAAAAACACTTTAAAAAAAAACTTCATATATATAGTAAGAAGCCTTACTATATATTTATATGTGCCTTTGAAGACTGATATGCAAAATCTGACAATACTGATGTTTTTATAGATACTGAATAATTTATAGAAAGTCTTTCAGTAGGAAGTTGGTATTGTGAACTTTTTACTCTACTTCTTGAAGGGTATGTAGGAATTTGGTGTGTGGGCATCTGACATAAAAGGAAAAATCACTCATTCATTTGAATAGGAAATGAGTACTAGATACAGATGTTTCAGTGAAAGTTGGGGAAAAGAGCATATTCAATAACAATGAGTACCTGCTTGATGTTTGGATACTGGATAGTAATTACTAACACTGATCCATTCAGATGAAAGAATACACATGAAGTAAGTTACTGTTGCTAGCAATGTGTTCACAAAAGTTTAGGTTAAATGTACAGCTCATGAAATAGGAAAGAGTTAGTGAGGGAGTAAGTATGTATTTTATGACTGCAGATCCATATGTGTTCATGTTCTGAGGGACGAAAAACCCAAGTTTCCTATGTTAAAATTAGAATTGAACATTGGTAGATTCGTCTAGGAAAACGTAAATTTTGCAGTGAGAGAACATTCACAACTTAATAGTGGACCTAAGTTAGAGTACAAAACAATTATTAAAAGTTCCTTTTAAGTAAGCCATCAGGTATAGAAAAAAATGTAAAATATTCATGTAAAAGTAAATAAAAAAAAAGTCATGGGGTGAATATAGATTGTGAACATGAAATCTGCTTGGTTCAGCTTAATTGGAAAAGCTTGGTAATAAGGAAAAGAGACACTGCAAGAAAGAATCTGTGACAATTAACAAAAATTGATGACTTTCTGGATGTTAGGAATAATTACTCTGAAAGATATTGATGTTAAATGAGACTTATTTGCATCAAATATTCCAGAACATAGTCATCGGTTTACATTTTCAGTATTGGTAATTACTCAAAATGAGACAATGTTAGTTGATTGCTATAAAGGACATCTCACAGAAATAACAGTTATGATAGAGAAAGTTAAAGGATGTATTGGATAATGATTTGTTGTAAAATCCAGTATAAAGCAAGGATGTATACTGTCTCCACTGCTATTCACCTATTTGGATTACATTATAAGGATTATATAACATGTACATTATTGCATGATTGGTTAACACAGTTCATGAAGAATTAGTTTTTGATAAAGAGCGATATCCTATATACACAGTTTAATTTGTTTCTTACAACAGAACCTTGTGAGGTTCAATGGTCTGACATTTGAACTCATAATTGCAAATGAACTATTTGCAGTTATGAGTTCAAATTCTTAATAAATTTTAGTTTTAGACTGCATTTATGAACATATGTAGACGTAAACATTGGCATTGACACTGGATTACATAATGGAATTTCATTGTTTTCACTCGAGCTTTTTTTCTTATTTATTTTTTACTTCCAGTGAAGTGTATCTGGCTTTTCTAAGTAATTAATGTGCATTCTAAAATAATTGTCTTAATTCTTTTCATTATTGAAATGACTTATTCAAGTATTATGATTTCTTATATTACTCGATCAGTTTCAGAATACTTTTTAATAAATTCAGTGAGTAGTCATTAGGGCTTATGTGAACTTTGAAAAACTTAGTTGGCTGGTATGTTATTTTAACAACTTCCAGTAGATCAACTTTAATAACAAACCAAAGGCATTCACAATATTTCATACCTACAAGTTCTATGCAGAATTTTATAATTGTGTAATTCTTGTATTCAAGAATTAGTGCTATTGATAAAGAGCGGTATCCTGTGTACACAATTGAATTGGTTTCTTAACAGAACTTTATCCACTACATCCCTTGACTCAAGGAGTGTACAGGATAGAACACTAAGTGAATATCCATTAACAAAAGTTAAATATTAATTTTTGACTTGATGCTCTTTTATTTAATAATATTAAACATTAGAATAAAGAGTGTCAAGTTACTTCTGCAACTATATTTATTTAACCTTAGTTGACTGTAAAGAGTTCTTTGCCCTTCGACAGTATCTGTTAATGTCATTCACATAGATTGGTCTGTTATTTTCCTTTGGATTGCAGCATATCCCCCCCCCTCTCCTCCCCTTCTTAAACCATAGTGAAAATATCATGTTCATGTTGGCTGTATCTTTATTTTGCAATACAGAGCATTAGACATCCTGACATTGATGTGTTTATGGGTAACATAGAAAGTTGTCATACGACAGGTAAAACTGTGCTTGTGTACAGGAGGATTTCTTTAATGTGTTTTTTTTTTTTAAGTGTGCATTATTATTTTTTGTGTGTTACAATTCAGTTATTCTTTTTTTTTTTTTAAAAAATGAAATGTAGTTATTCATATGGGATATCTAGTTTGCATAAAGTGTGGTGTGTACTTTGAATATATAGCAGAACCTTTTATGATTTGAAATTGTTTTGAGACAAAAAAAGTGTAAATGTTAATTCTTCTTTAGGTTCAGAAATAATTGAAAATTAGAACTTCAGGATAATTCTTTAAACAGCAGCATCCATCTATTTTCATAGTGGACAGTGTTAGGTGAAATGACTCAACTTATCTGATTTCAGGCAATCAACCAATTTTGGCTTTGCTTTATATTAAAATGATTATATACAAAATCATACAAGTTCTAAAAAGAAAGGGCAATTTAGTACAGTGTTTAACTTAACCAAGTTGAAATTGTAAAACTACTAATTATTTCAGTAGTAAAAGTTCTTGCTGGTGAGGGAGAAGTATCAGCTGATGTGGAAGAGGAAATATTCATATAGAAAGGAATCACTGTATTATTATAGAAATTGATACCTGAAGTGTAATTTTGCAAATGGACTTGCTTATGGAACCAGGCTTATTAAAATAAAAAAAAAATTGCTAGGCAAGTCTGTGAGGGTGGATGGGTAAGTGTGGTATCGAAAATTAATCTTTCTGCTAAAACTGACAATTGTCAGTGTGTTGTTATAATGGAAAACAGAAAGAATTAACAGAATCTGTCATGGGAAATTCGGTGTACATCTCTTCTGGGTGTGATCTTTGGAAATGCAGAAAATGACAAGCAAAGACCAAACATTAATGGAATCCTCACATAGCATGAGTATTATGCCAGATTTTTCTTTCAATTAATATTTGATTGTGATGCACAATTATCATTCATTGATATTCTTTGGCTTAAATTAAATGTATCAATTCGGAAATGCTTCTTTCATGGATTAGTGCAGTTTGACTGATGATTGAACATTAATTTGTGTGTGTATTCCATTCCTGTTGACTCATCACTGAGAATGAGTGATTACACTGACATGATAGCCTGTGATACTTTCTCAGCAATGATTGTCTTGACTACAGAATTTTTACTTGGATATTGGGATATTAAACTAAAGATGAAACTGAGGGGGGAGACAACAGAAAATAAGGGTGAAGGTGTTTATTTTGACAGTTTACAATTTTCACAGATCTATTCTTAAATCTGTTCAAGGCATGTCAGTTGAACAGTGGGATGTAGAGTTGAAGAGATTCAAACTCTATTATTGGTAGTGAAAAAATAGCATATAGTGGTCAAAAACATTTTGCATGCTTCTACTTTTGTAGCACCATCTTTTTTGTTCTCTTTCTCATACACAAAGGGAACATTTTTTAGCTTCATTTAATTTGCTTGATCATGTGTATAGGTACCAAAATGAATAGGAGAGAGGTTGTGATTTAACAAACATACAGGATTATATGAAATATCACATGCCCTGGAAGATTTGTGATGCATTTGAGATTTTTTGCACTCCTAATCTAAGCTGAAGAAGTATATTCTGATTGCCTTTTAAGGTGCACTTCACCAGAGTGCCTAGTGTTGCAGTGTTTTTGCAATTTATACTACTAAAAGAAAGTGGCAAGTGTATTGTTAAGTTTGACATGTTCTTACATTACAGCTTTAGTTACAATGTTAAAAAAAAATCAAGTTAGAATATGCATCAAAAATTTTGTCAGATTGTTCACTTTCAGCAGCATTATGGACATAATTTGATTGTACATATCATGAAATGATGCCATTTATTAAACCAGTTTGTCTAGCAGCAATATAGTGTTTGTATTATGGCATGGGCCAAAGGATCATATCAGTTATAAGCTGGTTAATGTGTGTGCCTTTTACTGCTCAGACAATTACATAACAGAACTTGTTTTATTGTTATAGTAGTCATTCTTTAGTTTTAGAATGCTTCACCTGAATTTTGAACAAAGATGTTGCCATTATTCTAATTGGTGCATCATCTTAAATTGGATTCCTGAAATGTCAATTTCAGTATATTTGTGATGATTATTGAACAAGATTTGACTTTTATTTGTAACTTTTTCACCAAAAAGATTGCTGTCTTGATGGAATTATTGGAATTCCATCAATACTGGAATTAACTCATTCTCAGTGGATGGCAGAAATTCACAAGTAGTATTTTGAGTGTAATTTGCTTGAAAAAAGGGAACTGACTTTATTGCAATGGAGGTGAGTTGTCATATTTGGGTGCCACCAAGAATCCTTTTGGAAGGGGTGGAAAGGTTGCACCAGTGGTAAGTTAATTTTTAGATTAATGATAATTGGTGGTCCTCTATCCTTAAATGGCATCATGGGAAACATGTGTATTTGATTATATATTCATTTCAGTTAAAAAGAAATCTGTGAAACCAATTTCCTTGCACAGCACAGTTGTTAGTTTCAGTGTCCTTTGGTTTTGAAATTTGAAGACTTAAGTTCAGTTCCTGCTTGTAGTATGAGAGAAATATTTTAATTAAAAGTAACTTAGCTGGCCATTGTACAAATGTGACAGGGTTTTTCATCCTTTGATGTGTGCACCGTCCAATGAAACTTTACAGATAATTGCACATTGACTTAATGTAAACAACCAATTTTTTTTTCCCTCCCTAATTTGTTGCACAGTTGAACATGGGATGAGAGTTGGAAATTAACTTGGATTTGTATCTTATTTAGGACAATGAATATTTATTGGAGGGGATTGAACTTAAAGCCAGTTAGCCAGTCTTACATATCAGCATTTTGATGATGCAAAAACTGGCCAAACATTGTGTAGTTATAACAGATACTTGCCTTATATATGGTCTTAAGTTTCTGCTATACTAACTGTTTATCTAGAAGAATAAACAATGCTTCGATGCCATGTAGATTTTAAAAATATCCCTCTGAATAACATCCGCATGCTTCTGTAATAAGCTCATCTTCCCATGGTTCTCACTTGAGCAAATGCTTATCTTTTGCAATCTTCCAAGTCTGTATAGTAGGCCAGCCTGTTTTGTTTAGTGGGTTGTGAACTGTTTTCTAGGATAAAAATCCTAACTCCACATAAGACCAGCTATCACATATAGTGGAAACACTGAAGGTTAGGTTCTTAGCATCTTGGAACAGGATTCAAACCAAAAAAAATAGTGTAAATCATTGCATTACACTGTATATCAGTGTTTCTCAACGTGGGTGTATGCCCCATAGGGAGCAATTAGAAAATGTACATGTACATATTTATATTTTACTTTTTCAGAACTTGACTAACTATTATGCTAGAGGGCGAGGGCATCAAAATCTTTGGGACGTTGAGGTGGGGCATGATCCAAAAAAATTGAGAAACACTGCTGTATAGGAACAACTATGCAGTGTTAATTGAACTACAAGATTGATGCATTAATTATAATGGGACATAATGTCCCATTATAATTAATGGGATATCATATAATGGTGCTTTTAGGTTGATTATCTTTAGCTGATAAATAAACATAGCCATTAACTTCTTTCCCTATCATGCAAGTAGGCTTGATCTTCCAGGCTAATTATACAGGTTTCTATTGAAAAGAGAGCTAGGTTCTGTTCTTGAGAGCCAAGGCACCTATTGAGGTATTTGTAGCATGGTTTGTGGCTACTAGATCATCAGTTTCCTCAGCAAAATTTTGTGTGGGAATTACTTAAGTTTGATTTTCCCATTGTAACATTCTGTTCTTGTGCAGAAATGTTTTTATGGGGATTTTACAGGTACATATCCTTGATGAAGTCTTATTATTCATAAAGCTGTAGAAGTAATTGTAAACGAAGTACAGTAGTGAAATTACAGGTAAAGACATGGAGAACAGTATAAGTTGACTCATTTAAGCTTATTTCCAAATAGTTATTCATTTTAGTCCTTTATACATGTCGTAAGGTATGCTTCTTGTATCCACATAAGATGCTAGTTCATCTTCAGTTTGTAAATTAATCATTTTAAGATAGTAATTTTAATATATTTGGTCTGCAAGTAGTATAAGTGAGTAAAAATGGAACAGAATTCTAGATCTTTGCCCCTCCCCTATCCTGCTTAACATTAATGAATATTTAATGCAGTGTAACTTTGTAATGGCAACCCTGGATACATCATCTGATATTAAGATGTCTTTAAAAAAATATTTGCTTTGTGTGATAATTATTAAAATGATCTAAACCTATTACTGCAATACTCACGTCTGTTTGATTAGCAGTTTGTTTATAATAGAAAATTTTCAGTACTGATGATGGCTAGTTCTCTAATCTGTTTTGCCTGAGGTCTCATGGATAGCCAATCTCATATGGAAATAGCAAGGTTTTTTATCTTATGTACAGGCAAATCAGCAATGAGAACGTGTAATTAACAGATAAAATATACTGTTGGTGGTGGTGGTGAGCAGTAAGTGACGTTGATGGTAGCGTTGTTGGATTATTTGGTAGTAGCTGGGATAGTGAGATCTGTGGAGTCCCTCCCTTGATGAGACCTTGGAGGTTTCACATAATAATGCAATATAAGTGGTCTGTCTCGTATGAAAGTCTTGATCCAGTGTATAACTGACCTAACAGGTGATCAGAAATCTAGAAGTTCAGTGTGAACAAATTTACTCGCATGCGGAGTTGGCATGGTTCTTCATCAATGATGAACTAATTTTTCATCCTACAAAGTAGACCAAACAGAACTGCAGTTTAGTGATAGGATTCAGTGGCCTTAGTTGCTTTGGCTGTAATCCCAAAGATTTATGATGGCCATGAAGCTAGTGTATTGTGTTGATTAAATTGCATATTGAAAAGTTTTATGGAGGGAAAAACTCTGACACTTAAATGTGAGATCAACTAACTCAATTTGGTTAAAAATTCCTTTTTAATTTTTTTTAGATCTTTTAAAATGTCTTCAATAGATCAACTGCCTTTTAAATCACAAACTTTATACTTTGTAATTAATGCCATTTATTATACTTAAGTATAATGATGGCATTGTGAGAAAACAATCAACTTCAGATCCTTGTTTAGCTTTTTAAGCATTTTACTAATCCATTTCATTCTACCAAAACCCTTTTTGGTAGAATGAGATAATGTTGCTGCTAGCTTGTAAAGTAGATTGATGCTGTTGCCCATTGTTGGTGGAAGAGATAAAGGGTGCTCTCCTTGTGATGGTTTATGGAAATAACTGCTTCTCACCTTGTTTGAAGACTTGAAGGTGTCGTGTGTTGAAGATAAAGGTTGTGCATCACTAAAGCTGTAAATTGGTTTCTTGACTGTACAAAGTTGATCTTCAGAATGCTTAGGACTGCAGTTTCCTGACACAGATCAGATCACTTGACTTTCAAAAGGATACTGCTAGTAGATATGCCACTATTCCAGTTCGGTCATAGAAGAGACAATTTTCTCATATGTGTAGTGCTGAGAGCACTGTGCTACTCTAGCAGGCTGGCTCCCAGTTACTTGGTGTGCCTATTTGCTACTGTTTCTTAGATTTGAATTGCACATACTTGGTGCACGTTGGATGAGTTGAGTGCTATGGTGGTATTGGTTTACAAGATGCATTTAGGCATCTCATCTTTTGATTGTTGAAAAACCTTCAGATGTGATTACTGGCATGGCCATCTAAAGCACATCGATAAAGTTCATTTGGATTCCTATATTTCACTATCGCTAGAGATTGGAGAAGTGTTATGAGGTATGTGGAAAAGGTGTATCTTACAGCTCACATTGTGCCAATTTCATATAGGAAAAAAGCTACTTGTCTGTGGTGGAACTTCTTATGCTATTGCAGAAGATTGGCTCCTTTAGGAGTAAGGTTGCTGGCTTTTTAGTGTCTCAGGTCCAAAATAGGAATTAATTTTTTAAAGATAGCTGTTTCATACACAGCTAGTGGAGCTTGAGTAATTTTGTTGGCAGTGGAAAATAGTTATGTAACAAACATTTTTTTTTTTAAGTCAAATTCTTGAACCATAATGCTTTGTACTCACCCATGAAAATGGGTAACCACCTTGCTATCTGCCCTTGAACCTGATTTCTGGTTCAAAGGTTTTAAAAACTCGTCTCTTTGAAATGTACGTTATATAAGTGCCTTACAATTTTTCTGCATTGTGATTATCTGCCATCAATATTTGTACAGAGATGTTGGAATTGGTGTATTTAAAATGCATTTTGCAACCAAGAATTATGGAGAAAAACTATACTATAATATGGCACTCTTTGTGCATTTTTTGTAACAAGTGTTCTAATAACATTGTATCATAATTATATTATATTACTGGCCAAGTAGTTAGCGTATCCGCTCTCTAGCCAAAGGGCTGCAGGTTCAAATCCCATTGTGATATGGATATTTTGTGATTGTGAAAATACTAGTGGTGGTGGGCAGTAGATGGCATCAGTGTAGATGATGATGGTGGTGATTTATTGTAGTTGGTGGGGTGGAGACGGAGAGTTGTAGAGTAGGTGCTTTCCCTTTTATATAATGATTATATATTTTAAATTAAATATATAATTATAATTTTTAGGATTCTTTGTATTGTCTGCAGATAGTGGTGTATTAATGTGCTAACTATTTTTAATTATAACTAAACTTAAAACAAAGAAAATTGACCAGCTATATAATACTACAGAAGTATGCACTGAGTATAGGCTGTCATGGTAAGTCATCCCTGGAATATGCTATATCAAATTTACACTGCATGTATATATATGTGTGTATATATATATATAGTTCTTTCCCCAACCAACTCCAGATTAATTGCTATGTTGATTATGATAACAATGGTCTTGCTTTATCACTTGTTTCGCTTCTTCTGTATTCATTAAATCTAGGACCATTTAGGTGTGAAGGGAATCTCGGTGTATTTCGGCTTTGTCTTGAACATCTGAACAAGAATTCCAGTGTATCGCAGAATATCATCGGGTGTCAAACACATGATGTCAAAGGATATAGCTTTAATGGCTGGTCATTGATCAAGTATTAGACGTATAAGTGTGTAAAACTGCAAATTTTGGAGCATCAGGGGTTCATCAATCTGTAAGTAAAGGGAGTGATAGTGATTCTATAAAAGCTTCAGCATATTCAATACTTGAAAGTAATTGTGCTTACACCTGTTAGGGTAAAACTTCAAGTTAGTAAGCTAATGCTAAGTTTTCTTGATGTTGACAACAACTACGTCCTATGTGTGCTTTTTTGTATTGCTTTTTTTTTTTTCTGTTCTCATTTCAAAAATAGGATAATAGAAAAAGGCTATGAAACTGCATATCTCGGCTTTGAAGTGAGGATCTGTAAGGGATCTGTCATCTTTTCCATATGGAACCTGGGACAACATACTAACATTCAAGGCTTTAATCAAGACATCTGACTGGTGAAAAGATAATACATATCACTTAACTGGAGGTCCTCTGATTACTTATGAAAATTCAGTTGCAGCAGACAGTTCGAAATATCGGCTACATTCTTTTGGGGATGCCACCAGTAAGTGTTCCGAATGTTGAACAAAAGTTGCCCAATTTAAGTAATGTAAACTTTAAACAGGTAAACTATATAAATTGCATCATCTGATTTAAAAGTTGTCCATCTAACGTGTAAGTGTGTTTTAGTTTTTGTTTGTTCCATTTTTATTAAATTAGAGGCCGTTAAAATCAGTGAATGGCAGCAGGGGATGTTGCTTTGCTGGCTGCGGGTAGAAGAGGGGTTTGTAAAGCAGACTGGAAATTTGAAAATGGAGAAAGAAAACCATCACATGTAGGTGACAGTCTGTCCACCTGCAGAGGTCCATCCAACCATCAGCAGAAGGCAGGTGAACGTTACCAGCCTTCAGAAATGAACAATGGATACCAAACACAGTATGAATGTTTTTGGTTTTGAAATAATTTTAGAATTCTCTATCTGTATACATGACCTTTAGATAATTATTGCTACAGCAATTTATATGATAATATGTATAACTATTAATTGTAGTTTTGGTACAAGGTTCACCTTTTTCCATTTAACATACGGAAAATTATTTCTGATATGCTTCCTGGTGTTCCCCCTCCGTGAATAATGAATGCCAAGTTTCTTCATCTTTAAGATGATTCAGTTGGTGTATTTTAACCAGGAAGTAAATACACTTGTATATCATCATCTTTAACGAACTTTAAACTTAATTGTCATTAAAATTAGCTTTTAATGGTTTAAATTCTTACTGAGTTACAAATAACTAATATCCTTAGTTTTTAGGTAATGGAGTTAATTTTTTTTTAACTCCATATAAGGATTCTACTTTAACACAAATATTGGACTTGTTGAAACAAAGGCTTCAATTATATTAAACATGATTAAAGAAAAATTAATTTTCCATATAATTAAATACTTAATTTCCAACAGCCTGTTTGTGAAATTGGCAATTTTTAAGAGACGTGAATCTTGTACTCAGTTAAGTGATATTTTTAGTATCCTGGAACATATCTTTCATTTTAAAAATTATGTAATTGTGTAATTTTTCTTTGGGTGCTAGTAATTTGTTTTTAATGCAGGTCCAGTGGTAAATCTTTAAAATAAAGAAAAGAATTTCGAATAACGGTTTTCTTTTTTTATATTTCAGGTATGATTCTGAAGAAATAGAAGAGAGAAGAAATCTCTATTATGCAATAAAAGAAAATATGCGAGAAATAAATCGTAGAGAGAGGGAATTGAGAAAAAAGTACAGGAACATTAGTAGAAAAGAATTGGAACAGCTGTGTGATTTAATGCAAGATACTGATAATTATAACTTAACTATTAGTGATCTCTTAAGTAGTAATGAATTCTCAAGTACAGTGGACTATAATGTGAATGATAACACTATTGTGGAAGAAACTTTGGCGAGAATTTGTAATGAATTAGTGTCAGATTCATATACAGACTCGAGGAGGAAAGAGGATACTTCAGGGGACATAGAAGATAATAAGGCAGCATCATGTCAGTATGGTTTCACTGTATATAATGCAATGGACACTTCAGACGTCAAAGAAATGAATTATTTTCTCTCAGATTTAGCAGAAATGACTGGACAGAAAGAGGTGATAAATAGTATGAATTATAGTACAGTCAGTGCAACTAGCATCTTAACGTGACCTGGTTTTGTTTCTTGTAGATAGGTTGCAGTCTAGCACTGATTATAAAGCTGTTACAGTGAAGAAGTACTTATGCAAGCAGCTTCTAACAGTCTGATAGTTTCACATGCTGCATGCCAGTTGACAAAATGTTTTCAGAAAAATAAAAAATAGCCGTTAGAAGATAAAGAGGATTTGTTATAGTTTCATTCCAGTTTTTGATAAATCTAAAGACCATCCATTGAATAGTAATCGTGTTTTCATGCTGAATATCAAAAGCAGTTCAAAAATTCAGAAACAATGCCAGAAGTAAATGTTTCGTTGTATATGTTGTAAATACTTAGAGATCACAAGGGGGGGGGGGGGGAATGTACATGTGTATATAATGCTATTGCTACATCGTCCGTTAACAAAATTGTATGATTTTGTCAATAAATATTTATTTAATGTTTGTATGTTGGTTGTATATTGGAAATTCCTAACAAACATTTCATTCATGAGAGAAAATGAACTGGATTCATAAGTTGTGCATTAAACAAAAATACTGCTGATAAAATTGTGAATTTGGTACAATCAGTTTTTTATGTACCTTTTGTTCAGAGAAAACTTAATTTTCATTATCAGATTCTTGATATGTATCCTTGGGATGGGGGGGGTACAGGTTGACAGTACAAATTAGAGATACACCATTACTAACAACAACTTCAGTGTTATTTATTCAACTGACTCCTACCATACCAGCTTACTGTACACCCACAGATGCGAGACCCTTCAACATTTGTGCGCATGTTGGAAGGAGAATCCATTCCGATAATAGGGTAATCAGTACGTCTTGTGGGTTGAGTTTATTATTACACAAAGAAAAATTTACTTTTCTTTTATGAACATCATAGTTTTAAAGTGGCAAGCTATTTTGCTTGTATAACAGTTGGAAAATTTTATGTGTAAAGCATGTGATTTCGGTTGCTGGTGACCAATTCGTACATCCTTTATTTTTTGTTCCCCTTCAGCATGAATTGACTTGGCAATCTGGCAGACTATGGTCTCGGATCTGCGGTCAGACAGTACTAATTCTGTTGTCTGTTTCCATAATATATTAATACTGCAATGTTATGTGGTCTTAACATTGCTTAAAACAATCGCTTAATTTTTCTACATGCCAGAAAAAACTGGTTTCTATCTTGCCTTCAATTATACAAGATTGCTTTTGTGATAGTCTTCCCTCCAATTTGCACTCCAAAACATTTTTGTTCTTTCGCAGATTGCATTAAGCTTGTCCTTCAGTTCTCTTTTTAATTTCGAATTTGTGGTTCACATGCTTTATTGTGGATTTAGAATCTTGCCTTCCAACTCCTTGTTGAAAATAAGTTTAATTTACTTTCATCGTGCACATGTTTAATTTGCAGGTATGTGTAGAAATCACTAAGGCTTTAAAGATTTATTTCTATGTAGTCGAGAAACCCTGCTCTAGATACCAAGCGTTGAACTTTTTCAAGCCACTTCAGTCATCCAATAAGCAGGGGGTAGTCTTACACCTAGTGATGCTGCCTGTACGAGTTATGTCAATAACACTTATGCCTTATTTTTTATACATTTATGTATTTCAAAATATAATTTATAAATTTTGCTGACTGAATATTTTATGATTTTGGAAGTGAGGGTCAGGTGTTGAGTATCTTAGCACCACCTTTTGTGCAAGGCTTCAGTGTGTGTATATGATTAAGTTAGAAATAGTTTAAATGGAAAATTCTATTTAAACTATATCAAATTATTGTTGCTGTTTAGAGATCTTAGAGACCCTTATTTATATATCGCATAATTAAGTATCGGTATATCTTGAATGCAGTCTGAATTGCGGGCCATACCAGAAGATAAGACATACATCAGGCTGATATTGATTAAACAAAAATGCGAGTTGCAGAGAACCATCCCCAGATACGTTCAGTAGTTTCATTTTCTCAAATCCTGTCTAGGATAGGATAAAAAGAATTTTAAAAATTCCATATCTCTAGAGCAAGGTTCCCAGACTAAAAATAAATATAAAACAAATAAAGAGGGGAAGATAACCTTGGTTACTAACGGTACAAGGTGATTTCATTTGAATACTACAGGGTTTCTCTAATGAGCAAGAACGGCACAATCTACTTACGTAAATTAAGTAATGGTATCATTTTACTTCGGATCGGATAATGTAGATAATTCATGTTGAAGGGGGAGAAAGAAATAAGGCTACGAATTGGTCACCAACACTAGAAATCGCGTGTTGGTGAAATAAGAAAAATAGTTACCATTTTAAGAACTACAATGATCATAAAACATTAATTTTCCGACATGTAATAACTCATCGCAGAAGACGGATTGATTACTCTATTATCGGAATGTATTCTTTTGACGTGCAGAAAAGGGTCTGTGGGTGTACTACACTAAAAAACCACCTATCCTCATCCTAGGACGGGTTGAGTCCCCTCTTAATCAGGAGTTACTGCCGTATTAATGCAGCGGGTTGGTCACTACTGCATCCCCCAAGGGCGATACTCATGACTAATTCGTGTGTATATTGGATGAAAAAAAATTGTTTTTGCCCAAGACCGACTTACTTGCTATGACAAGATTCTTAAGCTCCTCAAGTCAGCGACGGGAATCGAACCCAGGACAGTCCTCTCAGATAAAACCAGTGTAGAATTAATGATATGGAGAATACTTAACAAGAACCGCGCATGTGTGTAGACAAATGCTGATAGTTGTAACCAAACTTTTGAGAAAGATGTCTGCAAAGCCAGAAAAGTGCAATATCTCAAACTCCGACTAGATGTGAAGGTTCCAATGAAAATACACGAGACGGGAAAAGTGAATGAATCCATTGACAAGTAATATGATTGCGAGGACAACTCCAATTGAATTGGGGGAGAAAATCTTAAGCTATTTTATGCAGCAAAACAACTTAGGGAATGAAGAAATCCATTGATTAAACGACTAGCGTCATCAAATGCCGCCATTAATCTTCCAGATCCTCGAAGAAGGGTATATTAGGTAATAACTGTCGTGACTATGCTGTCTTTAATTTTTTTTTTTTTTTTAAATATTCGATTTCCACTGCTTACTACTTGTTTTTTACCTGCCACGAAGGTGCTAGAGTATCAAAATAATTCAGAAAAATGTATCAAAGCTACAAAAATCTAACGAAAAGAAAATATTTGCACATGCACTTAAAAATTCGCTTCCTAAATGCAATGCACTACGTGTATCCACTTTTTTTTTTTCCAGAAATGTCTACATTTGTATTATAATAAATATGTTAAGTTCTCTTAATTCCCTTATAAGCATTATGCGATGCCTTTCAACACTAACTTTTGGAGACTGGGCAGTTAAATCTCCACCGGTAGCCAATTAGAGATAGCTGACTCATATGACTATCACTAATTGTAAGCCGCCACCGAAGAAGAAACTGCAAGTGCTGCCATCTCTTGGTATCTAACTCTAGCAGGATGTTACTGTCTGAATTAATATGGGTTCTATGGTCAATTTTTTTTTGGAGTTTCTGGAAGAAACCTGTTTGTCCTTGCCAGAGGTCGACTAACTCGGGAACCGTTAGAAGAAAGACTTAGAAAAATGTTTCCCCAGTCAGCTACTACACTTGAACGTAAGTCTAATTTCTGGCGACCTTGCACAGGAAATGCAAGCGCCACTTCCACTGAGCTACACAGGCCTCCACCTATGCATTATTACCTGTCAAAACGGGCATTTGAGAGGTCAAACATCTAGTACCAAATTCTTACTCTCCAAATACTGAATATTATCGAAATAGTTATCCACTTATCTAAACAACGAAGTCTTCCTTAGGCCTTTATTTATATATTCAGTTCAAACTAGAATAAGTTCTGCTGGATGAAGAGCAAGTACCTGCTGTAGTCTATCACTAAAGCAATATTTAATACATCATCAGATTAGTACTCGGTTCTCTGAACAGTTTATTTTATATATATTATGTGTGTGTGTGTATATATATATATATATATGTGTGTGTGTGTGTGTGTATATATATATATATATATATATATATATATATATATATATATACACACACACACACACACACATACACAATATAAATCAGATCTTGGTACTTGTGTTATCAGCTGTATTATCGATAAAACAGCATAATTTTATTGTGGTGGTTTGTACTGAATATTATCTTCCAGAAATAAACAAACCAAGGGGAAAAGGAGAAATTTCAAACGTTACATTATATTTCCAGTGTCCAACAGAATTTGAACCATTTTTTCTCTGGTAGAACTGAAATTTTATTAGGTTATGATTTAAATTCCATTCCTTTCACAATCACTAGTATTATCGAAGACTTGGTTTACTGAGGCCTGTGTAGCTTAGTGAAAGTACTGTTTGCATCTTCTGAACTAGGCTTCTTGAAGACACAAGTCCGTCTAGTCGCTAAGTAGAACTTTTTCTAAGCCTTCCTCGACTGGGTCCGGAAATCATCGACCTTTGGGTGAGGCAAGTGTTTTTTCCTTGTAACTTGGGTTTTATGACCTGTAAACTCACTGTATGAACACACTATTTCAGATATCCCGTACGAGACTACGAGATGTTAGTATTCGTTTGTCACTCTTAATCGGTTTCCTTTTACAGTTAGTGATAGTTTGAGGCTAGCAATCTCTGATTGGTTACTGGTGTAGATCGGAATGTCTACTCAGTCTCCAAAAGTTAGATTGGACTAAAACGGCCTTGCCCACTCATGGTAAGGGATTAAATGGCATTACCTCACTTGTTTTTCTTTGTTTACCTGCTGGTTTGCCCAAATCTAATGAAATTATTCATTTACCAGTAGCGAGTGGAAAAAATTGCATTTTGCACTATCTAAATTATACTTTAAAAAAGAAAAATATCAACTCATCCATCCTTGATATGTCAAGTGCAGAAAGCTCAATCCTAATTAAGATCATTACCATACGATTCAAATGATACCATTACAACATTAGTAAAAGAATAAGGGATGACCTCTTGGTAACAATGTTCTCATTGAATTCCTGGATTACCCAGCTCTCACAACGCGATTTATCATATACCTTTTATTTCTTCATCATCATCATCATCATCAAATTCCTGCCATGTACCCTCAAGGGGTGTACAGGATATGACAGTACTACATGAAAAAATTACATCATTACTAACTTCCTATCTACAATTTTCCTCCAAATCAGTCTGTTACTTGTCAAGACTCCAACATTATCAGATCTTATATTTCTATCGTCTAAGGCACTTTGTACCGTATCAATCCACCTATATCTTGGTCTTCCTCTGGGTCGTTTTCCTGCCAACCTGGCAGAGAACACTTGTTTTGCTAATCTTTCCTCTCCAATTCTATTTAAGTGACCATACCATCTGAGATTAGCTCTGCTAACGCATTCCTGGATGCTAACAATGTCAAGTTCTTTCCTAATATCCTCATTTTTAATATGATATTGCCATTGATGCCATCTGTTCACGCCTCTAATCTTTCTCAGGACTCTCATATCTGCAGTCTCTAGTCTTTGGTCAAGTGTTTTACTTCTGACCCAGCTCTCAGATCCATAAGTTAAAATTGGTTTGAACACAGTCTTGTATACAGCTTTTATTTCTTTAAAATTAAAAAATATAAACTATCAAAGGAAGCCTTGACTCCAAAATATCTTATGCTCCTGATGAATTCATTGTGCTCAACACATTCTAAACCATAAATGTCGAATGTCTGTTGTCACTCGAAACTATCCTTATTTGCACTCTACAATAGAAGGTTTAACCACCCAACTGGCCAAGACCTATATATACATGTCCAGGATACCATGGATGCGAAGTGCATATTAAAATTGTAATAGCATTGATATTATATTGAAATTGAAATATATGATGGATACGAAGTCATACTGACGGCGGCATGGTTACGGTAGATCACTTCTCCGGGTATGTCATATTACTCTATTTTTCATGGTAGTTGTTTACTCTGTGTAAACCGAAGGTACGGCATGTGTAAATCAATTCCTTGCTATACCATTGCGAATTTGTCCTACTCCTTATGAAAATACTTCATCGACAGGTTTGGCAGGAAAAGCCTGTGTAGCTCAGCAGAAATGGTGTTTGCATTCCACGCACGAAGGATGAGACAGGTTAAGATCTATATGCCTACAAGTGGTATTTTCTAAGCATATTTTTTTTTAAACCAGATCCCGAGATAGTCGATCTCTGGCACAGGCGAGCAGGTTTTTTTTCTCCTGGAAACTTGGATTTTTCGTACCGTAGACGAGAAATTCGACCGTCGAACCCACGCTATTTTCAGACGAATAAATATATATACACACACACGTTGTGTTAGGGACCACGAGATGGCGACATTTGTTAGCCATCGCTTCACTGCGTGCCGATTAAATTAGTGATAGCCTTAGTTCAGCTATTTCTGATTGGCTACCAGTGTAGATTGAACTGCCTACTCAGTCTCTAAAAGTTTAGATAGGACTGAAACCGCCTCGTAACTGATTATATGATCTCTTGTACTTTCGCTTTTAGCCAAGTGCTAAAACATTTCTATTAATCGACCAGCATTTTAGATTCGTACCACTCCAGTCTGAACGGTTAACTAGTTACTTTAAGATTATTCTTGATCACTTGATCACATTAGGTGTACTCCGCAGTCTTAAGTATTCTGCACATGAGAGGTTCTAACAAAACTTTTCCTTCCACTCTCTTCTGTTCCGAGCCTTCTCTCTTTCAAGGTTGTGTACCTGTCTCCATTCAGCATGTCATCTTCCATTGGTTTCCTTACTCTTCCTCTGGGTCTTTTTCCATCTATTTTTCCTTTGATGGAAACTGTGATGGCTCCATTCCTTCTCAGAATATGTCTGATCTAGTTTCTCTTTCTTATTCTTCTTTTATCCTCCTTAACAGACTTCTTTCTTCTACTGAGTTTAAGACTTCATTAGTTATTTTATCTGTCCATTTTATTTTTTCTGTCCTTATCCAAATCCAGATGTCAAACTTTCCAAAATCTTAATTTCTTCTTTCTTCAATGTCAAAGTTTCTGCTGCATAGAGGGCAACACTCCACACAACATATTATTTGTCTTTTGTTTAGGTTTCTATCCATTTTACTTTTGGATAAATTCCATTTTCTATCAAAGGCATCTCTTCCCATTGCTATTCTTGCTTTTTTTTTGTCACTTTTACATCTTCAATCACTGCTAATCACACTTCCTAGATATTTAAATGTCTTTACTTGATTCACTTTTTCCATTTTCCCTTTATTCTGATATCCATCTTTGCCTCTTTCCTTGCTATTTTCATTACCTTTTACCTTTGTTTTACTTATGTTAATTCCAGCAATCTGTTCAACAGATGTTGTAGTGCTGTTTTAGTATTTGATAATGCCTTGCCATCTGCGTATCTTATTGCAAATATTTGTCTACCTCCAATCTTTATCCCTTCCGAATTCTCCAGTGCTTTTAACATTGCTTCAGAATACATGTTAAACAAAACTGGCATGGAACAGCCTTGTCTTACACCTCGTCCACTGATACTTGGTTCTGTTCTACCACATATGTCTCTCACCATGGCAGTTTGTCCCATATATAGTGATATAATTAGCTTTCTGTCTTTTCAATCTATACCAATCTTTTCTATTACGTCCACTATATTATTCCATTTTACAAAGTAAAAAGCTTTTTCAAAATCTACATAACAGATATTCGCTTTCACTTACTATTCTTAACACACCAATGATATCTCTTGTTCCCCTACCCTTCCTGAAACCATACTGATCTTCAAGAAATTCTCCCACATTAGATGCATTTCTTCATGTTAAGATTCTCATAACTATTTGTGATGTATGGTGTCGTGACGTGTTCTCTTGACGTTCGAATCCGCCATCTTGCTAAAAGTCACTTTCATAAAATAAAGGAAAACTAATTGCAAATTAATCACAGATCTAAGGGTAGAGAAATTTCTATTATACTGCGCCACTCTATCCTTAGATAAGTCTATATGAATTAGTAGGATTAATTTAAAATTAGTTAGCAGTCTTTACATTCATTCAGGCCGAAGTATTTATTTTCCTTCTGGGATTCCCGCTAGATACGAATTTTTGTGAACGGTGCAGTAAAAAGAAATTCAGGCAAACACAATATCTAAATTAACAAACAAAACATTTAATATATGGTTATATAACAATTACATAAATTCCACTTCTAAATATGACAAACCAGTCAAGTTAGCATATCAAGTCAAGTCATTCATATTAATCCAATCTTCCAAACTTTCACATACAAATTCACAGTTTCAGAATCACTAAGTTCCTATACCCAACTTATCACAATAGAAATTCTTAATTAATCAGTTTCCTTGTATCTCTCAACTACACTCTACGATTGACTCATAACAGGCACTAACCACGGCAGATATCATTTCAATGTCTATATTTTCAACTCTCAGCCTCGATGGCATGCTACAGTTAATGTTAGAAACAGCGCAACGGAACTAATACTTAAATCTTCATACACTGAAATAAACTAATATGACTGTCCTTACCAGAAATAATTTTCAGTACTTCCAATATTTTGTGAGCACACTTTCAAATTGTATTTATCACACTTGCGAGATACCAAATAACTAAAACATTACTAATCGCGCTTCAAAAACTCCAGATAACAACTATAAGGTACATTAATTATTCTTATTTTTCATTCATCAACTAGTTTAACTCCGTACAATTCCTTTTTTCGTAGTATAGAAATAAGTCGTAATTGTAGACTGACTGGATTTATTCAGAATTCTTCGTTGAATGTCCAGTTCTCTAATTATCCGATTACGGCAATAATTTCCTTTTATTACTACGGCTGATTTTGCTTTCAGCCAACTATAAGATTCACTTATAAAAAAAATATCTACTCAACTCCTATCCTTAGGAATCTTTTAATTACTTCTACTTCTTTAGTTTACTTCCTTGCTACCTTATAGTTCCAAAGTTCCGTTCCGACTCCCTACTTACTACTACGTATCTATTTTTCTCTTCTCCTCTACAAACGCTCCCCTCACACGCGCTCGTTTATTTCCACGCGTCTCTATGACAACCGATAGACGTAAACATTCTCGCGAATGTTACATTATGTTATATAACTACATTCAGTTATTACATAACGTTAACTTTCATGAAAAGAATAAATAGAATATTTGCATTCCAATAAATGCGTAGTTAAATTACAAATATAAGTTCTTACAATATTGACAAAACACTAAACAAAACAGCTTAATAATATTTAATACAGAATCTATTTTCCATTAAAACATTTCTTTGATTAAGCAATTAAATCTTTGACATAATTAAGGTAGTTATATGATATTAATTGTAAATATATGTTATTTACACCAAATAATATTTACAAATATAGTTCTTGTGACGGAAAGTCATGTTGGATTCTGAATCAAACAACATTTATTCTATTTTCTACATAATTAGAATCCAACAATGGGAAATGAGGCTTATTCTAAAATCCTTGCAGTTCACTGCATTACTTTTCTGTGGTATAGGTATAAATATTAAGGTCATAAAATCTTTTGGTAATTCTCCTTTGTTATAAATTAAATTTATTATTTTGGTTATTTCTTCAGTTCTGAAGATGTTTCAGGAATTCCGCAGGTACTTAATCTATTTCTTCTGCCTTTCCACATTTTAGTACTTTAATTGCCAAGTTCGATTTTTTCCTTTTCATAGTTTCTTTTATTTTCTTTAGTTTTAATTTTTTTATTCTATGAATAGTAGGCTGTGGTCAGAGTGAATATCAGCTCCAGGATATGCATGCATTTTTACACTATTCTTGTATTTTTGCTTAACTATAATATAATCAGTTTGATACCTTTCCATATTTCCTGTTTTTTTGTGTGTGTCTATAGTCTTCTCTTAGTTTTTTGAACCAAGTATTCGTAATTATTAGCTTTATTTTATTTACCGAATTCCACTTACCTTTCCCCTCTCTCATTTCTGTTACCTAGTCTATCTTCCTACTACATTCCCATCCATCCTCTTCTCCCACAACTCCATTCCAGTCTCCAATTATAATCATAGTCATTTCTTTTTTTCTTCCTTAATTAGTTTTTGTAATTGTTCATACATTTCCTCAGCTAAATAGTAACTTGTTGACATGTATACCTGCATTATTGTTATGGCCTCAGGTTCAGCCTTCATTTTACCACCATAATCCTGTGATTCAGACATTTTATGCTAATGATGCTCTTTGCTGTTGTAACTCTTTTTTCCTTTTTATCTCCACCTGAGTAAATTAATCTTACTTCGTCACTATAAAAATCACCTATTCCATCCCATCTGACTTCACAGAGCGCTATGATATAAATTTTTCCTTTGTCCATTTCTTGTTTGAGATTTTCTAATTTTCCACATCTGTTCATTTTTTTTTTTTAAATAACGAAACCTGTGGTACGTTCATAATTAGAAGAAACACACGTATAAACCACAGTGAAAATTATTTAATTGTAAATATTTCATCTAAGTATCTTAGGACATCATCAGTACAGTATTTAAACAAAAATGTCCTAAGATACTTAGGATGAAATATTTACAATTAAATAATTTTCACTGTGGTTTATGCGTGTGTTTCTTCTAATTACATCTGTTCATTTTTCTCACATTCCATGTTGCAATTTTGATTCTCTGACGATCTCTCATTTTCTGTTTGTTTATAGCTTGTTTTAAGCCACTTTTAGAGATTTGATCGAGAGGAACATCAGCCCTTGATATACTCTGCAGTATATCTAGCAAAATAAATTTGAAGATTAATGCCTGTTACGAACAAATATCTTCCCAAGGTGTCGTAGTTGCATGTTCTCTAAATAACTAAAAATATTCATCATCATCACCATCATACATATCAAGGATTTAGGCCTATTATGGCCTGTTCCGGCCTTAGAAGTCATCGTTTAAGAGGACGTCCTGGTTTTCTTTTTCCTAATGGCTTCTACTTTAAGGCTTGTTTTGGTAATATTTCTGTTTTCATTCTTTGAACGTGTTCCATCCATCTATGTTTATATTTTTTAATTTTTTCAATTACTGGTTCTTGGTTTAATTCTTTCATAATATCTTCGTTTCTTTTGTGATCAAATAGGGTATACTTTGCAGTTTTTCTCATAAACTTCATTTCTGCTGTTGTTAATCTTTGTTTGTCTTTTGGTTTTATTGTCCAGATTTCGCTTCCATACATTAAGACCGGTAGGGCTAATGTATTGTATACTTTTAGCCTGGTTTGTTTTTGAACTAGGTTTGGTTTAAATATAGAGTTAATTACTCCTGTTATTTTTAAATATTTTGCAATTTTTATGTTTATCTTTTTCATTTTCATAAGTGATCATACATCCTAGGTAGTTAAATGAATTCATCTGTTCTAAGATCTTGTTATCTAATACTATTTTAGTTCTTGCTGGATCTTGTCCTTTAAAGGCCATAGTTTTTGATTTTTCCATTGATATTATCATACCATAATCTTTGGATATCTCATTTAGATTTAAAATAGCTTTCCGTAAGTTATCTTCAGAATTTGTAATTATTATTTGGTCGTCTGCAAAGAGGAGAGTGTTTAAGTTAACTGTAGGTGAAAGTTTAATTCTTTGATGTAAATTTTTATTCCATTTTATTATTATTTCATTTAAGCAGATATTAAAAAGAGTTGCTGGAAGGGGACATCCCTGTCGAACCCCTTGGTTTATCTCTCTTGTATATGATAGCTCATGATTTAATCTTATTTGTATTTGATTATTTTCATATATACTTGTGACAGCTTTTAGGATATTATTTGGTATTTGTCTTTCTTTTAATATGTTAAATAATATGTTTCTTTTAACTTTGTCAAATGCTTTTTCAAAGTCAATAAATGCAATATGTGTTTCTAAATTATATTCTCTTCTTTTCTCTATTATTAATTTTAGGCAGAAGGCTGGGTCTATACATGATCGTCCTTTTCTAAATCCATTTTGTACCTCTAGAATAAAGTTTTCGGAATATTTCATTAGTTTGTTATTTAAGATTCTGCTGTATATTTTGTAACATGAATTTAGTAAACTGATACCTCTATAGTTTTTAGGGTCATCTCTATTACCTTTCTTAAAGATAGGAATCACAATTGCTTTTTTCCATTCTATTGGGGGGATACCAGTTGAGTAAATTTTATTTAAAAATAATAAGTCTTCCTTTGAATCTTGTTCCTGCGTATTTATATAGTTCTGAACCTAGCTTATCTTCTCCAGTAAAAATATTCGCGTTTTGAAAATATAAACTGGGAGTGTGAACAGTAATGAAAATTTAGTTCCTGCAATGAGCAGAGCCATCGGATTAAACTACTCAATGATACTTATCTCCCACTTAATGTTGAGTACTTAATTTACCCACATCTGACAGCACAGATGAAGATAGACTTATTTTACGAAGACTGACAGAGACAATAGAAACAATACCAAAGCAAGATGTGCTAATTATTGAAGGAGATTGGAATGCCAAAGTTGGAATAGATAATGATGGCTGGGAAAGAGTAATGGGAAAATATGGTTTTGGAGAAAGAAATAAATGAGGTGAAAAATTGTTAGAATTTGCTGTGGACCACGAGATGATCTATAACATAGGATTCCAACGAAAGGAGTGTAGAAAATGAACGTGGCCACAAAATGATGGGAAAACGAAGAGACGTGATATGATTACGATTAAAAGACGATGGATAACATCAGAACAGCAGTGTGGAACTTTTCAAGGAGCGAATACAGACTCGGACCATAGCTCAGTGATTGCAAACATCAGTTGAAATAAAAGAAATAAACTCCAACATCAGAATTGAAGAAATACATCAAGAATTAGTGAAGCAGAAATAGGAAGAAGGTACAGAACAGTGTTAGAAGAGAAACTTGAAAGTGTGCAGAAAGAAAAAACTTTAAGAGTGAAAAGAGTAATGAAGGCGATAGAAGATACAGTCGAAGAAACAATACCAGAAGAAGAGATCAAGAAGAAATTGATTAGCCAAGAAACACTGAAGTTAGTACAGGAGAAAAGAATGTGAAGATAAGAAGTGATGCATCAGAACAAATAGAGGAGCAATATAGAAGAAAGTGTAATGAGGTAAAAACCGTAAGAATAGATAACACGAAATGGTTAGAAGCGTAATGCATCAATATAGAACAGTACTATGGAGTATACAACAAAGGAGGTATACAAAATGATCAGAACCATCAATAGAAAGTGGCAACCAAAACAGACCACAATTAAAGATGAAAAAAAGATGAATAAAGAAAAAATTGTTCAGCGGTGGACAAGATACTGTATTAAGTTAAATGAAAGACACGTAGATTTAGATCATGTTGGGAAACTCGCTGAAGAATTGAAGCAGATATCACCATGAGGAAATGAGCATGATATGGACATTTTAAGAGGAGAGGTAGAAAAAGCAATAGGACTGCTAAAACGCAAGAGTCCTGGTAACGATAACATCACTGGAGAAATGTTTAAATATGGTGGTGAAAGTATGATTATAGAAATGCACCAACTATGTAATATGATATGGAAAGAAGTGATAATGCCAGAGAAGTGGGTGAAATCGATATTAGTGACATTATACTAGAAAATACAAGAAAGAAAATAAGTTTGAATGTAAAAATTATAGAAAAATTGCCTTGACAAGTCACTTGGTAAAGACCTATGTGTTACGAGAATGTGCAAAAGAATTAGCAACTCCTCTAACCAGGATGTTTAGTTTAAGCCTCAGTTCTGGCAAATGTCAATAGAGTGGAAAGAGAAGAAAATAGTACCATTGCACAAGGGAGACTCTAAGACTGAGGTTACGGATTATAGACCAATCAATATATCTGGAGTGATGGTTAAGATTTTGGAGAAATTGGTAAAAATTAGAATTCAGAATTGGGTGGACAGCAATATGATACTTTATAAGGGGCAACATGGTTTGGTGAAGGGTAGGTCTTGCCTAAGTAATTTGCTTAATTTCTATAAAGTAACAGTGGAGTTGGATAAAGGAAATCCTTACTCAGTGATACTGCTTGACTTTGCAAAGGCTTTTGACAGGATTCCACATGGAACTCTGTTAAATAAATTACCGCAAATGGGTATGGATCCGAAGATGGTGATTTGGATTAAAGGATGGCTGGTGGACAGTTATCAAAGAATGGTTTACGGAGGAGCTGAGTCCAGGAACAGGTAAGTGACTAGTGATGTACCTCAGGGCTCAGTGCTTCGTCCTCTATTGTTTGATTTGTACATCAATGATATTGGAAATACCTTGAATGGAAATATCCACTCGTTTTCTGATGATACAAAATTGGGAAGAGCGATAAGCAATTCAAATGATGTAAATATCTTACAGGATGACTTAAATAGGCTGATAGAATATCTTACAGGATGACTTAAATAGGCTGATAGAATATCTTACAGGATGACTTAAATAGGTTGACGGTATGGACTAAGGTAAATGGCTGTCAGTTCAACGTGGCTAAGTGTAAGGTGATGCACTTCGGGAGGATGAGATCACATGCTGTTTACTATATTAACGGAACAGAACTGAACTGCAAGAAGTTAATGAGACAAGAGACTTGGGAGTTATTGTGAACAGAGAACTTTAGTTTAAAGGGCATACCGCAAAGATTGTTAAAACATCACATCAAATTACATGGTTGTTGAGGAACACACCAACAAGCAGGGATAGGGAAGTTATTGTACCACTCTATAAGGCGGCATTTGGAATATTGTGCACAGATTTGGTCGCCAGGATTTCTTGGTGATGTGGAGAGGATTCAGAGACAGATTACAAAGATTGTTGCAGGTCTCTGGGATATTCCCTATGATGACAGACTGGTGATCTGTGGGCTCCAAAAACTAGCTGATAGACGTAGGAGAGGAGATGTGATAGAGGTATTTAAATTGTTAAAGCGATTTTACAGGATTGATACTGATCATATTTTTAACACCAATGCAGGAAGTGAGAGAACGAGGGGCCATCCATGGAGATCGTGTAAGAGTGTGGTTAACAAGGGTGTTAAGGACTAAAATTTTTACTTGGAGGGTTGTGAATGGGTGGAATGCTTTGCCAGAGGTAGTTGTGAATGCTTCAACTGTGAATGAAGTTAAGGAGAGGTATGACAGGTATTGTGTAAATAATGGTTAATGTGTCAATGTCGGGTCTGCCGCGATGAGTATTTTGATTCTCCATGGAGACACCGATAAAATAATAATAATAATATTGACAGAAGTATTGAGAACAGAATTGGAAGCATACCTTGCAGACGAGCCAGCAGGATTTAGGAAGGATAGAAATACAATTAAACAGATTTTGACAATGAGGTTAACAGCAGAGAAAACTAGGAGATAAAAAAAAAGCATATATGCTTGTTTGTTGATTTTCAGAAAGCATTTGACAGAAAGTGACATTAGCGGTTCTGGAATCCTATGGAATTAAAACTAATAGCTATATTAATAGTTGTTTATCAGAATGCAGTTGTAGTAGTTAGAATAGGTGATGATTTGGGGAAATGGTTTAAAACAAACAGAGGTACTAGACAGGGGAACCCAATATCACCAAGAATTCACATCGCACATTTAGAAAGCGCAGTGGACAAACTGAAGGAAGATGCAAAAGTAATATCTGCATATGCAATGAGAATTAACAATCTGAGATTTGCAGACGACATTATTATTATTGAAGAAGACGAAAGAGAACTAAGAGAACTGTAAAAAACACTGAAACTGTTAAATGAGGAAGGGAAGAGGTTTGGACTTGTCATGAACTTAGAAAAAACAATGATAATGGTATTTGGTCAGAGGAACATGCAGCAATAGAAAATGTATAAAATTCACATTTTGGGAAGGAAAATGACATATGATTTGAACTGTAAAAAAGAAATAAAGATCGGGATTGCAAAGGGAAGAAAAAATCTGAAGGCCATGGATAACATCTGGAAAAAAAAGTAAAGTAAAGCCTGCAAACAAAACTAAGTGTACTGGAACCATTCATCTTCAGCGGGGTACTGTATCTGAAAGAGGTATAAGGAATCAAAAGAATTTTGGCATTTGAAAGAACTTGTTACAGGAAAATTCTAAGAATAGGATGGGTAGAGAAAATCACAAATGAAGAGCTCTCTTGGAAGATACGAATCTAATGCAGAAGATTATAAAACGGAAACTGCAATTATTTGGACACAACTGTAGAATGAGTGAGGACCAGAAGATAAGATATTTACGTTTGGTATTTTGGATGGTTTAAACAGAAGAGGTAGACCATAAAGAAAATGATATAAAGACGATATAAACGACTGGTGTGGAATGGGTGTACAGAAACTGCGACACTGTGCACTGGAGAAAGAAAGGTGGAAGAAGATAGTGAAGGAGGCATCGGACACCAACGGGCAGTGAGCGCATGGTTCGTGATTATGAGCGTTAATATTTTTTGTATATTAATTCAACGTTATGCCAGTCTAATATTGATGCTTTTTGTCTGTTAATATATATCCAGGAGTATTAAAAGCTTGCCAATGTGAAAATGTATGGAAAGGATCTGCACAAAAATGGTTGCTCGACGTTTTTATAATATCAATCAATATAATTGTTTTTTTATTATATTTGGTTATGCTATCAGAAATTTATTTATATCCAGTCATATACAGGGTGTTCGGGATAAATTTGACATATTTATAATTAATTATATTTTTCCGTAAGTTACATGTATTAACACACACTTCTCTTCATTTAAAAGTTTGGACCCTTCTTCATTCATATACAAGATGTCAGAAAGGATGGATAGCTGGAACCCACCTGAATCATGGAAGAGAATAACTTGTATCATGATGATTCGTGCCCGCCATCAAAATAAGGATATTACGACTGCTGCCCAATGCTCCCTGAATACAGTAAAAACAATCAGGCATGAACTAGAGACTTGCAATGGTGACTACGAGGATGTAGCAAGAAGAAAGATCCCTAGCAGACGATCTGATTGCGTTCGTACAGCAGAATTCCTCGCAAATCTGCAGGAACAGGTGTTGAAGAACCCTGGCATTGGAATTCGGGCTTTGTTCGTGGAGTTGCTAACTGTAGTCAAGCCCTGGATAACAAGGGTAGCCAATGGTAGGCCGTATGTATGGCAGCAGGATTCGGCCCCTTGCCACACCTCTGGGAAAAGTCAAAAATGGTTGTCTGAAAATTTCTACGACTTCACCAGTCCAAATGTTTGGCCTCCAAACTCCCCAGACCTTAACCCCATGGATTATTTTGTATGGGGCGCAGTTGAAAAAGACACCAATCGCACTTCCAGTAATACAAAAGCCCAGTTAATGGATAAAATTAAAACAGTTTTTGCGGCCCTTCCCAGGGAGACTGTAGCATCAGCTTGTTCGAGGTTCCGAAGCAGAATTGAAGCTGTGATCGATGCTAATGGTGGTTATTTTGAGTAAATCTTGTTGATAGTATTGTAATTAACTCTGCCTGTAATGTTTTTTTTGTCAATTCATTAAATTTAATAGATACAAAGAAGATTTTCTTTTTCCTTACGAAACTGTCAAATTTATCCCGAACACCCTGTATATATATATATATATATATGACAATAGGAAAGACGAATATATATATATATATATATTCGTCCTTCCTATTGTCATCGGTTTGATACTACTATTGGAGTAGGATAGACTTGATGAGAAATCTAAATTTCTGGAGGGAAAAAAATTTCTCCATATGATACCTGCTAACCTATCTTTAGTTCAAGAAAGATCTATAATGCTTCCTCACCTATTACAAGCCAATTTTTATTAATTTTTTTTATCCATCTAGGGCAGTGTTTCTCAACGTTTTTTAGATCATGCCCTCCTCAACGTCTCAAAGATCTTGATGTCACCCCTCAATGGCTCACAGATTTTGATGCCCCCCTGTAGCATAATAGTCAGCCAAGTTCTGAAAAAGTATAATATAAATATTTACATTTTGTAACTACATTTTGAACTGAAAAGATTTGAAAAATCCTACTCGCCTCATAGACAGAATTCGAATTCAAATCTTTCCAAAGGACTTTGTCGAAACTTACTTATACTATTGTTCCAAGAAAGCTAATATTATTTCTTCAAGAGATACAGGGAGGAACAGGGCGAAAGTAATGCTATCTAGTTTTTTGTTTTTCCATTTTTTTCCGATAAGCCGCGGAAGAATGCTTTCCATATGACTGACTAGCATGTAAAGTAGATCGTGATCAATAATTAGTTCAAAAATAATGTTTGTTTTTAGATGTTCGTTGGACGGTAAGTGTGTTGATTGACTTCCTTACCTCGAAGGATGAATCCGATCGAAATTCCTAATGATTTGAAAAATGTGTATGGAAGAGAAACGTTTGAAGTGCACATAGGACTGGGCTAAGGAGAATGGATGTCAATTTAATGTGGCAAAATGTAAGGTTATGCATTGTGGGGTGAAAAGATTAGCAGCAGTATACTACATTGGTGGAATGGTACTCCAGGAGATTGATGAGGCCAGGGATTTGGGAGTGTTGGTAGATAGGGAGTTGAAGTTTAGGGGGGCACATTGCAAAAGTGGCTAAATCAGCTCATCAAATCACTTGGCTGCTAAAAATACATTGACGAGACAAGCAAGTTATTGTTCCTCTGTATCGAGCCTTGATAAGACCCCATCTTGACTACTGTGCCCCGATTTGGTCGCTTGGATTTCTTCTAGATGGGGAGGATCCAGAGGCGAGTGACCAAGATGATAGCAGGTCTATGGAATGAACCTTATGAGAACAGGTTGAAAATATGTGGGTTGCAGAAATTGGTTGATAGGCGGAAAAGGGGGGATATGATTGAGGTATTCAAATTACTAAAGGATTTCTATAGAATTAGTTCAGAGGATATTTTTGAGAACAGGACTGGTAGTGAGAGGACTAGGGGCCATGCATGGAAGCTGGGCAAGAATGTGGTTAGTATGGGTGTTAGAGCTAGGTTTTTACTTTTAGAGTGGTGAATGAGTGGAATAAGCTGCCAGCGTCTATTGTGGGGGCTATGGCTGTGAATGAGTTCAAGGCAAAGTATGATAGATACTGTGTGAATGTTGAATAGTTGATGAACATAATGTTCAGGGCCTCCCTCGATGACGCTAGGGACTCCTTGGTGTTACGCTTAATAATAATAGTTTCACTCTGAATCAGACATCTTAAACTAGGCAAGAGATTCAGCCAATCAGGATTGCACCTCGTTGACCCAGGAGACACCTGCCACACCGGCCAGGAATTTAATCACAACATCTTCCTGGATTAATCTTTCCAAACCCGCTCAGAGCCCAGTTCTGGCGACTACCTACTGCCTCTTTAGCTGTCTTAAAGATGCACTTCAACATGATTTTCCGGGCAACAAGGAGCTGAAATAATGTCTTTGCGAAAAGCTCATACATGAAAGTAATCATTTACTTGATGGCCATACTACGTTTAGGCAAGAGGTGGCATAATTGTTGGAAAAGATAGCAGCCTTATTGAATACTGTATATTAAAATTTAAGATTTCTTGTAGTTCCACTAGGTGAAAACTTTTAAGCTTGGAACTACTTGCCAACCTGGACAACCTTTTCCATGCTTTTTTTTTCTCTCACCAGGATGCAAATTAGTTATATTATTATTATTATTATTATTAAAAAAATAATATTATTATTATTATTATATATCTATTTTTTAAATCATTTACGGATATTTTATCCTGAAACGAGAATAAAGGTTCGACCATATTACGTACTGTATTTCAGACAATACTGCTAATATTTAAGAACACGAGGTGGAGAAATGTTGAAAACCACATGCTTGATAATTTCAAATTTTAGTGCTAACGTAGTTCACTTCCTCAGTTGGTGAAAAATATAATTATTTACTGTCTTATTCCTCTTCACTCCGTTGGGAGCATAAGGCCTTCTGATTATGGTTTAATACCAAAGCATTGTTTCATGTGGATGATTTGCTAGCCCTTCGCTCAACCCTAACCTATTTACCCAGTCTTGGGACTGATGGAGCATGGCCGAAAGTAATCATTAGCAGATATATGTTTTGAACGCTGGTGCCTGCGTACTTCAAAAGTGGTAGGTAGCTGGAGGTTCGACTCTAGTCACCACCTAACAGATCTTTTTCTAGGTCTTTTTTTATCATCTGGATCCTATTGTGTTTGAGGAGTAAGCTTATTTTGATTAAATTAATAGGTAGTACTGCCTATTTCTATTTCTAATGCCATTTTCTTTCGTTGTTTTTATTTTTGAAATAGATACTAAAAATTAAAACTTAATATTCAGTTGAAAAGCTTTTCAAACTGTGTCTTCTATTTCTATACGACTTATGAATTAGTGATCATTACAGATGATCAGTCATTGGTCGTATGCGATACGTGTGTGTATTCTGAAATCGTCTACTCAACTTGGCCCCTACCGCCCCAAGATTAAATCCTGAGTGCGCCACTGGGCATAACACATTAGTCAGAAGAGGTAGAATTATATTGCCTAAGGAATCGGCTTAACTGTTCCTTGCTAAACCTTTGACATCTGATTTTTTTAAAAATTTATTATTCCTTTCTTCTTTTAAAATTTTTATATAATATAATATGATTTGCTGATTTGTTTTTCGTTATTTACATTATTTACGTAAGAAAGGCGAAATCAGATTGTAAGGGAAAGCTAAGCAGGACAAAATAACTCCAAAAAAGTTCTTTCGTTATGTAGCAAGAAGAGGAAGGATGCTTTTCTCAAAGCTGTAGTAAAGTAACAGAACAAAAAGAAATAGTTGAGTTTCTGAGTGATCACTTTGCAAAAGATGTATCATTCACGTAGATATTTTACAGTTAATGATATGACAGAAGCTGAAGCGAGAATTGAAATAGAAGAACTGGACGTGCTCAGTATGTTTAACAATAGCAATGTGAATACAGAAATGGAACTACAAAGTATGTCGGCCAGTGTGTTACGAGAATGTGCAAGAGAATTAGCAGTGTCACAGAAGTTGTTGTTTTACCTAAGTCTCAGCTTGAGCAGAGCGCCAAGGGAGTGGAGAAGAGTAAGATATTCCCATTACATAAAGGCGGTTCCAAGACAGGAGCAGCAAATCACAGATTAATTGAGATCTGAGGATTGGGGAAAAGTAGGTAAAGATAAAAGCGAGTAGTGGTGGGCTAGGAATGCAATATTCTATGGTGGGCAGCATTGTTTTTTTAAAAGTTAGATTCTGCATGAGTAATTTAGTAACGTTTTTTAATACAATGGAAGCAGAAATGAGATATGGGAAATGGCTACATCATGACATAGGTGGATTTTTAAAACGCATTTGAGGGAATACCACACATGGAAAAACTATTACAAAAAGTTGGAACAAATTGGAATTGAGATGAAACAGGTAGCATCGATAGAATGGCAGAGTGGAATGAGGGTGACTAGTAGAGTATCTCAGGGTTCTGTACTAGGGGCACTACTGTTTAATTTGTATATTAATGGTATACACATTTAATGGGATATTTAGTTGTTTGTTGTGATGCAAAATTGCAGAGAGCAGTAGTTGATAAAGATGATGTAGATATTCTTCAGAATGAGTTTAAATTGCCATTATAGGCGACGAATATTGATTGTCTAATTAATGTTGTTAAATGTAGGATTAAGCACTTCTATTTGAATAGATTAAATACAGTGTATTACATTGATGGCTGGAATACCGGAAACTGATAACGATAATAGAGATTTTGGGGGAGGGAAAAGATGCAAACAGAGTTGAAGTTCGGTATTGGTAAAAATAGCTCAGTGGATTATTTGGATGTTGACAAAAACACACTAGCCTCTTTACACTGCTATGACTCTGCCACATGTTGACTATTACGCACCGATTTGACCACCTGGGTTCTTGGGGATCAAGAAATAGTTGAAAGTATTCAGAGAAGAGTGGTCAAGCTGGTGAAAGATAAGTGGAATTGTGTCTATTATGATATTTTAAAGTTATGTGAGTTGCAATATTTAGTTGATAGGCGATAAAGATGGCACGTGATAGAAATTTAGAATTAATATTAAAGGGTTTCCACAAAAAGGAAAATTTTCAATACATGCTTTTGTTAGAGAGCGAAAGAGAGAAATAGAGGTCACCCTATTGGAAGTTGTGTAAGAGTGTTTTAAGCAAGAAGTGCTGACTAGATTTTTGTCTTAGAGAGTGGGGAATGACTGGAACGGATTGCCAGAATTAGTTGTATGCCATGAGAGTGAATGAGCATAAAGAGAGGTATGATATGTATTGTTTGTATAAAGGTTAACTAGGTGGCTGTATCACGATGAATCTTCTGATTCCCCTCAGGGTCCACCCCTAGTGGGCATGTGAATGGCTATTGCTGGCCTTTACCTTATTTAAAATAAGAGCAACCTTACTATTATCTGTAGGTTGGCCTCTACTGTTTTCTTTCTTAGTTCTTCTTCCTCCTTTTTTCCTCCGAAGCCATTAAAGTAATCGAGGTCTAGGAGTTTATCTTTCCCACACTGCTCATTTTATTACACTAAGAAGTGAGAGTCTGCCTTCTCTCTCCCAGAATACTTGTCTCACCTCAACTGTGGATATTGTAACTGGTTCTTTGGCCCATTTACAGTATACAACCCCCAATGTATGAGTAGATAGATCAGAGATGTAAGGAGATGCCACGTGATCTCACTGTCGCTCCACGCTGTTAGCCGGGAAGTGAGTAGTGGATTATTGCAGGAACCAAGGACGTTGGAAATGAAAGACATAAAGAAAGTATGAAAATTGGTATATGGAGCATGAGAAGACTGAGTCAATCTGGAAAAGAAGCAATTGTATGTAGACAAATGGAACGATTATTTGACATTAAAACATTTCGGTGGTCAGAGACATTCATTAAAGAATTTTATGATAAAATTGGGGAAGATTTTCAAGATACTGGAGGATGTTAATCACTATGGGTGATTAGAATGCCACAATAGGAAGTCAAGAATAAATTCTGTTGTAGGCCATATGGATATGACAGATGTTGTCTTGAATTATATTCAAAACATAAATTGATAATTGCAAACACTTTATGAACAAAAAGAAAAGGCACAGTATAGGTGATGGTAGGCATACTAACCAAAGAGATTTTGTTATGATCAATTCAGAAATATAGAAATGGAATAACAAATACAAAAATTGATCCGACTGTGGATCCAACCACAGATGTGTGAGAATTACAATAAATATAAAGTTAAAAATAAAATTAAGAGATTTAGAACATTCAAGGGGGGGGACATAGCTAAATTAAATAACAGTAAATAAAACAGAATATAATGAAACGAAAGATATGCCACAAATGATTCAGGACAAAAGAATCAAGTTAAGTAATGGATAAAAGAACCTGGAAAAATAACTCTAATGGTAAAGAAGAATAAAAAATATTAAATACACAAATAAAAAAAGGAAAAAAGGTGAAAATGCCTGTGTAGTTCAGTGGAAGTGACTCTTACATCCTCTGCACTTTGACACACAAAGATAGATTTATAAGTTCGAGTCTAGTAGCCTACTGGAAAAACGTTTTCTAAGCACAGGGGAAAGCGGTTTTTTTCTCCAGGAAACTCGGTTTTTTCATCCCGTAGACTCAAGAAATCGACCGTAGAATACACATTATTTCAGACAGCAACATATCCTGTTAGGGTTAGGCCAAGAGATGGCAGCACTTGTTTGTTCGTCTCTTCATCGGTGGCTGCCTATAATTTGTTCTAGATATGGGCCAGCTATCTCTGATTGGCTACTGGTGGAGATTGACTTGCTTACTCAGTCTCCAAAAGCTAGATATGGTTTAAAGGCCTCGTGTACTCCCTATAAGGAAATAAAAGGTTTAGCTTATTTATTATTTATTTTATTTATAAAAAAAGTAGAGAAGAAAAACTTACATGGATTAATAATAATTGCTAAGAAATAGAGAATTTAGATGGCGAAATGAGTAACATTGTAGAGTTACATTCAAAAATAAAATTCCTTAGTAATCAAAAGTAAATAACAAGCCAACAGTTAAAAGAGAAGAATAATATCATAACATCAGAACACAAGATACAACGATAGAAGGAATGCATAACGGGACTGTGTAATTACCACAGGAATGGCAAACTTATGATCGGTGTCAATTCATATAATTCAGGTATACTTAAAAAAGAAATACGAGTAATCGCAAGAAAAGAACTAACTAATGGTAAAATGATAGAATATTAGCTGAGCTACTAAGAGATAATAGAAAAGGAACAGATTTTTTAATAGAAATAATACCGAATGTATATGGTACAGGCATACTACCAAATGACTTCATGCAATCTATTCCCATTCCCATACCAGAAAAGAATAATGTAGCAGATGTAAAGATTTTAGAATAATTAGTATTATATCTTATGCTTCAAAAATACTATTGAAAATAATAAGAAATAGAATATTTTCTAGAATTAAATGACATAAATGAACAGCAGAAAGGATTCATGCCAGGAAAAAAGTGCAATTGATGAATTTAGGAATTAAAAACTGTTATTAAATGATCAATAAAAAAAAATAAGAACATATATTTATTCTTTATGGACTACCAAAAAGTGTTTGACATAGTAAGCCAAAAAAAAGTTAAGAAAAATCTGAAAAGATATTTAAATTGATACAAAAGATCTCAGAATAATAAAAATAGAATACTTGAATCAGTAGACTCAGATTATAAGTGAAATTCATGAACCAATAGATGTCAAAAAAAGGAGTGAGACAAGGGCGTATAATATTCCCTAGAGTTTTCAATATATACAATGAAAACCATGGAAGTATATGAAGAAATTGAAACGGGAATAAAAATAAATGGCAATAGAATTCACAATATTAGATTTGCTGATGATTTACTGTTTATAACGAGATTAAAAAAAAAAGAGTTACAAAATAAGTTTAAAATGCTAGTAAAAAATTCAGAATTGTGGCTTAATATTAAATACAGCTAAAACCAAGTACAACAAAACACAAATTTAAGAGATTCAATAGGATTTGTTAAAAATGTAAAGGTCTATATTTATCTGAGTAATTATTACAGAAGATGGAACAATAGTTATAGAAATAAAATTAAGAATTACTAAGTTAAAAAGAAGCATTTTGGAATAAACAGACTAAAAAAAGAATAATAAAATCCTATGTATGGTCTGCATTGAATTATGGATGGGAGACGTTGATATATACAAAGTCCATAATCAAGAAATAGCAGGCCTTTGAAATGTGGTGCTATACGCGTGTGCTAAAGATTTCTTAGAAGGAGAAAAAATAATGAAGAGGTATTGAAGTTAATGGGAACCAAATATGCAAAAGACCTTATAAACTAAAAATATACGTAAAAGACTTTATAAAGAAAAATTGCAAGATGGCAGAACACATGTTAACAGGATTAGCAGGGAAAATGTGTCTGGAAATACCTAGAGAGAAAATCAGAAACAAGGAGATTTCCTGGTAGACCAAAAACTTCTTGGGATTATTGATTATGTAAAAACATGGATAGGCAACAAGAGCTATTACAAGATCAAAAGAATGGCAAAGGAGCTGACATTCTGGTGTACCATGATTGATAACCTCCAAATTGGAAAACCTACTTAAGAAGAAGAAGAAAATCAGTCAACGACTTTTCTTCCCTTAATTATAAGCGCATACATTGTATGCCGCATATAATTAGTTATAATCTAATTTGGCTAGATATCTCTGATTGGCTACCGGTGCAAACTGAATTTACTCCCTCAGTTTCTAAAAGATAGTTAAGACTAAAAGGGCCTTACCTAATCCCCATATAGGGAAGAAAAGACGTTTATTGATTTTTTTGAATAATAATAATAATAACTTTGTAGTTCAGTAGAAGTGTCTTTTGCGCTATCGTCCAAAGAAAGACTTAAGTTCTACTCTAGTCGCTGACTAGACGAACATTTTTTTGACCTGTTTCAGAGGTAGTCGATCTATGGTGGCACAGAAAAGTGGGTGTTATATTCCCTTAAATAAGGTTTTTCGTCTCATAGACTCAAGGAAATCGAAAGTAAAACCCGCAGTTTTAGATAATTACATACTGTAGCAAGGACGACGACATGGCGACACCTCTCATTTGTCTCTTCACTAGATGCTGCTTATAATTAGTGATAGTCTTAGGCCATCTATTTCTGATTGGCTACTGGTGGAGATTGAACTGCCCACTCAGTCTTCAAAATTGAGATAGGGCTAAAACGGCTTCGTCTCCTTCTTATAAGAGAATAAAAGGCGTTAGATAATTTGATTTTAATAATAATTACAATTAGTAATAATGAATAATCTTAACCTGGGAATGCACACGGAGCTTAGAGATCCCATTTATTTAAAATAAAACGTAAAGTGTTCCTGTGATATGGTAGTATTCAATACAGTACTTCAGTATTCAGTATGATAAATGAAAAGACAATTCTTGAGAACTCTTTATAGTTATGCTTGTTCCACTAGGCTTTGTTAACCAAATAGCTAATAAATAATATTAATAACCAGTGCTTGTTTATTAAAACAGTAGGTGCTGGTATGCATTCATTGCTATCAGGAAAAGTTGAAAATTAAAACGATTCTGCATCTGTATGTTACGTTTCACTGTCGGTAAAAGTGCTAGTATGCCATACATTCCCCTCCCCCTCTCCCCCAAAAGCACTCTTAATAACTATATTTATTTATGACTAAATGACTATGCATTTCACGAGCATATACTTCTTAGTTTTGTCGCTAGATGGGATACCAATTCGTTAGTATTTAGAGCAATATTTAAAATGGCAACGTAAGTGGTACACATGTTGTATTGTTTACAATCCGGGTACGTGGTGTTGCGGCTTTCATCGGTCAGCGCCCTCTAAATAACTGTAACATGATATATTAAGGTAAAGTAAAATATTATAGTTTGAAATTGTGACATTAATTTTGCTTTTACTTGATTGCAAAATAATGTTATTCGAAGCTATGTAAATGTTTGATATTATATGCTTAGTTCATGATAGATATTTGAAAACGTAAATTGCCAGTTAGAAGTAGCCGTTTTTTTTTTTTTTTTTCCCTCTCTCTAGTTATTCATAAACTATTTTCATTAGATTAGTCTTCTAATATTCCTAGATTATTTTCCGGGATTCCAGTTTTGCCACGGAAGAGAGAAAATACCTGCTGAAATTACTGATATATCAGTTATTTTATTTTATTTTATTTTTTGAAAATAGCGTATATTAGTGAAGAGTAAACATAATTAGTAAATGTAAATACAGAGGGTGTTACTTTATATGATATGCCTATCTTTTACAAATATAACATATTCCTTGATTCTTTCTAACTATGGAAGTTGTTTTAAAACAAGAAAATCTGACAAGTGATTTTTCATTGCCGTTATGGCCATCATATATGAAAAATTTATAGGTACAGATAAGATACTACCAACAGGCTCACAAAGATTGATGAAAATGAAATAGTCAGCGTAAAACTTGTGGTTCTGACCTGAACAGTATCAGGAATTCCATTTAATAAATTCTTGGAATACTTTTAAAAAGTAAATTCGTCAGTCATGAACGTTATCTTGATGACAATAAATTGCATCTCAATAACCTTAACCTTATACAATTTTTTTGGAAGGTAGTGAATTTCATCTGCTGTTAATTGATTTGTTTGTAGGGGGATATCTATGTTTAGAATTTGTTTCTCACTACAACAGTTTCAGTTAAGTGTCCAATATATGTGATTATTTGATAATTTTGAGTATTAATAGTATTGGCAGTGCATATTATTGATGGAATCAATAGTACTCAAAAATACTTGAGAAGCAAACAGATTCCAAGTTTATTTCTTGATTGTAGCTTTGTTTCCAAAGAGCAATGTGTTATGTGATCAGGCAAACATTGAAGAACAGTTGCTTGTTTTATTCTCATATTAAGCAATTTTAATGTCTAGCATGTCATCCAATTTACACTGTACAGAAAATCTGAGGCATCACTGAAACCATCCCAAAGACATTTTGTCAACATAATTGAAGTGATTCAACACTGAAAGTATTTTACAAATTGTGTCCTTTGATTTATTGAAAAGCTGATTTGTGTTTGTTTGGAGATGTAGATTTGTTCTGCAAAACAAAGGTTAGAATATTTGATGTAATTTTTTTTTTTTTTTTTGTCATTTACATGGCATGTATTTTAACTTCTTTTTATTAATATAATTGTTATATTAATATAAGAAGTAATAATTGTTACTTCATTATTTATTTATTTTTAAAATGACCTCACACCCATATACTGGCAGAGATATTTTGCACATAATTCGAAACAAAAATAAATAAATAAATAAATCATTAGATAAATAAATATATACAATCAGCAAAAATTATTCATGCCAGGAAAAAAAAGTGCAATTTATGAATTTAAAATGGTTATTGAATATCAATAAAAATATATATAAAAAAAACCCAGTATATATTATGAGTATACATATTGGCTGATTGCATATTATTGATGGAATCAACAGTAGTAAGAAATGCTTGACCTGCAAACACAGATGCCAAGTTTATTTCTTCATTATAGCTTTGTTTCCAAAGAGCAGTGTGTTATGTGATCAGGCAGAAACTGGAAAACATTGGCTTGTTTTATTCTCACATTAAGCAATTTTAATGTCCAGCATGTCATTTAATTTACACTGTACAGAAAATTTGAGGCATCACTGGAACTATCCCAAAGACTTTTTTGTCAACAAAATTGATGTGATTCAATACTTGAAAGTATTTTACAAATTGTTTCCTTTGATTTATTGAAAAGGTTAATTGTGTTTGTTGAGATGTAGAGATATATGCTATATATACACTATCTACTGATAATTTTCTGGATACTTTAGCAATTTACATTTGATACCAGCAGGCAAACCCTAATATCGGATATGTCCACCTTCATCTTTGATCACATCCTACACCCTTTTAGGAAGGCTTTCCACTAACGTGTGGCAGACATTAGGTGGAATTTATCTCCGTTCCTCCATCAAAGCAGCACTGAGTTTAGCGACAGATCAAGGAAGTGCTGCTCTGGACCTCATCACTACTCCAATTTGTCCCACAGGTGTTCAGTGGGGTTGAGGTCAGGACTCTGTGCAGGCCAGAGCAATCGTTTAACACTCATCTCTTCATACCATTCCATAACAGCTGTAGTCCGTGCGGTTAGCCTAGTGGCCATGCGTTTCACAACCATATGCCTGGAGAAGGAGTGTCCTAGGTTCGATTCCCATCGACGATGTCAAGGAGCTTAAGGATCTTTCCCAGCCATTGCCAAGTTAGCTGGTCTTGGGTCTAGACAGCAGAGTTTTCCCCCCAGTTTATATCTGGGGTTTTTCATCCCATAAGCAGGCAAGCTGGCCTCATGTACACATGCTACAGTCATAGGATATAGTACTTGATCCCTCATTAGGAGGGCTGAACCAGTCCTAAGAGGCAGTCAAGGAACAGGGGGGAATCCCACAAATAAAATAAAATAAATAACAGCTGCAGCTTTGTGGCATGGAGCATTATCATCTTGATAGTAACACGGATCTGTTCCAGAAAAACTACAGTGTAGGTAGCTCCTGCTTATCCAGAAGATCAAGGTACTGAGCTACCTTCATGGAACCACAGACAGTGACCAGTTGTCCCACTCCAAACCAGCTGAATGCACCCCACACCATTACTCCACCACCATTAAACTTTACTGTTGGTACAACACACTGTAGTAACAAGTGTTCACCAGGCTTCCTCCACACCCACACCCTGCCATTAGAAAGGTTCACCTGGAAACAGGTGAACCTTGATTCATTTCTCTGGAATACTGTTTTTCCAATGATCAGTTGTTCAGTACACACGCTCTTTGCACCAGGCCAGACAAGCTGCCTTGTTCGTTGTTATGATGTTTGGCTTGTGTGCCGCTGCTCTTCTGTGGAAACTCAGTAAATGGAGTTCTTTTTGTACAGCATTAGTGTTCGCCATGGTGTTACTGGTTCTTTGGAACTCATCATAGATGGTCTGTGCCAATTTTAGCTAGTTTTAACACCCTCCTGACCCTCTCAGTCATTTTCGACAGTCACCCTGGGTATTTTCCTGCACTAGTGATGCCAGAACATCCCCATTTGTTGATCATGTTGCCAACCATTGATTTTGGATGCTCTAGTTGAGCTGCAATGGCACATATGGATATGTGACAGCCCACAATGATACCTCTCTCGAAGTCATTGAGTTCACATCGTGTTGCCATGCCACCTGTATTCAACTGCTATGATGAAATACTGCTTCCTACTATCTGTGTACTGGTTTTTATGTTATTAACAAACCTGGAATGTTCCATAACTTCAAATAACAGGGGTGTCTGGACAATTATTGGTAGATAGTGTGTATATATATGTGTGTGTGTGTGTAAAAAAAACAGTGCGAAAAATAAGTTATACACAATTGTCGAAAGTGTCTTTTAACTTAAAAGTGTGTTGAGTATCGTGTGATATGATATAAGGCATAAGAACTTCTCTATATATTCAGAGCTCAGAATTTCTCCAGTTTTTATAAATTTTTTTGAATAATGTTCTTTAATAATGCTTTAGTAATGTTGATTTTATGAAAGTTTGTACACTAAGTCAGATGGACTGCTGGAAATTTCTAGATGGCATATTACTCATTCTTTAGTTATAATTAGTTTTAACAGATATTAGGAATTGAATGGCTTACTGAGAGTATCACTTTACAGATCAAAAGTGACCCTTTTCCATGTATTATTGGCCAAACACACATCATATGAATAGGATAAGAAATTTCTAATGAATACATCTACTTTTAGGTAGGAATTTGAAAGTTTTTTCCCACTTGGTTAGACTATAATAAATTGAGTTTAATCCTTTATCCAAGTGTAAGCAAACAAAGTTTGCGCCTGAAGTATCTTCAGGACTGAGGCAACTACTGAAACAAAGATATACTAACACAAGGAGTGATGAGAGCTTGGTCCACCTTTACCACGAGTTGCCTCAGTCCTGAAGATACTTCAGGGCAAATTTTGTTTGCTTACACTTGGATAAAGGATTAAACTAAATTTATTATAGTCTAACCAAGTGGGAAAAAACTTTCTACATCTTTCTCTATATCCAGAGTAATTTAATAATAAGGTGAGACACCTTTTGGCAACTCGTATAGGTAAATATGACTTCTCCATTGCTTCCACCTTAGTATCACCACTTCTGGGTCTAGCTCTCTCACTGATGAGACCTCAGTAAAGGTTGAAACTGGTTGGAAGCTCGGGTGATGAATGGCAATGCTGTAGCCCATGAAGTTTCAACTGAGGCTCGGGTGTTGCAGTCACCCAGGTCCTGGGTGGGGAGGTAATGAATGGCAATGCTGTAGTCCATGAAGTTATCTGAGGCACGGCTTTTGCTGTTACCCCTTGGATGAGATATGAGCAAATGAGTGGCTCTGCTCGGTGGTGGGGGTGAGCCTGCCACGGTGTAGAGTCAACCGGTTCTGAGAGTTCTTCTCAGTGGCAGGGTGAGCCTGTTACTGAGGGGAACAACGCTGAGTTTTTGGAATTTGACCTATACTTGAACATTCAGTAAAGGTGGAAACTGGTCTGGGTAGTGGCCCTTCCCTTAATGCATAGCATTATACATGTCCGCAAGGAGATGTGCTTTGCATTAGGGGAGATAATAAGACAAGGAGTGATGAAAGAGCTTGGTCCATCTCTATCACGAGTTGCTTCAGTCCTAAAGATACTTCAGGTGCAAACTTTGTTTGCTTACACTTGGATAAAGGATTGAACTAAATTTATTATTTTAGGTAGGAAGGAGTTGGTTGTTGATTAATCTAAACACATTTGAACAAGCACTTTAAATACTTAAGAAAGGGTGTGCTTAGAATGTTTTTGGAACAGAATTTTAGCATTATTATTATTAATTATTATTAAATGACAACTCCATGGAGTTGTCATTTAATAATATTAAAGACTCCACTACAAAGACTCCACTTGTAGAAGGGCACTCTACTACACAACCCAAATCCTACCTGTGGGATTTAATCCTACAGCTACATGCCACATAATCTATCACCTATGCCATCCATCTGTTGCCAGTTAGTAGTATTGTATGTTAATTTCATGTCTTCTCTGGCCAGTTTGCAAGATGAAAAACCTGAGTTTCCAGGACAGGAAGCCCCACTACATACAGAAGATCACCTTACTTACCTTTGGTTGAAAAAGTTCATATAAAGATTCCCCCCTTTTTGTGGCATGAAATCAGGTTCATTTCAATTTAATAACACATTTTCCCATCATTCTTTCAACTGTATTATTACGGAGGGATGTCAGCGGTTAAGAAAATTGATCATTTCTATATGCCTTCCTGAAGACTTAACATTTCAGTGTTCTATAAGTTTTTAAGTAAATTTTCATCAAAAGATAGGTTATGTCAAAAATTGATATTAGGAAAGGATTAGTAAAAAATGTTTTGAGAGCCAAGAAATCAGAATAATGCCTCTTGGAAGGAAAGATTTTTTTTCTTTTCTTTTAACAAGCCAACATTAAACCCTGAAAAAAAATTATCTTTCCAGCTTGCTGATGTAAGCATTTTTAATCTCCTTAAAAAGAAATGGAAAACGATCATAAGAGCAGCACAATGAGACAAGATGTTTGAATTTTACATGAAACTGTAATAAAGATCTGTATGATGATATGTATATATTAGAAGCAGCTGAAAAAAAAATGGCATATATAAATAGTTGAGATTTGCTAATTATGAAGTTGCCACAGAAGAACATTCTTTTATTTCTTCCTCACCATTTTTGATCCACTGCTGAATGAAGGCCTCCCCCACCCACCACGATCTTCCAATTTTCCCAGTCTTCTGCTTCCACTGTCCATCCATCTCTTTCCAGCCAGTTTTTCTCTTTCATCTGTCCATCTTGTTTTTGAGTGTCCTAGTCTTTTCTTTCTGGTTGGTATCCATTCTGTTACTTTTTTGGTCAATCTGTTGTCCATTCCTCAAGCCAGATGTCCTGCCCATCTCCATTTGGATGCTTTTACAATGTCTATTGCACCCAAGACTTTTGTCTGTGATCTGATCCATTCCTTACTCTTTTTCTTCATTAGTGTTATTCCTTCGATGTTTCTCTCCATTCTTCTTTCTGTCACCAGTATTGATTCTCCATTTGTTTAGTTAGTGCCCAAGTTTCTGAGCCATAGGTGAGCACTGATAATATGTATTATTTTGAATACCTTTAAGGCAGATGGGTAAATTATTTTTGAAGATGTAATTTACTTTCCCAAATGAATACCAGGCTAACTGTATTCTTCTTTTAATTCTGCTCTGTAATCCATTTTCAATGTCAAAAAGCTGCTCCAAGAGGAGACTATTTCTATTGGCTCATTAAGTTTAAATGTTTTTGCTTTTAAATACCTACTGAACATAACATTTGTTTTTTCTCTATTTATTTTAAGACCTATCTTCTTGCTTTCTGTGTTCAGTATATTTATCATTTCCTGTAGGTTTTGTGCTGATTCTGAAATTAATACACACTATCATCTGGGTATATTAAATTGGTTAATTTTTCACTTTTTGTCATGCCTTTGGAACTCTAGTTAATTTTTTGAATCATCTTTGAAAGTGCTGCTGTAAAATTTTCAGGGGATAAAGAATCTCCATGTCTTATCCCCTTTTGTATGGGCATCTTGTGGCTTTCTATTTGTTGTTTTATTGTTTAATTGCTGTTTCAATTTTGTATTTCTTTTAACAGTTCCACATATTTTTAACACATTTGCTTGGAATGGATTGATTTTCTAGAGTTTTTATTATTGCAGAAGTTTGGTGTTATCAAAGGCTTTTTCATAATCTATAAATGCTAAACAGAGAGGTTTTGATATTCTTCCGTTTTTTCCATGATTTGCCTCAGTGCATGTATATGGTCAATTGTACTAAATCCAGAATAGGTGTTATTCTGGTATTATAGGTGAGAAGAACATTATTGTTGTTAATTTTGTAATTTGTTACTGAATTGAGGAGTTTACTTGTAAATGCTTGCTTAATAATTCTATTTCTGTATTGTTTGTACTGCTATGTCTGTTTAAGCGATTTTAATGTGATGATTTTCATTGCTAGTGTGAAATCATCATCCATCTTATTGGAGAATTGGCTTAACAGAGTACTGTGTTCGTTCCACAGAAAGCTTCCTGGATTATCTGCCAGCTGCAGTATTAATGTGCTATAGGCTTGCAACCATTCATGGAATGGGATTCACAAAGGAAAAACAAAATAAATAAACAGAAGACTGATATTAGATTCTAAGGCAACTAGATATGGAATGCTGATGCTTCTGGTATGCATTTATAAAGATAAAAACTAAATATATCTCTGAATGTTTGTTTCTTACTCAAATACTTAATTTAGAAAAAATATAAATCTTTCATTTTTTTATAGTTAGAAAAAGGATACAGGATACATTGAACAATGCTGAAAAATTGTTTTTAGTTTTGGTATCTTAAGAACATAAGTATCAAATAATATAGTACCTTATATTATTATTAATATAAATATTATTAATAATATTTTTCCATTTCTCTATAATGGTACATTAATGTTTCATTTACCATGAAACTTATATGAACCTGTTTCTGTTTTGTATATTTTGCATATTCTGTTTTGTAATCATATCTGTAGTTATTATTATTCAGGACCTCCATGGAGTGAAGAATCATTATGGGAGGTTCATCTTAGACAATGCAGTCTGTCATACCATTCCTTAAACTCATTTCACAATTGTACTCTCATCATTCCATCAAGTAATGCATTTCACAGTCCAAACACCTTCCATGCAAAAAAGGCCTCTTCACACACACTCTAAACTCATCACTTCCATTTGCAATTCCGAGGCATAACCCCCATGACCTTGCCCTTTTCCACTGTTCTGCCATAAAAGATCTCCCCCTCTATCATTCCTGTAACTACTCAATGGTTTAAACTTTTCAGTCTTATCACCTCTTCATCTCCTATTCACCAAATTCTGCAGTTGCATGCCTTATCTTCATTGCTAACATTGTACAGTCCTGATAATAATTTTTGCTGTCTACCTATGTACCCTCTCCAAGGTTAATTTAACTCCTTCAAATCACAGTGACCAGATATAAGTACAGTAATCCAGACATGGTCTGATCAGGACTTTATACAATGGAACCAACTCTTATTTTTGCAGAGCAGTGTCCTCAGTATTTCAGCCCTCTATTTAACCTACACTATCTTTGCAATATATCCCCTTAAATTCAAATTTCTGTTCACTTATCACCTCAGGATTCTTTGCTTCTTGTAGTATTGTTTTGCCAATAGAGTATACAGTTTTCCATTGATGATTCCAAAATTTCAAGACCTTACATTTTGATGCATTAAATTGATATTCCCATTTATTTACCACTTCTTTATTCAAATCCTCCTGAAGGACTACAGCATCAGCACTTTCACTTAATTCTTCTCAGCTTCACATCATCTGCAAATAACTGAATATCCTCCTGTAATCCATTGACATTGTCATTGACATAAAGACTAAACAGTAAAGATCCTGGTTCTGAGCTCTGCTGAATCCTCACTGGTGACCTCTTCCTTGATACTGCTTCAGTATACACAGTTTACTTAAATAGACTCTTCAGATGACTTAAATATATATATATTTTCACATTAAATTCTATTTGTCAGTCCATAATTCTGATATTTCTATATCCTGTCTAAGAATGAGTTAAACTTGAATAGAATTAGCAGTATTCATAATACCTAATCATATGATCATTTACTAAATACTTTTCATTGATTTCTTTCACTGAGATAATATAAAAATTTATACAACTTTCTTATGATTACAACCTTGCACCACTCATCTGTTCTCTATATCAAATCACCATTTTCTGATAATTTCATATTGTATTCAACTTATTAGCTAATCCAATATAATTTACTTTGCCCTAGGATATATTCAAATATATTAAGGAACTTATTAAAAATTGGATATATCATGCCATTGCTATTACCATGATCAAGTAAGTGTCCGTTATTTATTAAGACATGCTTATATCTTAAAACCTAACAGAAGATCATGTTTAACAGATCAGGTATAGTCTTTTGTTAGGAAATATAAAAAAACATTCATCAGTTAAAGGTGTGTAATAGTGAATTTTGATAGTTTCACTTACAAAGATTTTTCAGACACCAATTAGAGATGTCAAGCTAACTGGTCTTCAGTTAACTCTTGGAATCTAATCTCCTTCCTTATGAAATAGATGAAATAAGCACCTCTATGATGCCATAAATAGTGCAAGTCTTCTAGTTGGAAAGACCTTCATTTGATTCTCATTACATTACAAGAGAAACATATATGAGATTTTCAACTAAAGGTGAGTTCATTTTGTATGACTATGCAGGATTTTTTCTCCTGCAAAGCAGACAGACCAACCAGCAAACATGCACTGAAAGACATACCTCACAGTGTAAATTGTTTTAGCATGATCTGAATGACCCAACCATGTTGACAGCCAGATTGGCCAAGTGGTTACTTATCCACTCTACAACCAACAGACTGTCAGTTTAAATCCTGTTGTGGACATCATGTTTGTGATTGTCATAGATAGGAGATGAGTTTCATTGCTTGGTCTGAGATTACTGCTTCACTTATTGGAGGCCTGAAGTGGCTTGAAAAGTTCCATGTTTGATCTCTAGTGTAAGGTATCTCTATGTAAAAGGACTATGTAAAAAATATATAAAAATGATAAACTTAATTGAAACAATAGAATAAAAAAAATGCTTAGCTCACCCACAGTACAAACGTACTATATGAAGCCATTTGTGGATGGGAACCATATTAAAAAAAAAATGAATTTGAACACATTTGAATAATTTCTGTTCCTCAGGCACTAATCTGTTTTTATATGGTCCTGTAAATGTCATTTCCAGTGATAGTGTTTTGTTTTATTCATTCTTCAAAATTCTTTAATGCATTTTGTTAACTGACACCTTATTTGGTTTCATACTATAACAGTTTCTGAATTTTGCATGCTATAATCATTTAAAACATCATTCTTGGTAAGGTATACAATATTTTGTTAATCTGAATTAAATTAATATTTATATATACTGTGCAACCACAGATGCGAGACCCTCCTTGACACTTCCGTGCATGTCAGAAGAAGGCGAATCCATTCCGAATAGGGTAATCAATGCATTTCGTGGGATGAATGTTTATTATTATACGTTGGGAAAATTAGCGTTTCTTTTATGAACATTCTAGTTTTTAAAGTAGTAACTATTTTGCTTGTGCAACAGTTGGAGACTTTTACATATAAAGCATTTGATTTCGCATGTTGATAACGAATTCATTTGTTACCAACAAATGAATTTGTGGACTACATGAATTGACTCTACTTGGCACATTGCTAGTCGAGGGTCTTGGATGCTGTGGTCAGACAGTGTGTGTGTGTGTGTGTGTGTGTGTGTATCACTAAAAATATGCAGAGTATTGATTAAACTCTTAACCACATCAACATTCATGTGGATGAAATAGATCACTTCTCATGCAGTTTGTATCCATGATGTTTCAGTGTAATATATATAGTGTTGCAGTTTTTTTTTAATATGCACCAAATTTGCATCAGTGGCAACCTTGACACGTATACTACATTTCAAGTCAGTTGTGAAATTAATAATATCTTAAAAAGCTTCAATATCAGTGGATTGCTGATGGTCATCCTGACAACATCTAGATGGTGGTACTTCATTAAATTGTCTTTACTGTATGAGTGCAATTCTAGATTTATGAAACCAAATAATCATAATGCCTTTTTTTGTTCTTGAGGTCCCCACCACACCATAATGCATCAATACAGTAGCATTTGCATGCTACTTCCCAAGTTCAAGATTTACTCTCTTGGAAACATTTTTTTTTTTTTTAAATGTTTCCACATGTGAAGATTTTGAAGATATATGGTAATATTGTGGTTGTCAGAAATTTAAAAAATGATGAGATTTAAAAACTGTGGAATGAAAAGTCTTCAGGCTTTGCAAATTAAATTAAAAAGTTTTTTAGGTGTGTAGCACAAAATATGATTGTGCCTCAAGTTGTATTTTTTTTGCCTGGTTGAGACCATTACCATACTTACTGAATATTTTTATTTATTATTTTTATTTTCCTAGCTTTGCACTAAAAACAGTATTGCCTACTATAATCCCACAAGTAGGAATGGAAAAGGTCTACTAAGCCTCAATAATATCATGTGCTATTCAACTCCAGACCTTGGGATTCAAGAAGTCATTCTTTGGTAACCTCCATGCTACCAATGTGCCCTGCAAAGCACACAAAGAGAATATCTTGAAATCAGCCTGAGAGAGTTCAAAGTTTAGCAAGTCCTTATAACTTTGCTGATGCTATATACCTTTAAAGGATATAGTTGCAGAAGTAAAATTTTGGTATGATGTGGTGTTCTTCCTGAATTAGCTGTACCAAGTTTTGGTTTTCAGCATAGTAGGCATCTCTCTCTCATGGAGGGTACCGGGTGGTTGCCCAGCAACCACAACTTGTACATTAATAACAACCAACTCATTTCCTCTCTTTATTATGAGGTCAGGCTTTTTCAGTTCATTGTTTCCCTATAATGGGGTTCTTTATATAGAGAGACTTCACCTAGGACTAACCTATGGTAGTCTAAGAAGAAGAAAGAAATTCAGAATAAAGAACTGCTGTTGAGGTTACAGTAGGGCTTTTCGGAAAGAAGACAAAAAAGATTCTAGAATGGATGGGAAAGAGGAGTTGTCTATCAGAGAGAGAGAGGGAGAGAAGGGAACATTGAGTTATCACCACTCCTTCAGAACCAAGATAGAATGCAAGGACATGCCAAGCCATGCTGTTAAAACTCAAAGTTCTCAAACTTCAGTTTCTTTTCTCTACCTGATGGGATAAGAAAAAGCATACTCAATTTTGTCACATTTGTGTTTAGACCTCGAACTTGAAAAAAGTCGATTGTTGAGGAGTTCCTGCAAGCCTTTTCTAGTAGAGTCTATGATCATTGGCAAATGCCATAGCATGAATAGTGGTTGTGTGAAGTGAGTAAAAAACTCATCAATGACACAGTTGAAAAAAATAGGAGACGGAGAGAGCCACCTGAGGGTGATAGCAAATTGCAAAGTACATTTTTGATACATAGGTGAGGAAAGCTTCTGAACATCATGCAGTAAACAGTGCTTGAAGTGTAGTTTGAAGGAAGACACTGTCAGAGGCCTTCTGGAGGTCCAGGGATGCCATAAAGAGAAGTTGAAGTTTCCTTTTAGATTCAGAGAGGAAAGGAAAGAATGAAGATATTCTTAGCACAGCCATCTGCAGGGATAAAGGCTTTCTATCTATCATGATGGATGTATGACTGAAGACATTTAATTAAAACCCGAAGTGGATTGAAAAAAAGTATCATGTTTGTTCCCCAGAGCAGATTTGAAGTGACTAAGGGACAACCTAAAACCTGCTCTGGGGACCACACAGGACTAAGGGACATAGTCTCATCCACTGTACTAAATTTACAAATAAGTTTACAACCTTCTCACAGGTAGGAATCACATAAGAAGAAACTAAATAATCCCTTAATTTTAAAATAATATTACACTGGTTTTTTTAATGGACCAATGAATTTAATGATAAATTATGCCAACAAGTTTCACCAACTGGGCTGTTTGGCTTCTTCAGAGCATGCAAAACGGTAAAGACAACTCAGTCGCTAGTACATAGAACAACCTATGTACTAGTGACTTTGAGTTGTCTTTACCGTTTTGTGTGCCTTGAAGAAGCCAAAGCCAAACAGCTCAGTTGGTCCATAAAAAAACCCAGTGTAATATTATTCTAAAGTTAGTAGCCAAAAAAAATTATACTCACAATAAATAATCCCTTATTAATGTCATTTTTTTTTTTTCACACATAGAACTGCACTAGCTGGAACAAATTTTAATAGTGTTGGATATTTACAAATTGTTGAGCCATTTCATTAGTATTGTTTTCAGGCAACATGAGTCAGAGATGGCATGAAATGTGCCCTTCCTTATCAGATACTTGATAATTATTAAAAAACAAAAGACGGTAACAAAAAAACCCGCTTTATAAGGGATAATAGTTGTATGGATCTTGTGTGTTTAGGAAGCAGCAGAGTGCGGTATATAGTATTTTATCAGTTCATAGGAGTTGTAGCTGTTGTCTAAATATGTTTAGAGCTGCAGCAATGATGCAACAGCTAAATATCTTTAGGCAATAACAACTATGCTGTATTAGCTGTTTAAATGTTTTAAATGCAAATATAATGTATCTTGTCTGTTTGATCAAATGGTAAACACATCATTTAAGTGGTGCAGCCAGAATCAAAAGCTTGAAGAATATAGATGTGTGAGTGTGCTGTTCTCTAAATGTTAATTAGTCAAAGTAAGAAAAAAGGGGAAACCTGTTGCAATTCCATCTACTTGTTGACTATTTTGCCCAATGGTTCGGATATGTTAGATTCATTTTAATGCATTTACACAGCCAGCACCCTAAAGCATTTTAAAAATGAATCAAATAACTGTGTACATATCCTTGATATATCAATTACTCTGTTTCAAATAATTCATTATCTTTTTCTGTGTAAAGAAAATAATCACATTGGAAGATGTTTACATAAACAAGCATAACATCATTTAACCCAACAGTACAGCATCCTCAAACACTAAGTGAGTGGGCTGTTTTTTATAATGACAGCTCTTGCAATCGAACGTAGTTAACTTCACTACATTTTTAACCATTAGGACTACAGCTCCTGTACAACACTCCTCATCATCTCCCCTTTCCTGAACACACAAATCAAAGTACTGTTACTGGCTCCCTATATCCTGTACATCTGAAAAGATAGTTAAAGTACTAAATAAATATAACCTACACCTGTTCCTCATCACGCTCAAACCACCGTTAAAACTAGTAACCTCATCTGCTCATCAAAGCACAAACTCTATTTTCTATTACATGTGAGTGTACTACAGATTGTTGAGCCATAATAATCTCTTTTGGCTTAGCAGTACAAATTGTTGGATTCTGTCACTGTAATTTTTTCTACTGTGGACAGAATAGGAAAATCTGTTTATCTGCCACCAAAAACATAAGAAATCAATTTGCTTTCATCAGTATGACAAGTCAGAACTGACAGTCCATGCTTTGGACGTTCCATCACACTGGATTAGATGGAATAATTCATTTAACATTAATCTGTCAGAGGCCAAAAGCAGGCTGTCATTTTAAGATAAACTTAAACTCAAAAACCATAAACAGAAGTTTGCAGTTGCTGTTTTGTCAATTAGAATTTGAATTGTTTTTTTTCCATTAAATGTTTTTTTGTCTGTGTATCATGACAAGTTTGTTTTTGCTCTCAGGATGCTAGTTTGAAATCTGATATACCTACTTAAGAAATGTTTATTATGTTCTTGATATTTAATATCATCAAACATATGATCAATGACTGCCAACACCTAAGTCTGTCTCTGAAGAGCCTTTAGATCTATTTCTTTCTCTATTTTTTAGGAATTGAGCCCATCATTCCATTCTTGAATTTTTTTGGTGAAACATAGTTTTAGAATTAAGATTACAAGTAGATTTATTAATGAAATCTGCAATATGTATTATTTTGTTAACTAGCTTCACTACCTATAGATGCAAATATATGTGAAAATTTTGAGTTATGCTGCCCATTTATAATGAGCATATTTGTTTTAATACTTTAGGATTCTCATGATTTTCAATAAATGTGAAAATAAAGCATTTATTTGTAACGTAGGTAGAAAAATGCCCACTAAGCAACAGTTAGAAAAAGAAGCTTGGGAGTGGTTGGAAACAGTAACAGAACCAGCAGAATTAACAGATGAGCATATTGAGACAGCATATCGAGTTCGATTAAAACCTTGTAAGGCAAATTCTTGTAGGTAAGTGGCATTTTTTAGTAACTTGGTGAAAATCAACTATTTTGTACTTAGTAATTTTTCTGATGTCTTTTCACTTTGGTTTCATCAGAAATACAACTGTGTTGAAGTAGTACAGGGTTATACAGAAACAGTTTCATAACTTTAAAAAAACTGATACTCTTATTGATTTTTTTTCTTTAGTTTATATAGCACTAACAGATAGCTAGGAAAGCATGGTTTTATTCTTTAGAAACTTTTGCCTGATGTGATTACCATCACTGATATATAGATATCTTGGTAGTATTCATGTATGTCACTATACTTTACTCCCTGTAACATATTTGTCACTATACCTCACTCCTTTTAAAACAAAATGTTACATAGAGTGAAATATTTGGTGCAGCAGGAACAGTAATTCTCTCCTTCAGTCCTTTTATGTTTGTTGATAATGCTGGCTACTAAATCTCATCTCTGATTGTCTTAATCTAGTTAGTGAGATAAGGTCTAGAAAATTAAATTGACACTCCATTAGACATGGATATCCAGTCAAGTCATCTGCGAGGTATCTCAAATAAATTTTGTCATTGTCAGTCTTTGTTATTGTTTTGAATAGTTCCTCTTCCATTCTCTCTCTGTGTCCATATATATATATATTTTTTTTTTTTTTTCTGTCACTACTCTTAAGCAGTCTTCTACTTATTTGAGTCTTCTAATTCCTTTCTAGGTCCTCTCTTTGTTTGGTTTTCATGTATGAGGGGTCCTCAACAACTAACACACATTTCAAAAGCAGCTAACTTTTTCTTTTCAGACTTCTTTATGTTTCAACTTTACAAACAGTTGTATCCAGATCCTGAGCTTTGTTTTTGGAGTGATGGATTTATCCTTTCAGACTTCAGGGAAGCTTTTGAGTATTGTCCCAGCCATTTCTGATTTTCTTCCAATGTTTTTTGAGCAGTAATTCTTCACATTGATGGATCTTAACTGCTTGGTGGTTAAGGGGCTAATGTCCATGTGAGATAGTGCTCTTTAGTACAACTTTTTTGATGGTTAATTTCTTCAGAATATGTTTTATATTAATCCAAAAATTACAGCTTGTCACTCTCTTTACAAGTTGATTCAATGCATAACTCTCTGAATGTAAACTTTTGTAAGGCAGTGGGAGAAAATAGCATACCCAACTTGTCCATCACTGGTCTGCCATTGCTTGGTATACAACGTGAGTATCTAGATCAAAGAAAAGGATCAAAGAATTAAGAAGTTTGACAGGAAATTAAAATAATTCATGAAATGGTGGATGACCTGAATCAACAAGCAATAACTTCAGATCTGGAAGTTGTTAGTGTCCTTTGTGAGCCACATGACAAAGTACACAAAATAGTAAAGAAAATTGCATATAAAATTAAGGTTAACTATAATGAAGATTTTGTCTGAAATGAAGATTTTATTGAGACTGTGTCGTGTTCCTAGTGGACAGAGACATAAAGCAGTGCCCATAATTATAAAATTTAAATCAAAAGTTATTGGAGACAAATGGTTGGAAAGACACAAGAATATGAAGTATAGATTAAGCACAATTGATATGTATTTGACCAGCAAAGTTAATATATCTAAATGAGTACTCAACTCTGAATCTAAGGCATCTACTGTATATTGTCAAGAAATGGAAGCAAGAAGTACACTACAAGTATCTCTTGGTTAAAGAGAGCAAATTCTTCATGAGAAGAGATATTACAGTAGCGAACAAATTAATCCAATCAAACTGAATTTTCATAGTTTTTTTTTTTTTTTTCATGTCAATTCACAAAAATTTTGGTTTTTGTTTCAGTTTACTGTTTTTGGTTTTAGTTCACTATTTTGCTTGAGTTCCACTTGTTTTAATTATCTCTACGATGCTTATTAATAGTGTTCTGCATTTTTAATAGTGTAAACAAGTTGAAGTTCATGGTGTATTTATTTATTGATATTTATTTTCTATGTTCTTACCAAAGTCCTCCCATGACTTTTGTTTTGCTAGTTTTACACAGTGTTTAGCACAAGCTGACTTACTTGCCAGGAACTTTTGATATGCTTTCTTCTTTTCTTTCACTGCCTCTTTAACTTCCTGTGTCCACCATTGAGTTCTGATTTTTCTATCCTTACAGACAACCTCACCACATGCCACTCTGGCTGAATCAATCAGTGTTTTCTTCAGGGCTAGCCACTGAATCTCCAAGGTTTGGTTCTTGTTCCAAACTCTTTCATTTTTTGTTCCATCATGTAGTTTAGTCTACAGTTCACATCTGAGAGCTGCTCAACTTTTATTCACTTTAAAACTTTCTTACATGTTATTCTTTTCAATATGAAATTCAATTTTATCCTGCTCAAGACTAAATGGTGATTACTTCCAATTTCAAATCCTCTGTGCACTCTGGTCCTGCACCAGGGAGAAAACATCACTTTCATCAATAACATAATCAATGAGACTTTTCTTATTCCTTGCCTCTTCTCTCCATATGAATTTGTGCACATTTTTATGTTGGAACATGGTGTTAGTAATAACCAGTCCATGTCCCAAGCAGAAATCCAACAGGTATTTGCCATTATTATTAGCTTTGCTCTTTTCTCCAAATTTTCCCACAATATTTTTGTATGTCTGACAATCATTTCCTACTCTGCTATTTAGATCCCCAACAAGGACCAACTTTTCCTTTTTCATTGTGTCAGTTGCTTTCTCTAAAGCGTGAAAAAAATTTCTTCACTTCTACCTTAGTAGAACCTTCTGTGAGACCATAGGCACAAATAATTCTCATTGTCCAGTTCCCCATTCTCATATTTGCCACATCACTCTACTTGAGACTGCCTGCCATTCAAGAAGATTAGCCTAGTATTTAGTGTTGAATACTATGGCTACGCCTTTTTTTCCTTGATTGTTATTGCCTGAATATAAATTTTGTATTTATTGCTCAGAAAGATATCAGCAGTTTTGTCTTTTTCGTTTCAGTCACCCGTATAATGTCGATCTAGTACTTATCCAATTCCTTAGCTAGCTCCATTTCTTTGCCATTCAGGCTTTTTATGTTGATAGTACCGATCTTGAACTCTGGTGATGTTGAGTTGTGGCGAGTTTTGGTATTTGTTCCAGTAGCTGACTTTTTGTGTTTGCCCTGGTTCCCTTGCGAAAATAACGTGGGCCTTGTTAGCTGGGCTACGCTTCAGCCAGCATGAAATTCTGTCATGTTGTACCATCATTTTTTATTTTGGTTTAACCATTAAGAATACAAGTTGGTCAGCTAAATCCCAAATTGCCAGCCCATCCAGTTCGTTCAGTATTCAGGTAGATACCTAACAGGGTGCACCACGAGAAGGTAAGGATTGGACATTTGGTCAGAAGCCCTGATCGGTTCTCCACATTCCTTTAAAGGCTATGTGGAGTTCTCCTCTCAGTTATATCACTTTGATCCTTAAGCACCCCCTGTTCAGGACATGGATTAGTTATTACTAACACCATGTTCCAACAAAATTCACAAATTCATATAGAGAAAAGATTCAAGAAATAAGAAATTGTTGATAGCAATGTTTATCCATTGGTACAGGACACAAGATTATATGCAGGATTTCAAACTAGAAGTGATCACCATTTAGTTTTTGAAAATAAGTGTGTAATGTGTGAAAGTTTTAAAACAAATCAAAGTTGATTAGCTTTCAGAAGTGAACTATAGACTCAAGTATACAAACATTATTCAAGAAATAACAAAAGAGTTTGAAAACAAGAACCAAACCTTAGAAATTAAATGGGTAACCCTGAAGAAAACACTTATTGATTCGGATAGAAAGGCATGTGATGAGGTTGTCTGCTGCCACTGCTGTCAAGACAATGGACAAGACTCAAAAGGAATGAAATCAGGAATACATATGAATACTCTAAGTAGAAAAGGCTATCAAAAACCTGAAATGTGGAAAGGCAGCTGGAGTAAATGATATTGAATCAGAAATGCTCAGATAACTTCCTTTGGAGGTATAGAAGTTGTACAGTGGTTACACTGCATAATTCAGAAGGCATGGTCAGAGAATAGAGAATAAGATGCCGATTATTGGACTAGAGCTCTCATAGTACCTATTTATAAAAAGGGAAATAAAACTAAATGTGCGAATTACAGAGGAATTTCTCTCCTGAGTGTTTTGATAAGATTTATGTAAGATACTTGAGAAACAGCTAAGAAAAATTGTGGAAGGGAAATGTGGATTCAGCCAGTAGAGATTGTAAGGATCAAATTTTCACTTTAAGACAAATATTGGAGAGGTCATGGGAATATAACAAGGATTGTATTTAACTTTTGTAGATCTGGAAAATGCATACTGCAGGGTGCCAAGAGAAAAGCTGTTTAAAATGCTTGTTATATGGCATAAATGGAATATCACATCTAGTAATACTTAATCTATATTTGAGTTGTAAGTTAGCACTTAGAATTGATGATGGTTTGATGTTAAATCAGATGGGAGACAAGAATGCACATTATGTCCACTGTCATTTATTATCTGTATGGATCACATTATGAATGAAAGCATTATTAAGCTAGATATCAAAATTAGAGATGTTATGGAGATGTATATGATGTTATACTTCTAAATATTTCCAGTACTAGTCTGCAGGATATCCTGACTAAATTTAGTAACTGCTGTAATAAATTTGGTATGAAAACCAGCAATAAAAAGACAAAGATAATGAAAATTGGAAAATTGAAAGACAGAATAGAGACTGTGAAAGGGTGCATGGTGGCCACGGAGTGGGAATGATGAACCAGGAAGGAGAGAGGGTTGTGGACTTTGCAGTAACGTTTGATCTGGCAATTGTGAACTCATTTTTCTACAAGAGGGAAGAACATTTGATAACATTTAGGAGTGGTAACAACAGTTCACATATTGACTACATTTTGACTAGAAGAAAACATCTTAAGGTTGTGACAAATTGTAAAGTAATTCCAACAGATCAAGTAGCACAGCAACACCGACTGCTGTGTACAGACTTTAAAATAAGATCGAAGATAAGAACCTCTTTGATGCCATGGGTTGAAGACAATTAAGTGGTTTTGCTTAAAAGAGGAGAGTGTGAGGAATCGTTTTAGGGAGAGGGTGTTAGAGAGGATTTTGGATGGACCGGAAAGTGTACAAGATTGGTGGAAACATAATTCAAAAGTAATCCTGAAAGTGTACAAGATTGGTGGAAACATAATTCAAAAGTAATCCTGAGCTGTGCAATCGAGGTGCTTGGTGGGACATCTGGAAAGATTAGAGAGCAGAAGGAGGGTTGGTGGTGGTGGAATAATAATGTACAAGTGGCAGTGACAGCTAAGAGGAAGGCAAAGCAGTAGTGGGATGAGTCAAGAGTGGAAGAGGACAGAGAGGTGTACAGAGAGAGAAAGCAAGAAGCCAAGAGAGTTGTGACACAGGCGAAGGCCATGGCATATCAAGATCTGTATGATCAATTAGAAACAAAGGAAGGACAGAGAAAAATTTACCAACTAGTGAAATGTAGAAATAAAGCAGCAAAGGACATCTTACATGTGAGGCAGATCAAAGACACTGAAGGAAGAGTATTATGGAGGGATGTGGACATAAGAAACAGATGGAAAATATACTTTGAGGGACTTTTGAATGAGGAAAATGCAAGGACTCACAGAGGAGATGGGCAGCCTTCTGAGGGGATGGTGCAGAACATCAGTAGAGTGGAAGTGACGGAGGCCATGAAGAGGATGAAGAATGGAAAATCGGTGGGCCCTGACAGAATTCCAGTGGAGGCATGGAAGGCACTGGGGGAAGAGAGAATTGACCTGCTGTAGGACCTGTTCATGAAAGTTTGCCAACAGGAAAATATACCCGAGGAATGGAAGGAGAGTACTCTTGTCCCCATCTACAAGGGTAAAGGGAATGCACAAGACTGTAAAAATTACAGAGGAATAAAGTTGGTGTCCCACACAATGAAAATCCTAGAAAAGGTTCTTGATGGAAGATTGAGGAAGGAGATTGAGATTGTAAAGGAACAATTTGGCTTCATGCCTGGTAGATCAACAACAGATGCTATCTTTGGGTTACGGCAGATGATTGAAAAGTATCGAGAGAAACAAAGGGAGCTACATCTGGCATTTATTGATCTGGAGAAAGCATACGATAGAGTGCAAAGGCAAGAAGTCTGGAGGTGTCTGAGGGAGAAGACGGTTCCGGAGAAATATGTCAGGTTGGTGCAGGAGATGTACAGAAATGTGAAGACAAGTGTTCGGACCTGTCTGGGACAGACAGAAAGTTTTCAAGTAACAGTTGGCTTGCATCAAGGGTCAGCATTAAGTCCATTTCTGTTTAACATTGTGATGGAGGTGGTGACAGAGAAGGTGAGAGAAGATGCATGCGCCTTGGACAATGTTGTATGCAGATGACATCTTGCTGTGTGCAGATTCAAGAGAAGAAGCGGGAACTAAACTGGAAAGATAGAGAAAAGTACTGGAAGAGAGGGGTATGAGGCTGTGCAGAAGTAAGACAGAGTATATGTGTTGCGCAGTGGACAGGAGACAGATCTGGAGCTGGAAGGAAATGTCATCAGGAAGGTGAGAGACTTTAGATACTTAGGTTCAACAGTGGAAGAAGATGGAGGAGCTGAGAAGGAAGTGGGATGCAGGATACAAGCGGGTTGGAGGAACTGGAGGGAGATGGCTGGAGTGTTATGCGATAAGAGGGTGCCGATCAATCTGAAAGGCAAAATCTATAGGACAGTAGTGAGGCCAGCTATGACATATGCTATAGAAACTGTGGCCCTGAGGAAAAATAACATCAGCAGGATGGAAGTAGCAGAGATGAGAATGCTTAGGTGGATGTGCAGTGTGACCAGAAAGGATTGTCTGAGAAATGACTATGTCAGGGGAACAGTGAAAGTTATGAACTTAGGAGCGAAAATACAGGAGGCAAGGTTGAGAAGGTTTGGTCATGTGATGAGGAGGGAGGACGAATATGTGGGAAGAAGGGTCATGCAGATGGATGTGCAAGGAAGGCAGAAGTGTGGGCGGCCAAAGAAGAGATGGAGGGAGCTGGTAGAAGAGGACTTGAGGATGAAGAACTTGGATGTGGTGACAGCCCAAGACAGGAAGGTGTGGAGGAGACTCATCATCAACAGTGACCCAACTTAAGTGGGAGAAACTGCAGAAGAAGAAGAAGAATGAAAATTGGCTGAAATATTGAAAACATTAACTGTATCCTGAATCGAGAACCTATAGGACAAGTAAAACATTTCACTTGTCACATTTCATTGGCAGAAAAAAGTCACAGAGGAAGACAAAGCTCTAGGTAGATTGATACAGTAAATAGTGCCTTAGACAGAAGTATAAAGTCTGATGATATTGGAGTCTTGACAGAGAACAGATTAATTTGGAGGAAAATTGTTGATAGGAAGATAGTAATGATGTAACTTTTTCATGTAGTATTATCACAATATAATCTACATCCCTGGAGGGTTGTTGTTGTTATGATGATGTTCCATTGAGTCGTTTTTAGACTTCTGGTGATTCTATGAATATATGCTCTCCATTCAGATCTGTCCCTAGCCATATCTTTCAGAATTTACAGGTGCATTCCAGTTGCTTCTTTAACTCCTTCCACCCATCTAATTCTTGGTCTTCTCCTGCTTCCATCAACTTCAGCATGCATCGTCATCTTCTCCAGACTGTCATTTGCTCGCATAATATGTCCAAAGTATGACAATTTTTGCTTGATGATCATAGCTTCAAGGGAGCAATCTGGCGTTATTCTGTCTATCACTGATTATTGGTTAGCTTTGCAGGCCATGGTATTCTTTGTAAGCATCTCCAAACCCATAATTCAAATGCATCTATTTTCCTTCTCTCACTCTTTCTCAGAGTCTAACTTTCACATCCATACAGTACCACAGGGAATACCATTGCTTTCACAATTCTGATTTTTGTTGTGAGGTTAATAGCCTTATCTTTAAAGATCTTTCTTAAATTTGTCATTGCTTTCCTTCTGAGTAATAATCTTCTTCTAAATTAATTAAAAAAAAAAAAATTCCAGAGCTTGTGAAGAACTATTTCCGTAAAAGGGATAATTCAGTCCAGACTTTCGAACTTTCCATGTTTCCACAATCTAGCAGGGTTTTGAACTTTCTTTGTATAAGTATTCTATGAAATTATTACTTTTATGGAAAACCTTAATTTTCTTCCCATGGATTTGATGTCTGCTGACGATAGCATGTTCTGCAAGTTCTAGTTGTTCTGTTTCATGGACTTCTTTAGGTTCCAAGTCTCACATCCATAATAAATCACTGTTGGAAAAACAGCTACATCCAGAATCCTCAACTTTGTTCCTGTGGAGATAGATCCATCCTTCCAGATTTTAGACAAGTCTCTGATCTTCCTAATCTTCTAATGTATTTGGAACAGCAACTCTCGTCATTAATAATGGATTCCATGCACTCAAACTTGCTGATGTCCTCAATTCTTTTTCCATTAAGGTACACTTGTTTCTCTGGAATTTCCCAGTCTATATTTCCTTTGAGAATCATAATCTTTTGTCTTGCTAGGATTGAGCTGAAGTCCTCTGTTTTTAGTGATCTCATTAACTTTGTCAAGGATTTGACCTAGTTCTTTCTTGTCATCACAGAGGACTTTGTATCATCAGAGTACCTCAAATTACTGATCAATCTCTCATCCATCCATCTGTTCATTGGACATCAACAGATGCTGTATGGTCACGCAGATGCTTGGTGATGTGCCACATGGCCCTGTTGTGTGCTTTTCTGGAGGCTTTAACTATTTGAAGATCAATCACTCCAGACACCATCCGTCCATTTCACTAATCTCAACCCCTTCCTCTTTTTACAGGAACTTTATCTTCTATTACTGTTCTGAGAAGTCCTCTTTCCATTCTATCAATGTGCCCAAAGTATTTAAACTTCCTTCTGTCAGAAGACAGTTCTTCACATTAATAATGAATCCAAGGTATTTGAACTTGCTGTCTTCCTCAATTCTTTCTCCATTAAGGTGCATTTGTTTCTCAGGAGCTTCCCTGTTTGTATTTTCTTTGAGAACCATAATCTTTGTCTTGCTAGGATTGAGGAAGTCAGCAAGTTCGAGTACTTGTTGTTCCTTGTCATTATAGAGGAGTACTGTATCATCAGCATACCTCAGATTACTGATTAATATACAACCTATCCTTATTCCTGTGTTAGGTTTATCCAATGCTACATGCATGTTGTCCTCAGCATAAATAATAAACAGGTCAGGAGAAAGTAGACATCTTTGCTTTAACTCCCTTTCCAACTTGAAGCCAATCAGTAAATCCAACACCTCTTCTTACTGTGGCTTCTTGCTCACTGTACAAGTTAACAATCAACCTGATAATTTGTTGAGGAAGACCTATTATTCTCATTACCTTTTACAATTTCATATGCTGAACACAATCAAAGTTTAGTGTAGTCTATGAAACACATTACCATACATAGTCTAATTTCTTTATACTTTTCAGTGATCTGTTGAAGCAAAGGATCTGATCTCTGAATAAGGAAACTTATTCCTTAGGCATCTCTGCCTTAACTTTGGCCTCAATCCTATTTAGAATGATCTTTAATGAAATCTTGCCTGCCTGAGATGTTCCTGTCTCTCATATCTTTGTAATCAATCTATGAAACATTGTTATTCCTCCATCCCCTTTGGCTCCTAATTAACTCTGCTGGGATTCCATCTGCATCTGGGGCCTTATTGTTTTTAAGCTGTTTTACTGCTCTTTCAACTAGTCACCCGCCAGCCTAATGGAACCTTGGTTTTCTCAGTTTACAGAAAACCCACCCATACAGGCAGATACATTTACCAACAATCCCCCTCCCCTCACAACAATATGGAGTAGTGAAAACACTATACAACAGGGCTAAACTAATCTGTTCAAACAACTTGGCCCTAAACACTGAACTAAATAACATCCTCAACACTTACTCAGCCAATGGCTACCCCCCCCCCCCCCCAAAAAAAATCCAAAAAATATTAGAACCTACAAACCACAGATCCCCCCCCCCCCTCCACAACAAGGATTACTCTAAATCCATCACCATTCCCTACATCCGAGGCACCTCAGAAAAGATTACCAAAATCTTAAAAAAGCATGACCTGACCTCCTGTTATAAACCTTACAGAAAATTGGCATCCCTTATCTGCTCCACTAAAGACCAACCACTTCCCCTAGACCTACCTGGTGTACACCAGGTCCCTTGCAGTTGTAAACTGTCTTACTTTGGCCAAACAGGCAGGACAGCAAATATCAGAATTTCTGAACACAAGGACTACATCCGGTTTCACAAGTACAGCCATTCTGGTCTTGCAGACCATGCTCTGGATACACGCCACAGAATATGGTGGAAAAAAGCTACAGTAATACACCGTAGCAAATACAAATTTGAAAGATTATTTATGGAATCAGCCTCAGCACTAAGAAATTCTCCAAACCTCAACAAATTTGGTTGTATGCGACTGCCCCAAATTTGGGAGGCTTATATCAGCAGACCTTCAGCCCAACGGCCAAGAACACCTACTTAGCCCGCTAGAGGGCACCATCAGGACTTTTAGGAGAACAATAGCTTCATCTCTTCATTCCCAGTTACTGTGTTGTAGTGCCTACGTGCACGTACCTTTTTTTGTAAGTTCCTTTAGAAGATGGCAACGTGACGTTGCCGAAATATCGGAAAGTATTTATTAAAGTATAATTTAATTTATATCCTTAGCTACGTTGTTCAATTCCTTAAGTGTTTTAATAATTTTAATAACTGCTCTTTCAACCTAATGATTTGGTCTATTTAATGTATTTAAAACAGAACTATATTGTAAGGAAATAATTTAATATTAACCAAGTTAATAGTAAGCCAGTAAACTGTTCACCCTCGATCTGTCACTCATTATTAATAATAGAGAACACTGCTGAGATTACTATTCAGTTTGACAATGAGTGAGTCATCCAAGTGTGAATTACATCCTAAAACTTGTAACCGACCGTGCTAAAAATACTGTCTACTAATACTGAACCAATTTGCAAATCTTACTTTATTGTGAAATACTGCATTGGAACAAAATTTCATTCTTGATGTTTTATTTTAAACTTTGACAAAATTCTCCATTTTTTTTTTTTTTTTTCAATCTTGATTTAAAAAATAATCCAGTTGCATCTAGTAATTAGAGAATTCATCATCATCATCAAATTCCTGATATATACCCTCAAGGGGGTGTACAGGATATGATAGTACTACATGAAAAAAATTTACATCATTACTAACCTCCTATCTACAATTCTCCTCCAAATCAGTCTGTTACATGTCAAGACTCCAATTTTATCAGTTCTTATATTTCTGTCTTCTAAGACACGTTTCACTGTATCAATCCACCTATATCTTGGTCTTCCTCTGGGTCTTTTTCCTGCCAACCTAGCAAAGAACACTTGTTTTGCTAATCTTTCCTCTTCCATTCTGTTTAAGTGACCATACCACCTGAGATTAGGTCTGCTAATGCATTCCTGGATGCTGACATTGTCAAGTTCTTTCCTAATATCCTCGTTTTTAATATGGTATTGCCATTGATGCCATCTGTTCAAGCTCCTAATCTTTCTCAGGACTCTCATATCTGCCGTCTCTAGTCTTTGGTCAAGTGTTTTACTTCTGACCCAGCTCTCAGATCCATAAGTTAAAATTGGCTTGAATACTGTCTTGTATACAGCTAATTTAGTGTTTTGGCTTATTTCTCTCTTAATCCATATAAATTTCAGTTGACTTCCTACCATACCAGCTTTGTTGATTCTGTTGTCTATTTCTATATTTAATTTATCATCTTCTTCTCTAAAAATCGTGCCTAAGTAGCTGAAATGTTTTACTTGTTCTATAGCTTCTCCATTCACAATGTAGTTGATATTTTCATTGTCTTTGTCTTTTTAATGCTGACCTTCATACCATATCTATTACAACAGTTATTCAATTTAGTCAGGGAATCTTGCTGACTTGTAGCGGATTTATTTAGAAGTATAACATCATCTGTATAAAGCAAAGAGTTGAGATTAACATCTCCAATTTTGATATCAGGTTTAATACCACTTTCCTTCATAATGTGATCCATATAGATAATGAATAACAGAGGGGATAATGTACATCCTTGTCTGACACCAGATTTAACATTAAACCCCCTTTCTGTAATTCCTTCAATTCCAACTGCTGACTTACAACTCAAATAAAGACTAAGTATTGCTTGATATAATGTCCCATTGACACCATATAACTGTAGTGTTTTGAATAGCTTCTCTCTTGGCACCTTGTCATATACGTTTTCCAGATCTACAGAACTTAAATACAGATCTTTGTTATATTCCCATGATTTCTCAACTATCTGTCGTAAAGTGAAAATCTGATCCTGACAACCTCTATTTGGCCTGAATCCAGCTTATTCTTCACCAAGCTTCTCTTTCACAATCCTTCTCAACTGTTTCTCAAGTATACTTGCATATATCTTACCAGGAACACTCAGTAATGAAATACCTCTGTAATTCTCACATTCAGTTTTATTTCCCTTTTTATATATGGGTACTGTGAGAGCTCTACCCAATCATCTGGAATTCATCCCTCTGTCCAGGCCTTCTTAACTATGCAGTGCAGCCATTGTAAGACTTTTATACCTCTATACTTGAGCATTTCTAGTAAAATATCATCTACTCCTGCTGCCTTTTCACAATTCAGATTTTGATTTCAGGATTTGAAATTTTTCTACTTCAAGTATGGATATGTATTCCTGACTGCATGCCTGGTCAGTGTTTTTTACCACTGTGATGTCATCACTGCTAGTTTCATTTAGAATTTTTCTAAGTAATTTCTCCATACTTCAAGGATATCTTTTTCTCCTGTTTTCATGTCACCTTTATGATCTCTAATTCCTTTTACAGCACTCTTTCCTCCATTTCTGAGCTTGTTCAACAACCTCCAGAATATCTTGCCACCTTCTTGATATTTATTTTCTATTATTTATTTATTAATTAGAGAATTATATTTTTATAAATACAAAAACTGCAGTTTAGGGAAGTGATTCTAATATGTACCTGCATCAAGCTTGGTTGCTGTGACATCAGTGATGCATTTAACACTATGACATAAGCAAACTTCAGGATTATTAATACCATTGGCTACAAAGAAATTGAAAGTTTATTTTCCACTTGGTTAGAGTATAATAAATTTAGTTTAATCCTTTATCCAAGTGTGAGCAAACAAAGTTTGCGCCTGAAAGTATCTTCAGGACTGGGTTAAGGTGGTACACACCAGGGCAACTCGTTGCAAAGGTGGAGCAAGCTACCAACACTCCTATCCTAGTATCTCCTATAATGCAAAACACATCTCCTTGCGGATATGTCTATTGTTATGCATTAAGGGAAGGACCACTACCCAGACCGGTTTCGACCTTTATTGAGGTCTCTTCAGTGGGAGCCAGGCCCAAGTCGAGATATCAGGCAGAAGCATTTGCAGGTCATCTCCACCTATAGGAATTGCCAGTTGGTGTGCCACTAGCTTGCTCCACCTTTGCAACGAGTTGCCCTGGTGTGTACCACCTTAACCCAGTCCTGAAGATACTTTCAGGCGCAAACTTTGTTTGCTCACACTTGGATAAAGGATTAAACTAAATTTATTATACTCTAACCAAGTGGAAAATAAACTTTCAACATCTTTCTCTAAATCCAGAGTAATTTATTAAAAAAGGGTGGCACACCAACTGGCAATTCCTATAGGTGGAGATGACCTGCAAATGCTTCTGCCTGATATCTCGACTTGGGCCTGGCTCCCACTGAAGAGACCTCAATAAAGGTCGAAACCGGTCTGGGTAGTGGTCCTTCCCTTAATGCATAACAATAGACATATCCGCAAGGAGATGTGTTTTGCATTATAGGAGATACTAGGATAGGAGTGTTGGTAGCTTGCTCCACCTTTGCAACGAGTTGCCCTGGTGTGTACCACCTTAACCCAGTCCTGAAGATACTTTCAGGCGCAAACTTTGTTTGCTCACACTTGGATAAAGGATTAAACTAAATTTATTATACTCTAACCAAGTGGAAAATAAACTTTCAACATCTTTCTCTAAATCCAGAGTAATTTATTAAAAAAGGGTGGCACACCAACTGGCAATTCCTATAGGTGGAGATGACCTGCAAATGCTTCTGCCTGATATCTCGACTTGGGCCTGGCTCCCACTGAAGAGACCTCAATAAAGGTCGAAACCGGTCTGGGTAGTGGTCCTTCCCTTAATGCATAACAATAGACATATCCGCAAGGAGATGTGTTTTGCATTATAGGAGATACTAGGATAGGAGTGTTGGTAGCTTGCTCCACCTTTGCAACGAGTTGCCCTGGTGTGTACCACCTTAACCCAGTCCTGAAGATACTTTCAGGCGCAAACTTTGTTTGCTCACACTTGGATAAAGGATTAAACTAAATTTATTATACTCTAACCAAGTGGAAAATAAACTTTCAACATCTTTCTCTAAATCCAGAGTAATTTATTAAAAAAGGGTGGCACACCAACTGGCAATTCCTATAGGTGGAGATGACCTGCAAATGCTTCTGCCTGATATCTCGACTTGGGCCTGGCTCCCACTGAAGAGACCTCAATAAAGGTCGAAACCGGTCTGGGTAGTGGTCCTTCCCTTAATGCATAACAATAGACATATCCGCAAGGAGATGTGTTTTGCATTATAGGAGATACTAGGATAGGAGTGTTGGTAGCTTGCTCCACCTTTGCAACGAGTTGCCCTGGTGTGTACCACCTTAACCCAGTCCTGAAGATACTTTCAGGCGCAAACTTTGTTTGCTCACACTTGGATAAAGGATTAAACTAAATTTATTATACATTGGCTACAAGTATGCTAAATGAAATTCCTCCTGCTTATCAGCAAATAAAACTGAAGTGCTGTGCTTGTTGTTCATTTAATACTAAGACAGTGGAAGGCAGGAAATGTAGATTGGATGTTAATGAGAATAGACTGTCAGGTGGTAGATATAGTAGCATTCAGAGAAAAATCTGATAAGCCAAACTAATCTTTAAGCACATACCTTATGATGTTCTTTTAGCAGTTTCTCTAATAGAGAAAAGCACATTTCCAAAACATGCAGATAAATATTCTTTTATTGTAATTTTATATGCTAAAAACAGACTATTATTGATAGTTTTTTCATTTGCTACACTATTTGTGTAAACCAATAACCCAGCAGATTTTACTTTACTATCAGAATATTAGCTGCTCACTGAAATTGGCAAGGTTTTCTCTTTCTCAATTTTTTTAGGAATTAATGATGAAAGGTTATTTAAAAAAGAGGTAAGAAAAATACAGGCATTTGATATGTGTAACTGGAGAAAAAATAAGGGATACATTTCGAAAGTAGACAGGGAAAAACACAGATTAAATAGTCCTTACTCCCAAAATTTGCGTACTTAAATTTTTTGATGCAAAAAATTAATTTAAGAAGTATATTGATATTAATAATGCCATGAATGTTTTTACGTATGTATATATTATTCCTTTTGTACCCTTTTTTGTAGCTACACACATGTGTACATTGTCAATTTTTTTAATATCATGTGAGCTTTAAATTAATACCAAAATTATAAAAATAAATAAATAGAACAGCAATGCACACACACACATAGAAAATAACATGTGACTGAAACTTATTTTCAGCAATCAAAATAAACGTATGGTTTTTTTCAGTTAACATAATAAGAGGCATAAACACATTTTCAGCAGATATAAATAAATTACTAGTTGTTTTTCAAAAGCTTTTTAGAATAGCATGATCCATACATAAAGTGGAATGTGGCAGATTTTTTATTTTCAGACCAAAACTTTACTATACTAAAAACGAAATAGTATAATGTTTAACACCAAAATCTAATCCAAGTAAAAAATATTTCAACTTATTGTAGTATAGTGTAATTGGAAGAATGCTTCTAATATATGGATGGAAATGAAAAACAAATCATCTTAAAAAAAAAAAAAATTGAAAGTTGCATTTATCAGTCTGCCCTTTAACAACCTACATACACAAAACAAACCAATCATAATTGGTATTAGGGACATTGTATCTCTGGTGGTGAACCACAAAACTAGGCTGCTCCAATATTTGTAATTTGGTTATATGAGATAGTCCATAAGTTTGAAGTAAAAAGCCTTTGGCCAGTATGCCTTACCTGTAATTGCATGCCCACTGAGACCTGGAACTCAAGATGTAGTTCACAAATTGAAAGTTATCCAGAGAAGAATGGGGAGGAATATGTGCAGTTTGACACTTAACGACAGTATACCCTCCTATTTGATAAGATTGAGAACATATGTACAGTACATGGTTAAGTACATTATGTATGCATAATGGAAATGGTGTGGTACACATTGCAAGATATAACAACACAAGATGGACTCTAAATTATTAACAGAATATAGGAATACCTTATATAGCGCAGTTAATTGGTTCCAAGAAGCATCCGCGCTATTCAAAACCGCGTTGTTCGAGGTCTATTTATAAAGATTTTCAATTTAGTTTGTTTATTTCAAAAATTTAGGATAATAAAAATGTTTAAAGATGAAAATTTTTTTTTTATTTTTATTAACTAAATAACAAATAAAATCCTTTTAAACTGATAGAAAAGTTGTAGAAAACAAAACACATATTGCTTCAATTTTAGCATACAGTAATTTACTTTTTACTAAAGTAATGTTCATTGAACCATCCTTGTCTTCTTTGTCTCTTCAAGTACTAGATCTCTGTAGCATTTGATGGCATTATTGAGACTTTGTCTTACTTTGATGCTTCTTTCCAAATTCGGGTCGGCATTTATGAGAAAGTCGGAAGCTTTGTCGATTTTTCTCACAAAAGTTGAAAGGTTAGCAAAGGAAAATTCTTCATCCATGACATCAGTGGGGTCATCTTCGTCTTCTTCTGCTTCATAGGCTTGTTGTTGTTCCAACTCCATAAGGATTTCATCATCCAGATCACTTGAATGAAAATCAATACATTCGTTCACATTGTTGCAATCTAAACTTATAAAACCAAGACATTAAAAATTATTATCTTGGTTTTTGCCCATCTGCACAATTTCTGTTGAGATTTCCTCTTTCTGTGTTGTAAAGGCAACAAAGTCCTTTGAATAATGCAGCAAGATATTATGCCATACAGCTCTCATGTTGCTTTGAGTCACCTCTTGCCAAGATTCATAAATATTTTGAATGGCATCTTTTATGTTAATTTTCTTCCAAAATTCACTCTAAGTCCAAGAATCTTCTTCTGCTGCAGCTTTAATAGCTTGAGCAAACGTTCATCTTAAATAGTAAGCCTTGAAAGTGGAGATAACGCTTGATCCATTGGCTGCAGAATTGATGTTGTGTTTGGAGGGAAAAAATGAATCTTGACATTTTCATCTAAGTTAGTCAATAGAGTTAGATGGCCTGGCGCATTGTCTAATAAAAGCAAAATTTTGAAAGGAATATCATTTTTTTACAATAGCTTTTAACTTCAGGGCAAAAAAAAACAAGTTTTAAACCAGTCTCCGAAAATTGAATGAGTCACCCACGCTTTTTTATTCGTACGCCAATGAACAGGTAAATTTTCTTTGTAAAGCCCTTAAGAGCTCTTGGGTTTTCTGCTCTGTACACTAACAGTGGCTTCAAGTTTAAATCACCTGATGCATTATCTCCTAGTAAAAGTGTCAATTGGTCTTTTGACACTTTATACCCAGCTTGTGTTTTTTCCTTCTCTGCTAGAAATGTGCGCAATGGCATTCTTTTCCAGAACAAGCCAGTCTCGTTAGCATTAAAAATTTGATCATCTGTGTAGCCTTCTTTCTCAATAAGCTCCTTCAATTCATTGGGAAATAATTCTGCAGTTTTAGTGTCAGCACTTGCGCTTTCACCTTGGATTCTTACGTTATGGAGTCCCATACACTTTTTGAAATTGTAGAACCACTTGCAACTTGCTGTAAAAGTTTCACTGGTTGTACCTCCTTCATTTTCGGTTTCATCTTCTTTTATTTTGTCATATAGACTTGTTGCTTTTGCCTGGATTATCATTTGACTCAAAGGAATCTTTTTCTGATTACAATCTTCAATCCAGATCATTAGAAGGCGTTCCATATTTTCCATTGTAGAAGATCGATTTCTTGTGATCACTTTTGACATATAAGAAGCGGTGCTCATTCCATGTTGTTTAATCTTTTCTTTGCTCTGAATAATTGTTTGTACAGATGATTCATTCATTGAATTCTCACGTGCTATTTGAGCAAACAAGCGCCATTCTCATGACATTTTATAATTTCAAGTTTCTTCTCTAATGTCAACCACCTGCGTTTTTTTGTTACTCCAACAGTGTCTTCTTTGTTTTGTTTCTTTTCACTCATACTTAAATAATAAAAAAATTTTAAATACTAATATTAACGTAAATAATAAAATGCTGCGGGGAAAGAACGTGTCTGCGTGAGAGCCAATCGAATAATTACTGGCTCTCGACTGTCACTTGCGGTGCTTGGGAGTCGCCAGTCAGTGTTGACAATGTCAGTGTAATAATGATAAGTGTAATAATAAAAACCACGTTGTTCAAAACCGCGCTATACAAGGTATTCCCCTACTCCCATGGATGGCAGAAGGCCAGAAAAAGACATCAGTATGAAATCGTTAGGATTACTGAGATGCAATTGATAAGAAAAGCTGACAAGAGAATGGGATGGAGGAGAGAGACCTTTGTTCAGCAGTGGACTGATCTAGGTTGAAAAAAAAAATTTGTTTCTTCAATGCAAAGTATATTAGAATGGAGATTTGAAAATGCAGGTTTCAAATTTCCATTTGTCAGAATTGATATTATAACCTCAGAATGTTTGCTATATTGCTATATTTTCTCTGCCAGATTATTTCAGTGAGTAGAGTAGGTGCCTTCCCTTGATGAGTCTTTGGACTCCTTGGAGGTGTCATGTAATAGTAATATTATTATATCCCAACGTTTTACATAAATCTTTTTTTACTAATTTTTCAGATGCAATTTGTTTCCTTTTCCATTGCTAAAACTGATTCAGAATCTGATTCATATGGCCAAAGATTTGTGCATATATACACATTGATTGTATCACAAACTAAAACTTTTTTTTTAAATTTTGCAGGAGAAATTGTAAGGGTAATCCCCATTGTCTTGTTGGTTTAGGGGAAAGAGGATGGATGCAGGATATTGCTGATGAAGACTGGCATGAAATTGATGATCCAAATTCAGAAAGGAGACCTCAGGTTTGAGTTTCATTTTTAATGCTATATTATATGATTTGATGTAGATTTAAAATATTTTAAACATATTTTGATATTAAAATGTTAAACTGGAATGTTACTGTTTTTTTTTTTTTTTAATTGTTAGTAATATGTAATTCCTAAGAGTATCCACTAGTTTATGGAAACTCATATTGATTACCATTTGTAAAATTCATAATTATTAAAAAAATTAAATAAAAATTACTGTATTATGACATACTTAACTTCTTTATGCAATAAAGAGAAGCACAATACTTATGGTATTTATTTATCTTAATTTTCAAAATATTTAGTATTCCATATTAAATGAAAAGCAATTTTATAATAATGTGTGTTATGTATGGTTCGTTATCGCCATACTAAATATAGTTTTAGGTCTGCATTACTCTCAACAGTTCTAAGTCCTGACCAAAGCCTACAGAGGAGAGTGCTGATTTCTTTCTTCTTTCAATAATATACCATCACCCATTGTGCTTGATGTATGCTGAATTCATTTTACCTTATGTTTTCGATGAAACACTTACTGAGACTTACAACAGGGCCAGACTTATGAAGGTTTTCAAGAGATAGACACATTTCCTTAAGAATGATGTATACTTTTACAAAGAAACAGTATACTATTGTATGCAGTGTACTGTATAATATAGTATATGTTTCTTTCTTTGTAGAAGAAAGAAAAAAAACGTATATTATAGTTATGATTTTTTTTTTCATCATATTGGCCAAATTTTATTATTATAGTGAATTTTCATTATAATTTGATATCATGTTAATTAATTAATTTCCGTGTGATGGTACAGTAGCCATGAGTCCCCTTTATGCGGTGGTATAGCACCATCTAGTCCCCCCCCCATTTTATCCGGGCTCTGGAACCGGCATAGTTGCCAAATCAGGCCTATGGCTGGGTCAGTATTCCTGCCTGTAATCCATGTGTGTGTGTGTGTGTTCGTTCACTGGACTGGTTCCTGCTTGCGGGATGAAAAACCTCACATAAACTGGCTGAAAAAATCCTGCTGTCCACGCCCAATACCGCGAGGAGCTTAAGGATCTTCTTGGCTATGGCTGAAGAAGATCCTTAAGCTCCTCGCGTCGTTGATGGGAATTGAACCTAGGACACTCCTTCCCCAGGCATATGGTTGCGAAGTGCAAAGCCACTCAGACAATATCATGTTGGTAGATAACTAATATAAAATGTTAGTTTTATATTACAGCTTACTTGCATGCGTTGCTGTTATTTTTCCTCTTTTTTTTTTCTTCTTTTTTTTTATTCTCTCCAAGTTTTTCTAGATAGTTGTCAACTTTTTCTAATTCCCCAGTTGTCTAACTTCTCTCTGACCTAGAAATTTCATGTGCCAAATTATTTTCATTGTCAACTTTGGTATTATGATTATTGATGATGTAATGTTTTTTGTTCAGGGGAGGGCAAAGGTTCTTATCATCAGCATCAACATTAGCATTTGCACTTGCATGCTCTGTTGTTCATATGGATGTTTGGCATCATTTTACTTGCTACCTTTAATTATCAATATATTTATGAGTATATTTGCTAATATATTTGTAATATATGATTGTGATTATATATTAAACATACATTAATTAATCTAAGAAAACATTTAATAAAAATCCCTCTTACAGAAGCTATAATCCATCCTTTATGAAAAAAGGCAGTGAACAGAGAGGTATTTTCAATGTTAACATAATGTTCCAATATGGAAGCATTATACTTTGCCTTGTATTTGTAGAAAATTCACTTGCAGTAGTAATTTGTTACTTTTTGATAGAAGCAAATCTTCTACTCACTCAGAATTTCATTGAAAGTCATAGCGTTCTTTTACTTTATCTTTATACTATCATATTTTATTTTTGATATCACAAGAAGTAGTATGAGCGATTATGTTCTCTCTCTCTCAAATATATTTTTCCTTTTCTTTTTTTTGATAAATGATTACCAGATATAGGATAAAAATGATATCATGTTGTAAAGAAAAATATATACAAAGTTTAAAAAAAATCAGAGTTGAGCAGTTTTCAGAGGTTCAGTGTAGACTCCAGCATACAAATGTTATTAGAGAAAAACTGAGTTTGAAAATAAAAACAGAAACTAAACTTTTAGAGACCCACTGGCAAAAAAAGAACATGATTGATTTTAGTGCAGGAAGTATGCAGCAAAGAGTTGGCTGCAAAGATAGAAAAATCAACATTTCATGGTAGACTTAAGAAATTAAATAGGCAATCCTGAAAAAAAAAATCATGTTTGAAGTAGGCTGAAAAGTAGGTTAGAAGGCACCCTGAAAAATTACAGACAAAAGTTCAAAAAATCCCAACTATGTGTAAAATTAGCTTAACTAATGATGGGAAGAGTTTGGAAAGAAATAAATATCTTGAAGGTGGCAAATTTCTTTGGAGACTATTGTAAAAGCTAACAAATGAAGGAAAGAGTACTGTAAAGGAATCAGGAAATCAGTGAAGATGAAGGTGATAAAAACTGTAGACATATTTTGGATGTCTGAAGTAAGTACTTTGAATTATTATTAAATGAAACAGCTATTAATCAGTACAAGAACTAGAAGTAGAAAAAAGTCATCAGGAAACCTGAAATTGGAAATGACAGTTGGAGTAGTGATATTGAATCTGAAATGCTTCAAATATGGAAGCATAAAATTTTTTTTATGGTGGTTACACTACATAATTCTTAGGGCACAGCCTGGAGGTCAAATTCTGAATGATTGGAGTATAGCTTTAATAGTTCTTATCTATAAAATGGAAATAAAATTGAATGCGAGAATTACAGAGAATTTTTCTACTCAGTGTTTGTATTAAGATTCGTGCAGGCATACTTGAAGATGGTAAGAAAAATTCTGGAAGAGAAAACTGTTCAGGCCACATTAGATATGTCAGATCAGATTTTTACTTTAAGACAAATAGCTGATCATGGAAGTATCACATCATCATCATCAAATTCCTGCCATGTACCCCCAAGGAGTGTACAGGATATGATAGTACTACATGAAAAAAATTACATCATTACTAACTTCCTATCTACAATTTTCCTCCAAATCAGTCTGTTACTTGTCAAGACTCCAACATTATCAGATCTTATATTTCTATCATCTAAGGCTATTTGTACCGTATCAATCCACCTATATCTTGGTCTTCCTCTGGGTTGTTTTGCTGCCAACCTGGCAGAGAACACTTGTTTTGCTAATCTTTCCTTGCCCATTCTGTTTAAGTGACCATACCACCTGAGATTAGCTCTGTTAACGCATTCCTGGATGTCGGCAATCTCAAGTTCTTTCCTAATATCCTCATTTTTAATATGATATTGCCATTGATGCCATCTGTTCATGCCACTAATCTTTCTCAGGACTCTCATATCTGCGGTCTTTAGTCTTTGATCAAGTGTTTTACTTCTGACCCGGCTCTCAGATCCATAAGTTAAAATGGTTTGAACACTGTCTTGTATACATTTAGTGTTCCGACTAATTTCTCTCTTATTCCATATGAATTTATTCAATTGACTTCCCACCATACCAGCTTTGCTAATTCTGTTGTCTATTTCTATATTTAATTTACCATCTTCAGTAAAAATCGTGCCTAAGTAGCTGAAATGTTTTACTTGTTCCACAGGTTCTCCATTCACAACACAGTTGACATTTTCAATGATTCTGCCTATTTTCATTGTCTTTGTCTTTTTATTGCTGACCTTCATACCACATCTATTACAACAGTTATACAATTTAGTCAGAGAATCTTTGCAGACTTGTAGCGGATTTATTTAGAAGTATAACATCATCCACATAAAGCAAAGAGCTGACATTAACATCTCCAGTTTTGATATCATGTTTAATATCACTTTTCTTCATAATGTGATCCATACAGATAATGAATAACAGAGGGGATAATGTACATCCTTGTCTCACACCAGATTTAACATTAAACCATGTACTTCCTTCAATTCTAACTGCTGACTTACAACTCAAATAAAGACTAAGTATTGCTTGATATATTGCCCCTTTGACACCATATAACTGTAGCGTACTGAATAGCTTCTCTCTCTTGGTACTTTGTCATATGCCTTTTCCAAATCGACAAATCTTAAATACAGATCTTTATTATATTCCTATGCTTTCTCAACTATTTGTCGTAAAGTGAAGATCTGATCTTCACCCAGCTTTTCTTCCACAATTCTTCTTAACAGTTTCTCAAGTATACTTGCATAGATCTTGCCAGGAACACTCAGTAGGGAAATACCTCTGTAATTCTCACATTCAGTTTTGTTTCCCTTTTTATATATGGGTACTATGAGAGCTCTACTCCAATCATCGGGAATTCGTCCCTCTGTTCAGGCTTTCTGAACTATGCGGGTGCAGCCACTGTAAAACTTTTATACCACCATACTTCAGCATTTCTGGTCGAATATCATCTACTCCTGCTGCCTTTCCACATTTCAAGCCTTTGATGGCTTTTTCTACTTCAAGTATGGATATGTATTCCAGACTCTTTGCCTGATCAGTGTTTTTTATCACTGTGCTGTGATCACTGCTTGTTTCATTTTGCAGTTTTTCAAAGTAATTACTCCATACTTCAAGGATATCTTTATCTCCCGTTTTCATGTCACCTTTTTATCTCTAACTCCTTTTACAGCACTCTTTCCTCCATTCCTAAGCTACTTTAACAACCTCCAGAATATTTTGCCACCTTCTTGATATTTATTTTCTATATTCTGGCCAAAGTCCTCCCATGACTTTTGTTTAACTAGTTTTACACACTGTATAGCATTCTTGCATTTGTCTCTGTATTCTCTAAGAGCACAAGCTGACTTATTTGCCAGGAACGTTTGATATGCTTTCTTCTTTTCCTTCACTGCCTCTTTAACTTCCTGTGTCCACCATGGAGTTCTGATTTTTCTATCCTTGCAGACAAATTCACCACATGCCTCTCTAGCTGAATCAATCAGGGCTTTCTTCAAGGCTTGCCACTGAATCTCCAAGGTTTGATTCCTGTCTCAAACTCTTTCATTTTTTCTTCAATAATCTTTGTGTATTTTAGTCTACAGTTAACATCTGAGAGCTGCTCAACTTTTATTCGCTTTAAAACTTTCTTACATATCATTCTTTTCAATATGAAATTCAATTTTATCCTGCTCAAGACTAAATAGTGATCACTTCCAATTTCAAATCCTCTGTACACTCTGGTGTCCTGCACCAGGGAGAAAACATCACTATCAACAATAACATAGTCAATGAGACTTTTCTTATTCCTTGCCTCTTCTCTCCATGTGAATTTGTGCACATTTTTATGTTGGAACATGGTGTTAGTAATAACCAGTCCATGTCCTGAGCAGAAATCCAACAGATATTTGCCATTATTAATAGCTTTGCTCTTTTTTCCAAATTTTCCCAAAATATTTTTGTATGTCTCACAATCATTTTCTACTCTGCTATTCAGATCCCCAACAAGGACCAACTTTTCCTTTTTCATTGTGTCAGTTGCTTTTTGTAAAGCCTCAAAAAATTCCTCCACTTCTACCTTAGTAGAACCTTCTGTGGGACCATAGGCACAAATAAGTCTCATTGTCCAGTTCTCCATTCTCAGATTTGTCCACATTACTCTTGAGACTGACAGCCATTCAAGAAGATTAGCCTCATATTTTGTGTTGAATTCTATGGCTACTCCTTCTTTTCCTTGATTTTCATTGCCTGAATATAAGATTTTGTATTTATTGCTCAGAAAGATCTCACCAGTTTTTGTCTTTTTTGTTTCAGTCACCCCTATAATGTCGATCTGGTACTTATCTAATTCTTCAGCTAGCTCCATTTCTTTGTCATTCAGGCTTCTAATGTTGATAGTACCGATCTTTAACTCTGGTGATGTTGAGTTGGGATGGGTTTTAGGATTTGTTCCAGTAGCTGTCTTTTCGCTGTTCGCTCTGGTTTCCTGGCGAAAAAACGGGGGTCTTGTTTAACCGTGCGACGACCCAGCCGGCATTTAATTTTGTCATGTTGTACCATCATTTTTTATTTTGGTTTAACCAATAAGAATACAATTTGGTCGGCTAAATCCCAAATTGCCAGCCCATCCTCGTTCGTTCAGTATCCAAGTAGATACCCAACAGGGTGCAGCACGAGAAGGTGAGGATTGGACATTAGGTCAGAAGCCCTGGTCGGTTCTCCACATTCCTTTAAAGACTATGTGGAGATCTCCTCTCAGTTATACAGCTTTGACCCTTAAGCACCCCGGAAGTATCACAGAGATCTGTAAATAAAACACTATTAGTATCATCAGGGTTCCTGATATGTACTCTGAAGGAGTGTATAGAATACCTGATCGTACTACCTGATTAAGTTTACATTATTACCGATTTCTTTTTAAAATGCTTCCATATTAGTCTTTTATTTGTCAGAACTCCAAAATTTGGAGATCTTATGTTCCAATCTTCTAAAGCAGAGCTTCTTAAACTGTGGGTCATGACCCCAAATGGGGTCACGTAACCGATATGGGGGTCGTGAAAAATTTGGCGACAGTAAAAGGTTTCTGAGCATGAAATGACCAAAAATTAATTCAAAATCAAAAATGTAATGAATCTGAGGTGTTTCTGGCAATGCTCACCTGTGTTGCATCACTCTACTTCACTGCAGCCTTGGTTCTGAATACAACATGCGAATTTTGCACTGAGCATGCTGTCACACAATGCCAACAAACACTGTTAGAAACACCTCTCAGTTTCAAGACTATTGTATTGTAATTCTTTATGTAAATGGTAAAGTTATATGTATACTAAAGAATTGTTTTAAAATAAATTTCTTTATGATTTATTATCAGTAAATGTTTGATTTGTATACCTATTTTTATACCTATATATCTGGGGTCGCGTAAAAATTTCTCGGGTGAAAAGGTGTCACGAGCGGAAAAAGTTTAAGAAGCTCTGTTCTAAAGTACATCTGACTACAGCAGTTCACATGGACTGACATCTTTTGGCAAGCCTATGTTTTATTTTTTTGTTCAAGCGACCATATTGCCTGAGATTAGCTTTGTTCATAGTCTTGAATGCTAATAATGTCAAATTCTTTCCTATTTTTTCATATGAGTCTACCATTGATGCCTTTCATTTATCACCCTAATTTTTTCTCAGTACCTGTTATATCTGTTGTCTCTACTCTTTGATCAGTTGTTTAATTTCTAATCCACTCTCAGATTATAAGTTAAAATTGGTTTGAACATACATACATATATACATACTGCATATTGAGTGTTTTGTCTAATTTTTCTCCCATTCTGTATAAATTTATTCAGTTGCTCTCCTAGCATAATAGTATTCCTTGTTCTGTTGTTATCTATATCTGTATTTAATGTACCATATTTGCTAAAAGTTTTGTTTAAATAGGTGAAATAATTGTTCTGTGAACTGAGAACAGTTAATATTTTTCATAGTTCATATTTTTTTGCTGGTTTTCATGATAAATTTTAGTTATTCAATAAGTTAAAGGAATCCTGAAGACTGGTTTATTTAGGAGTATAACCATAATAATCATCATCAGGAGGACAAGAGTATACAAAAGAACAATCAGGTAGATTCTTATCTATATACACGAATACTAAGCGTATCAGAAATAAAGGGGTAGAGTTTGTTGCCTTGGTCAGTATGTTGGGAACTCAGATTGTAGGCATTAGTGAGACCTGACTATCAGAATCAGACATAAAACTGGTATTGAGTGTCAAGGGTACAGTGTAAAGGGAAGGATAGATAGGAGAGTAGAGGATGTGCTGCTAATGGTATTGGATGACTTGAATCCTGTTGGCGTTGAGACCTATGATTGTAGCACTAGTAACAGTATTTCATGTGGCAGTGAATTTAAAGATATCTGGTGTGAGGTAGAATCTAACATGATCAACAGACCTGATGGATCGGTTGCTAGCAATAAAGAAATGTATTACTAAATAGAGACAATGGGCACAAAAAGAGTAATCATTATGGGAGACTTTAATTATCTATATAATGAGTGGATAGCAGTAAAATCTCATGAGAAGAATGAAACTGAATTTATTGAGCTGTACTGAGACAACTTCCTCAAGCAGCATGTGACAGAAGGAACTCGAGGTCAAAAAGAGTTAGATTTGATTATGGTGTCAGATGTAACTATTCTGCCTCAGGCTGGTGACAGTGATCATGTGGTACTCACTAGGGAAGTGGCTAAGTTTATGAATGCTCCATTCAGAAAAGGTTACATCCTGGATTAAAAAGCAGAAAATTATATCAAGCTGAGGAGCATACTGAGTTCAGCGGAATGATATTGGTTGCTGGATGGGAAGAATATTAACAGTGCATGGGAAGCATTTAAAAAATACTTAAATGATCATAATCTGTACTGAGAGTTTGAAGAATAAAATAGGGTAGGAGTCAAATGGATGTATAATCTTATTAAGCAAGAGATTTGTAAGAAATGGATGATGTGGAAGGAATACTGTGTGCATAACAATGATGTCTGTTATGAAAATTATAAGTAGCAGGCTAGAATTGTCCCAACTGTTGTAACAGAAAGCTAAGTCTAAGTATGAAAAGAAACTGGCTCTGCAAGATAAAGTCAACCCACAAGAATTCTATTGATATGCTGCAAGTAATAAAAAAAAGAATGATTTTTATATATATATATATATATATATATATATATATATATCTGATCCACACATGAAGGGCCACATGACATATACATATAATTATTGCAATGTGTGGGCAAGAGGAATAGAAGAAAGGAGGAATCTGTTCACATTTTGCTTGAACAGCTGAGGGGTGTAATCTTTCGGGAAGGCAGAGTGGGGGGGGGGGGGAAGACTGTTCCAAAGGACAGAAGTAGATGGAATGAAAGAGGAGGCAGTGAAGTTGGTTTGGTGAGTTTCAAGATGGACTGTAAAAGGGTGTCGGTTAGCAATGGCTCTTGTTTTAATGATTTTGGAGGGGAGTGGGAGAACAGTAGTGGCCAATTCAGCAGAGCACTGTCCATGAAAGTATCTGTAGAAGAGGCACAAGGCAGAAACTGAACATCTGTAGAGAGGGATTGAAGTGAGTATGTGTGAGAGGGATCATTAATTAGCCGAATTGCCCTCTTCTGGACAGAAGCGAGCAATCTTAGAGAGTGGTATACCATCCCAAATATGGGAGCAATATTCCATGGCTGGGTGGATTTGGGCTTTGTATAGAGTTAGCAGCAGCTGTGAAATAGTATCTTGTGTGAAAAAAAAGTACAAGTTTTTTTAGCTGCTGCAGAAGCTATAGTTGAAATGTGGTTGTGCCAGGAAAGATCTGAGGTGTAGGTCAGTCTAAGAAGAGAAATCTGATTGTGCTTGAATATCACAATATTACTGAAGGTAAGGGGGAGGCATGTGAGAGATCAGACAGGACTGTGTTTTGGTGGCATTGAAGTTTACAAGGTTGTTTTTGCTGAGATATAGGTAGTAGATCTAAGTTCAAGTAGTTGGTTGTGGTAGATCTTGAGGATTCTAATACTTGAGCACTACAAGGTTTGTTGAATGAAAAAGGAGGAATGGAGTGTAGTGTCATCATTAAAGCTATGGACAGGATTGGAAGTCTGAGAGAGCAGGTCATTTGTATCCAAAAGGAATAGACTGGGTGAATGAACACTGGGGCACTCCTGCGGTGGGAAAATCTGAGGAGAGTAAACTGTCCACCATGAAACGTAATAAGCAATCAGCGAGAAAGTTGGCGATCCAGTTGCAGAGTGAGGATGGCAGTTTGTTAAGTAGGCCCCTGTGCCAAACCCGATCGAATGCCTTTGAAATGTTGAGGGTAACCACATGAGTTTCTCCAAATTTCTCCATGGCCTGAGTCCAGAGATGGTGGTGTGAGCAAGATCAGTTGTAGATCACAAGTGGTGGAATCCATACTGCTAGTCGCTGATTAGTTGGTGTGACTCTAGGTGATTCAGGAGTTGGTTGCTGATAACCTTCTCCTTAGCTTTAGAGAGAATAGAAGTGAGAGCAATTGGACGGTAATTTGTTGGTTGACTTTTATCAACTTTCTTTGGGATGGATTGGATGTGGACCTGTTTCCATGTTGTATGGTAGATGCTGGTTGAATAGGATAGATTGAAGAGTGATACAGAATAGGTGTTAGTTCTGGTATATGATTTTTTAATACAGTATGTGGGATACTATCAGGACCAGATGCCTTGTTTGAGTTGAGGTTATACAGGATTCTTTAACTTTCTTTTTGGCAGAAGACTATGGGTGACATGGAGAGAGAGAGCCATTCTTAGTGGAGTAGAGAGAGAGAGAATTTTGTGCAGGTCATTATTGCAGGATTTGGCACAGAAGAGTAATGCCAGTGAGTTGGCATTGTCTTTAGGTGAAATAACTACAGTACCATCCAGATGTGAGAGTGGAGCAAACCTTGTTGGGCAGAAGTTGCATCCAATGGCCTTGACAAGAGACTAGAAGAAGCAACCACCATTTGGGCAGGAGGTAAGGTTGCAGCATTTGGCCCTTTCTAAGTCTGACTTGGACTTGGTGATGATTCTAGATCCAGCATTATTTCAAAGCTGAATTTCAAAAGTTTCATAAGTTGACCAGAGTACTTGCAGGAATACATTCCTCGACATTCCTGAGTTGCCTTAGAGTTGACTGCCAGCTTTCTGGTCAACTTACAAGGCTTTCATAGTTTCTACATTTGGCTTTGAAATAATGCTGGATCTAATATCCACTTTGCTTATGTAATTTTGTATTGCTAAACCGAAGCCTTTTGGCTGTTTATTTTAGTAATTTGTGATTCTTCTATAACTGCTGTGAGCTGCAGAGTGGGCAGTTGGAGTTTTGTCTTGAAGCATTCATGGTAAGCAGAGGTTTTTACTTTTACATCATTGGCACACTTTTTTGAGAACAAAGCTTGGATGGTGGCTAAGAGATTGGAGTGGAATAAGAGATGAAAGCCTTCATTACTGTGAGGATGATTACTGTTATTTGGTGGAGCAGGTGTTTGGATCAGAAGAGCTGAAGCATCAGTCAACCATGGGAAGAAGGAATAGAAGTCATGGAGGTCCTCCCAGTTGGCACCCTTGTAGTGCCAAAGGATACAAGAAGACTGTGAACTGGTGGATGAAGGTAATTCTGTGGCAATAGACTTGTACAAGGTTGTGATCTGAGTAACCAAGAGGAGAACTGACAACCACAGTATACCTCGAAGAGGAGCTTGTTAGGAAGAGGTTGAGTGTGTTGGCAATTTGAAGGGGTTGTCAGGTATTCTGGTCAGAAGATTATGATCTGAGATAGGTTATTGCTGATGGCAAACATCTCAGCATCTCTGCCTGCTTGATCAGTGAAGCTGGGGAAGGAGAGCCAATATGAAAGAATAACTCTTCTGAATGCAGATGGTGTGAGGGTGACAGATGCAGAAGAGGTTGTTCAATTAATGAGTGCCCATTTTGCTAAAAGCTATCAACTTTGTGTATGCAACTTTGAGTTCACTACTACCTCGTCACTGAATGAAGTAACTCAGGTGTATGAAGAGGAGGTATTAGAGCTGTTGCACAAAATGAATAACATTTCAGCAATAGGAACTGGTAATGATAGCATCACTGGAGAAATGATTAATTATGGTGACGAAAGTATGGTTACAGAAATGCACCAACTATGGTATGGAAAGAAGGAAAAATGCCAGAGGAGTGGGTGAAATCGATATTAGTGACATTATACAAGAAAGGAAATAAGCTAGAATGTAAAAATTATAGAACAGTTGCCTTGACAAGTCATCTTGGTAAGGTGATGATGATGATATTGATAGAAAGATTGAGAACACAATCGGAAGTGAGGAATTGAGAACCTTGCAGACGAGCAAGCAGGATTTAGGAAAGATAGAACTACAATTAACAGATTTTGACAATGCGGTTAATAGCAGAGAAAGCTAGGAGAAAAACAAAACAAAAACATATATGCTTGCTTTGTTGATTTTCAGAAAGCATTTGACAGTATTGACCAGAAAGTGACATTAGCAGTTCTGGAATCCTATGGAATTGACAAAAAACTAATAGCTAAATTAAAAGATGTTTATAAGAATGCAGGTGCAGCAGTTAGAATAGGTAATGATTTGGGGAAATGGTTTAAAACAAGCACAGGTACTAGACAGGGGACCCCAATATCACCAATTCTTGATGATATTGGGTCACATTTAGAAAGAGCAATGGACAAGCTGAAGGAAAATGCAAAAGGAATATCTGTACACAGAATGAGAATGAACAATCTGAGATTTGCAGATGACATTATTATTATTGAAGAAGACGAAAGAGAACTACAAAAAACATTGAAACTGTTAAATGAGGAAGGAAAAAGATTTGGACTTGTTATGAACTTGGAAAAAACAAAGACAATGGTATTTGGGGAGAAGAATATGAAACAAAAGATACAAGTGAATGGAATTGATATAGAAAATGTAGAACAATTCACATATTTAGGAAGTAAAATGACATATGATTTGGACTGTAAAAAAGAAATAAAGATCAGGATTGTTGCAAAGGGAAGAACAATCTGAAGGCCATGGATAACATCTGGAAAAGTAAAAGTGATCAGTCTGCAAACAAAATCAAGAGTACTGGAAACATACATCTTTAACAGTGTACTGTATGTGGATCTGTAAACGTGGGTAATAAATAAGGAATCAAGAAAAATAATTTTGGCATTTGAAAGAACTTGTTACAGAAAGATTCTAAGAATAGGATGGGTACTGAAAGTCACAACTGAAGAGCTCTATCGGAAGATACAACCAAAGGAGAATCTAATGCAGAAGATTATAAAACGCAATTATTTGGACACATCTGCAGAATGAGTGAGGACCAGAAGATAAAGACATTCATGTTCGGTATTATGGATGGTGTAAACAGAAGAGATAGACCGTATGGAGAATGGATAGACGACATAAAGGACTGGTGTGGAATGGATGTACAGAAACTGCAACACTGTGCACTGGACAAAGAAAGGTGGAAGAAGATAGTGAAGGAGGCATCGGACACCAACGGGCAGTGAGCCCATGGTTCATGATGATGATGAATAGAAACTGATGGGATATCAGCATAGATACTAGTGTAGAAAGAGTGTTCAGCTGAACTGGCTATTCCTTTGACCAGTCTATACAATATGAGCCTCAGAACAGGGAAGATGCTGCAGGAATGAAAAGAATGTATGGTAATCCCATTGCACAAGGGTGATGAAAGACTGATGTATTGACTATTGACCAATCAGTATGCCAGGAGCGGTAGTGGTGAAGAATTTGGAAAAATTGGTTAGGGCTCGCATTCAGAAATGAGTTGACAGTGAATCTCTACTTTGCAATGAACAGCATGGATTTACTAAGGGAAAGTCATGTTTTAGCATCTTGCTCACACTCTATAATAATCTTACCATTGAACTAGACAAGGGGAATGGATACACCATGATACTTTTGGATTTGGCTAAGGCTTTTGGACAGAATTCAGCATTGAAGACTGTTGCATAAATTGGAGAATATGGATTTGGATCATAAAATATTAGCACAGATATGAGGATGGCTGACTGACAGATATCAAAAAGTAGCATACAGGGGGGGGGTGATGAGTCTGCAAGATTTAAGGTAACTAGTGGTATACCTCAAGGATTAGTGCTTGGTTCACTGTTATTCAATCTGTACATTAATAATATTGGAAAAGATTTGATAGGCAACATACAGCAGTTTGTTAATGATGTAAAGACAGGTAGGGTAATAAGGAATGCTGCTGATATGCAGTACTTGCAGAATGATTTGAATAGGCCGGAATTGTGGGCATGGGAAAATGGATGTCAGTTCAACGTCAGTACATGCAAAGTCATGTATTTTGGCATGATTATATTGGTGGGATTATGCTAGAAGAAACTGATCAAGCTAGGGATCTTTTAGTAGATAGCAAATTGAAGTTCAGGGACCTGTAGCAAAGATTGCAAATACAAGTCAAACGATAATTGCACTGAAATGAAGTTTCACATGTAAAGATAAGGATGTCATTTTGCCTCTTTACAAGGCCTTGATAAGATCTCACCTGGACTATGGTGCACAGGTCTGGTCTCCTGGTTCTCATCGTGATGCTGATATAGAGAGAGAGTGCAAAGAAGAGAGTTAAAAATGATATCAGGATTGTGGAATACTGATTATGAAGACAGATTGAGAATTTGCAGTCTGCAAACAGGAGAAAGAGGAATGATCATACAGGATTTCAGTAGACGGAATTTTTCATTTTTATGGGAGTGGGGACTGGACAAGAGGGCATCTTTGGAAGCTGAGAACAAATGCTGCTAAGAAGGGGGTGAGGACTAGAATTTTTTTCTCATAGGTTGATCCATGATTGAAATGGATTGCCAATGGATGTTGTGTGTACCAGCAGTGCGAGTGAATTCAAGAATAAGTATGGTAGCTGGTTCGTGTAATATGTGGCTTCCCTCGATAAGTTCCTGACTCCCTGGAGGTCTCCCTTAATAATAATAATAATATCAGCTCAGTAGAAGGTGAAGATGAAGAAAGTGAAGAATTTCATTAATCATTGCAGGATATATTAAATAAAATAAACCCAAATGATTTAGTGACATAAATGCAAGAATCAGTAATGAATCAATACTATGTAATAATAAACAATTACCCATCATATGCCTAACTTGTTGATGCGTAATTGCAGAGAAAAGTGCATTTATGAAAATGTTAAAAGATAAATAGAATTTGCACCATACAATAACTTGAGAATAATGAATAATTTTTTTAGACATAAAGATGTTGATAAATTTACCTTGTCAACTAGAGATCAAAAATCAATAATTGACTACTTTAGCCAGTAATAAATTAGCAAAATGTTGTAAGAGTTTATTTACAGATGCTACAATATTGATTCAGATCTTCATTTGGTAATAGGAAATATAACAATACTACCAACTGGGTTAAGAAAATCAAATCACAATGGACATGTAGTAACAGATTTATAAAATAAATTAGTTACTACAAGTAACAGATTTATTTTTGTAGTAACAGATTTATAAAATAAATCTACTACAAACAAAATGCATATCAGGAAAACAAATAAATACTTATAAGAAACAAAATTGAAAGAAGAGAAAGAAGAAGAATGGAATAATCTGACACTTATTAAACATAATGCAGAAAAAAATGGTAAAGAAAATAAGGACTCTTAACCACCTTACCGGCCATTATGGATCAAACATGCATCCTCATATGCTTCGTATTCATCATATATTTCAATGTAATATCAATGGTATCACAATTTTAATATACACTTCGCATCCATGGAAACTTGAACGTATATATACATCCTGGCCGGTAGCATGGTTAATATAGAATGATGAAATCAAAAATGACATAATGACATGGGAAGAATACTTACTGACTGGAACCATGCAACTGTATTAAGAAGGTAAGAATAACTGTGAAAAATATGGAGGAATAAATTTATTAAACACAGATTAGAAGATATAGGCCAAAATACTGAAGAATAGAATCAACCCTATACTAGAAAAAATTGTCAATGTATGATTTTTAGAAAAGAAAGATCCCACATATATCCAATATTCAACCTCAAACTACTAATTAAGAAAAGAGGAGAATTTAACAAGAATCTAGCATTCATAGATTATAAAAATGTTTTTGACAAGATATAAAAATGTTTTTGATAAACAGATATAAGCTCTTTGATTTTATGCTCCATCACAGTAAATACAAATCTGAAAGTCTTTTTAGAATCAGTAGCAGATTTAAAAACTAGTCTAATCTTAATAAATATGGTAGTGTTAAACTTCCCAAGATTTGGAAAAATTTTATTTTTAGGACTCCCACTCAACAACTAAGGCTAGCCAACCCTTCATAAGACTTTAGTCTTTATATAGTCTAATTTCATTTATCCCATTGTTGTTTCTTGTGTATGTTATTACAATTTTAACATAAGATATCTCTCTGACAAAGATGAAATATTGAAACAATTAAACCTGCTGTTTAATTATTTCTTTGTGCTGTAGTTAGTCCATTAAATTGTATTATAATATTTGGAACAACTGAGGACAACTTACCAAAAAGTTGTATATAAATTGAATTTAATAAGAAACCATGTATGTCAATTGCTCAAGAAGAAACTGAAACTATGGCATTTGAAGGAAAAAAAGGTCCATTTGAACTAAAATAGTAATTGACAATAAAATAATCGAACAAGTCAACAGTTTTAATTATTTGGGCCATAAATAAGTTAATGAAGATTTTGTTAGATATTTCTAACAAAATTAACAAATTTTCCAAAATAAATGGAATAATAAACAAAACATTATGCCAGCAATACCAAAAAAAAAAAAAAAAGAAGTCTAAGAATGTATACTATTTTATCAAAACCAACATTATTATATATATGGCAATGAAGCATGGAATAAATAAGAGAAAAAGATTTTTAAAAACATCATTGCAGCAAAAATGAAATACGTACTAGATCAAAAGAAAAATAAAGATATATTGAAAGTAAACCAAAAGATATACTGAAAGTAAACCAAAAGATATACTGAAACCAAACGAAAAATTTTTATAGAAAAATACAGAAATAAATGGAAAGAGCATCCAGAACAAATGGTATATGTAGAACACCCAGGAAGATGAACTACAAACCAAAAGCTTGAAGAAACAGAAGTAGAGTGAAGAAATGCTGGAACTGAGGCTGAAAAAAGGTACCTGGCCTAGATTTGTGAAAAAAAAAGAGAATATCATCATCTGCATAAGTACCTGAAATATCTCCGATTTTGATATCAGGTTTAATGCTAGTTTCCTTCATAATTTAATCCATAATATAGATAATGAATACTAGTGGAAATAATGTGAACTCTTGTAACTGACATTTATTTTACATCAGATCACTGTCCTATATCTCCTTCAGTTCTGTCTACTTATTTATAACTTAAATATAAACTATATATTGCTTTGCAATATATAGTTTATATATTGCAAAGCATTGCTTACCCCCCCCCCCCCCAATCTACATATATGGCATGATAATGAAGTACCATGTGATATTAATGTAATGTGCGGCTACTATAAATGCTACTATATATCCTCTGTATGTAATCAGTCATTCTTTGCGAGTAATGGGGAAACTTGGCGGTGTAAGCTAATTTTACTGCGGCCAGGTAGTTGGGGCTGGAGGGCAGGTGCCAGTATTTCAAAAACAGCTGCACTTGTTGGTTGCTCTCATACTGCTGTATTAAGGGTATACCAGGACTGGATTAACCATCAACAGACATCCAGCAGAAGTACTCACATTGGTCAGTCACATGTGGTTGATCCTAGTGTTGAGTGTCACGACTGATATCTCATCATTGATGTGCAACAGTCACACAGCTCACCCACAAGTACAGTAGTGGGACAGTTCGACCCATTTCTACATGCACCATGCTATTGTACCTTGCTTCGCCTGGGGTTCCACAGCCAAAGACCAACAAGATGGCCAGGCATTGCAAACAATGCCTCGCACGTGCTAAGGAATGCCTGCAATGTACCTCTTGATAGATGGAAGAAGGTCATCTAGAGTGATGAGTCCTATTTCCTGTTGCACCATGCTGATGGCTGGGTATGCATTTGGTGTAAACAGCATGAAGCCCTGTCTCCTGGTTGCACAGTTGGTGCAACCAGGAGTTGCACCAAGTTGGTTCACAGGCCATTGGAGGCAGTGTTATGTTTTTCCTGTCACACCCTAGGTCTGTTGGTTATCATCCCACAAACACTGAATGGTGAATGCTATAGGAACCTGTTAGCTGACCATCTCCATTCATATCTGCAGGAGGTTTATCCTGACCACAGTGCCACCTTTCAACAGGACAGCTCATTTTGTCATTGGGCTTGTATAACTACTGAGTAGTTGGAGGAACACAACAACGAATTCGCCACAATGCCTTGGTCCCCAAACTCCATTGATGTAACCCAATTGAACATCTGTGGGATATGCTAGAACAGGGTGTAAGAAATGCTGGTCCTCCTCCATGGAATAAGCGTGAACTGACGGAGTTGCTGCCGTGGACATGGGTCGAGTTATGCATGCAGGATGTTCAACACTTCTGTGATTCGATGGGTGTTCCTAATACAAAGCTAACTCAGTGTATAGCCCATGCATAAATAGCTAAACAGTTGTTAGAAGTGAAAAAGGTAAAGGAAGGTGATTTGATGTTAAATCAAGTGTAAGACAAAGATGCAGTTATTTATCATATATATATATATATATATATATATATGATAGATAGATCACATTATGAAGGAAAGTTACATTAAACCAGATATTAAATTCAGCTCTTTACTTTATGCCAGGGGTCTTCAACGCGTGGCCTGCAGAGCTCTTTGGCATGGCCCGCTGGCCATTTTGAAAAATTAACTACTTAACATTAAAATGCAATTAAATAAAAAAAAAATTTCATTGAAGCCCACAAGACACTAATCTATACGGCGGTATTTAGAATTGTAATGTTGGATTCTGATTATGTAGAGACTAAAGTAATTATTATTTGCCTCAGAATCCAACATAATATCTTCCATCACAAAAGCTAGACTTGTAAATATTATTTAATGTAAACAACTTATTTTACAATTTAATATTCATATACTACTTTAATTTTGTCTAATATCTAATTATTTAATCAAAGATATATGTATTAATAGTGATAAGACTGTATTAAATATTATTAAGCTATTTTAATTATTACTATGTTAATATTATAAGAACTTGTATTTGATAATTTAACGGCGCATTATTTGAAATGTAAATATTCTCTATTTATTCCCGTTTGTAGAAGTTTAACGTTATGCAATAGCTCAATTTTATTATATTTTGTTTTGTTGTCATGGAAACGTATGTTAGATAGTGAGCACGTTTTTGGAACACCACGTGAGAAGGTTTATTGAAAAGAGTTTTAGAAAGAAATCACGTGAACAATTTAGGCGGGAAGAATGGATGTAAAAAGGGAAAGAACGCTGAAAATTAAGGGGGAGATTAGATTATTAAGAGAGAGAGAAAGGAGAGGATTGGCATTAGGTTGGAATCGGAGCATTTGGCATCGGGAATCATAGTGCGATAATAGCGAGTCGGCAAGTCACTCAAGCAGCTAATAAAGTCTACTAGTCGAGAAGCAGTTAGCTAACAAGTTGTAGAATAACAGTTATAGCTACGGAAGACAGCTGAGTGACTACTAAATAGACTAGCGATATTTGAGTTGAGATTCAATTTCAGGGCCGACCTTTCAAGGACATACAGAACCTTGAAGCAAAGCATGAAGTTCTATAGAATAGTAGAGGCTGTAAAGTTGAAATTTACTGTTAGCTGTGCTTAGAAATATATTGCCTAAAGAATTAAATGAATGCAGGAAGAATGAACAGCTGTGCATATAAAACCTCAAGTTAAGGAATTATTGTGTATTGCCTTAATTCATAAGTGATCAGTAGTATTTCATTCAAGAAGTTTGTTTATGTGTATAGTGACCGATGATTAATTCAGTTATTGCTTAGAAGATTTATTTAATGAGTGCCATATACTGTTTAAGTGTTTACAGTTATAAAAAGTGTTTACATATAAGTAGATGAAGATAGAAGATTATCGGTAAGATTATTCCAACCATTAATATTCCTATACAGAGAAGTGTGTCAGTTTCATCCTAGAATTTCCTTATACTAACAGTAACTATTGCAGAAATTAGCTGAAGTGTAAACTTAAAAGTGTTTGTTTGTGAAGAGGTGTGTTACTGCAATTTTTATTGTAATTGGAACTTAAGGAAATGTAAGACTGTATTAGAGATAACAGATTTACCATTGGCTGAGTTTGAATGATTGTACTTATCAGAGAAGCTAAAATGTTTGTGATATTTTAATTAGTCATTTGAAGTTAAGTGTAAAATTTGTGATTTTAAAATTAAATGTTTGTTTTTGTTAATCAAAAGTTCTATTTTGCCTGAATCTCTTTTATTGCACCATTCATAAAATATTCGAACCAAAGCGGGTAAATTAAGTAAGTTAAATATTCTCGGCCAGTATATATTTTAAGGAGTAATAGTTGAGGGTTGATTTATCTTCAATTCTTGAACTAATCCAGATATAGAGTGGCGCAGTCTATAAATATAAATTTTCTCTATATTTGTATTAGAAATCAACTAGCAACTATTTTTTAGGTTAAGAACGTCATAGTAGTAATCATGTCGGATCCAAAGTATAGAGTGAGAAGAAATAGGATCCAACAGTAAGGCACTTTCCAGATTCACAAGGAACGCTGTGCATTTGATACTTTACATAAAATCCTATAAAAATAAATATTAAATAGACATGCTTCTTCAGCCATCTACCAGCGCCAAGCAGTACTTTAGTACTAGTACTGACTTCGCAGGTAGATGGCTGAAGCAGTAGTTCGTTTGAGTGCACTGTCTAGTGCCTTCCAGATACATCTTGAAGGTTCTCCATACTTCGTTATTTTCCTATAAATACATGAGGATCTCATCCACAGTCAGTCAGTTAGTCGTGAACAGTGTGATATTCATGTATAAGCGCACACAGGTTCTTTGTGTCAGCCATAGCCTATTGTGGTTTTATATTGCCAGACTTTTTTCATTAGTATGAGACATATTCAGTGGATAATAACCATTACGCTACCATTTTGGATCATTTTTTGAGTTCACCTTCCATCGCAATGGTGTCTACGAGTAAAAAGCATAAATCAAGTGATTCTTGTCGGGTTTTTAATGAAAAGTGGACCGATTTGTACTTTTTTGTGCCGATTGATGATAAGCCAGTGTGTTTAATTTGTCATGAGTCACTGTCAGTATCAAAAGAATACAATATAAATGCGTCCAATTTTGATCACCTTCAAGGGAGGCTTCGTGTGGACAAAGTGAAGTCTCCAAATTGATTTAAAATGCCAGTAGGATACGTTTAAAAGGCAGAGGGAAGAGAGCGAAGCATGCATCAAAGTAAGTTATGTAATAGCTGAAAGAATGCTAAAAAATCAAAAGCCTTCTTGGACGGCGAGTTTGCGAAAGAGTGTCTCATCGCTGCTGGGTATATTTTGTGCCCAAATAATAAGAAAGTGTTTTAAAAAACCGAGTTTGTCTGAGGTAACTGTAGCACGATGTGTCAAAGAACTTGCCAATGACATTAGATGAGAGCACAGATGTGAAGAATACAGCACAACTGGCTATCTTTGTCCATGGCATTGATCAACAATTCAGTGTGACAGTACTGCTAGCACTCGTACCCATGAAGGTAATGACGAAAGGCACTGATATTCTTGAAGCCGCCAAGAAAACGCTCTAGCGTTTTGACCTCAGCTTAACCAACCTGGAGGGTGTGGTAACTGATGGTGCCCCTGCTATGGTGGAAAAGAATGAAGGGTTTGTTCCACTGCTACGGAAAGAACCAGAACTAGAAGGAAAAGAATTCGTCCATTACCACTATTTAATCCACCAGGAGAATTCGTATGCGAAAACTATTGGATTTGAGAACGTCATGAAAGTTATTGTGACTGTTGTCAACATTATTAGGGCAAGAGGATTGAATCATTATCAATTCCAAAGATTCTTAAAAGAATCTTTGATTTAAGGAGTGAAATATAGCAGTTCATGCAAACCAAGGGGAATGAGATTGTGGAATTTAACGATCCGAAGTGGATGACAGACTTTGACTTTGTGACCGACATCTTGTTGCATATGAATGACCTAAATACTTGGCTATAATCCATAGATCAACTGGTACACACTCTTTTTGATCACATCAAAGCTTTTGTGGCCAAGTTCAAATTTTGGGAGGCACAACTCACAAAAAAAGACTTGACTCGTTTTCAGCTTCTCTCTGAGTCCAACTGTTCATCTCTTGATGAATACCCTACAAAATTAGCCGTGTTGCTAAGTGAGTTCAAAGAGAGATTTAATGATTTTCATAACCAACAATCTTTAGATTTATTTTCAATGCCATTCAGTGTCAATGCTGCCAATGTCAGGCTGAGTACAAATGGAACTGCTTGAAGTCCAAAACAACTCTTCTTTGAGAGAAAAATTATTCATTGTGCCCTTGCTTACATTTTACAAAGACTACATTTCTTAGGACTCATTCCCTAATCTTCGCCGGCATGCTTTGAAGATATGCACTTTGTTAGGAAGCACATACTTATGTGAGCAGTTCTTCTCCAGAATGAAGCATGTGAAGTCCAAGACAAGAACTCAGATTGCAGACCAACATCTCAAGAATACTCTGCGCATAGCAACTTCCGACATTGATGCCAACATCGACCAGCTGGTCAAGGAAAACCATTTAAACGCATGGATAGGCTTATGTGTTCGTCACACATGTTGAATTGGATTTAAACAGTATTGATTCGAACACAGATTGATAAGAAAATAACTATTTATTAACTTAAAAGCTAATATTTCACTGGTATTATATCCAGCATCTTCAGAGCACACAAACAAAGTTTGTTACAAATGCGAGACAACCACAATTCGGTGTAACAGTGGGGCTAGTATAAGTAATTGCAGCGTGCAACACAAGACTAAAGTCCTAATACTGCGCCATCTAAGTTATAAAAAAAACCATAGTCCAAAGTTTTGAAAAAAATATAGTAGTCCAAATAGTAGTCCTTGAAACTTTTGTAAAATAGTAGTCCAAAGTTTGAAAAAAATAAAATTAAAATAAATAAATATTAATTTGGTCTTAGGATGACTGTCTCCCAAATCTTTGGTAGATTTATACAGCCATACTTGTTAAGGTTTGGAGTATGTTTTAAGGCTTCTGTTGATTCCAGGAATCAACAAGAACCTCTCCAGGAACCTCTCTGACCTGTAGAAGCTTCTGTGCAGTACTTTTGTTTTTTTTTTCCAATTGATCCTCTGTGCTGGGGTATCCAAAGCATGGCCTTCCAGACCCGACTTGCCATAATGAAAGTGCCAGATATATTTTTTGTGTTCACTGAGGCGGATGTCCACAGTTCTTCCTGTCTGTTCATAGTAGGCTCGATGACAAAAACAAGTTAAGTTAATAAATAGTTATTTTCTTATAAATCTGTGTTCGCATCAAAACCGTTTAAATCCAATTCAACATGTGTGACGAACACATAAGTCTATCCATGCATTTAAATATTCTTCATGGAGATAATATTGTACGCAAGGCACGACAATAAGGTAAGTGGAAAGTAAAATTGACGCGACAACTGAACAGGTTAGCCTTATTAAAAAAAGGTGCCAAGATACCAATTTGATACCAAACTGTATAAAAATTAAGAACAAGTTTCACTCGGTCAAAGCCCAACGTATTTATAAATGAGCGAGTTTAGCACTATTACGGGAACAGATATATGCTACTCGCCGAGAACTTTCAAAAATAAATTCATCCATCAGTGCACTACATGATATACTATCTGACATTTTGAACTCGGAGCTATGGGATATCCTGGAGAAAATCTCTGACTCCACAGCCAATAAAGAATTCGCTAAAGTTAAAAACCAGAACCAGAAGAAATTTAAATTCCTCCAGCAACGCAGTGCTACACAGTTGCCGCAATTACATCAAGATGCCGTTGTTGTGAACTTATCATCATTAACCTTTACTGAAGAAGCCTTGAATGCATTAAATCGTGGACACAATTTTGCCGTTACTCCTAAAGCAGTTCCAAAAACCAAAATAATGGCTTCCGTTGAACGTGGAATATACGACCTGCCTCCAGCAATAGCCAATAATATTAGGTTAGACGTAGCCAATATTCTAATCCATTCTAAGTCTCCCAAAAATAATATCCCACTTAAAGAAATAATGGCTCTAAAAACGCTACGCAATAATAACCACATTACAATAATCAAATCAAACAAAGGAAACTGTAGTAATAGATACAACAGAATATGAAAGCAAAATGCACACACTTCTCCAAGACCAGTCAACATATCAAATTATAGATCGAGATCCCACCAACTCACAAAAGAATAAGTTGGGCAGGCTATTGAACAAAGTCACTTCCTGGCCAAAAGAAACAGTCAACAAACTCAAACCCCTTCATGTTAAAACACCCAGAATATATGGAGCTCCAAAAATCCACAAACAAGGCACACCTTTATGCCATGTTGTAGATAGTATAAACAGTCCTACATATATACTAGCTAAACATTTAGCCAAACTACTAGCCACTTGCACAAACAATTCTCCCTCTTTTGTAAAAATTCTACCCACCTAAAAAAAAGATTTGAATATTTAGAAAACCGCACCTTAAAAAGTTCAGACCTAATGCTGAGTTTGATATCACCTCATTATTCACTAATGTACTGTTGACTGAAACACTTAACTTACTAAATTCACAATCCCCCCCCCCCCCTAATATATTGCAGCTCTTTAAATTCACAGTACAAGCAGGTTATTTTACACGGAAAGGGAAAATATACAAACAATTAGATGGACATGTGGACAGACTTATGTGTTCGTCGAACATGTTGTTTATTATTTTAACGGTATAATAGAACACAGAAACTAAGTAAATAATTAATTTATTAACTTGATGCTGATATTTCGCTGGTATTATAACCAGCATCTTCAGAGCACAAAAACACTGTTTGTCACAATACGCGAGACTAAAACAACATGGTGTATTTCAACAAAATTGTAGCAGCAACACAAAGATTAGAGGCCTGATTTTGGCGCCCTCTATCTGAAAAAAAAAAAAAAAAAAACACGCTATCATATATTACTAGAGTCCTAGAAAAGTGCTAGTTTTTTCTTAATATGACTGTCTCCCAGATCTTCGGCAAGTTGATACAGCCATATTTGTTGAGATTTGGAGTGTGTTTTAGGGCTTCTGTCGCCTCTAAGAACAATCTCTCTGATTTATATGGGTTTCTGTGTAGTACTTTTGTGTTTTTCCAGTTGATCCTGTGTGCAGGGGTATCCAGAGCATGGTCTGCTAGGCCCGACTTCCCATAATGATATTTCCGGACGTATCGTTTATGTTCGCTGATGCGGAAATTCACAGTTCTTCCTGTTTGACCGTAGTAGGCTTTATTGCATGAGCAGGGTACTTGGTAGACTCCTGGATGTGATAAAGGAGGAATGCTGTCCTTGGGTGAGCGGATGAGGGTGGCTAATTTGCTACATGGTCTGAATGTAGTGCGTAGTTTATGTTTATTGAGAATTCTTGAGATCTTTTCGGATGTACCTTTAATGTATGGGATGGTGACTGTTTTGTTGTAGTTCTCTGTAGTGGATGGTGGGAGGGGTTTCTTAGGAGTGTTTAGTATTTTGTTTATTTTTTGTGGATTGTAGCCGTTGGCCAAGAAGGTGTGGCGTAAGTGAGTCAGTTCAGCAGTGAGAGCCTTGTCATTTGAACAGATTGCTCTCGCTCTATGGGTTAGCGTTTTTAATATGCCATATTGTTGAGAAGGATGATGGTGTGATTGTTTGTGTAAGTATCTGCCTGTATGTGTGGGTTTTCTGAAAACTGAAAATGATAAGGAACCATCTGGGAGCCGTGTGATGAGTGTATCCAGGAAGGGCAGACAGTTGTTGGCTTCCAGTTCCATAGTAAAGTGGATTTTTGGATGTTGGCTATTTAAATGTGCTAAGAATGTTTTCAATGTCTCAGGGCCATGTGGCCAAATAGCAAGCACATCATCAACATAGCGTAGCCAAAGTGTTGGTTTGAGAGTGGCTGTATTGATTGCTTGTTTTTCCAGGTGTTCTATGTAAAAGTTGGCTGGGGGGGGGAGAAAGGGGGGAGCCCATGGCTGTCCCATCAATTTGTTTGTATATTTTCCCTTTCCATGTGAAATATCCTGCATGTATTGTGAATTTGAATAGTTCAAATATATCAGGGGGGAAGTGTGACTTCAGTAGATTGAGGGTTTCTATTAGTGGTACATTTGTGAATAGTGAAGTGATGTCAAAGCTTACTATTAAGTCTGAGCTTTTTAGGGTGAGGTGTTGTAAGATGCTTTTTAGGTGTGCTGAATTTTTGATAAAGGAGGGAGAATTGTTAGTGAGGGTGGCTAGTAGCTTCGCTAAATGTCTAGCCAGTTTGTATGTGGGACTATTTATAGTTGAATTAATATTCTTATTAATAAAATAATTAATAAAACTATTTATAATTGAATATGAAAACAAAATGCACACACTATTACAAGATCAGTCAACATACAAAATTATAGATTGCAATCCCACCAACACACAAAAGAATAAGGCACGAAAATTATTAAAAAAAGTCACTTCCTGGCCCAAAGACACAGTTAACAAACTCAAACCCTTCCTTGTTAAAACACCGAGGATCTATGGATCACCAAAAATTCACAAACCAGGCACACCCCTACGCCCAATTGTGGACAGTATAAATAGTCCCACATACAAACTGGCTAGACATTTAGCGAAGCTACTAGCCACCCTCACTAACAATTCTCCCTCCTTTATCAAAAATTCAGCACACCTAAAAAGCATCTTACAACACCTCACCCTAAAAAGCTCAGACTTAATAGTAAGCTTTGACATCACTTCACTATTCACAAATGTACCACTAATAGAAACCCTCAATCTACTGAAGTCACACTTCCCCCCTGATATATTTGAACTATTCAAATTCACAATACATGCAGGATATTTCACATGGAAAGGGAAAATATACAAACAAATTGATGGGACAGCCATGGGCTCCCCCCTTTCTCCCCCCCCCAGCCAACTTTTACATAGAACACCTGGAAAAACAAGCAATCAATACAGCCACTCTCAAACCAACACTTTGGCTACGCTATGTTGATGATGTGCTTGCTATTTGGCCACATGGCCCTGAGACATTGAAAACATTCTTAGCACATTTAAATAGCCAACATCCAAAAATCCACTTTACTATGGAACTGGAAGCCAACAACTGTCTGCCCTTCCTGGATACACTCATCACACGGCTCCCAGATGGTTCCTTATCATTTTCAGTTTTCAGAAAACCCACACATACAGGCAGATACTTACACAAACAATCACACCATCATCCTTCTCAACAATATGGCATATTAAAAACGCTAACCCATAGAGCGAGAGCAATCTGTTCAAATGACAAGGCTCTCACTGCTGAACTGACTCACTTACGCCACACCTTCTTGGCCAACAGCTACAATCCACAAAAAATAAACAAAATACTAAACACTCCTAAGAAACCCCTCCCACCATCCACCACAGAGAACTACAACAAAACAGTCACCATCCCATACATTAAAGGTACATCCGAAAAGATCTCAAGAATTCTCAATAAACATAAACTACGCACTACATTCAGACCATGTAGCAAATTAGCCACCCTCATCCGCTCACCCAAGGACAGCATTCCTCCTTTATCACATCCAGGAGTCTACCAAGTACCCTGCTCATGCAACAAAGCCTACTACGGTCAAACAGGAAGAACTGTGAATTTCCGCATCGGCGAACATAAACGATACGTCCGGAAATATCATTATGGGAAGTCGGGCCTAGCAGACCATGCTCTGGATACCCCTGCACACAGGATCAACTGGAAAAACACAAAAGTACTACACAGAAACCCATATAAATCAGAGAGATTGTTCTTAGAGGCGACAGAAGCCCTAAAACACACTCCAGATCTCAACAAATATGGCTGTATCAACTTGCCGAAGATCTGGGAGACAGTCATATTAAGAAAAAACTAGCACTTTTCTAGGACTCTAGTAATATATGATAGCGTGTTTTTTTTTTTTTTTTTTTTTTTTCAGATAGAGGGCGCCAAAATCAGGCCTCTAGTCTTTGTGTTGCTGCTACAATTTTGTTGAAATACACCATGTTGTTTTAGTCTCGCGTATTGTGACAAACAGTGTTTTTGTGCTCTGAAGATGCTGGTTATAATACCAGCGAAATATCAGCATCAAGTTAATAAATTAATTATTTACTTAGTTTCTGTGTTCTATTATACCGTTAAAATAATAAACAACAAATTAGATGGACAGCTATGGGATCCCCCCCCCCCTTAGCCAACTTCTACATAGAACATCTGGAAAAGCTAGCTATCAACACCTCCACTCTCAAACCTAGTCTCTGGCTACGCTATGTTGATGATGTATTTGCTATTTGGCCACATGGCCCAAACACATTGAATACATTTTTAGCGCATCTAAATAGCCAGCACCCTAAAATCCACTTTACAATGGAACTAGAAGCCAATGACTGCCTGCCTGCCCTTCCTGGACACACTGATCACATGTCTTCCAGAAGGTTACTTATCATTTTCGATTTATAGAAAACCCACACATACAGGGAGATATTTACACAAACAATCACACCATCACCCTTCTCAACAATATGGTATCTTAAAAACACTAACCCATAGAGCTAGAGCAATCTGTTCCAATGACATTGCTCTCACTGCTGAACTTTCTCACCTGCACCACACCTTCCTAACCAATGGCTATAATCCCCATAAGGTAGATAAAATACTAAATGCTACCCAGAAATCCCCCCCACTATCTACCACAGAAAACTACAACAAAACTATCACCATCCTGTACATTAAAGGCACATCTGAAAAGATATCTAGGGTGCTTAACAAACACCAACTGCGCACCGTATTTAAACCTTATGTGAAATTCGTAACTCTCATCCGTTCACCTAAGAACAGATTCACTCCTTTATCACATCCAGGAGTCTATGAAGTGCCCTGTTCTTGTCATTGAGCCTACTATGAACAGACAGGAAGAACTGTAGACATCTGCCTCAGTGAACACAAAAAATATATCTGGCACTTTCGTTATGGCAAGTCGGGTCTGGCAGACCATGCTTTGGATACCCCAGCACAGCGGATCAATTTGAAAAAAAAAACAAAAGTACTGCACAGAAGCTTCTATAAGTCAGAGAGTTTATTCCTGGAATCAACAGAAGCCTTAAAACATACTCCAAACCCTAACAAGTATGGCTGTATAAATCTACCAAAGATTTGGGAGACAGTCATCCTAAGACCGAATTAATATTTATTTATTTTAATTTTATTTTTTTCAAACTTTGGACTACTATTTTTCAAAAGTTTCAAGGACTACTATTTGGACTACTATATTTTTTTCAAAACTTTGGACTATGGTTTTCTTTATAACTTAGATGGCGCAGTATTAGGACTTTATTTAGTCTTGTGTTGCATGCTGCAGTTACTTATACTAGCCCCCACCGTTACACCGAATTGTGGTTGTCTCGCATTTGTAACAAACTTTGTTTGTGTGCTCTAAAGATGCTGGATATAATACCAGTGAAATATTAGCTTTTAAGTTAATAAATAGTTATTTTCTTATCAATCTGTGTTCGCATCAATACCGTTTAAATCCAGTTCAACAAGGAAAAACATTGCCAAGTTGCCCATTGACATTGTAAAAAATGAATATTTTCTTCATTAAATTATCTATTTTCAAGTATTGATTGTATTTACTTATCATGAACCCGACTCCTACCTATGCTCTTAAAGCTGAGTTTGTTTATCTTTATAGGATTTTATGCAAAGTATGAAATGCACGGCATTCCTTGTGAATCTGGAAAGCATCTTACAATTCTAAATACCGAGCTTAGTGGTCTGCAGGCTTCATTGAACTTTTTAATGCAGCCCGCACTATGTGAAAGTTTGAAGACCCCTGCTTTATGCAGATGATATTATACTCCAAAATGAACCCTACAAGTGAATCCTGAAGGACCCTAACTAAACTACCTAACTAAACAAGTTTGTTGTGTAAATAAGAAAGACAAAATTATGAAAGTAGATAGAAATCTACTTTCTAAAGTAGACAGAAATCAATAGAAAACACCATCTGCATTCTCAGTTGATAAACTATAGAAAAAGTAAAATGTTTGATGCATTTGCACACATTTTTTTATGAAAATATCAAATTAAATTTTGAAGTTGATAATAGAATAAACAAGTTTTCATAGTAGGCAGCTCTTTGAATAAATTTATCTGTGTCAGTTTATAAGAGAGATAAAGCTGTACAGCAGTACTGGTATCCAAAACCTAAGGATTAACACTTTCGGAAGATTAAAACTTCAAATTCAAACAAGCCAGCTTGTGACAATTTGTATAATTGATGATTCTGTTGAGTAGAAAACAGGTACACTTTCAAATTTTCAATTGTGTGCAAAGGGGTCACATAGTGGCAATCAGCAGGATAAAAGGCAAAAGGCTGCACTAAGCAAATTGTGTTTGAAGGAAGTTCTTTTTGTGAAGGAATAAAGTTGTAAACTTGGATGTCTTGTAATGGGGGGTGGGGGGGAAGCTATAGAATGACTACCATTTCAGTCCTCTAAGATAGTATAGGTTCTTCCCAAAGTTCACTTTGGCATAATATGTAGAAAGTAAGAGAAAGAGAGTGCATGGAAAATCTTAATTCTTAATCAGCATTGTTTAGTGGATAGGAAACAGAAAACATTACTTATGCTGGTGGTTTCCAAATAATTGATCCTCACTCCCACCCCCAGAGAAAGTGTAGTTAGAAAGTAAGTTATTAAATATCAGAGACTGATCATTTTAGGAATTTTATTTTTTAAACTACATATATCAGTCTCATCATCAGATTCTACTCTTAACTGTATAGGATACTGTATTAATATTACATGAAAAGGTTACCTCATATCAATAGTTTTCATTCAAATCAGTTTGTTATGTCATCACTCCATTATTTTATAGTTTAGTCTTCTAAGGAACTTTTAACTGCATCAGTGTACATAGATGTTGCTCTTCCTCTGGAATTTTTCTTGTGATCCTCACATTGAACACCTGTTTTGTTAATCTTTCCTTTCTCATATTGTTTAAGCAACCATACAATTTGAGATTAGCTCTGCTCACACATTCCTAAAGGTTAACAATGTCAAGTTCCTTAATACTATCTTCATTTTAATATGTTTCTGCTTCATGCCATCTGTTCACTCCCTTAATTTTTTTCTCAGAACTTTTATATTCGTGGGCTCCAGTCTTTGATCAACTGTTTTATTTCTAGCCTTACTCTCAGATCCATAAGTTAAATTCATTTGAACACTCTTATATACTGCTAGTTTAGTGTTTTGATGAATTATCTCTTATTCCATATAGGTTTATTTCACTGACTCCCACTAAAGCAGCTTTGCTTATTGCATTTCTATTTCCATGTTTAATATGCCATCTTCACTAAAAATTGTGCCTAAATTCTTGAAATGCTTTACTTGTTCTGTAGGCTCTTCATTTAGGATACTGCTAATGTTTACATTTTTCTTACTATGCTAATAGCCTTTGATGTTTTATTGCTGATTTTCATGCTAAATTTCTTGCAGCAGTTGATCAAGAATTCTGCACACTTGTGCTGGATTTATTTAAGAGTATAACATCATCAGTATAAAGTAGAGAGTTGAGAATAACTTCTCCAGTTTCGATATCAGTTATAATAGCACTTTTCTTGATAATGTGATCCATATAATTTAAATCACTGCTTCCCATACTTTCAGTACTTGTATAGTCTTTTAAGATTTTCATGACAATGGTGTACCCTCTCAGGCAATTTGGGAGAAATTATAATAATATATCATTTAAACTCAAATAATTTTGAGTTTAAATGATTTTTGTGTTTTTAAATGATTTTAGATGAGTTTTGAGTTTAAGGCCAGCAAAGGTTGGTCGATTGATAGAACCTCTGCTACTAATGGCTCGCAAAAAGTTAAGCAAGTTTGAGAACGGTTAGTAGTTGGAAGGAGATCAGTTCTTCCTCGATGAGTCTTTGGACTCCCTGGAGGTGTCACATAATAATAATAATAATTATTATTATAAAATTATTTTTTAACGTTTGTGTTAATTTGTTGCAATGCAAATGACTTTTGATTATACTCTTTAAAATAAAGAAATGTGAAACATTTCTTTTAATTTTAAATACATTTTATTTATATTAATTCAATGTACATAAAGTAAAAAGAAAAATGATAAAATTTTAATTTTCATTAATAAAAAAACTTTAATAAGATGAACAAAATTTAAGAGAGAGTTCTGTCTGCATTGTTTGAAGTATTTGAATTCAAACTTTTTAATGCAAGCATTTCAAACTGTGTCTAGTTGGAATTTGATTGGGCCATCAACCAGATGCAGCCTTAACAGAGGTCAGTCAATAGATTTCAAGAGATATGTTTTGTTTAAAATTTACTTTAGATTTTTTACTTATAGAAAAATTAATTATAGAATTGACTTGTACCTATCTGCAACAATACAGCAACAAAAATATAAAAGAAAAAATGGTCTTCAGAATTTCTTTAAAAAAGTGCCTCATACTCCCTCAAGACCTTTAAATGTACCCTGGGAGGATATGCATATCACACTTTGGGAGACACTGATAAAGATGATGAATAATAAATGAAATAGTGTGCTTGTTCCTGTATCTCCTTTAATTCTAATTGCTGACTTACAGCTCAAATATAGACATTTACTGCTTGATACAAGATCCCATTTACATCATATAATTGTAGAGTAGGGGGTGCTTAAGGGTCAAAGCTGTATAACTGAGAGGAAATCTCCACATAGCCTTTAAAGGAATGTAGAGAAGTGACCAGAGCTTCTAACGTAATGCCCATTCCTCACCGTTTCGTATTTCATCCTGTTAGGTATCTGCATAGATACTGAACAAACAAGGATGGGCTGGCAGTTTGGAATTTAGCCAACCAGATTGTATTCTTATTGGCTTAAACAGCAATGTAAAATGATGGTACAACTTAACAGAATTTCATGCTGGCTAGGGCATTGCCTGGTTAAACAAGTTCCTTGTGGTTTTTGTCAGGGAACCAGGGTGAACAGCAGAAAGTCAGCTACTGGAACAAATCCTGAAACACATCCCAACTCAACATCACCAGAGCTCAAGATCAGTATTCTCGACATAAGAAACCCTGAATGGCAAATAAATGGAACTAGCAGAAGAATTGGATAAGTACCAAATCAACATAATAGGGGTGACTGAAACAAAAAAAGACAAAAACTGGTGAAATTTTTGTAAGCAATCAAAATGTATACAAAATGCTATATTCTGGCAATAACAGTCAGGGAAAAGGAGTAACTATAGTATTCAACACGAAATACGAGGCTAATCTTCTTAAATGGCAGGCAATATCAAGTAGAGTGATGTGGGCAAATATCAGAATGAGGAATTGGATAATGAGACTTATTTGTGTCTATGGTCCCAAAGAAAGTTCTACTAAGGCAGAAGTGGAGGAACTGACAAAATGAAAAATGAAAAGTTGATCCTTGTTGGAGATCTAAATAGCAGAGTAGGAAATGGTTGTCAGGCATACAGAAATATTTTGGGAAAATTTGGAGAAAAGAACAAAGCTAATAATAATGGCAAATACCTGTTGGATTTCTGCTCAGGACATGGACTGGTTATTACTAACACAATGTTCCAACATAAGTGTGCACAAATTCACATGGAGAGAAGAGGCAAGGAATAAGAAAAGTCTCATCAACTATGTTATCGTTTATAGAGATGTTTTCTCACTGGTGCAGGACACTAGAATGTACAGAAGATTTGAAATTGGAAGTGAGCAGGATACAGGATCAAGAAAAAATGAAAGACTGAGAACAGGAACCAAACCTTGGAGATTCAGTGGCAAGCCCTGAAGAAAACATAGCTTGATTCAGGTAGAGAGGTAAGTGATAAGGTTGTCTGCTAGGATAGACACATCAGAAGTCCATGTTAGACAAAGGAAGTTAAAGAGACAGTGAAAGAAAAGAAGAAAGCATATTGAAAGTTCCTGTCAAATGAATCATCTTGCACTCTTAGAGAATACATAGACAATTGTAAGAAAGCTAAACACTGTGTAAAACTAGCTAAACAAAAGTCATGGGAAGACTTTGGTAAGAACATAGAATATAAATATCCAAAATGGAGGAAAGAGTTGTAGAAGGAATTAGAGACAATAAAGTTTATATGAAAACTGAAGAATAAGATTTCCTTGATGTATGGAGTAATTACTTCAAAAAATTGCTAAATGAAACAAGCAGTGACAGCAGAGGTAAAAAACACTTTACAGGCATTTAATCAGGAATACATATCCATACTTGAAGTAGAAAAAGTCATCAAAAGCCTAAAATGTAGACAGACAGCAGGAGTAGATGATATTCGACCAGAAATGCTCAAGTATGGAGGTATAAAAGTTGCAGTGGCTGCGCTGCATATTTCAAAGGTCTGGATCGAGAGACGAATTCCAGATGATTGGAGCAGAGCTCTCATAGTAGCCATATATAAAAAGGGAAATAAAATTGAATGTGAGAATTACAGAGGTATTTCCTGTCTGAGTATTACTGGTAAGATTTATGCCACTATATACTTGAGAAATGATTGAGAAGGATTGTGGAAGGAAAGTTTGGTGAATAATAAGCTGGATTCAGGCCAAAAAAGAGGCTATGAGGATCAGATTTTCACTTTACGACAACTTGTTGAGAAATCGTGGGAATATAACAAATATCTGTATTTAAGTTTTGTAGACCTGCAGAAGGCATATGACAAGGTGCCAAGAGGAAAGCTATTCAAAATGCAGTTATATGGTGTCAATGGGGCATTATATCAAGCAATACTTATTCTTTATTTGAGTTGTAAGTCAGCTGTTTTAATTGAAGGAATTACAAGGAGGTGGTTTAAAGATACCAAGCAATTTTAAATAAAACTTGGTTTTAATCCTATTTAAAATTGCTTGGTATCTTTAATATATAACATACCTAACAAGAGGATGGTTTGATGTTAAATCTGGTGTCAGACATGGATGTACATTATCCCCTATGTTGTTCATATCTATATGGATCACATTATGAAGGAAAGCGGTATTAAACCTGATATCAAAATTGGAGATGTTAATCTCAGCTCCCAAATTGTGCAGAGCTGCCGGTGATGATGTAATTCAGCCTGAAATACTAAAAGCCTTAAATCGAGACAGTGTTCTCTGGCTGATTCGAGTGTGTCAGCCTGCTTGAATATCTGGGCGAGCATCAAAGCAGTGGCAGACAGGCATAATAATACCAGTCTTCAAGAAGGGAGACTAGAGAGATTGCAACAACTATCGTGGCATCTCTCCTCAGCGTGCTGGGGAAAGTATATGCTAGGTGCTTGGAAAGAAGATGCAGGAGCATAGTTGAGTCAGAGTTCCAAGAAGAACAATGTGGCTTTCGTCCTGGTAGAAGCACAACTGACCAAATCTTCACTTTAAGGCAAGTCTTTGAGAAATCTTGGGAATATGCCAAGAATGTTTACACATGTTTTGTGGCTTGGAGAAGGCATATGACCTGGTTCCTCAGAATAAGCTTTGGCAAGTAGTACAGGAGTATGGAGTGGATGGCCAACTATTAGCTGCCATCAAGTCCTTGTATGAATGCCCAGAGGTTTGTGTCAGGGTAAACAGCACAAAGTCTAAACCTTTCAGAGTCTCTGTTGGGCTCTGCCAAGGGTGTATTCTGTCACCCCCTCCTTTTCATAATATTTACGGACTGGATTAATAGGCACAGCTGAAAGTAAGTGTGTCAGAATTGAAAGATGTAGCATTGGACGTCTGCTTTTTGCAGATGACCTAGTTCTGCTTAGCTCTTCCACAGATGACCTCCAGCAGACCCTGGATAGGTTTGTAGCAGTTTGTGCAGAAGCCGGGGTGAAGATGAAGGGGCCAAAACAGAAACATTTGTGGTCTCAAGACAACCATCCCAGTGCACTCTACATGTGAGTGGAGTTCCACTGAGGCAGGTGGTGAAGTTTAAATACCTTGGAGCCATATTCATTTGTGATGGAAAGTAGGATGTAGAGCTAGATACTCGAATCGGCTCAGCAAGTGCAGTATTGCAGGAGCTTGGCCATTCGGCAGTATTGAAGCGGGAGTTAAGCCAGAAAGCAAAGCTGGTTGTCTTCAATACAGTTTATGTCGCCATCCTCACCTATAGTCATGAGAGCTGGGTAATGACTGAAAGAATACAGACACAAATCCAAGCAGCTGAAATGAAGTTCCTTCGAGGGGTTGCGGGACTGACGAGACTTGACAGAATCAGAAGCTCTGCAATTCGGGAAACCCTCAATACTCAACTGTTGCTTCTCTGTGTTGAGAGATCACAGTTACGATGGTATGGACACTTAGTCAGAATGCCACAAGAGAGGCTCTCCCAGCAGGCCCTCTTTGCCAAGCCAGAGGGTGGGAGGCCACATGGAAGGCCAAGAACTCGCTGGATAGATTATATCCAAAACCTTGGGTGGACACGTCTGGGAGTCCCACCAGAACACCCGAGCTTGGTGGTGGAGGATTGTGACCATTGGACGTCCCTCTTGCAGCTGCTGCCCCCACAACCCAATTAGGAAAGGTGGGCCTTGAAGATGGATGGAATCTCAACTCTTTATTCAGGTGATGTTATACTTCTAAATAAATCCAGTACAAGTCTGCAAGATTCCCCAACTAAATTGAATAATTGTTGTAATAAATTTGGTATGAAAATCAGCAATAACAAGACAAAGACAATGAAAATTGGCAATAACATTGAATATATCAAGTGCATTGTGAATGGTGAACCTATAAATCAAGTAAAACATTTCATCTACTTAGGCACAATTTTTAGTGAAGATGGTAAATTAAATATGAAAATAGACAACAGAATCAACAATCCTGGTGTGGTTGGAAGTAAACCAAGTAAATTTATATGCAATAAGAGAGAAATTGGTTAAAAAAATTTATTAGCTGTATACAAGACAGTGTTCAAACCAATTTTAAATTATGGATCTGAGAGCTGGGTTAGAAATAAAATACTTGACCAAAGACAGAGACCAAAGATGTGAGAGTTCTGAGAAAGATTGGGGACATGAGCAGATGGCATCAATGGCAATCTTCTTCTTGAGTATTTTGAAGAAGAACCAATTCAAGAGGTTCTTCTCTTAGTAGCAAAAACTTTCCTTTCACTATCTTCTGTTCTGAGCCTTCTCTTTCAAGACTGTGTACCTGTCTCCCTTCAGCGTGTCATTTAGCATTGTTTTCTTTACTCTTCCTCGGGGTCTTTTTCCATCTGTTTTTTTCTTTCGATGGCCTCTCTGATGATTCCATTCCCTGTTAGAATATGTCTGATCCAGTTTCCCTTTCTTCTTTTTATCCTCCTTAATAGACTTCTTTCTTCTTCTACTCTTTTTAAGACCTCTTCATTAGTTGTTTTATCTGATTTGATAAAATAACTAATTTTTTCCATCCTTCTCCAAATCCACATCTCAAAACTTTCCAAAATCTTAATTTCTTTCTTCAATGTCCAAGTTTCAGCTGCATAGAGGGCAACACTCCCCACATAACATTTTATTAGTCTTTTCTTTAGGTTTCTATCCATTTTACTCTGAATAAATTCCATTTTCTATTAAAGGCATCTCTTCCCATTGCTATTCTTGCTTTTATGTCACTTTTACATCTTCCATCACTGCTAATCACACTTCCTAGATATTTAAATGTCTTTACTTGATTCACTTTTCCCCCATTTATTCTGATATCCATATTTGCCTCTTTCCTTGCTATTTTCATTATCTTTGTTTTTCTTATGTTAATTTTCATTCCATAATTGATACATGATTGCAGTAATCTGTTCAACAGATGTTGTAGTCCTGTTTCAGTATTTGATAATAATGCCTTGTCATCTACGTATCTTATTGCAAATATTTGTCTACCTCCAATCTTTATTCCTTCTTCTGAATTCTCCAGTGCTTCCTTTAACTTCGGAATACATGTTAAACAAAATTGGTGACATAGAACAGCCTTGACTTACTCCTCTTCCAATGATACCTGGTTCTGTTGTACCATATATGTCTCACACCATGGCAGTTTGTCCCATATGTAGTGAAATAATTAGCTTTCTGTCTTTCCAATACATACCAATCTTTTCTATTACTTCCACCGTCTTATCCCATTTTACAAAGTCGAAACTTTTTTCAAAATCTATATAGCAGATATTAACTTCTTTATTCACTTCCAGACTTCTTTCACTTATTATTCTTAGCAGTCCAGTCACATCTCTTGTTTTCTTACCCTTCCTGAAACCAAACTGATCTTCTCTAAGAAATTCTTCCGCCTTAGATGCAATTCCCGTGTTAGAATTCTCATAAGTATTTTTGATGTATGGGAAATGAGGTTTATTGTTCTAAAATCCTTCCAGTTCACTGCATTACTTTTCTTTGGTATAGGTATAAATATTAAGGTCATAAAATCTTTTGGTAATTCTCCTTTGTTATAAATTAAATTTATTATTTTGGTTATTTCTTCAGTTCTTCTGAAGTTGTTTCAGGAATTCTGCAGGTATTTCATCTATTCCTTCTGCCTTTCCACATTTTAGTTCTTTAATGGCCATTTCTACTTCTGTCTTCAAAATCAATGGCAATATCATATTAAAAATGAGGATGTTAGGAAAGAGCTTGACATTGTCAGCATCCAGGAATATGTTAGCAGAGCTAGTCTCAGGTGGTATGGTTACTTAAATAGAATGGGAGAGGAAAGATTAACAAAACAAGTGTTCTCTGCCAGGTTAGAAGGAACAAGAATCAGAGGAAGACCAAGATATAGGGATTGATACAGTAAAAAGTGCCTTAGAAGACAGAAATATAAGATCTGATAATGGTGGAGTTGTGACAGATAACAGATTGATTTGGAGGACAATTGTTGATAGGAAGTTAGTAATGATGTAAGTTTTTCATGTAGTACTGTCATAATATCCTGTACACTCCTTGAAGCTATACATCAGGAATGTGATCTTGATGAATTGTAGAGTTCTGAATAGCTTTTCTCTTGGCACTTTGTCATCTACTTTTCCAGATCTACAGAACTTAAATATCCCATAATATCTCACAATTGTGTTAAAGTGAAAATCTAATCCTGACAACGTCTATTTGACCTGAATCTAGCTTGTTTTTCTCCAGTTTCCTTTTCACAGTTTTTCTTGGTGTCTTCTGAAATATGATTGGATAAATCTTATCTGGAATGCTCAATAGGGAAATTCTGTAATTCTTACATTCAGTTTTTATTATTATTATTATTACCACCCAAAGACTTCATGGAGTCAAAGACTCATCTGGGATGTCGTTTTATCACACACAAAGCTCATCATACCATATTTTAAACACATTCAAACTCTTTGCAGACACCACATTCTCAGGCAAGGCATTCCAATCATTCACAACTCTGCACGAAAAAAAACCTGCCTCTCACTCCCCTCCTCACACCCTCTTTATACAGTTTCCAGGGATGACCTCTGGTTCTCCCCTGATCTCCCACTATTCTCTGTAAAACTTCTCCAGCATTGATCGTATAACAACTCCTTACCAACTTGTAGGTCTCTATCATATTTCCCCTCTTCCTCCTGTCCACCAGACTCTGTAAATTACATCTTCTCAATCTTTCCTCATACTTGACATTCCAGAGGTCAGAAAAACTACCTTAGTCTCCTTTGGACCCTTTCCAACATCTCTTCATCCTTCTGAAAACCCGGTGACCAAATCTGGGCACAATAGTTCATGTGTGGCCTAATCAAAGCCTTATACAACAAAACAAGAATCTCTCTACTTCTACACGTCAGTGTTCTCTGCATCATTCCCAGAAGCCTTTATGTTGTCTTCACAATTTTGGCAATGTGTCCCCTAAATTTTAGATCCTTATCCACTATCACCCGATCTCTTATTTCCTCTACTTCTAATAGTATATTCTCACCAAGCATAAATTCTGCATCCCATCTTTGTTTTCCAAATTTTAAAACCTTACATTTTGCAACATTGAATTCACATCCCCATTTCCGTGCTCAATCTATTCAAGTCTTCCTGTAAGGCCACAACATCTTCACTACACTTCATGGTTCGTCCCAACTTTGTATCATCTGCAAACAACTGAATATCTCCATCCAAATCTTCACCTATATCATTAATATACAAGTTAAACAGTAATAGACCTAAAACATACCCCTGAGGCACTCCACTAGTGACTTTCATTTTCCTGGATATCGCTCCCCCATACACAACTTGTTGATACCTATCAGATAGCCAGTCTCCAATCCAATGCACCAATCTAATATCCAACCTCATCTGCTTTAGTTTGACTGTCAACCTATCATGAGGTACTCTATCAAAAGCCGTTGCGAAATCCAAGTATATTACTGTGTATCCTTTTCCTCTGTCCAAGGAAGCAGTCACTTTATTGTAATAAGTAAGTAGATTACTAAAACATGACCTCCCTTTAGCAAGTCCATGCTGTCCATTAAAGATAATACCATTGTTATCAACCCAACTCTGGATCCTAGTTCTCACAAGCCTCTCCAACAACTTAACCACAACACCTGACACACAGATAGGCCTATAGTTCGATCTCCTCCTTTATGAAGTGGCACAATCTTGCGCTCCTTCCACTCCTTAGGAACTTGACTGATTGCAAGACTGATATTAAAAAAAGATGTCAAGGCAGGTGTCAACTCTGAGAAATAAAATAATTTTATTTCTCTTTTTCGTAGCTGGTACTATGAGAGCTGTACTCCAATTCTTATCTTCTGACTATGCTTTCTGAATTGTGTAGTGCAGCCACTGTGAAACTTTTATACTTCCATAGTTAAGCATTTCTGGTTGAATATCATCAATTTCATCTGCCTTCTCATAGTTCATGTAAAATTTTGTTAGCGTTTTCTGCCTCATGATATATGTACTCCTGGTTTCATTCCTGTGGCATATTTTTACCACTGGTCTGTCACTTGTTGAATTTAGCAATCTTCCAAAGTAATTACTCCAATTGTTTAGGATATCTATTCAGTTTACATATTATCTTTGATTCCTTTTAGTACTCATTTCCCCATTTCCTAATTTTTTTAACAGCATCCAGAATGTTTTATCTTCTTCCTTCATTGAATTATAAATTAATTGTAAATTATAAATTAGTGAATTATAAATTGCTGATTTTCTTCTTATCATAGTCTTCCGAAGACTTCTCTTTCTTTTATACACAGCTTGACTTTTGTGCATTTTTCTCTGTATTCTCTCTGAGCACATGTTGACTTTACTTGCTATGAACATTTTATGAAAATAAGAAAAGTAGATTTGGTTTGGATGTGTGTAAGAGGTGGTGTATATCATTAATGCTTATATTGATAGCTTGAATATTGGTGAAATGGATGTTAAGTGTTTTTTTATTGGAAGTAATTTGGTGTTATTTTGAATTGCTTTTTTTGGTGTATTCTTTTTTTATAGTAATTTTTATATATATATTTTTTATATTTCTGGTTATAGTTTAGAAGTTTTTTTATATCTATAGTTAAAAGGCTAATATTTGTGTGACTGTCTTTTATGTAAGACTTGGTTCAGGAAACTTAGAGAGCAGGGGCTTCCAGCTAGGATGATGGACTAGTGCATGTAACTCCCCCCTTAGAAAGTACCCAGACTCCAATTCAAGTGTGGTTTCAATTAGTGTCCATACACACCACTAACTTTGTCTTCCTTCAGGCATGACCTGTCAGAGTAAGTAGGGTTATTTGCCAGCAGATTGGGAAACCTTCAACAGATACATTACCATTGGATTCAGCCCTGTGCGTTATTTGGCAGCCTAGAAAGCAGCTTTATCCTCAAATGGAACAGATACTGGCTCCTTAGTTGAATAATAAGTGTGGTCAACGTGTGTTGATTATGACCAGTAAGGCTATCGCTATGCACTGCATGTGGGAAGAAAGGAGAATGGGAAACATAAACCAGAGTCCCTACTCTGCAGATGAAACATGGCAGTAGCCACTTCACACTTCCAAAAAGCAGAGTGGTGGTATTTCAGAGCAATGAAAGACATCTACCATGAGCCATGATGTTCTTGTGAATCAGTTGATGTGTAGTTTTTGTGAACGGTTTAATTATGACATCTTTGCTTGCTACATCTCTTTGTTTTGGTATTTTCCTGTGAATTATAAATTGCTCATAACTATTATTTTATTTTATTCTTGTTAATAATGGCAGATAAAATTCAAAGTAAGGGTATTGTTGCTTCCAACGAAAAGAAGATGCATAAACTTGTTACATTACATACTAAGATTAAAATGATTAAAGTTAGTGATGATGGTATATCACCCCCCCCCCCCCCATAAAAAGTTCTAAGTGAAGTGAAAAGTGCTATAAATTTAGTTTAATCCTTTATCCAAGTGTGAGCAAACAAAGTTTGTGCCTGAAAATATCTTCAGGACTGAGGTAAGGTAGTACAACACTGGGAAACTCGCAACAAAGGTGGATCAAGCTCTCAACTCCTTGTCTCAGTATCTCCCATAATGCACAGCACAGCTCCTTGCGGACATGTACACTGCTATGCATTAAGGGGGAGGGCACTGCCCATACCGGTTTCAACCTTTATTGAGGTCTTGTCAGTGGGAGCCAGGCCCAGAGTGGAGATACTAAGGCAGAAGCAATAGGAGAGGTCATCCTTACCTATAGGAGTTGCCAAAAGGTGTGCCACCTTATTATTAAATTACTCTGGATTTAGAGAAAGATGGCTTCCACTGACGAGACCTCAATAAAGGTCGAAACTGGTATGGAATTGCCCCCCCCCCCCCAATGCATAGTAGTATACATGTCTGCAAGGAGATGTGCTGTGCATTATGGGAGATACTGAGACAAGGAGTTGAGGGCTTGATCCACCTTTGCTGTGAGTTTCCCAGTGTTGTACTACCTTACCTCAGTCCTGAAGATATTTTCAGGTGCAAACTTTGTTTGCTCACACTTGGATAAAGGATTAAATTAAATTTATTATAGTCTAACTAAGTGAAAAATAAACTTTCAACATCTTTCTTTAAATCCAGAGTAATTTAATAATAAGGTGGCACATCTTTTGGCAACTCCTATAGGTAAGGATGACCTCTGCTATTGCTTCTGCCATAGTATCTCCGCTCTGGGCCTGGCTCCCACTGACGAGACCTCAATAAAGGTCGAAACTGGTATGGGTGGTGGTCCCCCCCCCTTAATGCATAGCAGTATACATGTCCGCAAGGAAATGTGCTGTGCATTAGGAGAGATACTGAGACAAGGAGTTGAGAGCTTGATCCACCTTTTGCTGTGAGTTGCCTGGTGTTGTACTACCTTACCTCAGTCCTGAAGATATTTTCAGGTGCAAACTTTGTTTGCTCACACTTGGAGAAAGTATTAAACTAAATTTATTATAGTCTAACCAAGTGAAAAATAAACTTTCAACATTATTGTTGAAATGGAAAAACTTTTAATGGTATAGACCAGGAGTAGGCAACCTTTTTAAATGTGCGTGCTAAAATCGCCGAATCTTTGATGCAAAATTTTCTCACGTGGCAACTGAAATTTTTGGGAACATATTATTATTTAGTGTTAAGTATTGGGAGAATCTTTTCAAATAATCAAAAATCACGCTAGAACAGTAAAATTGTAAGAGTGATTATTGTAAGTCATGTAAGATTGAATGAATGTAAAATTAGTGACAGAATTTTTACTTAAACGTCCTTCACCCCTGTTGATAGCATGGATATTTTTTATTTGCTTTTAAGTGTAATTCTAGCTGCCATATACAGCCACACAATTTAAAGATGAAATTTTTAACATCAGCAAAAGAGTAAAAAATAATTCAGATTTTTTTTTGTTTTGTTTTATTATAAAGATCAGACATAAGTTTTTTTCAATATATTAGAATGCACAATCTCATAATTGTTTTACTTGACTAAAGCACAATAAAAGTAAAAAAATTAAAGATATTTTTTAATTAATTCTTAATCCCTTATGAGTAATATATAAAAATTACAGATAAAATGTAATTTTACCTGTATAATATATTAAACAGAAGTTAATCTTTTTCATTTTTTAACAGAAAACATCAAATCAAAACTAGAGAAAGAAAAATAGTGGACGTTTTATTTATTTAGCAACAATGAGACTTCTGCTGCTGCATCACTGATGACAGATAATTTATATGAAGTTTATATTTTGTAACCTTTAAAGATATGCATGTGCTACTAGTTTCATCTGTAAGGCTACTCCTATTATGAGACTTAAGAAAGTTCATCACTGAGAACAATGATTCAAAAGAATATATAGATGCAAAAATGGATAGTAATGTTGTTTCAAGAGTTTTTAAACATACAAAAGTTTCAGGAATAGTATTCCAAGTCCTTAGTACCTCGTTTTTCGCACTTCTCTCTCTATTACTCCTGTCTCTAATCACTTCTTTTCAATTTTTTCCAAGTCAACTCTGATGCCAACAAATTTCTGTCTCCAAATTTAGCTACTTTGAAAATCAATCAACTGCATTTCAAAATCATCCATATTTATTCACGAAACCATCTGCGAGTTTTATTTATCCAGTTTTATAGTGTTTGAAAACTTAATGAATTTTGCAGTCTCTTCTAATTCTCTGAACTTAACAAATCTTAAACAGAACTACTCAACAGTTAACACACTGACGTTTAAAAATAGCTTTTGAAGATCATTGATGTAGTTTTTTAGGTTTTGGAAATATCTAAATCTCCCACTGTCTACATCGCTCTTAAAAACTCATAGTTTCATTTCAGATGCCTTTATATCATCAAACATAACATCAAGAGTCTTACTAGAGTCTTGTAGTTGTGAGTTTTTAGTCTCAATGGTGGAAGCCTAACATGGGTGTGAGCCTTTGGCTCATCCCCATGTTAGGCTTCCACCATTGTTAGGCTTCCAACACTGAGACTAAAAACATCCATTAATTCATAACGCTCTTGATGGATTAATAGATAAGGGTGGATGGGCAGCATTTGCAAAAAAAATTTCAGTCCTTTTGTGTAGAAAAGTTATCATCGCTGAGATGCTTGCTTCTCAGTGAAGGTTGATGTTCCTTATGAACTGTGGTGCATCAAATGCTATTCATACACATTTGTTTTGGATTATTTGTAATTCATTAACACTTGAATCTGTTGTGTGACTCCAGGTGGATGATCCATTCATCAAGAATGGTCTAATTAGTATCTTGTATAGGAGTAGTTTAAGTTCTGTGCTTAATTAGCTATGCTAGTTGAGTATAGCTGTCCTATTACCTTATTTTCTTTTGAGCAGACACATTGGCATGAGTCAGGAAGCAAAGCTGTTCATCTAGTTGTACTTGTATTTGGCTACTGGAATGAGGTGTCAAACATGACCACTTAGTCCTCCAAGGATACTTGTCTGTTTTGTGAATAGCACTGCAGTGGTCTTGCCTCCATTGATGTCAATTTATCATTTTTGAACCATTGTTCTAGTTCCAAGATTGCATTTTGCAGTCTTTCATTTACTAAATCTAGGTCAGAGGGAGTGTACCATGTCACAGTATTCTTTGCTTATAGCATTGTCATGGCAATTGTGCATGGGATGTCAACTATACAGATGGTGAAGAGCAGAGGTAATAACAGCTTCATTCTGAGTTTGGATTTGTTAAGTTTGATTAGCCCTAATGGTAATTTAGCCTCCAGGTGTTTGAAAAGAAGTCCATTGTGCTATATTTTGTCAAATGCTTCAGCACCATCCAGGCAGATCACTCCTGTGTGTTGCTTCTAGTTGTATCCTAAGCTGATGTTTTCCACTACTCTGAGAACTTATTATTTGGTGGAGTGGTTCTCCAGGAATCCAAATTGCTCATTGGGGACGAGATTTAATTGTTTAATGACTTTCTGCAGTCATGTTAGTATAACCCTCTTGACTATTTTTCCTCAGTAGAAGAGGAGGTGATTGGGCAAGTTTTGGGGGAATTGTGCTGCTTTTCCTGGTTTTGGAAATAAGATTACATCAGCTGTTTTCCCCCACCTTTGCTGGAAAGTAGCAATAATTTAATATTGTATTAATAATAGCAGCAGTATGCATTATAGCTTTATTCAGTATGCATTTCATTTTGTTCAAGTGCCATCTGGGCCTGGTACTTTCTTAAGTTTGATGATGATTTTACATCATGAAAATTATGGATGATGATTTTGTTGTACCTCAGAGAATTTCAGTTAGAGGGAGAGAGGATACAACATACCAGGGTCTATACTTTATTGATAACGTCTAGATATGCATGGTATGATCTCGACATTCCTCTAGACCAGGAGTGTCAAACTCAATTGGACTGTGAGCCATTTGCCATAAAAGTGTATCTCAAGTGGGCTGCAAAAAATTTTGACTAAATAAAGCTGCACTAATTAGAATTGAAGGAAAGTGAAATTGAATGAGAAAAAGGAAGAATGAGTATAAATGAACTGGAAAATTAATAATGAAAATTTAATTTATTCTAAGTCATTACAAGACACAAAATAATAGTATAATGATTATGACAACTGAAAAAAATAAAGAATATTTTATATTATATTAATATTTACAGTATATAGCATTTAGCTGGGACGTCGACCAGTTAAACAAGGCCCCCGTTGTTTTCGCCAGGGAACCAGGACGAACAGCGAAAAGTCAGCTACTGAAACAAATCTGAAAGCACACCCCAACTCAACATCACCAGAGTTAAAGATCGGCACTATCAACATAAGAAGCCTTAATGGCAAAGAAATGGAGCCAGCTGAAGAATTAGATACGTACCAGATCGACATAATAGGGGTGACTGAAACAAAAAAGACAAAAACTGGTGAGATCTTTCTCAGCAAAAAATACAAAATGTTATATTTAGGAAATGACAATCATGGAAAAGAAGGAGTAGCCATAGTATTCAGCAAAAAATACAACGCTAATCTTCTTGAATGGCAGGCAGTCTCAAGTAGAGTGATGTGGACAAATATCAGAATAGGGAACTGGACAATGAGACTTATTTGTGCCTATGGTCCCACAGAAGGTTCTACTAAGGTAGAAGTGAAGGAATATTTTGAGGCTTTAGAGAAACAACTGACACAATGAAAAAGGAAAAGTTGATCCTTGTTGGGGATCTAAATAGCAGAGTAGGAAATGACTGATACAAAAATATATTTGGAAAATTTGGAGAAAAGAGCAAAGCTAATAATAATGACAAATACATGTTGGATTTCTGCTCGGGACATGGACTGGTTATTACTAACACCATGTTCCAACATAAAAGTGCGCACAAATTCACATGGTGAGAAGAGGCAAGGAATAAGAAAATTCGCATTGATTGTGTTATTGTTGCTAGTGATGTTTTTTTCCTGGTGCAGGACACCGGAGTGTACAGAGTATTTGAAATCGGAAGTAATCACCATTTAGTCTTGAGCAGGATAAAATTGAATTTCATATTGAAAAGAAGAACAAGTAAGAAAGTTTTAAAGCAAATAAAAGTTGAGCAGCTCTCAGATGTGAACTGTAGACTAAAATACACAAACATGATTGAAGAAAAAAATCGGAGTTTGAGAACAGGAACCAAACCTTGGAGATTCAGTGGCAAGCAAAACATTGATTGATTCAGCCAGAGAGGCATGTGGTGAGGTTGTCTGCAAGGATAGAAAAATCAGACCTCCATGGTGGACACAGGAAGTTAAAGAGACAGTGAAGAAAATGAAGAAAGCATATCAAAAGTTCCTGGCAAATAAGTCAGCTTGTGCTCTTAGAGAATACAGAGACAAATGTAAGAAAGCTAAAGCTAAACACTGTGTAAAACTAGATTAACAAAAGTCATGGGACTTTGGGAAGAACATAGAAAATAAATAGCAAAAAGTGGTAAAATATTCTGGAGGTTGTTGAAGAAGCTTAGAAATGGAGGAAAGAGTGCTGTAAAAGGAGTTAGAGATGATAAAGGTGACATGAAAACAGGAGAAAAAGATATCCTTGAAGTATGGAGTAATTACTTTGAAAAATTGCTAAATGAAACAAGCTGTGATAGCACAGTGGTAAAAAACACTCAACATGCATACAGTCAGGAATACATATCCATACTTGAAGTAGAAGAAGCCATCAAAGGCTTGAAATGTGGAAAGGCAGTTGCTATACTACATAGTTCAAAAATCCTGGACAGAGGGACGAATTCTTGATAGATTAGAGCTCTAATAGTACCCATATATAAAAAGGGAAATAAAACTGAATGTGAGAAATACAGAGGTATTTCCCTACTGAGTGTTCTTGGCAAGATCTATGCAAGTATACTTGAGAAACGGTTGAGAAGAATTGTGGAAGAAAAGCTTGGTGAAGAACAAGCTGGATTCAGGCTAAATAGAGGCTGTCAGGATCAGATCTTCACTTTACAACAAATAGTAGAGAAATCATGGGAATATAACAAAAATCTGTATTTAAGTTTTGTCGATTTGGAAAAGGCATATGACAAGGTGCCAAGAGAGAAGCTATTCAATACGCTACAGTTATATGGTGTCAATGGGGCATTATATCAAGCAATACTTAGTCTTTATTTGAGTTGTAAGTCAGCAGTTAGAATTGAAGGACAGGAAGATGGTTTAATGTTAAATCTGGTGTGAGACAAGGATGTACATTATCCCCTCTGTTATTCATTATCTATATGGATCACATTATGAAGGAAAATGGTATTAAACATGATATCAGAATTGGAGATGTTAATGTCAGCTTATGCGGACGATGTTATACCTCTAAATAAATCCGCTATAAGTTTGCAAGATTCCCTGACTAAATTGAATAACTGTTGTAATAGATACGGTATGAAGGTCAGCATTAAAAAGACAAAGACAATGAAAATAGGTAGAATTGTTGAAAATGTCAACTGTGTTGTGAACGGGGAACCTGTGGAACAAGTAGAACATTTCAGCTACTTAGGCACGATTTTTGCTGAAGATGGTAAATTAAATATAGAAATAGACAACAGAATCAACAAAGCTGGTATGGTAGGCAGTCAATTGAATAAATTCATATGGAATAAGAAAGAAATTAGTCGGAACACTAAATTAGCTGTATACAAGACAGTGTTCAAACCAGTTTTAACTTATGGATCTGAGAACTGGGTCAGAAGTAAAACATTTGACCAAAGACTAGAGACCGCAGATATGAGAGTCCTGAGAAAGATTAGAAGCGTGAACAGATTGCATCAGTGGCAGTATCATATTAAAAACGAGGATATTAGGAAAGAACTTGACATTGTCAGCATCCAAGAATGCATTAGCAGAGGTAATCTCAGGTGGTATGGTCACTTAAACAGAATGTGCTAGGAAAGATTAGCAAAACAAGTGTTCTCTTCCAGGTTGGCAGCAAAACGACCCAGAGGAAGACCAAGATATGGGTGGATTGATACAGTACAAAGTGCCTTAGACGATAGAAATATAAGATCTGATAATGTTGGAGTCTTGACAAGTAACAGACTGATTTGGAAGAAAATTGTAGATAGGAAGTTAGTAATGATGTAAATTTTTCATGTAGTACTATCATATCCTGTACACCCCTTGAGGGTACATGTCAGGAATTTGATGATGATGAGCATTTAAACCAAATTAAACCAAAATTAAAATATTATTTGAACAAATCAATATTTATACAGTTTAAAAAGTATAAAGCCTCATTAATAACCATTGCAAAAATTTACAGAGGCTCCTATTAGTTTGAAATTTTTTGTTTTTGTGTTGAAATAAAATACTTCTGTTTTTTGAGGAAAAATGTCTATATTTTGGGGAATTTTTTAAATGTCAATGATAATATTTTGGGGAAAATGATAATGTTTTGAGGGTAAAAAAAATGTATACTTGCATGATGTAATTATAGTAATTTTAAGTAATTTAATTGTAGTAGTTTTTTTACCCACGCTTGACAACGTTTATTGTTAACCAGCATGCTAAAATTTGGACTCAAAGATTGAGAGCATACAACCTTCATTATGGCAGACAGATTGACGTTGATTAGTCTTGATCTTTGGGCTGTTTTGTTATCTTTCATACATGAGAATAGTTGTTCTCATAAATAGGTGCTTCCAAAATAACATAGAATATTTCTGGATATTTTTGACTTAAATAAGTGTATATTTTTGGAACACTGACATCTTGGTGTTTTTCTTTTAGAATGGAATCATCTTGGAAATCAGTAAGTTCCATTTGAATACAAATAGAAGCTTTTTCGAAATTAAATGAAAAAGGATCTGTAAAAAGCAAAAAAACTTCGTGCTCCTTAAAATCTTTAAATTGCCTACCAAATTTATCATTATTCTTTTCTAGTTTGGGACAATATTGAGAAAAGATAAAACTTTTTATTGTTCAACTGTTCAGACATAGGAAAGTAATTTAGAATATTCTCTTTTAAATGATTTTGAAAGAAAAGCAATTTACATCTAAAACTTGCCAGTGCATCATACATGTGTGTTATTAGATGATCTTTCCCCCTGAAGTTTAACATTTATATCATTGAAATGTCCTGTAATATCCACTAAGAATGCTAGATCTTGTATCCATGTGTGATCATTAAAAAATGTAACATGATTTTTCATGTCTAGGAACAATTTTATCTTCTCTAAAAGTGAAAAAAAAAAAGCTTTTTTAGACCCTTATGACAAGATAACCGACGAATCTTTGAGTAATAAGGTAGCCCTTCAAAATCACTCTCCAAGTTTTTAAGAAATTGTGCAAATTGGTGGTTATTGAGGCCTCTCGATCAGATGAAATTCACAGTATTTGTCATAGCCTTGAGTACGCTGCTCGTTTCCAATAGTTTGAGGCACAATACCTGCTGATGAATAATGCAGTGGGAAGATTGCAGTTTTGGAATGTCTGGATACATTTCTTTTAACTTTGCTGCAAGTCTTGATACAAAACCTTTGAAAGTTGGTATTTTTGCAAAATGTTTCATGGATGGGAATCATTTCCAAGAACTCTTCAGTAATATTCATATTGATGTCACAAGCCTGAAGAATCAGAGCAATTTGAACCATGTTGTGAATATTGAAGCTTGAACAATGACGGTTATGATTGATTAGGATCAGATCTAACATTGAAACCGTGATATAAATTTTTATTATTGCAATTATATTATAGCAGGTCATTGCATCTGTATTGTAACTATAAATGTTGTATGAAATCGAATAAATCGAATGTTGAAATTGATATTTCTGTTTTATTATTAAAAGCCGCCATCTTTTTTTTTTTTTTTTTGTAACTTTCCTTTTTTTCTTGCGGCCTGCGATGCCGCAAGAAATTGCTTTATGTGCTGCATGCATCCTGCAAGCTGCCAGTTTGACACTCCTGCTCTAGATTTGAGCAAAAGCTTCAACTTTTTCTGCATCAAAGTAAACTGGACCATGTTCACTATGGATTGGTAGGAGGAGTTTATTGTCCGTGCCAGTGGTAGCCAGTCAAATTTTAAGTTGGGGTGCTGCCTATACAAAATTTAAAAAGAATTATTATTTTTTTCCTAATCAGTAACCAATTTATTAATAAATAAATCTACAGATTTATTTATTAACAAATTGGTTACTAATTAGGAAAAAAAGAATTATTATTTTTTTAAATTTTGTATAGGCAGCACCCCCACTTAAAATTTCACCGGCTGCCACTGGTCTATGCATAAAGCTTAGGTCATTTTCCAGAGCATCTGGTCCTCTGTGTTTGAGGACTAAAGTTTTGTCTCTCATTGTTGATTTCAGTAGTTTGTTTTTTTAAGTGCACATTGAGCTTCATTCTCTGTTGAGCACTTGTTGGTATTCTGGGACCAGTGTGGTATTGGACCTGGCTCTATTCATTTCAAGGATGCAATTTTTAATATCTTCCAGAATATCTTGGTTTGTGTCCTGAATTTTAGTTAATTCTGCTTCCAGCACATCTGTGGTGGCAGCTGTTAATGCAATTATCTGCTTTTCCAAGCTTGAAATTGAGTCGTCAATTTTTTTTTTTCCCATGTGAATCAGCGGTTGAAACTGGGCTAAATAGATTCATATAGAGCAGTTGTTAGTATTGTCCCGTTGATGATAGCTAACTAATTGGAGATCTTTTCATGCTGTGAACCCAGTTGGACAATCTCAGCTCATGCTGTGAGCTGAGATGGTCCATTGCATTTTTTTGGTACTGGTGCATGATGTTTTCTATTATTGATATATCAAGAACATCAGAAAGTCCTACATTGCTATGGGACATGGGTTCTGAAGATCCTAGAATTGAGATTTCCATGTGGCAGTTGAGGATTCCAGTTTGGTTTGTAGTTCTGCTGTTTGAAGCTTTGTGTTTGGTGTTCAGGTCTCCTGCTACTATCACTACTTGGTTTGTGTCCTGAATTTTAGTTAATTCTGCTTCCAGTAACTGTTTGTTTGGAGTTATATATGAGGTATAATTTCATGTGTCTTGCATTTGCAGTTTGGACCTACCATCACCATGATTTTTATTGGTGGGATTTACAATTTTATTGTGTTCTATATTTTGTTTAATGTTCTTTTATAAGTGCTCCTCTGCAATGGCTACCACCATTCCCCACTTTCCTCAAAATAGGCAAAACTATGAACAGCTTCTGGTCAGTATGAACTTTCACTTTGAGCTTACTGAACCAGTTTCTCATGTTTCTCTTTCATTTCATGTACCTCTGTTCTTTGAAATAGCATTTTATCATATTATTTTTACAGGGACTACTTTAAGAAATCAACTGATTCCTTGCCATTTTCACAAATGACAATTTTATATTATAGATTTTTGTGAGTTGTTTTTGAGATTGATTTTTTTTTAAAGGGTTATAAATAATTAATAGTAGCTTTCATAGCTCAATAATGTTGATACCCTTTGGATTGGAAAGACCTGGGTTCAAATCCTATACAGAATGTTAAGAATCTTGATAATGTTCATCTGAACTACTCATCTGAAGGTGAATTAACTGGCTTCTTATGGAGGTGGTATGGTTTTTTCACCGAAAGCAGGTAGACTGGCTCTTTGAGAACACACATCTACAGACATGAAACTCCTGTCTTTCAGGGCTGCAGCAGCAAAATGAAAAGCCATCCACATTAAAATTACCTATAAAACTGGTGACCTAGAATTGAAGAGATGGAGGGAGGGAGCGACATATATCAAAAAATAAAATTAAAAAAATATATAACTAATCATTAAACTGGTTACATAGGATTCAAGTTTGTTTGTTTTTTCTATAAAAAAAACAAAAAACTAGAGCACAATTTATATAGATTATTAAATAAATGCCAGCTTATAACTGGAAGCTGAAAAAAAATAGTCATTTATTGTAGTAGGTACTTTTGTTTCTTTGGAAATTTTATTCTAAGAAAATGAATTTATTATTTTTTTTTTTTTGTTAAATATGAAAATTCATAGAAAAAGAACTTTTATGTTTTAAAAATTAGACTGAGATGAGTCACTATATATAGTTTTTAATAGAAACAAACATTTAATTTAGGTAAGTTGTCAGCTATTTTTTAGATATGTTGTCAGTAGTCTGGTTCACAGAGTGGATAGCATCTCAATCCTCCTACATACAAATGGATTAAAATCTCACCTGTAGTATGAAAGTATGTGAATGCCTTTAGGTAACAGATAATTCTCATTGCTGTTATGAGATCACTGTGCTACTTGGAGGCTCATAGTGGAACTTGAAAAAAGTTCTATATTTGGAAAGAACATGGTTACTAACCTTTAGCTGACCTGCTTATACTAATGTGCTGCAAGTTTGACATTTCATGGGTAGAACTGCCATAAAAAAATAAAATAAATAAACTCAAACACAGATACTACTTTTATCTATAGCTAAATCATGAATGAAAAAATTCTTAATGAACTCCAGGCCAACATTTTGCTATGTTGCTAGTTATAACAACAAAAAAATTCATGCATGTATTTTCAACATTCCAAATAGCATGTTACATAAAATAGAATAGAATTTGAAAGATACCCATATCTTTCAAAATTTTATGTTCAATATAGAAAATAATATGAAAAACTATAAAAAAAAATGTAAATTATTATTTTTTTAAATATTTTTTTTAGGAGTCGTATGTTGGATTAAAAAATTTGGGTGCTACATGCTATGTCAATAGCTTTTTGCAGGTAAGCTTGTTTTTATGTTTATCTTGTAATCAGTGCTTTTTTGTTTTCTGTCCTTAAAAAAAAAAGGAGATGCTGGCATACACCACATGATCTTTCTACTGTTGTAGTCTCTTGCATGTGTGCATCACACTGCTGGAGATTAGCAGAATGCATCATTGTTTTTGCTATCTGTAAAAATACCTTTTCAGATTTATAACCTTTTATCTTATGTTATCACTGTATTATATGGTTCAGAAATATGGAGTAAAAAGAAAGATGAAAGTAAAATACAAGCTGCAGACATGAGATTTTTAAGGGCAATTAAAGAATGCACAAAATTGGACCATATAAGAAATGAAGACATCAGAAGAGAGCTAGATATTTACAACATAAATGAAAAGATCAAGGAATATAGAGAGAAATGGAAAGAGCATTTGTTTAGGATGGAAAGATATCAGCTAGCAAAAGAAGTCAATAAATATAGACCAAAAGGAAGGGGGAAGATAGAGAGAGGAAGACAACTGCAAAATGGAAAGACTATTGAAGCCAGAACAGGCAAATGCTTAAACCTTGAGGAGAAGAAGAACCTCTTATCTTCTCAAAATAATTCTTAAAAATAATTCTTGTTTGTTATCACTATTAAAACCACCTGCAACAAATTTGTATGAATAAATCACCATTTTCATCTGTGTTTGCTTAGTATATTCAACATTCCAAATAGCATGTTACATAAAATAGAATAGAATTTGAAAGATACCCATATCTTTCAAAATTTTATGTTCTACTTAAATTTTATGTTCTACTACTAAAAACTACTATCTACCCTTACGCTCAAGATGTAAGTATTAGGATATCTAAATGTGACAGTAAATAGTGACTTCAAGTGTCATAGTATTGCAAATGTGGTAAAGATGACACAAAGGATTATCACTGTTGAAAAGGATGTTGATATTGACCAATGTCTGTTGTGGAAACTGATGTTCTCACTTGGATTCTGAAGAAAAAATATTGAAAAAAAGTGCAAAGTCTAAGCTTAACTGAAATGATATCAGTTAGATGCCAGGAGAGTTCATTGAGCATAAGATGATAAAGGGAACACAATTATTATGATAGCTATGAAGGTAGATTTAGATAGTGGTTGCAAACTTTGATAAATGCAGTCAGTTCTAGGTGTTAGATGTTAATTGCCTAGTGAAACATTATCACCCTGCTTGTTGGAGTCGCCATTGCCACATTTGGTCTTAAGAGCAGGTTCAGGCTTCTCTTCCCCACCCACACACTTTTCCTATGTAGTGTGATACCCTTCAAGAGCATGCCACTACTTAGAGACCCAAAACTTCTTCCATATCAAGATACAAGAGTAAAACAGTTTCTCAGACCTGTTTTGAGAATCAGGTCATGTGGCATAAAGCTTCCCAATCAGCTTTCACCTAATCTTGCTACCACATAACTCTTCCAGAGGGCAAAGTTCTTCTAGTGCAGTATTTTTCAAACCGTAGATTGTGACCCATTAGTGAGTTGTGAAATCAATTTAGCAGGTCATGAGCACCATTTTTTATAAAATGAAATATAATAGAAAATATCACAGTGTATCTCAGAGATTTTATGGCTTTAACACATTCATGCCAGGTGGTGTCACAAATCAAGGTTTCTTCAAAGAAGAAACTTGCTTGATGGCATATATATATATGTGTGTGTGTGTGTGTGTGTGTGTGTGTGTGTGTGTCCTGCATTGATGATTGGGCACATTTTTGTAAAGTTTTAAATATATACAGCATGCGGATTGAATGTTTTCTATTAAATTTTATTGTAAAATTAGTATTATCATAATGTATAATGTTTTTGGGAGGGGAGTTGTTTCTCATTATACAGAATTGGTTGTTTTCGTTGCAGATGTCTCCAGTTTACGCTAATTGTCACTACATATATTACATACTCTAACTGTGTCCATACTGTATTTAGTGGTACAATAAAGCTACTTGTTTTTCTTGCAGTCGCAGTATGGTGTCTGTTTTTGAGGGAATATTTATCAGTTTAGGGACATTTTCATTTGTCTTCTGCAAGAATAGACATAGTAAACAAAATCTGTTTTTTCCTATGAATAAAAATGAATCCTTCTATGTTTTATGGCAAGCACACACATGGCATTAAATAAAATATTTCCTAATTTTTGTTTATTGTTTAATTTTTTTTTTATATATAATGTATTTAAGTGTTAATAAATTTGTGTTTGATATTAACTTTGTTACGTTTTTGTTTTTACTTTATTACACATAGTAAGGGCATGTATTGTTTTGTGAAACTTTTGTTTCACTTTAGTGTGTATATGTTTTTCTTCTCTTCCCAAGGGAGAATGAGCTGACTCAAGAGGTAGTGGAGTACCAGGGCATCTGTAGTAAAAGTTGATCATGCTCCGAACGCTTCGCTATTTTCCAAAAAAAAAAAAGAAGCAGTTTGATATCTCTTGGGACCCATATCAGATAAGGAAATCCATATCAGATGGATTTACTTATCATCTTTTTGTATCATATATATTTCAGCATAATATCTAATAAGGTTCCATTGTGGTCTAAGATATTAAACTTTTTTTTGAAAGTTTTTTTTTTTTTTTTTTTTTTTTTTTTAGAACATTGCTCTTGTAGTATGAGAGGTATTGTTGAGGACATGTTATGGTAAGAAGAAGTGGTCTCTCTGTCTTTCTGTATGGATGTGACGTATCTAAGAGCATCTCCTCCATGTCACAATTCTCTATTCAACTGCTTCCAAATTAAACTCCGAAAAAAGTTTTTTAAAAAAATGGTCAATTGAATTAAAAAAAATAACTCCCTCAAATTAAATCAAACTAAATTGAAAAAACAAAATACATGAAACAAAATATCCTAACAAAAAATATAAAAAAAACCCTATAAAAACCCACCTCACCAACTTCACAGCATAAGTACCAGTGTAAATTATGTTTATACCACTCACAGACTTCTAGACTAGACCTTCTCTTTTTAACAAAAAAAAACCCCCAAACGTTAGTTTCAAAAATAACTTTCCATTCCTTTTGCCACAATGTGCCTTTGTGAGATCCACTATTGCTTGCCAGAGAAAGCCATATTTAGACTTCTTTGCTTTTGATCTCTCACTGAAGGTTTCTTTGCTCCGTTAGTAACATTCATTTGCTATATTAATCACTCTGACCTCTTCATTTTCTTATACCTGAAGCTTGATTTTTTGCAGTCCAGTTACTCAGAGACTACATTTTCCTAGATGATCTTCTTTGTTCACCTAGGAAAATGTTTGAGGACCTCCAACTATCTTCATTGCTTCTATTCTACTGATCAAACTTGGAAGCGAAGAAGTATTTTCACTGAGCAGTGATCTAACACAAATTGTATATCTGCCAATTCGAATACCTGAAAAACCCTCTCCACTCACCCAATACTTTTTGATCTTCGATATAAATTATTAAGAGAAAAATTCACTTGCATTATAAATTATTTCTAATAAACAAATGATTTCTGATGAATTACTAAGTGTTTGCTACTTATGTATTTTGTATTTCAACATAAAATTGATTTTTTTTTTTTTTTTTTTTAACCACTTCTTCCAGGGATACACTAATGGTCACTTCTTCTTTCAGTAACTCAGACAACATTCTTATGCAAGTCTTTTTGTCCATAGAATATCTCCCTCTTCAACCAATCCTAACCATTTGCTCTTTGACACAAGAGTGCCAAGTGGGATAACCTCAGGAATTTTTGTCCTTACTTTTAATGGTCAGACTCTTGCTTCCACTCTCTGAAACGCCTTTGCTAAGCAAGTTATAGATGATTCTGACTTGCATTATCGTCTTCATTCCTATTTCATCCAGAATTCCTGTCCACTTTCTAAGTCATAGTTTTAACTAGTGTGACTTACTTGACTTATCTAGGTGCTATCATCCCGGGGGACTTTTGGCCTCAAGTACCACGTGATGCCACTGGGCATATTCCTCTGTGACTATCTGTCACGTTTTGGTCTCCAGCCCGACAACCTGCAGGTCCTCCTCCTCCTCCTGATCTGCCCATCTCCTTCTCGGTCTCCCTGGCAGCCTCCCTGATCGGGGTCGGGCCTCCCACACTTGTCTCACAGCTCTTTCAGGGCCCATACGATGCATGTGCCCCAGCCACTGAAGACACCTGGCTCACAGCTCCATCAAGACGTCTGCCGAGTTGTACAAAGCATGTGTGGCAGCATTAGACCGCCTCCTCCAGATTCTGTCTGCCATGACCCCTCCATAGATACGTCGTAGCATCTTGTTCTCAAATACTCTCAGGTGGTCGGCTTGCCTCACTGTGAGAGTCCACACTTCAGCACCATAGAGGAGAAGAGGTCTAATCAGAGTCTTGTATAGTCTCGCCTTTGTAGTCCAAGACAATATACGCGAGGCAAAAAGGGGACACACTTGGTAGAGGCCACATTCGCGGCATTCACCCGACTCTGGATATCAGCTTCAACTTGTCTTCAGTCATGATAGACCCCAGGTACCTAAATTCCGTCACCTTTTAAACTGAGCAGCTCCCTCTAGATCTTGAGCAGCATGGTGACTCATGAAAAGGTACTTCATCTTCTCGGCATTTATCTTCAGACCAACATCTTCTGCATCTTCCTCAATGTCAGTAACCAGTGCCACTGCATCGCCCCGTTGATGCGTCATGACGTTCAGGTTGTCCGCATAGCCAAGAATCCTGACTTGCACCCCCATGTCAACTCCACCCTCCGCTTGCTGTCTACCTCTAATTACTTTTCCAGCACTAAATTGAAGAGAATCGGAGAAAGCCCATAACCCTGCTTCACGCCGGTCTGTACTTGAAACGGGTCCGACAAGTCACCTTCTGCTTTCACTCTTGCTCTCGAACCAGCCACACACGCACACCTGCACCATTTTTCGAAATTTTCGAGGAATTCCCAGTTCTTCTAACACCTGCCACATTTTTGGGCATATAATTGAGTCATAGGCTTCAGAAAAGTCTATGAAGATATTAAGGACTTCTGGGTTATATTCCCAGCACTTTTCAAAAACTTGGCACAGTGTGAAGAGTTGATCTATTGTAGAACGGTTCCTCTTGAAGCCCGTCTGGTAGTCACCAAGACACTCTTCTGCATATGGTGTGAAGTGCATTAACATGATGTTAGACAGCACCTTGTAACCAGTCGTCAACAGTGAGATACCCCTATAGTTGCCGCATTGAGACTTATCTCCTTTCTTACATACAGGGGTGATTGGCTACTCCTTCTACTTGGCCGTTCTTCTTGCCAGAGCAACAAGATGAGCTGCAACTGCTCCAGCAGGACGTCCCTGCCATTCTTCAGAAGCTCTGCTGGAATGCCGTCCACTCCTGGAGCCTCTTTATTTTTCAGCATGCAGACAGCACGTGTAATCTCACTAAACTTCGGCTCTTCAATATATGGTTCAGCAGTTTGGTAAGGAGTATTGTTCTCCGGTATTGCCATTCTAATATTGATGTTCAGAAAGTTCTCAAAATATCTACACCACTGAGCTAGGGCGGCGATTTTTGAGTTTGTTAGAAGATTTCCACTCTCATCTCTTATGGTTGCCGCTTGTGTCTGGGCACCTCGCATGGATTCGATCGTCCGATACATTTCCCGCCCATTATTCATCACCCTATTTTTCTCTATGCTGGCCACCTTCTCATTAAGATACTTTTGCTTTTCCCACCCTCTTCTTTATTTCTTCTTTTCCTGCTCTTCTCACCCTTTCATATGCAGCCTTCTTCCTGCTGTCCACAAGGTAGTTCAATATTGCTTCCCTTCATTTCGCTACAGCTTCTTTGCACTCTCTGTTAAACCATGCCTTTCTTCTTCTTTTTCTCTTTCCCACAGTTCTCGAGGCAGTTGACATGACTGTATTTTTGATGGTATTCCACATCCCATCAGGATCACCCTCCTCCTCTTGTAGCTCCTCAAAACGGTTCTGTAGCTCTAACTGGAAGGGTCGCTTGCCTTCTGCTGTTTTTAACTTGTCCAAGTCCCATGCAGGTCATGTGTTAGGAGGATATGAAGACTTCTGAATCACGATTCTGTGCTTGAAATCGTAGGCTACTAGATAGTGGTCGCTATCTCCATCTGCTCCTCTGAAACTCCTCACATCCGAGACAGACATCAGGAGTGGTGACGTTGATACACTATTATATGGTCTATTTGGTTAGCTGTTCTACCATCCAGTGATCTCCAGGTCTGCTTGTGCACATCTTTGTGTACGAACATAGTGCTCTTTACAAAGCATCCCGTTGCTGAGACAAAACTCGCAAGTCGGGTCCCGTTATCATTGCACTCCTCATGTAGACTCTCACTACCCACGAAAGGGTGCCCTGCATGCTCTCTCCCCAGCTTCGCATTGAAATCTCCCATAAGTCATAAGACGGTAGATCAGCACAGGTATGCTCAAGCACTTCATAAAAACAATCTTTAGTTTCCTCCGAGCTCTCTTCCATAGGCGCATAACAGTTCACAATAGATACATTTTGAAAACGTCCCTTAACTCTAATAGTGCACAGCCGATTGTTCACAGGTTTAAAATCTAAAATATTACACAAAAAATTATCACCATCAAAAAACTAAAAACGCAGTTCCAAGGACTATTCGTCCTCTGTCATCACCTCTATAGTATAGCGCATACCCCTGATTGCAGGTCGAGCCGTGGCCTGGCCAACGTGCCTCTTGTACAGCACACAGTCCAATATTATACTGTCGTAAGACATTCGTCACATTAAAAAGAGCTCCTTCTTTCATCAAACTGCGTATGTTACATTGTAAAAGTGTCCGAATTCTGAGGCTTCTGTGGTGCTTGTTTTGTAACCAGAGGTATTTTTACAGGAGGGGGTGGTTGGCCCCTCGCTAACCCTCCCCATTTCTCTGGGCTTGGGACCGACAAGGCTTCAACGGCGTCCTTTCTTGAGTCATCCACCTTGGCTGGGTTAATTTACTTTAGCAAGTGTACCAAGGCAATTTCATGAAATGAGCAAATCCAAATCTAACTTTGAATGCTCATTTCATGAGCATTCAAGCTGAACAGAAATTGCATCTGATGGACCAGCAGCAGAAAAATCTACCAAATGGCAGTTCTGATTCCTTGCAGAGGCCATCAGATGCAATTTCTGTTCAGCTGTGCTTCCATCTCTCTCTCTCTCTCACTGAGATGGCAGCACTGTTATAGCACCTAAAGATAAAACTTGCTTGCTGGATTACTCTCCTCTAACTCTTGCATAGATGATATAGGCAAATCACGGTGTATTATTTGTCTCCTGTGTTCTTTTGACGAAAAAAGACATCAGAAGAATCTTAAATCCATGGATAGTACCGAACCCTATATATATATATATATATATACTATGCTATTTTCCTATACATACATTCCTATAATAAATTTAATTTATAAATTAGGCACAGTAAGAGATTAACAACAATAACTAATAATAAATAGAACATTTGACTACCAAGAAGTGACCTCTTTAAGAAGGTCACTTCTTGGCCTGTGGAAGTTACCAACAAACTAAAACCTTTTAACTTTGGACCTCCCGAATATATGGACTTCCAAAAATACATAAACCAAATTTGCCATTACCTCCCATAGTGGATGGTATTGATTCCCCCACATATAAATTACCCAAACATTTAGCCAAAGTGCTTACACACTATACTGGCAATATACCATCACACATAAAACTCAACCCACTTCAAAGCCAGTATAGAAAACTCTCACTCTAACATACTGACATAATGGTCAGTTTTGACGTCTCCTCCCTATTCATAAATGTCCCAATCAAGGAAACCTTAGAGCTCATCCAAGCCAAATTTCCTCCCAGTATCACAGCCCTATTTCAATGAACTCAGGCTATTTCGTTTGACAAGGAAAATTCTACAAATAGATAGATTGGACACACTATACTGGCAATACACCATCACACATAAAACTCAGCCCACTTCAAAGCCAGTATAGAAACTCTCACTCTAACATACTGACATAATGGTCAGTTTTGACGTCTCCTCCCTATTCATAAATGTCCCAATCAAGGAAACCTTAGAGCTCATCCAAGCCAAATTTCCTCCCGATATCTCAGCCCTATTTCAATGAACTCAGGCTATTTCGTTTGACAAGGAAAATTCTACAAATAGATAGATTGGACAGCCATGGGTTCACCACTCTCCCCACCCCTGGCCAACTTCTTTATGGGGATTTTTGAAGAGAAAGCCTTAAACTTAATGTGAAAAATGCTACACCAATTATTGCCATAATGGAAAAACTTTTAATGGTGTAGATTGATGACCAAACTGGTTGGCATGCTTGCTTAAGGCAATCTATTCAGAATAACTTTTCATTTGTAAAAATTATTCCAAATTTTCTGCTTGTATATCTGAAATAAATAAATAAATGCTTTATTTCCATCAGATACACACATATATATGACTACTTAAAACATTATTAAACTGTAACATACATCTCCAAGTTTTTTTAAAAAAAAAAGGGATTTGCTATATGATGGTGATCTGGAATATAACTTGTTGTATGACCAGGGTATGCTTGTAATTAATAAGATTTTTCTTTTTTATTATGGTATTCTCTCCAAATGACTTTATGCATATCTTTTTTTTTTTCTGTGTACAGTAGTCTGTATTTTGTACAGAAATCCTGTCATATATCTGATTCATTTTCTGCTCGGTTTCCTTTCTTGTTGTTTAACTCCAACAAGAAAGGAAAAGTTTCTCTTCTCTCTGTGTGTGTGTGTGTGTGTGTGTGTGTGTGTGTGTGTGTGTGTGTGTGTGTGTGTGTGTGTGTGTGTGTGTGTGTACACGTACGCACGCTTGAAGTAAGTCATTGTTTGTGCACTTTACTGAAACTGTCCTTCAAGAAATTTAACTTCATTTTTATGACGCTATTTCTTCCTTCCTTTTTATACTCCTTATCAGTAATAAACTGCCTTATACCTATTACTGACATCTGTATTCTCAGTAAAATTAACCTGTTAACATAACTGCACTGGTGAACACTATGACCAGGAAATATTCCAGAATCGTGTATGTTATGCTGCTATCACAAATCATGTGTTTCAACCAATACAGAATATAATACAATTGGCTGATTCAATTATCAGCCCATTCTCATTCATTCAGTATACCTACCTACCTATAGGTTAAACCAGGGTTTCTCAAACTGTGTTCCGCAGAACACTAGTGTTCCGTGGAAGGTGAATAGGTGTTCCGCGAGAAGTTCTGGAATTTGACATTTTAGTTTTCTAAGCATTTTTCATGAAGAAATATTTTAAGTAAAAATATTCTGAGGAGAATAATATTCGTGAATATGTCGAAAAGCTCAGACCCAGAACACCTAATAACATCTGTGTATCATTAATTTTCACACATCGAAACCTTTCAACATTTGGGAAAGGGAATGCCGCTGTTTATGACGGGTTATAAAAATTGCCTGCGAGCCCATTACAACAATTGGTGTCATATACTCCGTTCTCAAAACTGAAGGAAATGACATCTGTGTAGTAAATGTCAGTGATCAAGCAGCATATTTTTAAACATGGAAATATTCATGAATTATCGTTAATTTTCACATATTGAAATCTTTCAACAATCGGGAAAGAGAATACCGCCGTTTATGACCGATCATAAAAATTGCCTGCAAGCTGATTACAACAATTGGTGGCGTGTTCTCAAAACTGAACGAAATAACATCTGTGTTGCAAATGTTAGTGACCAGTCAGCATCGAAGTATAAAGAAAATTTTTCCACTGAAATTGAAGACCAAGGTAGTCTGTATCCGGTTCTCCAATCTAGTAATACTGAATACTTTCTTCACAAGTTTGTATTGTAGAGTGAATGTTTCGAAACCGTAGTGCCGTGAATTTTTAAAAGTAATAGACCTACAGATTTAAATTTTAATATGAATAAGAGACAAGGCACTTTGTTTAATTTTGGTATTAAGAAATCTCTTATTGAAGGTATTTATGACGGAGCAGATAGTGAGTCATCCACCTCAAGCCTACGAAGATCTCCAGGATGTACAAAAGGAGGGGCAAACTAGCACACAGGAGAAAATGTCTGCATTCACTTGTAAGTACTTATAATAATATTATAAATATATTTGGTGATCAGAATAGGATATGTCAATGAAAATCAGCACAAATTAATTTAATGATGTTTGCCTGAAGAAACTATGACATGCTACAAGATTTCATTAGTCCAGTGATTGATAACTAATTTAAATGTAATTTATATTTGTCAACATGCCACACCCTATACATAAGTGTACTAATACTATTTATGATTATGCCATAATTAATTATTAATACTTATGTTAATGTATGAACTTTAAAATATTTTGAAGTTTTTACGAGTAAATTTGTTTTGACCGGGCCCTCGGAAAAAAAGAAATAAGCTAAAGCCTTTTTATTCCCGTATATAGGGAGTAGGCAAGGCGGCTTTTAAAAAAAGAATTCTTCTTACTCTTTTAACTAATTTTATAATTAATATCTGATTTATTTCAAACTGTTTAATTTTTGTTACTGAACATTTTATCAAATCATTCTTATTACAATTGCTTTTACATTATTTGATACGGTTTAGTACTTTTCTTACAAGTATTGTTACAATTCATATTTACTTTTGTGTGTTGCAGTCTTTTTTTTACTATTTTGCTTTTATATTATTCGACATTTCTTATTTATAATCTTATTGTTTTTCATACTAAAGTTACCTTTAAATGGATCCTTGTTTAAAGACAGGAACTTTAACACAAGGAGGAGCAAGTACTTCTGCTGACACATCTACTCGTATGATTGGAGAAGATATGGAATTGAAAACTGTGGTTTCTTCAAAAGCTAATATTAAAGAACAAGAGTCATCTAAGAACACACCAAAACGGAAGTACCATGAAAGTTATTTAAATTATGGATTTACGTGTATTGGCAATACACATGCTCCGGATGCAATGTGTGTTTTATGTAATAAAATACTAGTAAACAGTTCTTTGGCTCCAGCTAAACTTCGTAGGCACTTCGAAACGAAACACACTGATTACAAAGGAAAAGATATACATTTTTTTAAGAGATGATGTGACTTGCTAGAAAAATCTAAACTTCAAATGGCTACAATTGCTACTACTGAAAATGCAACAGAGGCGTCTTTTTGCTTGAGTTACCGCATTGCACTTCATGGTGAAGCTCATACAATTGGTGAGACGCTCATTAAGCCTTGTGTGAAAGACATTGTATCATGCATGTTAAATGAGCAGGTTGCTAAAAAAAATAGATGCAGTACAATTATCAAATGATACTGTTTCACGCCGCATCAACAATCTTTCTGCTGACATAGAAAAAGAGCTAATTCATTGACTTAGACTTTGCAGTGAATATTCATTGCAAATGGATGAATCTACAGATGTCGCAGGACTCACTGTATTACTAGTGTTTGTTCGTTACATATTTGATAAAAGTATTGAAGAAGATTTACTCATGTGTGAATATCTACAAGAAAAAACTACCAGAGAAGATATATTCAACTGTATTAATAATTATATTACAAAACAGGAAATCGGTTGGGACAAGTGTATTGATATTTGTACAGACGGTGCTCAAGCAATGGTAGGAAAGATGAAGGGAGTTGTAACACATATCCTGCAAGTAGCTACAAGAGCTACCAAAAGTCATTGTATTTTGCATAGACAAGCACTAGTAACAAAAGAATTCCTACATATTTAAAAACTATTTTGGATGAAGCCATAAAAATGATCAACTATGTAAAATCTCGATCACTTCAATCCAGATTATTTAAAATTTTGTGAGATGAAATGGGTAGTGCACATAATGCACTTTTATTACATACTGAAGTGAGATGGCTATTCAGAGGAAAAGCATTATTGAGGCTTTTTGAACTTCGTAGTGAGTTAAAGTTAATGGTCTTCTTGGTGTCACATAATTTAGGACAAAATTTTATTGAATTATTAAGAAATTCTTCATGGTTGATGAGTCTTGCTTATCTGGCAGATATTTTTACAAAGTGCAATGAAATTAACTTATCATTACAAGGAAAGAATATTACAATTTTTAATACAAGAGATAAAATTGCATCTTTTGATAGGAAGTTGCAATTCTGGATTTCTACAGTTGAACAGAATAATTTTGATTGTTTTCCCACCTTGCATGAATTTTTGACTGAAATAAATTCTAAAGTAAATGAAGTATCTAACATAATTTTAGAACACTTGCATGACTTGCAATCAACCCTTTTGCAATATTTTCCAAAATATTCCAGTGAGGACAATTCTTGGGTTCTGAATCCATTTACAGTGACAGCTAAGCCAGCAGGCTTCAGCGCAAGTGACTATGAAAATCTAATTGACTTAATTAGTGACTCTGATTTAAAACAAAAATACAAGGAACTGCCAATAAATGATTTCTGGACAAATTTAACAGAAGAGTACCCCAGCGTGTCAAAACTAGCTATTCTTGTTTTACTTCTTTTTACGACGACATATTTATGCGAGGCAGGATTTTCTTATTATGCTGCAACCAAATCAAAGCCCAGGAACAGACTCGAAGCTACACCAAATATGAGAATTCAACTTTCTAATATTGTGACTGATATCAAAAGAATTTGTAATTCAAAGACCCAAAAACATCGGAGTCATTAAGAACTTAATTTGCAATATACGTTTTACTATTTTTATGTGTTTTGTTTTTACTAATTAACATTTGACAATAAATGATTGTTTTTTCTTAATGCTTAGATTTATTCATTTATTTTATTTATATTTACCTACCCTACAAAACCAGCACACAGGAGAAAAAGTCTGCATTCACTCGTAAGTACTTATAATAATATTATAAATTTTTGGTGATCAGAATGGGATGTGTCAATGAAAATCAGCACAAATTAATTTAATGATGGTTTAATTAATTAATTATCAATAATTAACAATTAATTATCAATAATTAATAATTAATTACCAGTTATTAATTAACACTAAAATAAGCTAAATTACCAATTAATTATTAATTAATACATTACAAAATAACTAAGGTGTTCCGTGAACATTTCAGGATTTATAAAGTGTTCCGTCGTAGAAAAAGTTTGAGAAACCCTGGGTTAAACCATGGTAGGATGAGGACCAGACATCAGGTCAGAAGCAGCAGTCATCCTCTGCATGCTGATCATAGTTATGGAATTTTTCTTCTACCAGTTATCTGGCAGAAAACTTCCCTACCATTATGAATTGTTAAAACAAACCTTTTCAGAATTATAATTTTTTATGATTTTTTCAATAATCTTTTTTATATGGATTTATATGGATGAGATCAGGGGCGGCTCGTACATAGGCACTGCGGAACTGCTGCAACACCCCCAGTTTTTCTTGATATATAAATATATTTATTAATTTATTTATATTTGCTTATAATATTTAATTTTATCATCAACAATCCTTTACAATTCTCTTATTTTGTATAAAAAATAATAAAAATCCATCTTGTAGCAATTAGGAGGGCAAAGGACGCTAGCAGCACTGGATTTTCCACAGTGTCATATTGCTACGCGTGCAGGCATATGCATCATAGTGAGATGCGAGCTATTAGCGTAATATGGCACTGTCTGTTGCACTGTTGTTTATATGCAGTTTGCACCAGTAGTAGAGTGTTTATAGTGCTTATCGTGTTTCTCCATCTCTTTAAATATTTGGACATTATTTAAATTCATCATCATCATCAAATTCCTGCCATGTACCCGCAAGGGTGTATACAGGATATGATAGTACAACATGAAAAAAATTACATCATTACTAACTTCCTATCTACAATTTTCCTCCAAATCAGTCTGTTACTTGTCAAGACTCCAATTTTATCAGATCTTATATTTCTATCGTCTAAGGCACTTTGTACCGTATCAATCCACCTATATCTGGGTCGTTTTGCTGCCAACCTGGCAGAGAACACTTGTTTTGCTAATCTTTCTTTGCCCATTCTGTTTAAGTGACCATACCAACTGAGATTAGCTCTGCTAACGCATTCCTGGATGTTGACAATGTCAAGTTCTTTCCTAATATCCTCATTTTTAATAGGATATTGCCATTGATGCCATCTGTTCACGCCTATCATCTTTCTCAGGACTCTCATATCTGCGGTCTCAAGTCTTTGGTCAAGTGTTTTACTTCTGATCCAGCTCTCAGATCCATAAGTTAAAACTGGTTTGAACACTGTCTTGTATACAGCTAATTTAGTGTTCCAACTAATTTCTCTCTTATTCCATATGAATTTATTCAATTGACTTCCTACAGTACCAGCTTTGCTGATTCTGTTGTCTATTTCTATATTTAATTTACCACCTTCAGTAAAAATTGTGCCTAAGTAGCTGAAATGTTTCACTTGTTCCACAGGTTCTCCATTCACAACACAGTTGACATTTTAAACAATTCTGCCTATTTTCATTGTCTTTGTCTTTTTATTGCTGACCTTCATACCATATCTATTACAACAGCTATTCAATTTAGTCAGAGAATCTTGCAGACTTGTAGCGGATTTATTTAGAAGTATAACATCATCCGCATAAAGCAAAGAGCTGACATTAACATCTCCAATTTTGATATCATGTTTAATACCACTTTCCTTCATAATGTGATCCATATAGATAATGAATAACAGAGGGGATAATGTACACCCTTGTCTCACACCAGATTTAACATTAAACCATCTTCCTGTACTTCCTTCAATTCTAACTGCTGACTTACAACTCAAATAAAGACTAAGTATTGCTTGATATAATGCCCCATTGATACCATATAACTGTAGCGTATTGAATAGCTTCTCTCTTGGCACCTTGTCATATGCATTTTCCAGATCTACAAAACTTAAATACAGATCTTTGTTATATTACCATTCTTTCTCACCTTGTCGTAAAGTGAAGATCTGATCCTGACAGCCTCTATTTGGCCTGAATCCAGCTTGTTCTTCACCAAGCTTTTCTTCCACAATTCTTCTCAACCGTTTCTCAAGTATACTTGCATAGATCTTGCCAGGAACACTCAGTAGGGAAATACCTCTGTAATTCTCACATGCAGTTTTATTTCCCTTTTTATATATGGGTACTATGAGAGCTCTACTCCAATCATCGGGAATTCGTCCCTCTGTCCAGGCTTTCTGAACTATGCAGTGCAGCCACTGTAAGACTCTTATACCACCATACTTCAGGATTTCTGGTCGAATATCATCTACTCGTGCTGCCTTTCCTCATTTCAAACCTTTGATGGCTTTTTCTACTTCAAGTGTGGATATGTATTCCTGACTGCATGTCTGGTCAGTGTTTTTTACCACTGTGCTGTCATCACTGCTTGTTTCATTTACAGTTTTTCAAAGTAATTACTCCATACTTCAAGGATATCTTTTTCTCCCGTTTTCATGTCACCTTTATCATCTCTAACTCCTTTTACAGCACTCTTTCTGCCATTCCTAAGCTTCTTCAACAACCTCCAGATTATTTTGCCACCTTCTTAAATTAAATCCTTTAATTGTAATGTCTAAAAATTGTAAATCTATTACTTTAATTAAAGAAATGGATTTTATTTTAAATAATTTTGAATTATACTGAACTGTATAATTTTATCAATAATAAACAATATTTTTTCATGAAACAAAACAAGAAGAATATATTTTAGTTTTAAGTAATTTTGAATTATACCAAAACTGTATAATTTTATCGATAAGAAACAATATTTTTTCATGTTTCATTTCTTTTAAAATTTTTACCATAATTCTGATAATTTATCCAAGCACGTATACACTGTACTTATTCAAGCCATGAGCAGCCACTTGATGAGATACTAAGAAAACAAGAGAAACAGGTCGGGAGATAAGTACATATATCTTTTTATGTTTCAACTGCAAGGAATATTTTATTTTATTTAAATCATACTGCTGGATCTCTACATCACTGCAATTAATTACTACCTTTTACTAGTTTGCAGCAACCAACTGGATATTCCCCCTCAAATCATTAACTCATATGTATAAGGATGATGTCCGTTATGAACGTCATAAGCAGCAGGCTATGGAAAACAAAGTCTGAGTATGAAAAGAAACTGGCTCTGTGTGCTAAAGACAACCCACAAGAATTCTTTTGATGTGCTGCAAGTAAAAAGAAAGAATGAATATGAAAGAATAACTCTTCTAAATCGAGATGGCATGAGGGTTACAGATGCAGAAGAGATTGTTCAGTTAACGAGTGCCCATTTCGTTAAAAGCTATCAACCTGGGGAACACAACATTGAACTCACTGTTACCTCTTCACTTGATGAAGAAACGCAATTGTGTGAGACCGAGGTATTAGAGCTGTTGCACAAATTGAATAAGAATTCAGCAATAGGGACTGATGGAATATCAGCACGTGTGCTAAAAGAGTGTTCAGCTGAACTGGCCATTCCTTTTACCAGGATGTTTAATATGAGTCTCAGAACAGGGAAGATTCCGCAGGAATGGAAGGAACTTATGGTAATTCCATTGCACAAGAGTTTTGCAAAGGCCGATATATCCAACTATCGACCAATTAGTATCTCAGGAGTGGCCCTAACCAATTTTTCCAAAAAAAATTGGAAAAATTGGTTAGGGCTTGCATTCAGAAATAGGTTGACAGTGAATCTCTACTTTGCACTGAACAACATGGGTTTACTAAGGGAAGGTCATGTTTTAGCAACTTGCTCACATTCTATAATAATGTTATCATTGAACTAGACAAGGGGAATGGATACACCATGATACTTTTGGATTTTGCTAAGGCTTTTGACAGAATACAGGATAGAAGACTGTGGCATAAATTGGAGAAAATGGGTTTGAGTTATACATTAATATATTAATAGAGAGGCCTCTATTCGAGGCCTTTCTATTAATGTAGAGAAGTCCTGCTCTTTAGCTCTTGTCCCCTCTGGTCGTGACAAGAAGCTTAAGGTGGAGACTATAGAGTTTTCCCTGCACGGGATGCCGTTACATGCTTTGACCATCCTGGAAGAGTGGAGATACTCTGTATCATGTTCACCCCAAAGGGAAGGTCTTCTGCAAAGATTGCATATTAGCAGCATTCCTGATTATCCTACCTATCTTTGCATCATCAGCAAATAACTGTATGTCGCTTGTCAAATCCTTCCCAATATCAGTTCCTTCTATCCTAGAAGCTGGGATTGCTTCTTTGAGGAGAGCTCCTCTCAATCCCCAGCAAAGACTGTTTCTCCTTTCCTACTATCTCCTACCTCTCTTTTACCACAAGTTGGTGCTTGGTAGGACATATATCTCGGTACTGTCCAGAATGGACAGGGCTATCTGTTCAGCTGTGAGATCATGACTCTGACTGCCGCCTGACACTGCATATTGTCACATGAGGGTGAAGGACAGCTTAGGGTTCTATCACTTAGATGGCTGATCCCATGCCTGCGGCTGTCCAGGATCATGAAGTTAGAACTATTTCTTCCTCTATCAGCACTTACTCCACTGTTATTCAATCTCTACATTAATGATATTGGGAAGGATTTGACAAGCGACACAGTTATTTGCTGATGATGCAAAGATAGGTAGGGTAATCAGGAATGCTGCTGATATGCAGTCTTTGCAGAATGATTTGAATAGGCTGGAATTGTGGGCATGGGAAAATGGGTGTCAGTTCAGTGTCAGTAAATGTAAAGTGATTCACTTCGGCGTGATTAGATATCCAGTGTCGTATTATATTAGTGGGATTAGGCTAGAAGAAACTGATGTGGCTAGGGATCTTAGAGTGTTAATAGATTGGAAGCTGAAGTTCAGGGGCCATGTGACAAAGATTGCAAATACAACTCAAAAGATAATTGCAATGCTGAAATGAACGTTCACATGTAAAGATAAGGATGTTATTTTGCCTCTTTACAAGGCCTTGATAAGACCTCACTTGGACTATTATGTGCAGGTCTGGTCTCCTGATTTTCATTGTGATTCTCATATATTGGAGAGAGAGTACAAAGGTATGTGTTAAAAATGATATCAGGATTGTGGAATACTGAGTATGAAGACAGATTGAGAATTTGTAGACTGCAGACACTAGCAAACAGGAGAAAGAGGGGTGATATGATTGAGACTTACAAACTTCTGAAAGGATCATACATGATTTCAATTAATGGAATTTTTCAATTTATGGAGGTTGGGGAAAGGATGAGAGGGCATCCTTGGAAGCTGAGAATGAAGGCCACCAAGAAGGGTGTGAGGGCTAGATTTTTCTCTCAGAGGGTGATGCATGGTTGGAATGGATTAAGTTAATAGAAAATAGAGTTAATAATAATAATAATTAACTCTATTTTTTCTGTACAAATTAAACAATAATAGTTCAAGTACAGATCCATGTACTTGAGCCATTAACTTGCCTTTTCTGGTAATAGTTTTTGTAGCATTGAATATAAATATATATGTTTTTGATCATTTTTAAAATTTTTTTTCAGATGTATTAAAAATAACCATAATAATAAAATAATAAAAATATATACTGTCACTATTTTAAATAGTTTAGCCTTTTCATAAAAATTAGATCCATTATAAATAAAGTATTATGCCATAAAGGTTTTTTAAGATTATTAGTTTCAGAAATTTCAATATCTCAACAAGCAGTTAGTTGTCTGCTGTTATTTTGGAAAAAATTAATTCATTGGCAGTGCTTTATATTAGGTATGGTATCACAATCCAGTTCTTAGGAAAGCTATATACCAGTGGAAGCCCGAGGAAGATCCACAGGAACTTGAAGGTATAGGTAAGTTGCTTAAAATTAATCTACATTTTTTTTTAAATCTTGAAAATCTTTTTTAAAATTTAAAAAGTTTTAAATGTTTAATATATTTTTTTTTTCATGTAACAGTCCATGAAGGTCAAGTTTAGATTTCATTACCCAAACCTAGGAAACAAATTTAAAAAAAGTTCTTAGCTAGGTATAATGTGGAATTCTTTTACTTTCATAACACAGGAAGGCCAGCTGAATATTTTTCATGTTATTTGCTGACATATTTCTGTAATATTTTCTTATAGTTGAGGAGAAAAAATTCAATAAGTTATGGGAAATTATGGTGCTTGTATGTTCAATACAATTGACTATCCAATACAACAAACTATTATTATGGCCCAAAGTTTTCTATAGTGAAAGTTGATGACACACATGCACACACCTTAAACATACATGGAACAGTTAATCGACAGTAGGAAATTAATATGTGCCAGGCAAACTGTTTGCTCTCTATGGATGTTTAATATACTGCATGCAAAATATCCTCTGAGTTGTATTTGCAGTTTTTGCAATCTGACCTTGGAACAATTTTTCTGTGCACTATAACTCCAAGATCACTAGCTTCATCAGTTTCTTGCACCATGATCCCACCAATATAATATGCTGTTGGAAATTTCATCATGCCAAAGTGCATATCTTTGCACTTACTACATTGAATTGATGACCATTATCATTTTCCCACTGTTTCAGCTTATTCCAATCATTCTGTAAATCAGTAGCAATCCCAGTTGTCCTGCATATCCTTGCATCATCAGTGAACAATTGAACATCTCCTGTCAGGTCATTCCCAGTATCATTAATGTATAGCTTGAATATTAGTGGTCCAAGAACTGATCCTCAAGATATACACTGGTCACCTTAAATCTGGTAGATAACTTCCCATCCCCACATATATCACTTTCTGATATCATCTTATCCAGATCAGTTATATTCCATTCAATTCATATTCAGTTATGTTCCATTCAATTCATATTCAGTTATATTCCAGTTCAAGAATTAGCTATCCGTGTGGTATCTTATCAGATGCCTTAGCAAAAGTCCAGCAGTATTGTAGTGTATCCATTACCTTTACTCAGTCATAACATTATTATAAAATATGAACAATTTACTCAGGCATAAATCCCCCCCCCCCCTTTTAGTAAGCCCATGTTGTTGTTTGTAAAGTATAGCTTGTCTCTCAACCCATTTCCGTGTGTGATTTCTTACCAACTTCTCTAATATCTTCACCACCACCCCTCTAGAGATACTGATAGGTCAATAGTTAGACATATCAGTTTTTGTACTAACCTTGTAGAATGGAGCCATTATACATTCTTTTCATTCCTGCGGGATCTTTCCTAAGCTGAGACTCGAGTTATACAAACACATTAAGAGTGAAGCCAATCTGGCCGAACATTCCATTGTGGCAATAGGGCAGATGTGCTGATATCCCATCTGGCCCTATTGCCAAATTCATAGCCTTGTTATGAAATAGCTCTTCAACCTCTTCATCTCTTCATCCAATGTAGTGCACCATGTTACATACACCTGGTTGATAGATCTTAGTGAAGTGAGCAGTCATTATTTGAACAGTCTCCAGGGAGTCAAGTACTCGTTGAAAGATTTGAGGACTCATTTCCTCTCTCTGCTTCTGACACCAGGATACCGTGTGCATTCACTGAAGTTATTCTTTCATATTCATGTTTTCTTTTACTTCCAGCATAGTGATAGAATTCTTAGGTTATTTCTTTTCATACTCTAATTTAGCTTTTTGTATACAATACTACTATTTATATATTTCATACCTCCCCTCATTCTTATTCTCATGATATTCCTTCCACATCATCTTATAGATCTCTTGCTTAATAAGATTGTACATCTATTTCACACAAATCTGAAAATAAACCCCAACTCAACATCACCAGAGTTAAAGATCGGTACTATCAACGTAAAAAGCCTGAATGGCAAAGAAATGGAGCTAACTGAGTAATTAGATAAGTACCAGATCGACATAATAGGGGTGACTAAAACAAAAAAGACCAAAACTGGTGAGATCTTTCTGAGCAATAAATACAAAATGTTATATTCAGGCAATGACAATCAAGGAAAAGAAGGAGTAGCCATAGTATTCAACACAAAATACGAGGCTAATCTTCTTGAATGGCAGTCAGTCTCAAGTAGAGTAATGTGGGCAAATATGAGAACGGGGAACTGGACAATGAGACTTATTTGTGCCTATGGTCCTACAGAAGGTTCTACTAAGGTAGAAGTGGAGGAATTTTTTGAGGCGTTAGAAAAAGCAACTGACACAATGAAAAAGGAAAAGTTGGTCCTTGTTGGGGATCTAAATAGCAGAGTAGGAAATGATTGTGAGACATACAAAAATATTTTGAGAAAATTTGGAGAAAAGAGCAAAGCTAATAATAATGGCAAATATCTGTTGGATTTCTGCTCAGGACATGGACTGGTTATTACTAACACCATGTTCCAACATAAAAATGTGCACAAATTCACATGGAGAGAAGAGGCTAGGAATAAGAAAAGTCTGATTGACTATGTTATTGTTGATAGTGATGTTTTCTCCCTGGTGCAGGACACCAGAGTGTACAGAGGATTTGAAATTGGAAGTGATCAGTATTTAGTCTTGAGCAGGATAAAATTGAATTTCATATTGAAAAGAATGACATGTAAGAACGTTTTAAAGCGAATAAAAGTTGAGCAGCTCTCAGATGTGAGCTGTAGACTAAAATACACAAAGATTATTGAAGAAAAAATGAAAGAGTTTGAGAACAGGAATCAAACCTTGGAGATTCAGTGGCAAACTCTGAAGAAAACATTGATTGATTCTGCCAGAGAGGCATGTGGTGAGGTTGTCTGTAAGGATAAAAAAATCAGAACTCCCTGGTGGACACAGGAAGTTAAAGAGGCAGTGAAGGAAAAGAAGAAAGCATTCCAAAAGTTCATGTCAAATAAGTCAGCTTGTGCTCTTAGAGAATATAGAGACAAATGCAAGAATGCTAAACACTGTGTAAAACTAGCTAAACAAAAGTCATGGGAGGACTTTGGCAAGAATATAGAAAATAAATATCAGGAAGGTGGCGAAATATTCTCGAGGTTGTTGAAGAAGCTTAAGAATGGAGGAAAGAGTGCTATAAAAGGAATTAGAGATGATAAAGGTGACATGAAAACGGGAGAAAAAGATATCCTTGAAGTATGGAGTAATTACTTTGAAAAACTGCTAAATAAAACAAGCAGTGATGACAGCACAGTGGTAAAAAACACTGACCAGGCATGCAGTCAGGATACATATCCATACTTGAAGTAGAAAAAGCCATCAAAGGCTTGAAATGTGGAAAGGCAGCAGGAGTAGATGATATTCGACCAGAAATCCTGAAGTATGGTGGTATAAGAGTCTTACAGTGGCTGCACTTCATAGTTCAGAAAACCTGGACATCGGGACGAATTCCCGATGATTGGAGTAGAGCTCTCATAGTACCCATATATAAAAAGGGAAATAAAACTGCATGTGAGAATTACAGAGGTATTTCCCTACTGAGTGTTCCTGGCAAGATCTATGCAAGTATACTTGAGAAACAGTTGAGAAGAATTGTGGAAGAAAAGCTTGGTGAAGAACAAGCTGGATTCAGGCCAAATAGAGGCTGTCAGGATCAGATCTTCACATGGGAATATAATAAAGATCTGTATTTAAGATTTGTCGATTTGGAAAAGGCATATGACAAAGTACCAAGAGAGAGAAGCTATTCAGTACGCTACAGTTATATGGTGTCAAAGGGGCAATATATCAAGCAATACTTAGTCTTTATTTGAGTTGTAAGTCAGCAGTTAGAATTGAAGGAAGTACAGGAAGATGGTTTAATGTTAAATCTGGTGTGAGACAAGGATGTACATTATCCTCTCTGTTATTCATTATCTATATGGATCACATTATGAAGGAAAGTGGTATTAAACACGATATCAAAATTGGAGATGTTAATGTCAGCTCTTTGCTTTATGCGGATGATGTTATACTTCTAAATAAATCTGCTACAAGTCTGCAAGATTCTCTGACTAAATTGAATAGCTGTTGTAATAGATATGGTATGAAGGTCAGCAATAAAAAGACAAAGACAATGAAAATAGGTAGAATCATTGAAAATGTCAACTGTGTTGTGAATGGAGAACCTGTGGAACAAGTAAAACATTTCAGCTATTTAGGCACGATTTTTACTGAAGATGGTAAATTAAATATAGAAATAGACAACAGAATCAGCAAAGCTGGTATGGTGGGAAGTCAATTGAATAAATTCATATGGAATAAGAGAGAAATTAGTCGGAACACTAAATTAGCTGTATAATACAAGACAGTGTTCAAACCAGTTTTAACTTATGGATCTGAGAGCTGGGTCAGAAGTAAAACACTTGACCAAAGGCTAGAGACCACAGATATGAGAGTCCTGATTAAGATTATAGGCGTGAACAGATGGCATCAATGGCAGTATCATATTAAAAACGAGGATATTAGGAAAGAACTCGACATTGTCAGCATCCAGGAATGCGTTAGCAGAGCTAATCTCAGGTGGTATGGTCACTTAAACAGAATGGGCAAGGAAAGATTAGCAAAACAAGTGTCCTCTGCCAGGTTGGCAGCAAAACGACCCAGAGGAAGACCAAGATATAGGTGGATTGATACTGTACAAAGTGCTTTAGACGATAGAAATATAAGATCTGATAATGTTGGAGTGTTGACAAGTAGCAGACTGATTTGGAGGAAAATTGTAGATAGGAAATTAATAATGATGTAATTTTTTTCATGTAGTACTATCATATCCTGTACACCCCTTGAGGGTACATGGCAGGAATTTGATGATGATGATGATCTATTTCACTCCCACCCTATTTGTTCTTGAAACTCCAGGGACATATACTGCCTCATTTAAGCACATTTCAAAGTTTCCCATGCATTGCTGATATACTTCCCATTAAATAACTGGTACCATGGGACCAAAGATAGCAACCTCTTGAGTTTTTTTATAATTTCCAGCTTTGTAGTTCAGCAGCTACTTCCCAGAAATCTGGAGAGGTTGTTGCACTTTGTCCTGCTGATACCTTCAGTATTTAATTGACAAATTCAGACAGAATGGCCAAATGTTTTGGTAAGATAGTCTTCAAAAGGATGATGCTCTTTAATCTCTTGAAAACTGGTTGTCAGTTTATCCAGTTTTCTGGTTATTATCATGCACTGCATTGATGATATCTTTTCATTCAGTAACTGATACCATGGCACTAAAGATAGTATTCTGACACTGTGATCAAATCTAATACTCTTGGACTTTGAGTTCCTTCACTGACACTTTTTCACATACTGCTTGAAAAAGTGTCTCTGAACAGCCCAGTAAATTTTCCTTCATTCTTATCATGAGATTTCTCTTCTATCCAGTCAATGTTTGATTCATAATAATGTTTTAAGATATAAACAACACCAAGAGAGGAAAAAATATATATTTATTAAACTCACTAATATTTCTTTAGTTTTCTAACCAGCATCATCAGAGCACAATTATAATTGTGATAGGCATACAGCACTCAACTATATAATTGAGGAAAACAATTCAAAATTTATAATTTATAATTGTGATCTAATGATGCTGGTTAGAAAACCAGAAAAATATTAGTGAGTTTAATAAATGTATTTCTTTTTTCCTCTCTTGGTGTTGTTTATACTGTAAAACATTATTATGAATCATTGCCGAAGCCTTTCTGTATGCAGTCAAAAACAAGGAAAGATAGAATTAAAAATATGGACAGTAGGAATTTGAGAATAGTAGGTTATAAAGAAATGTGAATTCTTACTTGAACTGATTTGGACATGGAATGAATTTAGGGAGTATGTAAAGAAGAATATATGAAATGAAATTTGAGGGATAAGACTAAGAGGATTATCACAATTATAATTGTGCTCTGATGATGCTGGTTAGAAAACCAGAGAAATATTAGTGAGTTTAATAAATATATATATATTTTCCTCTCTTGGTGTTGTTTATACTGTAAAACATTATTATGAATCATTGCCTAAGCCTTTCTGTATGCAGTCAAAAACAAGGAAAGATATAATTAAAAATATGGACAGTAGGAATTTGAGAATAGTAGGTTATGAAGAAATGTGAATTCTTACTTGAACTGATTTGGACATAGAATGAATTTAGGGAGTATGTAAAGAAGAATATATGAAATGAAAATTGAGGGATAAGACTAAGAGGAAGACCACCGAAAAGGAAGAGAGAGACTAGAGAAGAGAAGATTTATCAGAAATAAACTTGAGCTGGAACAGTGTTCAAGAAGAAATGATGTGGGACAATAGAAAAAAATTGAGAGCTTTGATTTACCTAAAGTTACTAGTTTCTGTTGAAGCAGTTTAAAGCAAATAATACAAAGATTGACAAACACAAATACTGCTTTCAGAAGATTAAGGAGAAGGTCTTGAAGTAAAGAATAACAGAAGAAAAAGAAAAAAGATGACTGGTTGGAATATCTGGAGAATAAGTTGCAAAAGATAGGACTGACTGGAGAAGATCCTTTCTTTCTTAGTTACATAGTGATCAGCATTCATTATAATAAATGATGGAGACAACTACAGTATAGTATAGTAATAACACTAGTTGTCTCTGTAATTTATTATATAATTTGATTTATATTATTTTAATATAAACCAAAGTAATTACCTTACATTTCAACCTTTAAATCAAGGTCAAGTGTGTGTGCATGCATGCATGCACGCACAAGGGGAAAATTTGGAAAGTTCTGAGAAACACCTAGAAAAAAATTATATTAAAGCAACTGATATAACCACAAGAAAGAACATATAAGGATATAAGAACGTAAGTTACCTTCATAACTCTGCTGCTAGTATGTTCTTTCTTATGGTATGTCAGTTGTTTTATCATTTTTGTTCTACGTGTTATCAGAACTTTCTAGACCCCACTCCCTTGTGTGTGTGTGTGTGTGTCCCAAAAGTAATGGCGATTTTTTTTTTATACTATACTTGTTCAAACCTGTATCAGCTTGACTAAACATGAATTTTTAAAGCTTTCTAAGTACTGTTAAGCTGAGGTGGCCTCATTTCAAGGAATTCCACCTTACAAGAACATCATACATAAGTTCTTATTTATATAATCCTATCTTATTATGAAGGTCACTGAAGAGCACATCATACTTTATGAGTTCAAAAATGACAACAATGCTACTAATACTGTAAAAAAAAAAAAATGTGCAAAAAGTGTATGGCGATAATGTTTTGAATGTGCAAAAGTGTCAACGATGGTTCTAAAAATATCAACAAGGGGACTTTAGGTCCTCCTCTGGGTTCCCTGTCTTGAAAATGATATGCTGGAAGCTGCTATTGCAAGAAATTCCAATCCAACTGTTGAAGATTAAGCAGATCTTAATTCATCATCAACCATCCATTGCCATTTGTAAGAACTTGGAATAGTGTCTAAGCTGAGCAAGTGGGTTCCCTCACAAACTGAGAAACAACATTCGAAGAGAGCATGTCAACATCTGCACTGCTCTTCATTCTCAAGAGGTTCACTCTTCGTTTTTCAGTTGTGTGGCTACCAGTGATGAAAAGTGAATACTTTACAAGAATGTTAAGTGCTGAAGGCAGTGGGTTCATTCAGGAGAAATAGGCTAAATCTCAGCCTAAACAAGCTGTTCACCCTCAGAAGGTTTTCTTAAGCATTTGGTGGGATATGGTTGGTATTATACACTTTGAACTCTTGCCACGAAACCAAACAATTACAGCTGAAGTATACTGTAAACAACTTGATCGATTGAATAAACAAGAATAGAGGTGTTCTCTGGTTATTTGAAAGATGTTGTTTTTCACCATGATAATGCATGTCCTCATAGTATAAGAATCACCTGTACCAAGATTGAAGAACTCAGCTGGGTAAAGCTTCCACATCCTCTGTATTCTCCTGATCATGCACCTTCAGATTAAAACTTATTTTGAAGTTTACAACATTTCATTAATGAAAAACAATATATTAGTATGTTCTTTCTTGTGATATGTTGGTTGCTGTATCATTTTTGTTCTAGGTGTTATCAGAACTTCTTTACCTTCAAACCTGCTGAATTCTATAGAAGTGGCATTATGAAGTTTTCATAATGTTGGAAGAGCGCTATTGATTGAGATGGAGAATCTATACTTGATTAAATTAGCAACTGATCTATCTTTTATATCCTTTCAAAACTTAATGCTAAAAACAACATTACTTTTGGGATGACCTGACACCAGGGGTATTCAAGGTGTGCAGAGCACACCCATGGAATAGCTATATCACTGATATTATATTTTTGCATTTATTCTTGTTAAAGACTCAAATAATTGTTTCCTGGCTTCATGTGATTCCTAAAATTAAATGCAATATACTAATGCTCCATGAAGAGGACACTTTTCAACATGCAAATGTTGCATCACATTTGCATTAATAACCTGGGTGTGAGGGTGTGTTGTCACAAATACAGACACCTTTGAGCCCTTTGAAGATGGTACAGCAAGACAAATTCTTATTGTTGAAGTGGGTTTAAACCATCCAGAAGGTGAGGCAGGGTGTGTGTGTGCATGTGCACTGAGACAATAGTACCCAGAAATCAGTGGCTGTGATTGGTTATTGTGTTAACCAATCCAATTGAAGGTTACCATTTGTCATGAGTTGCTGTTTTTGTTTTCTGAGTTTCATCTGTTTTGCATGTGTGAACTGACATTAGGAACACTGATGCAGACAAGTTTTTAATATATAATTTTCTATAAATAATGTATAACTTTTTTGCCCATATTTACAATGGGAAACAGTGTTGCCGATCTACTGAATGTCACATTTTCTGCCATTACTTTTGCAGATTGTATGATTGTAGTCGTAGGTGGTTAGCCTCTTCCAAATTGCACCTTTGAGTAATTTAAATGTAGCATTCTCCTTCATTCGTGTAGAAAGGCTTATGTGTTCGTCATACACGTTGATTAATTTTGACAGTATATATTAGAACACAGAATGATAAGTAAATAATTACTTATTGCTGATATTTTGCTGGTGTTATAACCAGCATCTTCAGAGCAAAAACACAGTTAGTCACAGATTACGAGACTACAACAACATGGTGTAACATTCGGACTAATTTGAACAATTGTAGCAACAACACAAAGACTAAAGTCCTAATTAGGCGCCCTCTATGTTAAAAAAAAAAAAACAGAGAGAAAGCAGATACCAGTTATGTCTTAAGATGACTGTCTCCCAAATCTTAGGCAAATTTATACAGCCATATTTGTTGAGATTTGGAGTATGTTTTAAGGCTTCTGTTGCTTCTAAGGACAATCTCTCTGACTTGTAAAAGCATCTGTGCAGTACTTTTGTTTTCTTCCAGTTGATTCTTTGTTCAGGGGGTATCCAAAGCATGATCTACTAGGCCTGACTTGCCATAGCGATAGTGCCGGATGTATTTTTTATGTTCACTGATGCGATGTCCACAGTTCTTCCTGTTTGACTGTACTAAGCCTGATCACATGAGCAGGGTACTTTGTAGACTCCTGGATGTGATAAAGGAGGGATGCTGTCCTTGGGGATGAATGGATGAGAGTTGCTAATTTGACACACGATCTGAATACAGTACGTAGTTGATGTTTATTGAGAACTCTAGATATCTTTTCTGATGTGTCTTTAATGTATGGGATAGTGACTGTTTTGTTGTAGTTCTCCATGGTGGATAGCGGGAGGGTTTCTTGGGAGCATTAAGTATTTTGTCTATTTTATGGGGATTATAGCCATTGGCTAAGAAGGTGTGGCATAAGTGAGCCAGTTCAGCAGCAAGAGCATTGTCATTGGAACAGATTGCTCTCGCTCTGTGGGTTAGCGTTTTTTTAAGATACCATACTGTTGAGAAGGGTGATGATACGATTGTTTGTGTAAATATCTCCCTGTATGTGTGGGTTTTCTAAAAACTGAGAATGATAAGGAACCATCTGGAAGACAAGTTATTAGCTTCCAGTTCCATTGTAAAGTGGATTTTTGGATGTTGGCTATTTAAATGTGCTAAGAATGTGTCCAATGTGCCTGGTTCATGTGGCCAAATAGCAAGCATGTTGTCAACATAGCATAGCCAAAGTGTTGCTTTGAAAGTGGCTGCATTGATAGCTAGTTTTTCCAGGTGTTCTATGTAGAAGTTGGCTAAGGGTGTGGGAAGGGGAGAGCCCATAGCTGTTCCATCTAATTGTTTGTATATTTGACCTTTCCATGCGAAATATCTTGCATGTATTGTGAATTTAAATAGTTCAAATATATCGGGGAAAATGTGACTTTAGCAGATCAAGGGTTTCAATTAGTGGTAGATTTGTGAATAGTGAGATGATATCAAAACTCACCATTATGACTCAACTTTTTAAGATATGGTGTTCTAAAATACTTTTTAGGTGGGCAGAATTTTTGACAAAGAAGGGAGAATTGTTTGTGAGAGTGACTAGTAGCTTAGGTAAATGTCTAGCTAGTTTGTTTGCGGGACTATTTATACTATCCACAATAGGGTGTAAGGATGTACCTTGTTTGTGGATTTTTGGTGCTCCATATATCCTGGGTGTTTTAACATGGAATGGCTTGAGTTTGTTTGCTGTTTCTTTAGGCCATGAAGTGACTTTTATTTCAGTAATTTATGCACCTTATTCTGTTGTGTGTTGGTGGGATTGGAATCTATATTTTGTATGTTGACTGGTCTTGTAGAAGTGTATGCATTTTGTTTTCATATTCTGTTGCATCCATCACCACGGTTGCATTCCCTTTATCTACTTTTGGTATGATAATGTGGTTATTATTATGTAGCCCTTTTAGAGCAATGATTTCCTTATGTGGGATATTATTTTTGGGAGGCTTAGACTGGATTAGGATCTTGGCCACATCTAAACATATGTTATTGGCTATTGCTGGAGGCAGGTCATATATTTCCTGTTCAACAGATGCCATTATTTTGGCTTTAGCAACTATCATCAATTCACCCCCAAGGACAACATTTGTCCTTATCACACCAGGAGTCTATGAAGTGCACTACTTGTGTGATCAAGCTTAGTATGGTCAAAAACGAAGAACAGTGGACTTCCACATCTGTGAACATAAAAAATACATCCAGCACTATCGCTATGGCAAGTCAGGCCTAGCAGATCATGCTTTGGATATCCCTGCACACAGGATTAACTGGAAGAAAACAAAAGTACTGCACAGAAGCTTTTACAAGTCAGAGAGATTGTTCTTGGAAGCAACAGAAGCCTTGAAACATACTCCAAATCTCAACAAATTTGGATGTATAAATTTGCCTAAGATTTGGGAGACTGTCATCTTAAGACATAACTAGTATCTGCTTTCTCTCTGTTTTTTTTTTTTTTTACATAGAGGGTGCCTAATTAGGACTTTAGTCTTTGTGTTGTTGCTACAATTGTTCAAACTAGTCTGATTGTTACACCATGTTGTTGTAGTCTCCCATTCTGCTCTGAAGATGCTAGTTTATACACCAGTGAAATATCAGCAATAAGTCAATAAATAAAAAAAAAAAAAAAAAAAAAAAATCAGCTAACGCCTTTTTATTCCCGTATATACGGGAGTAGGCGAGGCCATTTAGCCCTATCTAACTTTTGGAGACTGAGTGGGCAGTTCAATCTCCACTGGTACCCAATCAGAGACAGGTGGCCCAAGGCTATCACTAATTAAGTGGTACGCAGTGAAGAGAGACGGCTCAAATGTGCCGCCATCTCGTGGTCTCTAACCCTAACACAATATATTTAATGTCTGAAATAATGTGGGTTCTACGGTCGATTTTCTTGAGTTTACAGGACGAAAAACCCGAGTTTCCGGGAGGAAAAACCTGCTTGCCCGTGCCAGAGATCGACTAACTCGGGAACTGGTCGAAAAAAGGCTTAGAAAAATTTCCTCTAGTCGCCGACTAGACTCGAAACCAAGACTTCCTTCGTGCGGCCTAGCGCGATGGTGTGCAAACCATCGCGTCAATAAGTCAATAAATAATTATTTACTTATCATTCTGTGTATTATTAATCAACATTCTCCTTCATTATTGTTTTCTAATATATCTTAAAACAAATACATTGTCCCCCCCTATTGTATGCAGATTTGGTTAGAATTAATTGATAAATTAAACTATTCAGAGTTATCTTACAGTTAATTTCATTGGACCAGTTAAGATGATCATTGCTGTATGCATTCTTAAAACTTTCATACATTGAAAAAAATGTAATCATATAGTCAAATCAGCGTGAATTTTGTAGCATGGGTTGTATAAGTTGGACAACAGCACACCCAATCAAAATGGACATGTGACAACACTGATATATACACACAAAGAGATAAGCTATATTACAATACACATATTATGCCAAAGTTACATAAATTTGGTCAACCATTAACCCTGATATCCCGACATGTGGTGGGGGAAAAAAAGCCTTACTACATCATAGCCACAGTCCTCTTATCTGCTTAACTAGAGATTACTCATTTAAATTAGAACAAAAATACTACTGGTAGGATATATATATGAAATAAGACTGAAATTATTGCTTTGAGTCCTAAAGTGAGAGTTTGTTGGAGAACTTGAAATAGACATTGTGCGCCATCCATTTCAAGGGTTTTGCATAGGTAGCTTCTCAGTAGGTTGCCATCTTGTGATTTTCTTTCCTTCTTTTGTGGTTAAATTGTCTCTTTTCTCTCAGATTGTTAATTGCTTATAATGGTGGAGGGTGTTCTCTCTTCACATTTTCCGAATAATGCAAGTGTTCCTTCACTGTTCTTTTTAGTATTATGTTTCCTCCTTAGCTGTGCCCAAGAATCCAGTGTAAATGCATTTTGTGTGATTTGTCAGTTTTGAATATCATTTTACTGTTCCCTTTTTGTTGTTTCTGATGATATCCTCAGAAACAAGGATATCACCAGGAACTTTAACATTGGAGTCCATCAATTTATTTTTATGTATTTTTTTAAATTTTGAACATTATTCACTTAATAACAACATAATATTAATTAATATCGAAGGAAACATGGTTTTCATGTTTAAATTAACCAAGCTAAAAAAATACTCCAGTTTCATTTACACAAATTTTGTATGCATTCTTAACAATATTCAAAACCCAGTGAAAACTCTGCCTTAAGACATTTCACTATTATTTATAAAGATAGAATTGAAGTTGGACCTGTTGTTGGAAAATTGCGATCCTTGTGGACACCTATACCCAGGTTTGGATTAAGCTGGCTGGCTGGGGGCCCTGGCAGTAAAATTTATGGGGCCCCTAAAATATTTCTACATTTGGAAAAGTGATGACATTTCTCTTGCAGCCTGGTATACTTGTGTGGCAGTATTGACTTTGTCTTTATCTTCTTTTAAAAATATGTTCCAATTCACCATCAAAATGTGTAATATGTATACTTTTCTTATAAATCTCTTGATTTTTCCACATAGCTTGGGGCCTCTGGAAGCCACCAGGTTCAATACCCCCCCCCCTTGATCTGCCTTTGCCTATACCCCCATTTTTATCATGTCCAACATGATTTTGGAAGGTGGTATCTGCCTCTCAGTAGGATTTCTTATTGCTGTGTGTTTCATTTATTTATTGCCAGGTATTGAATTAATTCTAGGTAATCTTACATTGCAGTTACCTCCAGTCATACTTAATATGGACAAATTTAATGGACACAGTAGTGTGTCTGTGTGTGTGTGTGTGTGTGTGGTAGTGCCATCATGAATGGGTGAAGCCAGATTGTTGAGCGTGTGCCTGATGATAATGAACTCTTTCTCTCTCCTTCTCACTTCTCAGTAGTGGTTACCGTACATTGCCTATTTCTACCTGCTCGTATTCTGCAGTCAAACTTACAATCTGTTCCTTTTCCATTCTTCCACTATTTATGTGGAATGTCAAATAAAAGAACATATATGGAAGCGATCACTCTTCTGTTCTTTGTAGTATATCTTCAGAGGAACCAAGTTCTCCTTTGTGGATACCAAGGAATGTTGACCAGTCTGACTGGAACACCTTTCACATCTTGCAAAATTTGATACTGAGACAATTATCCAGGTACCTATTAGTGGTGCAGTAATATGTGTAATATAGTGTTATCATAAGTGACAACTGCAGTTCTGAAAACATCATCTTGCCTTCAGGGGACTATCTGAAACCACAATGGAACTTTGTGTCAAGAAGCCAGAAAATATCAAATCAGAGCATGGGGTTACATTTCAGGAAATGCATTGCCACATCAAATTTCATAGCTTTTACACTTGCTTAGGCCAAGTCACATTGCATTAGTTGTCTATCAAAAACAATTTTGGATCCAATTTTGCAACCAATGAAAAAGTGTATGGTATAAAATTTGGAAAATGAAAGGAACACACCATTTATCTACCCTAGAACATAATGAACATGTAGTTGCTGAATTCAAGACAGTCACAGGCACTTCTGGAGAAAGCGTGTTAGAATCTCAGCAACAGCTTTGTATCCTGAATTTTTGATATTCAAGGAACAACAAGAGAAACATTCTAAGTTTTTCTTCAGATATTAACCCTGCATATTATCATCAAATTCCTGGTATATATACCGTCAAGGGGTGATAGTACTACATGAAAGTACTACATACAGGATATAATAGTACTACATGAAAAATTTACGTCATTACTAACTTCCTATCTACAATTTTCCTCCAAATCAGTCTATTAAATATCAAGACTCCAATATTATCAGATATTATATTTCTGTCTTCTAAGGCACTTTTTACTGTATCAATCCACCTATATCTTGGTCTTCCTCTGGGCCTTTTTCCTGCCAACCCGGCAAAGAACACTTGATTTGCTAATCTTTTCTCTCCCATTCTGTTTAAGTGACTATACCACCTGAGATTAGCTCTGCTAACACATTCCTGGATGCTGACAATGTCAAGTTCTTACCTAATAGCTTCAATTTTTAATATGATGTTGCCATTGATGCCATCTGTTCACGCCTATAATCTTTCTCAGGACTCTCATATCTGTGGTCTCTAGTCTTTGGTCAAGTGTTTTGCTTGTGACCCAGCTCTGAGATCCATAAGTTAAATTTGGTTTCAATTGTATACAGCTAATTTAGCGTTTTGGCTAATTTCTCTCTTATTCCATATAAATTTATTCAGTTGATTTCCTACCATACCAGCTTTGTTGATTCTGTTGTCTATTTCCATATTTAATTTATCATCTTCACTAAAAATCGTGCCTGTAGTAGCTGAAATGTTTTACTTGTTTCTATGGGGTCTCTATTCACCATGCAATTGACATTTTCATTTTTTTTGCTTATTTTCATTGTCTTTGTCTTTTTAATGCTGACCTTCATACCATATCTATTACAACAGTTATTCAATTTAGTCAGAGAACCTTGCAGACTTGTAGCGGATTTATTTTGAAATATAACATCATTCGCATAAAGCAAAGAGCTGAGATTAACATCTCCAATTTTCATATCAGGTTTAATAACACTTTTCTTCATAATATGATCCATATAGATAATGAGTAACAGAGAAGATAAAGTACATCCTAGCCTGACACCAGATTTAACATTAAACCACCTTCCTGTACTTCCTTCAAATCTAACTGCTGACTTACAACTCAAATAAAGACTATGTATTGCTTGATATAATGCCCCATTGACACCATATAACTGTAGTTTTTTGAATAGCTTCTCTCTTGGCACCTTGTCATATGCCTTTTCCAGATCTACAAAACTTAAATACAGATCTTTGTTATGTTCCTATGATTTCTCAGCTATCTGTCATAAAGTGAAAATGTGATCCTGACAGCCTTTATTTAGCCTGAATCCAGCTTGTTCTTCACCAAACTTCTCTTCCACAATCCTTCTCAGCCATTTCCCAAGTATACTTGCATATATCTTACCAGGAACACTCAGTAATGAAATACCTCTGTAATTCTCACATTCAGTTTTATTTTCTTTTTTACATATGGGTACTATAAGAGCTCTACTCCAGTCATCGGGAATTCGTCCCTCTGTCCAGGCCTTCTGAACTATGCAGTACAGCCACTGTAAGACTTTTATACCTCCATACTTGAGCATTTCTGGTCGAATATCATCTACTCCTGCTGCCTTTCCACATTCCATGCTTTTGATGGCTTTTTCTACTTCAAGTATGGATATGTATTCCTCACTACATGCTTGGTCAGTGTTTTTTTACCACTGTGCTGTCATCACTACTTGTTTTATTTAGCAATTTTTCGTAGTGATTACTCCATACTTCATGGATATCTTTTTCTCCTGTTTTCATGTCACCTTTATCATTTCTAATTCCTTTTACACCACTCTTTCCTCCATTTCTGAGCTTCTTCAACAACCTCCAGAATATTTTGCCACTTCTTGATATTTATTTTCTATGTTCTTGCCAAAATTCTCCCACGATTTTTGTTAATCTAGTTTTACGCAGTGTTTAGCTTTAGCTTTCCTACATTTGTCTCTGTATTCTCTAAGAGCACAAGCTGACTTATTTGCCAGGAACTTTTGATATGCTTTCTTCTTTTTCTTCACTGCCTCTTTAACTTCCTGTGTCCACCATGGAGTTTTGATTTTTCTATCCTTGCAAACAACCTCACCACATGCCTCTCTGGCTGAATCAATCAATGTTTTGCTTGCCACTGAATCTCCAAGGTTTGGTTCCTGTTCCCAAACTCCGATTTTTTTCTTCAATCATGTTTGTGTATTTTAGTCTACAGTTCACATCTGATAGCTGCTTAACTTTTATTTGCTTTAAAACTTTCTTACTTGTTCTTCTTTTCAATATGAAATTCAATTTTATCCTGCTCAAGACTAAATGGTGATTACTTCCAATTTCAAATCCTCTGTACACTCTGGTGTCCTGCACCAGGGAAAAAACAATCGATGTGAATTTTCTTATTCCTTGCCTCTTCTCACCATGTTAATTTGTGCACACTTTTATGTGGTGGAACATGGTGTTAGTAATAACACCATGTTCCACCACATAAAATTTTGCTTGCCACCACAATGTTTTGCTTGCCACTGAATCTCCAAGGTTTGGTTCCTGTTCCCAAACTCCGATTTTTTTCTTCAATCATGTTTGTGTATTTTAGTCTACAGTTCACATCTGAGAGCTGCTTAACTTTTATTTGCTTTAAAACTTTCTTACTTGTTCTTCTTTTCAATATGAAATTCAATTTTATCCTGCTCAAGACTAAATGGTGATTACTTCCAATTTCAAATCCTCTGTACACTCTGGTGTCCTGCACCAGGGAAAGAACAATCAATGTGAATTTTCTTATTCCTTGCCTCTTCTCACCATGTTAATTTGTGCACACTTTTATGTGGTGGAACATGGTGTTAGTAATAACCAGTCCATGTCCCGAGCAGAAATCCAACAGGTATTTGTCATTATTATTAGCTTTGCTCTTTTCTCCAAATTTTCTGAATATATTTTTGTATGTCTGACAGTCATTTCCTACTCTACTATTTAGATCCCCAACAAGGACCAACATTTCCTTTTTCATTGTGTCAGTTGTTTCTCTAAAGCCTCAAAATATCCTTCACTTCTACCTTAGTAGAACCTTCTGTGGGACCATGGGCACAAATAAGTCTCATTGTCCAGTTCCGCATTCTGATATTTGCCCACATCACTCTACTTGAGACTGCCTGCTATTCAAGAAGATTAGCCTCTATTTAGTGATGAATACTAAATACTCAGAATTGCATGCCAGAATCAAATATCACACATTGTTTCGGAATCTAACTTAAAACCCAATGAATTACTCATCTACCTGTGTATTCTATCTACTGCTGGAACAGTTGTGCACATATAGTGTTCTTCCAGGAATATAACCTCTAGCTGTTCAGGAAAAAAAAAATCCTTCCATTGTCTTTTTTAATGTCTATTACACATGACAGTGACCATCTGTGTGTGTGTGTGTGTAATAGATAATGTAGAAAATATTAAATATTGGTGACAATGTGTCAGTGTTAAAGCTGTTGATAATGTTAGTTTCAGTTGATTTGAAAGAACCAAAGTATTTTCTTTCTTATTTTAAATTTATATTCATTGAGTTACAGTCAATAACTATCTTCTTTATGGCAAACATTGCTTTCCCACCTTAACAAACTATTTAAAAGCCCCAGCAAAGACCTGTCTATAGAATCAGTGCTTTTCTGATGGAAATTCACTATATCAAATTATTCCTTTTTGTCTGTGCAAGTTAGTTATAATGAGAGTTGTCTGTATTAGCTAAGACATCTTATCTTGATAATATTATGCAGATTATTACAGGTTATGCAAACTTAAACTCTGTCATGATCCTTTTAGGATATACTCTGTTGAGTTTAAAATTGTTCTTGTGCTGTTGTGGACTCTTCGTAATGTCTTCACAATGAAGACATAATGAAAAATTAACGATAGCACAATATTTCCATACCAGTCAGAGCAGACAGTGTAGATGGAATTAATTGTTCCATCACAGTTCCATCAATATTAATTAGATTTATGTGAAGCTAAGTAATGTGATGATAATAGGTCATTAAGTTTAAGAGAAGATCAGTGAAGTTATTTTATATTTACAAAGTGGTTTTTACTTCGTATTATGTTTCACATTTGAAAATTTATAAAACTTTTAATTTTTTTTAACTTTGTAATTGTTTACTTAAACAGTTCTTCAACTACTTATTGAAGAATTGTTTCCTTTAAGGAAACACTCATCAGAAATTTTTTATCATGTAGATATTTTTAATTTAAGATTAGTTAATACAAATAATTTTTTTTGTCTTGTAGTTAGGAAACAGTCAATTCAAGGTGGATCTTCTATCTTCTCTCCTTCTTCAAAAATTGGACATTTACAAATAATTTTTGCATTATTACAGTTTAGTAGTCGAAGGTAAAAGTACTTGAATTCAAAATAAAATCATTATATTTCTTTAATTGGTTTATATGTGTGTTTATTTGATTGGAACTGTTATAAAGAAAATGCAGTATCTTATAATCATATAATCAGAGATAAAAATATATCAATTTATTTTTGCTTTTAATTTATTCCCATTATGAATTTAAAAACTGGTTTACTCTGGGGTGTTCATACTACTTAGAAAGAATTACTTTATAATAAAATTAGCTAGTTTCATATGGAGGTTGCAAGTTTTGATTCCAGAAACTTGTGACCCATTCCACTTCTCATTTGCAAAGTATACTATTAATCAACTTTTTAATTGATCCCATCATGAGAGACAGAAGAATGTGTAGCACATCAGTGCCATGTATGGGGGTGCAGGTGAGGGATGGAAAAGAAGAAATATATTGGCATTTTTCTTGCAAAGTTAGAGATTGTAGTTGGAGAAGCACTTGTTGAGGAAGTGTTTGTTGTCATGAGAAGGTAGATAAATGAGGAAAAGAGGAGAAGCAGGTGCATCGTGTTTGCAGTTGAACTGAAAAGGAATGTTGGACAGCTGCTGCTTCTATTATTTTGACAGGTCTAGTAGAAAGCATTTCCATAGCCACTGCTCCACTGAACTGTCAACTATCAGTAGAAAAGATAGAACTGCAATAGTGCATCTGTGAGATAATGTTTGAAGTAAATTAGTCAGTGAGAGTGAGAGAGAAATCATTTGTCATCCAAATTGCTATCACATGTACAGCATTACAAATTTTTAGGGTGCACCACCTCAAACATGTGAATGGTATTTTAGAGATGGACAGATTTGGGATTTGTACAAGTTGTAGCTGGATGGGTGAAAAATAGTATTTGAGAGATTTTTAGAGGTGGAAGCAGCTATTGAACTGATGTGTTTATGCCACAAAATTCCAGTGGTAAATGTCAGTACCAGGAATGAGATCTGATACTGTTTGGTGATTTGTGTATTATTAAGGGTAAAGGTAGGTGAGATGCGTTCCCTTGCAAGAATAAAAGGCATGACGGCATTTTGGTAGCATTGAAGGGTTATCCTCTCCCCACTGAAGAATGGTGTGAAAATCGATGTTTAATGCACTAGTTTCAGACAATCTTAAAGCTTGGGTTGTCTGAGAAATTATGTCGTGGTTTGTCGAATAAGTAGGATGAATGAAGTGTGTGCTGTGATCAACAAATCTGTGGAAGTAGGGTTAGTAGTGATTGAAAATATGTTATTTAGGCATAGGAGAAAGATAATAAAACAGAGCCCAGAAGCATATCTGCATTGGTGAAGAAGAAGCCAATCCACTATGACATTCAGAGAAAGCTTATTACCCCCATTACAGAAGGTGGCAGGAAGACCAAGTTGTTAAATTGTTTAACATTCTTCTGATGTCTTTTTGTTGAAAAGCTACAGAAGGCATATGGAACACCATTTCTATATGAGTAGGTGAACTTGCCTTAGCCATCTGTGCAGGATTGGGAAGAGAAGTCTGATACCAGAAGGTCATCTCTATCTTTAGGTGCTGTAACAGGTGCCATCTAGATTAGAGAGAGGCGGAAGCACAGCTCAATAGAAACAGCATCTTGATGGGGGGGGGAGCAGAAGGCACAATTTCCATTTGGACAGAGGCAAGTTTTTTGCTCTCTTGGCCTTTAGATTTCGATTTTCTGACAATTGTTTTGCATTTTATTGTTTGCTTCTGTGTATTTCTTGAATGATTATTCATATGTAATGCATCTTGCTTTTGATGAATTATTGCTGAATTATATTTTTGTAATGTATATGTGCATTGCAATTCTGCAGGCTTAGCCTAGTGGCTATGTGCTTCACAACCATATGCCTGGGTAAGGAGTATCCTAGGTTCATTTCCCCATCTACGATGTGAGGAGCTCAAGGATCTTTCTCAGCTATAGCCAAGTTAGCCAGTCTTGAGCGTGGACAGCAAGGTCCCCCCCAGTTTATCGGGAATTTTTCATACCACAAGCAGGCAAACTGGTCATAGGATACCTCCAGGAATAAGGAGCGACCAACCTATTCCTTAGGATTTCGGTTCTGAATGCCTACATAGTAAAAAAAAAAAAAAAAAGTGTAGGTCTACGAATGAGTGTAAATTAGGATAGGATATGTGCATTGTAAAATATTGATAATGTAAAAAGGCCAAGAATGAATATATACTAGAAATATTTAGAGCATTACAGTGTTATGTAATTAATGCAAAGCTAGCTTACATTGCTTATACTGTGAAAGAGGTTATAAAAAAAATAGTTTCTTCAGTGCACTAAGGAATTTTAGATACTTTTCACAAGAAAATGTTGAAGAAAAAGTGTGAATTTGTTTTATTATATATTAGTAAAGATATTTACCTCTGGACAAAGATACATGTTGACAGTAGTATTGCCAATCATATAGTGTAGAACCCAAATGAGATCATGGTGGAGGAGACCTCCCAGTGATGGTACTGGCCCTTTTCATTCTTATTCTCTTTCTATGCTTTTCATCCTGTATTCTTTGCTCTGCTTCTCCTATCTTCCAGACCATCATTTCTGAAATCCAATTCCTTGCCTCTGAGTTAGCCATCAGTGCAACCCATGGACATCTGGAAAGGATGATCCTGGTAGTCTCACATTACTTCAGCAAGATAGACAGTCCTTGATGGCATGACCAGGATCATTTGGCTAATAGGTTTGCCTGCAAGAGTCAAGTGTTGCAGGAGGGCTCCTTGTTCATGGGCCAGGGGCTGGGACAGCAACAAACAAAAATGTCATATATTGATCGTAACTGTTTTACAAGAAATTTTAAGAAGCCTCTCAAATACTTAGGATCCCTACACAATGCAATAAAAATCAAGTCTTAATTTGACATCAAGTATGGTCTGCTTTGATTAAAAATTTAACTGCCACAAACCTAGGATAGGATCTAGGACATGCGTGATATCACAGAATGTGATAACAAATAGCAATGTTCCAACATGCATACAGTAATGAATATATCATTTGTATTTTGCTTTATCAATTATATGTAACAGTTGTGCAATTATCAAAACCATGTAATATGTGTAATTAATTGTTAATAGGCTTTTGTTGTGTAAAACTTTTATGTGCCTGATGATGTAATTCTTATGAAACTTATTGGGTTTTAATTCTTTATTTTTATTAAGCTCTTTATTTACATATAATGTGGTCTCAGTACCAAAAACTTTCAACAGAACTGCTAAACCACAGAAACTTACGTTTGCAAAAAAAAAAGAACGTGCCAGTGACATTGAAAATAAGACAGTAGAAAGAAATTGACTTGTGGCACATATAGTAATGGAACATCATGCTGTAGATTGGCAAACATCTTCAGTGCCTTACTTAGAAGGGAATATTTTCATCAGGCTGTTCAAGGAGTCATCCTTTGTAATATACTTCATGATATGTGGAGAAATAACCAGAGTTGATGGCAAAGGAAAAGAGATCTAAGATGTCGGAGGGGAAAACGTTTTCTAAGAGAGATAAATTGTCACTTAAGGGAATATTGGTAAACACTTTCACTTTCACAAACTCAAACTGACACTTTATCTCTCTTAGAAAACGTTTTCCCCTTCGACATCTTAGATCTCTTTTCCTTTGCCATCAATTCTGGTTATTTCTCTTGGAATAACAAAATCTACAAGCAGCTAGAGGGAACCGCCATGGGTTCCCCCCCCTCTCACCCCCCCTTGCCAATTTCTATATGGAAGATTTCGAAAAACGAGCCATAGACTCAGCCCCACTCAAACCTTCTATCTGGCTAAGATATGTAGATGATGTGCTCTCTATTTGGCCTCATGGCCCAGACACGTTAGACTCCTTCCTCGGTCATCTCAATAGCCTACATCCAAGAATCCAGTTTACTATGGAAAAGGAAAAGAACAATTGTTTACCCTTCCTAGACACCTTAGTCACACGCCTGCCTAATGATACACTTGCCTTCACTGTATACAGAAAACCCACACACACAGGCAGATACATTCACAAACTCTCCCACCACCACCCCTCACAACAATATGGCATCATTAAAACCCTTACCAAGAGAGCCCACAATCTTTGTTCCAGTGGAACCGCCCTCACTACTGAGCTTAACCACATACACAGAACTTTCCTCTCCAATGGCTACAGCGAACACAGTATCAAAAAAATAATCAATTCCTCCCCCATTCCCCGTCCCTCTCGTCAACAAGATTTTAAAAATGCCATCACCATACCCTACATCCGTGGCACTTCGGAAAAAATAGCCAAGATACTAAAAAAGTATAACCTACACACAGCATATAAGCCCTACCGCAAACTTGCTACCCTTATCCGTTCTACAAAAGATCAGCTCCCTCCTCTCTCTCTCTGCCTGGAGTTTACAAAGTACCCTGTTCCTGTAAGCTTGCGTACTTTGGACAGACAGGCAGATCAGCATCCATAAACACAACTATGGCCATTCAGGCTTGGCTGACCATGTTTTGGACACCACCCACAGAGTATCATGGAAGAAAACCACCATGCTCCACCACAGCAAATTCAAGAAAGAGAGACTTTTCTTAGAAGCAGCAGCAGCTCTCAAAAACCAACCAAATCTTAACAAATACGGTTGTATTAAGCTTCCGAAGATTTGGGAAACACTCATCACCAGAGGTCCTACCTTACATTCCAGGCCACCTACTACCGCCCGTAGAGGGCGCTCCACCTAGATAGGACTTTAGTGTCACCCACGTGGTTGGGCTTAGTATTGTAAGTTTTTGTGTGCATGTTACATTAATTGTTTTTGTAATCCCCATAGATGTCCTAGTGACTAGGACGAAATATAGGAAGTATTAAATTCCATTTTAATTCTTTTTGAGTGTTGTAAAAAATCCATTAAACCTCCAACATAATGTCCTTACAGCACTTAAGCCTCTACACAAGAAGTCTGGACATCGACCTGTAGTTGGTATGGTGGTGGCAGTGGTTATGGAAGAAATAGAAGATCAAGGTCCCATTCACCACGAAGATGTTATTCTCATAGCCATTCTCACAGTCCTCGTCGAAGTATCAGCAGAACTCCTCCTCCTCCTCATCCTAGAAGATGATGATGCAAAGTGAAATGGGTTTTCTCTAATGGATCAAGATTTTCACACAAGTCACAACTGCTCTCTAATAAAACCTTGGATACCGCTACATTTCTGTTGTGATGTGTTGAGAGAACAAGCAGTCTTGTCATATTTGGTGCAGTAGGGTGATAATTTTCCCTGGCTTGACTATAACAAATTACTCTTCCTTTTTTTTAAAAAAAGGAAGACTTGGAAAGTAGTTTGTGCCTTTTATGTAATGAACTTTTACACGTTAAGATTTTCATCATTTGTTTCTGGAGATTGTGATTGTACATTTCACTTGCCAGTTTCACAAAGCCATATGCGTAAATAACCACAGAAACCAGTAGACCAGACCTGCATGCAATAGTCCAAGCGAGTTCTTATCAAGGTCCTGTGAAGAGACAAAATGACTTTCTTATCTCTACATGTCAAGGCAATTATTTACAATTTTTGCTATATGACCCTTGAACTTCAACTTCCTGTTTAATAAAACTCCCAGATCCTTAGCCCCATGAGTTTCTTCTAGCATAATCCCACCAATATATTATGACATTGGATATCTTATCACACTACAGTGCATGACCTTACATTTATTAACATTGAACTGATACCCATTTTCATATGCTCACAATTCCAGCCTATTTAAATCATTCTGCAAATACTGCATATCAGCCACATTCCTGATTTCCTATTTTTGCATCATCAGCAAATATCTGTATGTCACATGTCAAATCCTTCCCAATGTTATTAATGTTCGGATTGAATAACAGTGCATCAAGGACTGATCCTTGAGGCTCCACACTGGTTACCTTTAATCTTGCAGATTCACATCCCCCCCCCTCCTGCCTCATACATGACTTTTTTGATATCTATCAGTCAGCTGTCCTCTTATCCATGCCAATAGTCAATAATCCAATCCCATATTCTCCAATTTATGCAACACTCTTCTATGCTGTATTCTATCAAAAGTCAGCAAAATCCAAAAGTATCATGGTGTATCCATCCCCCTTGTCTAACTCAGTGGTAATATTATTATAGAATGTGAGCAAGTTGCTAAAACATGATCTTCCCTTAATAAACACATGCTGTTTATTACAAAGTAGAGATTTTCTTTCAACCCATTTCTGAATGTGAGCCCTAACCAACTTTTCCAAAATTTTCACTACTACTCCGTAGATACTGATTGGTCAGTAGTTGGATATGTTGGCCTTTGCACCACCTGTGTGCAATGGTATTTTCATACATTCTTTCCACTCTTGTGGAAAATCTTCCTTGTTCTGAAACTTAAATTATATAGCCTGGTCAAAGGAATTGCCAGTTCAGCTGAACACTCTTTTAGCATCCATGCTGATAACTCATCAGTTCGTATTGCAGAATTCTTATTCAGTTTGTGAAACTGCTCTAATACTTCCTCCTTATACATGTGACTTCTCATACAAGGAAGGGGTATCAGTGAATTCAATGTTGCATATATCAGGTTGATGTCTTTTAGACTAAATGATCATAAATGATCCAGGAGCTAAGATTGTTCCTGAATACTTCAGGTATTCTGTGCCTAACTCTAAGTGCTACATCATTCCTACTGTTTAATAACAGCATAACTTGGTATAAAGAAGCATGTAACCTATTCTTTCAAGAACTTCCACAGTTGTATACTAACAATAACATTCTATTCAATAACTGACTGAAGTTCCAAGATACTTTAATGGCAGGGAATTGCTTATACTATACAATGTGTTGGGCATTCAATACTTTTTTTTTTTTAGTCTCTTAGCAATGGAGAGAGAATTTTGCTATTTGTAATTAATGTGTTTAAAATGTCTTTTCTTTCTCATAAAACTATCCGGGCTCTCTTTCTGCAATCTTATGATGAACATCCTTTCACTTTTTCACATCTAGAAAAGTTCAATTTCATTTAAGACAAATTATGGGCTCTACAACCGTGTTATAAATAAAATTTTTTAATTTACCAACATTTTGACCTTCGTATGAAGGTCATCATCTGGAGTATACAGAGACAAGTTAAATTACATTTCACACAGCATTCTAAAGGGACAACGATTTGATCAAAGGTTATTCTACTGGCCTGATCGCTAGTGAAAATAAAATAACTACATCAAAGCTATATTCTATATAATACATCAGAGAAACATTCTTTCATATAGATAGTTTTATTACAGAAAAAATGATGTCCTAATTTAACATGACAATTATTATATTAGATTAAAGATCCTGGATTATCTATGGTCCTATTTATAATTAACTCTTAGGGATTAAAGTTACATGGGTAGAATATGTACCTTTCATATTCTTGGTATTTTAAGACCCTCATTCTTGTTAAGATTAAGGCGGTTGTTAAGAATCTCACTGGCCTCCTTAAATTTACTTTCATACCATGTTTTAGTATGATGTAAATGATAGGTGCTTTTCTAATCAGTTCTATGTAAAGTGTTCAGGGCATGATCAGAAAGACCAGATTTACTATAGTTATTATATTTAATGTGTTGTTATGTTCCTTTCTTCTGATAGGGATTGTGCATCATGTTTCCCCTATATAGGGAAAATTACAGGTGCAGTGAATATGGTATACTCCAGGGTGTGCCAGCAGAGGGAGTGAATCCTTGGATAATTTGTGTAAGTTCTTTAATTTTGCAGGAGATTTAAAGGTGGCTTTAAGGTTGTATTTCTGTAGTATTCTGTTTATTTTATCTGATATCCCTTTAATATATGGAATGGTTACAGTTTTATTGTAGTCTAGTTTGTTTTTAAGTGAGGTCTTGTTTGTTTTACAGAATTTTGTTGATAGTATTTTGGGCTGTAACCATTTTTTAGCAAGGTATTGCTGATAACTTTTAATTCATCTTTAATGATGAATTAAATTCATCATTAAATCCTTATCAACCACCCTAATCTTAATAATAATGAGGGTATAAAAATTCCCAAGAATATTGAAGGTATATATTCTACCCACTTAACCTTTCTTCCTAAGAGTTAATTATAAATAGGACCATAGATAATCCAGGATCTTAAATCTAATATAACAATTGTCATGTTAAATTAGGACATCAATTTTACTGTAATAAAGCTGTCTATATGAAAGAATGTTTCTCTGATGTCTTAAATAGAATGTAGCTTTGATGTAGTTATTTTATTTCATTTCATTTCATTTATTTATTTTAATTTTATTTTATTTTCACTAGGCCTGTGTAGCTCAGTGGAAGTGGCGCTTGCGTCCTCTGCGCTTGGCTGCTTGAGGTTAGACCTAGGTTCTAGTCTAGTCGCTGACTGGAGGAACTTTTTCTAAGCCTATCTTCGACCGGTTCTGAGTTAGTCGATCTCTGGCACAGGCAAGCGGGTTTTTCGTCCCATAAACTCAAGAAAATCGACCGTAGTACCCACATTATTTCAGACAGTGACATATCTTGTTAGGGTTAGGTATCAAGAGATGGCAGCACTTGTTTGCCAGCCTCTTCATCGGCGGCTGCTATAATTAGTGATAGATATGGGCCAGCTATCTCTGATTGGCTACCGGTGGAGATTGAACTGCCCACTCAGTCTCCAAAAACTAGATAGGGTATAAAGGCCTCGCCTACTCCCTATTAGGGAATAAAAAGGCATTAGTTGATTTTTTTTTTTTTTTTTTTTTTTTTTTTTCACTAGAGGTCAGGCCAGTAGAATAACCATCGATCAAATCATTGTCTCTTTAGCATACTGTGTGAAATGTAATTTAGTTTGTCTCTGTGTGTGTATATATATATATATATATATATATATATATGTATGTATACTCCATATGATGATCTTAATATGAAGGACGAAATGTCGGGAAATTAAATATTATTTATAACATGGTTGTTGAGTCTATAATTTGTCTAAAATGAATGCTGATCACCGTGTAACACTAAAGGAAAGAAAAGTTCAACACTGGTCTGGGTAATTAATCTTCGTGGGTCATTACCTAGACCATAGCAATATACATGCCTGAAACCGAAGTGTTTTGCATTATGGGATACCAAGGTAATTGATACCAAATCAACACCTCTACTTACAAGTAGACTAGTTTGAAAATACTTCATGTGCAAATTTTGTTTACTTATGCTTGGATATATAAGGAACCTTTTTGAACAGCAAGGAATAGAGAAGACTGGAAAATCCTGCTCAAGAGAAGACTCAACCCATCTTAGATGAAAGAGAAGAAGAAGTATGCTTGGATAAAGGGTTAAAACAAAAATATATAAAAAAAAAAAAAAGGGGTGCTTAAGGGTCAAAGCTGTATAACTGAGAGGAGACCTCCACATAGCCTTTAAAGGAATGCGGAGAACCGACCAGGGCTTCTGACCTAATGTCCAATCCTCACCTTCTCGTGGTGCACCCTGTTGGGTATCTACTTTGATACTGAACGAACAAGGATGGGCTGGCAATTTGGGATTTAGCCAACCAAATTGTATTCTTATTGGATAAACCAAAATAAAAAATGATGGTACAACATGACAAAATTTCATGCCGGCTGGGGCGTCGCCCGGTTAAACAAGGCCCCCGTTGTTTATGCCAGGGAACCAGGGCGAACAGCGAAAAGTCAGCTACTGGAACAAATCTGAAAACAAACCCCAACTCAACATCACCAGAGTTAAAGATCGGTACTATCAACGTAAGAAGCCTGAATGGCAAAGAAATGGAGCTAGCTGAGGAATTAGATAAGTACCAGATCGACATAATAGGGGTGATTGAAACAAAAAAGACCAAAACTGGTGAGATCTTTCTGAGCAATAAATACAAAATGTTATATTCAGGCAATAACAATCAAGGAAAAGAAGGAGTAGCCATAGTATTCAACACAAAATACGAAGCTAATCTTCTTGAATGGCAGTCAGTCTCAAGTAGAGTAATGTGGGCAAATATGAGAATGGGGAACTGGACAATGAGACTTATTTGTGCCTATGGTCCCACAGAAGGTTCTACTAAGGTAGAAGTGGAGGAATTTTTTGAGGCTTTAGAAAAAGCAACTGACACAATGAAAAAGGAAAAGTTGGTCCTTGTTGGGGATCTAAATAGTAGAGTAGGAAATGATTGTGAGACATACAAAAATAGTTTGGGAAAATTTGGAGAAAAGAGCAAAGCTAATAATAATGGCAAATATCTGTTGGATTTCTGCTCAGGACATGGACTGGTTATTACTAACACCATGTTCCAACATAAAAATGTGCACAAATTCACATGGAGAGAAGAGGCAAGGAATAAGAAAAGTCTCATTGGCTATGTTATTGTTGATAGTGATGTTTTCTCCCTGGTGCAGGACACCAGAGTGTACAGAGGATTTGAAATTGGAAGTGATCACTATTTAGTCTTGAGCAGGATAAAATTGAATTTCATATTGAAAAGAATAACATGTAAGAAAGTTTTAAAGCGAATAAAAGTTGAGCAGCTCTCAGATGTAAACTGTAGACTAAAATACAGAAATATTATTGAAAAGAAAATGAAAGAGTTTGAGAACAGGAATCAAACCTTGGAGATTCAGTGGCAAACTCTGAAAGAAACATTGATTGATTCTGCCAGAGAGGCATGTGGTGAGGTTGTGTGCAAAGATAAAAAAATCAGAACTCCCTGGTGGACACAGGAAGTTAAAGAGGCAGTGAAGGAAAAGAAGAAAGCATATCAAAAGTTCCTGGCAAATAAGTCAGCTTTTACTCTTACAGAATACAGAGACAAATGTAAGAAAGCTAAACAGTGTGTAAAACTAGCTAAACAAAAGTCATGGGAGGACTTTGGCAAGAATATAGAAAATAAATATCAAGAAGGTGGCAAAATATTCTGGAGGTTGTTGAAGAAGCTTAGGAATGGAGGAAAGAGTGCTGTAAAAGGAATTAGAGATGATAAAGGTGAAATGAAAACAGGAGAAAAAGATATCCTTGAAGTATGGAGTAATTACTTTGAAAAACTGCTAAATGAAACAAGCAGTGATGACAGCACAGTGATAAAAAACACTGACCAGGCATGCAGTCAGGAATACATATCCATACTTGAAGTAGAAAAAGCCATCAAAGGCTTGAAATGTGGAAAGGCAGCAGGAGTAGATGATATTCGACCAGAAATGCTGAAGTATGGTGGTATAAGAGTCTTACAGTGGCTGCACTGCATAGTTCAGAAAGCCTGGACAGAGGGACGAATTCCCGATGATTGGAGTAGAGCTCTCATAGTACCCATATATAAAAAGGGAAATGAAACTGAATGTGAGAATAACAGAGGTATTTCCCTACTGAGTGTTCCTGGCAAGATCTATGCAAGTATACTTGAGAAACGGTTGAGAAGAATTGTGGAAGAAAAGCTTGGTGAAGAACAAGCTGGATTCAGGCCAAATAGAGGCTGTGAGGATCAGATCTTCACTTTACGACAAATAGTCGAGAAAGCATGGGAATATAACAAAGATCTGTATTTAAGTTTTGTCGATTTGGAAAAGGCATATGACAAGGTGCCAAGAGAGAAGCTATTCAATACGCTGCAGTTATATGGTGTCAATGGGGCATTATATCAAGCAATACTTAGTCTTTATATGAGTTGTGAGTCAGCAGTTAGAATTGAAGGAAGTACAGGAAGATGGTTTAATGTTAAATCTGGTGTGAGACAAGGATGTACATTATCCCCTCTGTTATTCATTATCTATATGGATCACATTATGAAGGAATGTGGTATTAAACCTGATATCAAAATTGGAGATGTTAATGTCAGCTCTTTGCTTTATGCGGATGATGTTATACTTCTAAATAAATCCGCTACAAGTCTGCAAGATTCTCTGACTAAATTGAATAGCTGTTGTAATAGATATGGTATGAAGGTCAGCAATAAAAAGACAAAGACAATGAAAATAGGCAGAATCATTGAAAATGTCAACTGTGTTGTGAATGGAGAACCTGTGGAACAAGTAAAACATTTCAGCTACTTAGGCACAATTTTTACTGAAGATGGTAAACTAAATATAGAAATAGACAACAGAATCAACAAAGCTGGTATCGTGGGAAGTCAATTGAATAAATTCATATGGAATAAGAAAGAAATTAGTCGGAACACTAAATTAGCTGTATACAAGACTGTGTTCAAACCAATTTTAACTTATGGATCTGAGAGCTGGGTCAGAAGTAAAACACTTGACCAAAGACTAGAGACCGCAGATATGAGAGTCCTGAGAAAGATTAGAGGCGTGAACAGATGGCATCAATGGCAATATCATATTAAAAATGAGGATATTAGGAAAGAACTTGACATTGTCAGCATTCAGGAATGCGTTAGCAGAGCTAATCTCAGATGGTATGGTCACTTAAATAGAATGGGAGAGGAAAGATTAGCAAAACAAGTGTTCTCTGCCAGGAAAACGACCCAGGAAGACCAAGATATAGGTGGATTGATACGGTACAAAGTGCCTTAGACGATAGAAATATAAGATCTGATAATGTTGGAGTCTTGACAAGTAACAGACTGATTTGGAGGAAAATTGTAGATAGGAAGTTAGTAATGATGTAATTTTTTCATGTAGTACTGTCATATCCTGTACACCCCTTGATGGTACATGGCAGGAATTTGATGATGATGATGAACAAAAATATAATTTCTTGTCAAATATGGATAGGTGAGAAGTTGTGCACTGCTAGGAAAATTAGTGTCTGAAACTATTTACTAAATAAATAAATAAAATGGTTGTGTTACTCATTAGAATAAGATATGAGATGGGGGAAGTTGATTCTGAGATACTTAATTTTTTTATATTAGTCTCTTGCACACAAAAGGTTGCAAATCCCATAGCACATCAGTGCAGTGTGTATGTTTGTGTGTGTGGGGGGGGGGGGGGGTGCAGGTGGTTAAGAAGAAAGAGGGAACCTGCTGATGTGTTTCTTGAATATAAACCACTGTGAGGAAGACTTCCAGAAGACAAAGTTAGGTGAAATGAAAGAGGGGGATGAAAATTTGATTTATTATGTTTTAACCTAAATTGTTAATAGATGTTGACTAGCAGCTGCATGTGTTTTCATGATCTTAGAGGATAGTAATTAGTGTGTGAAGTCAGTTCAGCAGGACACTACTTTTGAAAATAAATATCTATAAAAAAACAGAAACAAAACATCAATGAGGATAGCGTGAAAAATAAGTCATGAATAACCATCAACACCTAAGCTTATCTGTTAGATTAGAGTGTGTCATTTGTTCTAGAGAGGATAGCGCCAATCCATTTTAAGAAGTTTTTTTTTTTTAATGTATACTCTCAAATGTGAGAGTAGTAATCTGAGGTAGTGCAGATGATTTGTAAGGCATTCATAGTGTCTTGCTTGGAAAAATACACCAAATTTTAGGAAAATGAGTAGCATAACTATGGTCACAATGTATTTGTGTATAAAATGCTTGAAGTGGGATATTTTGTGTGAAAATAAGACAGGATTGTGTTTTGTTTGCATCAAAGTGCATAATTTTTCCTCCATCACACTGAAGAATGGCAAAGAGATCATTATTTTAGACATTGGTTATAAAAAATCTTGAAGATGAGAATATTGAAGTACCACAGGGTCGTCAATTGAAGTGGAAGAATGAAATGTGTATTGAACACCAATATAGATAGGATTTGAGTTTCACGAGAGTTCATTTATCTATAAAAGGAAAAGCATCTAGGCTTTCTGTCTAGGCTACTATTTATAGAAGTGTTTCAAATAAATGTGAGTTGACTGACTTCATAATGATGTTTAATGGTTTTCTCTTTTGAAAGTTTAGTTTCCTCCTTTCTCTACCAAACATTCAAACTAGTGAAGAACATGCACATAACTTATCTAGCTGACTGTGAAGATAGTTAACTGTCCTTATCCAGTTAAATTAGGTTAAGGAAAAGTCAAGTTACCTGATCATAATGTCATTCAGCTTATACACATATGGGGGGGGGGAGAAAGAGAGACCAACCTCTCACGTATGGGCTCAAATGCAGCATAATCTATTATATGTTACTGATTGTCATAATAAAATTAAAAGACAATCTAGAAAATAATAGAAATTGGGGATACTGTAATTCTCTCCTTATTTCATAACTGAATTTATTGAAACTAGAAAGTTTTGAGAAATAAACCAGAGAGCTTAATGAGAATACACTTTGCAATTGGAATTTCCTTGGATTGCACCACTTAAAAAGACTAGCTCTGCCCAAGAAACCTGTATATTTGCTTGTATTGGTGCATTTTTTTTTGTTTCACTGGCCTGACAACTATTTGTAATGATTGTTTCTCATCAGAGGTTTTCCAGTAGAAAAATATTTTTTATGTAACTTCTATTTTGAATATTTACTTTTTATTTTATTTTCTATTCATTTTATTATCATTTATAGGTATATTGATCCAACACCTTTCATAAACTGTTTGGGACTGAATGCAACACAACAGCAGGTAATTTTTCTAAATATCCTTTACAATTTACATTTTACATTTGACTTTTACATTTTCCTTTGATTTATATTTGTTTAGATATAGTTTCTTGTAAATCCTGCTGAGCAGATGGATTACTGGGTTCATGATCATGATTATATATACACTGTCAAGTCAAAAAATGCTCACCACTGTCCTAATGGTTCTTAAGTCCTTCTTCTTGTTGCTACTACTGCTATGCAGAATGGCATGAACTCTATTAAAAGATCTTTGAATGTTGCAGGAGGTAGGTTGTAGCATGTTGTCACGATTGCTTCCCATAGATCTGTGAGTGTTTGGGGTGGAAAATTCAAATTCCATCTCTCTTATTCCATGTAATCCCAGAGATGTTTTGTAGGATTGAAATTTGGCATCTAACAATTGGAAATTACTGTCATGTTTAGTAAACTACTCATGATATTAGCAATGTGTCATCTTGCATTTTCCTGCTGGAATATACCTGTGTCATCTAGGAAAACACTCACTGTGAAGGGATGTATTGTGTTGTAGCATTCCTTATATGGGTATCAGGGCTCCAAGAGATTCTATTGAAATAGAATTCTATTGAAATTGAAATAGGATTGAAATTAAAATGTGTTGTAGCATTCCTTGTATGGGTATCAGGGCTCCAAGAGATTCTATAGGATTCTACAACACATTTCAATTTCAAATTGAAATAGGATTGAAATTTGGCATCTCACAATTGGAAGTCACTGTCATGTTTAGTAAACTACTCATGATATTAGCAATGTAGCATTCCTTGTATGGGTATCAGGGCTCCAAGAGATTCTATTGAAATAGAATTCTATTGAAATTGAAATGTGTTGTAGCATTCCTTGTATGGGTATCAGGGCTCCAAGAGATTCTATAGGATTCTACAACACATTTCAATTTCAATAGGATTGAAATTGAAATGTGTTGTAGCATTCCTTGTATAGGTATCAGGGCTCCAAGAGATTCTATTGAAATAGGATTGAAATTTGGCATCTAACAATTGGAAGTCACTGTCATGTTTAGTAAACTACTCATGATATTAGCAGTGTGTCATCTTGCATTTTCCTGCTGGAATATACCTGTGTCATCTAGGAAAACACTCACTGTGAAGGGATGTATACCTGATCAGCCACAATGGACTGGTGTGTTGTAGCATTCCTTGTATGGGTATCAGGGCTCCAAGAGATTCCCAGGAAAACGTTCCCTTGTCATAATGCTGCTGCTTCCTTTCTATTTATGCAGGCCCGTGATTGGATGATTCCTTTCCCCAACTTTTTGCCTAACCCTCTACATATTATCTATAGAGCATTAGCTGGAAACAAAATTTATCCTAAAAGGCAACTTTTTTTTTTCTAGTTATCAGTGTTCAGCAACATCCCTCAGATGCAAACTGTAGACATAGTCATTGATGATCAGGCATAAACATGGTACCTCAACTGGGCATACTTTGATGGTCCATATGGAGGAAGGTATGTTGGATTGGGAATCGTAGTTCATCCCCTGGTTATATTCCATGGCCACCTGTTCCACATTTTGCATCTATCAACTTGCACAACAATATTGGCAGTTTCCTGGATACTGACATCCTTCAACTGGTAATCTACATTCGGTTTTCTTTAAAGTCTATCAGATCACATTTTCTTACCTATGTCAATCAGCATCTTGAGATGTGTGTGTGGCACACTTCAGTATCACGTATATGACTTTCATATGTTACAAGCCATTTGGCAGGTTGGAATGCCTGATTGTAAAATAACAAGGGGAGGTAATAATAATTTTGACAGGATTATATCATGTGCAGTTTCTGATGTGTTATCTCTGCTCACATTCACACTGCCAAAATTTTTTGCTTCTGTTCTAAATTAATGTTGCTGTTTGAAAGATGTGGTTAGTAAAGTCCTTCCTGTGGTCTTACTCAGATTATTGCAGGAAGGCATTTATTCCTTTATTAACTTGATCTGAATTATGAAAGGAGCAGTAGATTTTTCCTTTCTTTATGTCCAGTCCAGTGAAGTGATACTGCCATGCTTGGTTAATTGCTCTAGTTGTTTTTGGAGTTTGATTGGATATGGCATTCATAAGTCTGGTTTATTATTGTTATCATTTCCTGATGTATGCTCTTAAGTAGTACATAGGATATTGTGATAGTCCAACAGAATTAATTATTATTACTGCTTCATCTGAGCAATTTTCTTCCAAATATATTATTTGTGAGGTCTTCATCATTTCTGGTTTTTACATTTTAGTCTTCTAAGGCACCACTGACCTAGTTCTTGTACTTGGATCCTGTCAGTTTTATTATGACACCTTTTTTTGTTAACCTTTGATTTGGCATTGATTAGCTCTGGTTGCACATTTACGAATTCTGATATGGTCAAGTTCCTTTCTAATTGTTTAATCCTTTCTGATTTCTAATATTTCATTTTTAAAAATGTATACGTTTTGCTTTGATTGATTTCCATTGATTAGCTCTGGTTGCACATTTACAAATTCTAATATGGTCAAGTTCCTTTCTAATTGTTTAATCCTTTCTGATTTCTAATATTTCATTTTTAAAAATGTATACGATCACCATCAGTTTCAATTTCCTGATATGCACCTTCAAGGGGGGGGGGGTGTATAGGATACTATGATATTACTACACTGATGTCCAAAACCTAAGGATGAACTATATTTTTACCTGTATATGGAAAAATTTTTATGATTACAGCCAAATGTAGACATAAATTTATTGCCAGCATGCTAATAAATTACATTACACAAAAAATGTGTTATAAATTTCGTACAAATTAAATTGCAGTACATTTTTATTAAAAAATAAAGTTAAAATTTCATTAAGGACATAGTTAAGGAATTAATGTACAGTGCTTACAGAAAACTATGCAGACAGACATTTCAGTATAGACAGACATTTCACCCTGGACTGCGATGCAGCTCTTACAACTTCTTATCATGCTTAGCACCAAGCTATTCAGGAGTTCTTAAGGCAAACTCCTCCTTCAAAGCAAGGATAAGGCCTTGTTTTTTTTTTTCTGGAGGGGAATTTTGAGCAGTGCATTTCCCTATTGCTTCCCAAACATGTTCTATGGGGTTAAAATCTGGAGAGCATGCTGGTCATTCGATTTGATTAATATTCTTGGTCTCCAGAAGTATATCCAGTGTTTGTGTATGATGTGTAGTATTGTCATCCATAAAAATTCTTCGCCTACACCACCATGGAACAATCGAACGTTGACGTTGAAAAACTTTGTTACTATATTGTTCACCAGTCATAGTCCCCTTTTCCATCAATTGTAGCTTGGTGCAGCCATTAAGCATAATGCCTCGGAACTAACCAGGGCAAATGTGGCTACCTACTGCATAAATGGAGACTGTCAGACCACCCTTATTGTAGACTGTTCCCCCCCCCTGGCCTAGACGATCACTCATATTGTGAATGACAGCCCAAGATACCAATTTCATAGTGGTGGCTTCCAGGACATCCACAAGGTGATGAATGAGGCCCTGAATTGGCTTTCTGGACTGTACATTGACCTGTAACTGCTTTGTATTCATTTTCCATAAGAATAAATAAATAAAAGAACATTCTCATGATGGTAAGCAGGACAACATTCACACTGAATCAAGTGTCATCTAGAATCAGAGGAAAGACTAAAATGACTTTGATCTGTAAAGAGTACATTATTGTCCAATTTTTACGGATACAGCACAACTGAGAATGTGTTGTATGATGAGCTGTGGATAAAGGGATGCAGACTACGTGCCCTTGTTGCAGACACCTTACCACAGTTTGTCGAGATATCTACATACCTGTGCTTGAATGGAGCCAACTTGCAAGCTGACTTTCCATGGTGCATTGATTACAATTTGTTTTTATAACCAAAAATCTGTCTTCATTCTCTATGGATTTCCCCATTGGCTTGAAATGCTGGCCAGAGCCTGGATACAGTGCTATGTGAAATTCCAAACTGTCAATATCAGTAATTCTGTGGCCTTCTTCAATCTTTCCAATAAGATTTCCCTCTGTGAAATCGTTTGGGTGTTGTCTTTGAGACATTAGAAGGCATCCAAGTTTGCAGCTTTATTCCTTCACAAAAAAGAGCTTCCTTCAAACACAATTAGCGTAGTACAGTCTTTTGCTTTTTACCTTGTTGAGTGCTGATCCCTTTGCATGCAATTCGAAAATTTAAATGTGTAACTGCTTTCTACTCAAAATTGTCCGTTATACAAATTGTCACAAGCTAATTTGTCTGAATTTGCAGTTGTAATCTTCAGAAATAGTGTTCATTCTAGGTTTTGGACACTAGTGTATATGAAATGGTTATATTATCACTATTTTTACAGGCTAATTGAGATAAATGGTCAACTTCCTGTTGACAGTTTTTCTCGGCTTATCAGTCATAACTTCAGTATTGTCAATACAGTCAGAGGTGCCTTGCAAGAATAGCAAGGAACCTCTGACTGCATCATTCCACTTAGATTTTCATCTTCTTGGTCTTTCCTGCAATTCTGGCATGAAACATCTGTTTCAGTAATCTTTCCTCTCCCATTCTGTTAGAGTGAGCATACCACCTTAGATTAGATTAGATCTGCTTGCAATTTCCTGAATGCCAACAATGTCAGGTTTTTTCCTAATAACCTTCATTGTTATTCATTCATGTCATCTGTCCACTTGCTTAATCTTTCTCAGAACTCTCATACCTGTGGTCTCAAGCCTTTGATCGACTGTTTAAGTTCCAACCCAGATCTGAGATCCATAAATTAAAATTGCTTTGAACACTGTATTATATACAGTTAGTTCAATGTTTTGATGAATTCTCTGTTACTCCATATAAGTGTATTTCATTCACTCCCTATAATATCAGCGTAAAGCTGGTATTATAGGGTTATAATATGCTGGTAAATAGGTTAAATAAGATAGATGCGAGATGGATGAATGAAGAGATTAAGCATGCGATACAGAGAAAGAGGGCATTGTGGAGGCAGCATAATAGAAGTGGAAATAACCAATTCCATGAGGTCTACAAAGACTAGGAAAGGAGGGTGACTTGGTTGGTGAGGTAGCTAAAGAGAGGTATGAACAGCAGTTAGCTAATGAAGCCAAAAAGAATTGTAAGGAGTTCTTTTGAGTTGACACCTGTCTTGGCATATTTTTTTAATACAAGTCTTGCACTAGGTCAAGTCCCTAAGGAGTGGAAGGAGGGCAAGATTGTGCCACTTCATAAAGGAGGTGATCAAACCCAAGCATCAAACTATAGGCCTATCTGTGTGTCAGGTGTTGTGGTTAAGTTGATGGAGAAGCTTGTGAGAACTAGGATCCAGAGTTGGGTCAGCAACAATGGTATTATCTTTGATGGACAGCATAGAATTGCTAAAGGGAGGTCATGTTTTAGTAATCTACTTATTACAATAAAGTGACTGCTTCCTTGGACAGAGGAGAAGGATACACAGTAATATAACTTAGATTTCGCAAAGGCTTTTGACGTACCTCATGATAAATTGATAGTCAAACTAGAGCAGATGGGGTTGGATATTAGATTAGTGCATTGGATTGAAGACTGGCTATTTGATAGGTATCAACAAGTTGTGTATGGGGAGCGATATCCAGGAAAATGAAAGTCACTAGTGGAGGAGTGCCTCAGGAGTCTGTTTTAGATCCATTACTGTTTAACTTGTATATTAATGATATAGGTGAAGATTTGGATGGAGATATTCAGTTGTTTGTAGATGATGCAAAATTGGGAGATAAACCATGAAGAGTAGTGACGATGTTGTGGCCTTACAAGAAGACTTGAATAAATTGAGTGATTCGGCACGGAAATGGAGATGCGAGTTCGATGTTGCAAAATGTAAGTTATAAAATTTGGAAAACAAAGATGGGATGCAGAATTTATGCTTGGTGAGGATATATTGTTGGAGGTGGAAGAAATAAGAGATCTAGGGGCGATAGTGGATAAGGATCTGAAATTTAGGGGACACATAGCCAAAATTGTGAAGTCAACACAAAGGCTTCTGGGAATGATGCGGAGACACTGACGTGTAGAAGTAAGGAGATTCTTGTTCTGTTGTATAAGGCTTTGATTAGACCAAACATGGACTATTGTGCCCAGATTTGGTCAGCTGGTTTTCAGAAGGATGAAGAGATGTTGGAAAGGGTCCAGAAGCGACTGACTAAGGTAGTTTCTCTAGAATGTCGAGTATGAGGAAAGATTGAAAAGATATAATTTGTAGAGTTTGGTGGACAGGAGGAAGAGGGGAGATATGATAGAGACCTAAGGGTTGTTATAGGATCAATGCTGGAGAAGTTCTACAGAAAATAATGAGAGATCGGGGGAGAACCAGAGGTCAATCCTGGAAACTGTATAAAGAGGGTGTAGGGGCAGGTTTTTTTCGTGCAGAATTGTGAATGATTGGAATGCCTTGCCTGAGAGTGTGGTGTTTGCAAGGAGTTTGAATGTGTTCAAGACACGGTGTGATGAGCTGTGTATGTGATAAAAGGACCTCCCAGATGAGTCTTTGACTCCATGAGGTCTTGGGGTAGTAGCAATAATTTACTAATTCTGTTGTCTATTTCCACATTTAATTTGCCTTTGCCAAGAAATGGGCCTAAGTAATTGAAATGTTTTACTCTATACGCTCTTTGTACAGAATGTAGCTGATATTTTCAGTGTTCTAACCTATTTTCATAGTCTTTGTCTTGCTAATTTTAATGTCAGATATGTTACTGCAGTTATTCAGTTCATCATCATTATCAAATTCCTGATCAGGATAATTATGATAGTACTACATGAAAAAGCTACACCATTACTAACTTTGAATCAACAATTTTTCCTCCAAATTAATCTCTTATCTGTCAAGATTCCAACATTATCAGATCTTATATTTCTGTCTTTAAAGGGACTTTTTCTATCAATCTGTCTAAATCTTGGCCTTCATTTTTTTTGTTTTCCTGCCAAACTGGCAAAGTACACTTGTTTTGCTAATCTTTCTTCTTCCATTCTCTTTAAGTGACCATACCACCTGAGATTAGCTCTACTAACCCATTCCTGAATACTAACAGTGACCAGTTCTTTCCTAATATCCTAATTTTTAATGTGATACTGCCATTGTTGTCATCTGCTCACATCACTAATCTTTCTCAGAACTTTCATATCACAGTTCTCCAGTCTTTGATCAAGTGTTTTATTTCTAACCCAGCTCTCGGAGCCATAAGTTAAAATTGCTTTGAACACAATCTTGCATACAGCAAATTTAATATTTTGATTAATTTCATCCTTGTTCCATATTAATTTATTCAGCTGACTTCCTACTATACCAGCTTTACTAACTCTGTTGTCTATTTCCATATTTAATTTCCATCTTCACTAAATATTGTGCCTAAATAGCTGAAATGCTTTACTTGTTCTATAGGTTCACTGTTCAGGATACATTTGATATTATTTCAATGTTTTGCTTATTTTCATTTTTTTTTTATTGTTGATTTTCATACCACACTTACTACAACAGTTATTCAATTTAGTCAGGGAATCTTGCAGACTTGTACTAGATTTATTCAGAAGTATAACATTATCTGCATAAAGTAAAGAGCTAACATTGTCAATTTCGTTATCACATTTAATACCACTTTCAGATGTAATGTGATCCACCTAGATAATGAATAACAGTAGAGATAATGTTGCACCCTTGTTGCACACCTGATTTAACTAAGATTTATGCAAGTATACTTGCATAAATCTTACCAAGAACAGTCAGTAGGGAAATACCTCTAATTCTCACATTTAGTTTTATTTCCCTTTTTATAGATGGGCACTATGAGAGCTCTTCTCCAATCATCTGAAATTCTATCCTCTGACCAGATCTTGTGAATTATGTAATGTTGCCACCATGAAACTTCTATACCTCCATATTTGAGCATTTCTAGTCAAATTTCACCTACTTCAGCTACCTTTCACATTTCAGGTTTTTGATGACTTTTTCTACTTCAAGTACAGATATGTATTTCTGACTGCATTCCTGTTGGGAGTTGTCTACCATCGTGCTGACATTGCTTGTTTCATTTAGCAATCTTTCAAAGTATATTTCAAATATTGTTATCTTCAGTTTTCATGTCACTTTTATCATCTCTTATTTCTTTTACAGTAATTTTTCCTAGTACTGTGAAGTTCCGTTTCTAAGCTTTTTCAGTAGCCACCAGAATATTTTGTTGCCTTTCTGATAAAGGTGACATGAAAACTGAAGATAACAATATTTGAAGTATACTTTGAAAGATTTCTAAATTAAACAAGCAGTGTCAGCACGATGGTAGAAAACTCCCAACAGGAATGCACTTTCTTATTTCTTGCATCTTCTTTCCATGTGAATTTGCATATTTTTATATTGGAACATGGTATTAGTAATAACTAATCTATGTTCTGAACAGAAATCCGGCAGGCATTTACCATTATTATTAGCTTTGCTCTTTTTTCTAAATTTTCCCCAAACATTTCTATATGTCTGGTAATCATTTCCTACCGTGCTGTTTAGATCTCCAACTAGGTCCAACTTTTTCTTTTTTCATTGTGCCTGCTGTCATCTCTAATGCCTCAAAAAAATTACTCCATTTCTTTCTTTGTAGATTCTTCTGTGGGACCATAAGCATAGATAAGTCTTATAGTCCAGTTCCCCATTCTGATATTTGCTCACATCACTCTACTTGATATTGCCTGTCACTCAAGAAGGTTATTCTCATATTTAGTGTTGAGAATACTGTAACTACTCCCTCTTTTCCCTGATTGCTGTTGCCTGAATACAACATTTTGTATTTGTTGGTAAGAAAGATCTCACCTGTTTTTGTCTTTTTCGTTTCAGTGATGCTTACTATGTCGATCTGGTACTTATTCTTCTTCTGCTAGTTCCATTTCCTTTCCATTGATGCTTCTTATGTTGATAGTACTAATCTTAAACTCTGTTGATGGTAAGTTGGGATTTGTTCCAGTAGCTGACTTTTTGCTGTTTGCTCAGATTCCCTAATGAAAACAATGGGGACCTTGTTTAACCAGGCAATGTCCTGGCCAGCATGGAATTCTGTTATGTTGTACCATTGTTTTACATTGTGGTTTAATTCAATAAGAATACAATTTGGTTGGCTAAATCCCAAATTGTGAGCCCATCCTCATTCTTTCAGTATCCAGGTGGATACCTAACATAGTGTACCACGAGAAGGTGAGGATTGGATATTAGGTCAGAAGTGCCAGTCGAGTCTCGGCAGTCCTTAAAAGGCTGCGGAGACTCGACTGGCACATATTTGACTGGCACAGCTTTGACCTTTAAGCATCCCAATTATTCAGTTTAGTTCAAGAATTCTATAGACCTTCGCTGAATTTATTGAAGAATATAATATCATCAGTATAAAGTAGAGAGTTCTGAGGAAAAATCAATGTGAGACAAGCGTGCACACTCTCCACTGTTATTCATCATCAATATATCAGTGGTGTCCAGTCTTTTTATCACATTTGTCTGATAGTTTCTGGAAGAAAATGCCTTCACCACATATAATCAAATAAAAAGTTATTTCGTTTTTTGAAAGAGTTGTTAATTTTTATATGAGTGAATATCAAAGACAGTAACTATTGCAATAAAAATAAAACTATATTCATGTTTCAATTATTATTAATAATAAAATTTAATTCCTTAATAAAAATGATTTTTACCAGATTTATGTATTTACAAACAGACATTTTCCACACTACCAACTCGCCATAAATCTATGACATTTTTGCCACATGTGGACAGTAGCAATGGGTTGGACACTATGTATATTGATCTCATTATGAAGGACTGGTGATATTAACAACTCCAATTTCTCTAGAAATAATTTTATATTTGATTATATGTGATGAATACATTATATGCCAGAAACTATTAGACAAATTATGATAAAAAGGTTGGTGACTGATATTGATGATGAATAACAGTGGAGATAGTGTGCAACCTTGTATCACACTGATTTTGCATCGGACCATCTTCCTGTACTAGCTTCTTCGTTATCCTATTTACACCGTATAATTGTATAGTTCTGAAAAGATTTTCTCTTGCTATCTTGTCATATGCCTTTTACCAGATCTGCAAAACTTAAATACACCTAACTGTTGATTTACACTATAGATTAGTTCAATCTGTGGTGTAAATCAAACTGCAGAAGAAGTACCATGTAAATAAAAATTGTGTAAATCAAGACCAACTTTTATACAAAAATATGATCGGATAGGTTCTGTATAATAATGTATTTTTTAAAATAAATTTCATTTTGTATATTAAATTAAGTATACAAATTAATACATACTTGCATGTATTATTTTGCATAACATTAATTTTAAACAGCTTCTTGGTTATGTCAAAAAGTCAAGTGATCAACAGTGAGTCAAACCTGGAGAAAAAACAAATTTTTCTGTTTATGTGCTTAATATGTTCTGTGCCATGCAGCTTTTACTCCCACACTGCAAAAACTTGCTTTAAGTGTTTGTAAAGTACTGTTTGTCATATAATACTATATTATTATACTATTATTATATACTAAATATATAATATATATTAAATACTAATAATGTGGGAGTAAAAGTTGCCATGCAGTTTTTACTCCCACACTGCAAAAACTTGCTTTAAGTGTTTGTAAAGTATTGTTTGTCATATAATACTATAATAATATAGTATTTAATATATATTATATATATTTAGTATATAATAATAGTATAATAATATAGTATTATATGACAAACAGTACTTTACAAACACTTAAAGCAAGTTTTTGCAGTGTGGGAATAAAAGTTGCATGGCACAGAACATATTAAGCACATAAACAGAAAAATTTGTTTTTTCTCCAGGTTTGACTCATTGTTGATCACTTGACTTTTTGACATGTAACTAAGAAGCTGTGTTAATAAAGTGTTGTTTAAAATTAATGTTACGCAAAATAATACATGCAAGTATGTATTAATTTGTATACTTATTTTAATATACAAAATGAAATTTATTTTAAAAAATACATAAATGTTTAACTGAATGTTACAGAACCTATCCGATCATATTTTTATATAAAAGTTGGTCTTGATTTACACAATTTTTATTTATATGGCACCTCTTCTGCAGCTTGATTTACACCAGATTGAATCAATCTATAGTGTAAATCAACAGCTAGGTGTATTTAAGTTTTGCAGATCTGGTAAAAGGCATATGACAAGATAGCAAGAGAAAATCTTTTCAGAACTCTATAATTATATGGTGTAATACTACAGATATAATTCATAATTAAAGATGTGTGTGTGTGTGTGTGTGTGTGTGTGTGTGTGTGTGTGTGTGTGTGTGTGTGTGTGTGTGTGTGTGTGTGTGTGTGTGTGTTAGGATAACCAAGTTATTTTATAAACTTGGTTATTTTAACTCCTAATCCCAAGTATGCAAACAATTAAGTTTGCGCCTGAAAAAGTTCAAGTCTAAAGATGTTACAACACCACGGCAACTCATTGTAAAGGTGGGTAAAGCTCTGATCACTATTCTTAGTATTTTTCCATAATGTAAAGCACATCTCACTAGAAGATGTATACTGCAATGCATTATGGGGTACCCAGGCCGGTTTCAACCTTTTTTGAGGTCTCCTCAGTGAGTAGCTAGCTACTCATCTTCTAGTGAGATGTGCTTTACATTATGGGAAAATACTAAGAATAGTGATCAGAACTTTACCCACCTTTACAATGAGTTGCCCTGGTGTTGTAACATCTTTAGACTTGAACTTTGTTTCAGGCGCAAACTTAATTGTTTTGCATACTTGGGATTAGGAGTTAAAATAACCAAGTTTATAAAATAACTTGGTTAAAATAACATGGGAGTTTTCCCAGAAATAATATACATAACTTGGTTATCCTAATATACAATATCCCCAAGGTAAAAAAATTTTATTATATATATATATATATATATATATATATATATATATAGTGACATTTGAACAGTTATCTCCTTAGAGTGGACATGAAAGGGTTGTTGGAAGCGGCAAGAGTGAGAAAGTGAAAATCGTCAGTATTTTACCTTGATATGATAAAAACGAATTAAGAAAAAGCGCTATGATGGCAAACGATTCTATGCATAGGCTGTATAGAAGAAATGAATGCAAGTTTTTAGATGTGTGGAGTGAGTTTGAAGGAAGATTGGATTTATATAACAGGGACAGCCTACACTTGAATGCATTCAGTATCAGGGGTTTAGAAAAACTAATAACTGGTATGAGATCTAATACAGAGTCAGGGAAGCTAAATTATAAAGGGAGGAATGGTGAGAATGTGAATGTAAGAGCAACAATGTATATAACTGTGTTAATGATGGGAATGGGCTTTGTCATGGAAATATTGATGAGGAGAGAGAGAGAGAGAGTGATTTCGACTTTATGTTCGTCTGGTTCAGATCAAACGTGTGCAAAGATGTCTACATGTATAAGGCACTAGAGAAGTATAGAGATCTGCAAGTTGTCCAACTGTGTCATACAGACTGGAGACAGAAGTATACAAAACATGCAGGTAGATTATTATGTCTGTACACGAATGCTAGGGGTATCAGAAACAAAGGGGTAGAGTTTGTTGCCTTAGTCAATATATTGGGACCTCAGATTGTAGGCATTAGTGAGACTTGGATATCAGAATCAGACATACTAACTGGTATCTAGTGTAAAGGGTGCAAAGTGGAATCGAACAAGATCAATTACATAGTGGGGTGTTGTTACAGACCTGGTGGCTTGTTTGCTAGTGATGAAGAAATGCATCGCCAAATAGACAAGAAGTGCGAAAAGAGTAATCATAATGGGAGACTTGAATTATCCAAGTATTGATTGGGTAGCAGTAGAATCTCATGAGAAGAATGAAAATGCATTTATTGAGGTGTGACAGAAGGAACTCGAGGTCAAAGAGTGACAGATTTGATTATAGTGTCAGAGGGCATTTCAGTTAAAGATATAACTATTCTGCTTCCAGTTGGTGACAGTGATCATGTGGTACTCACTTTGGATGTGACTAAGTTTATGAATGTTCCATTCAGAAAAGGTTACATGCTGAACTACAAAGCAGGAAATTATGACCAACTGAGGAGTATACTAAGTTCAATTGAATGGGATCGGTTGATGGATAGGAAGAATATCGACAGTGAATAAGAATCATTTAAACAGTACTTAAATGATGTGATATCAGAGTGTGTCCCAAGAGTTTAAAGAATAAATAGAATAGGAGTCAAATGAATGTGTCATCTTATTAAGCAAGATATTCGTAAGAAAAGGATGATGTGGAAGGAACACCATGTGCATAAGGATGATGTGCATTATGAAAATTATAAGCAGCAGGCTAGAATAGTCACAACTGTTGTACAGTTGTGACTATCTAAAGATAACTTCCTATCTAAAGATAAGGATGTCTTTTGCCTTTTTAAAAGGCCTTGATAAGACTCTACTTGGACTATTGCGGGCAGATCTAGTCTCCTGGTTTCCGTTGTGATTCTGATATATTGGAGAGAGAGTGCAGAGGAGAGGATAATGATATCAGGATTGTGGAATACTGATTATGAAGATAGATTGAGAATTTGTGGACTGCAGACACTAGCAAACAGGAGAAAGAGGGGTGATATGATTGAGACTTACAAACTTTTGAAAGGGTCATACAGGATTTCAATTGATGGAATTGTTTAATTTATGGAGGGTGGGGAAAGGACAAGAGGGCATCCTTGGAAGCTGAGAATGAATGCCACTAAGAAGGGGGTGAGGGTTAGATTTTCTCTCATTGGGTGGTGCTTGATTGGAATGGATTGGCATTGGATGTTGTGAGTGCAAGCAGTGTGAATGAAATCAAGAATAACTATGATAGCTGGTGTGTGTAGTATGTGGCCTATCTCAATGAGTTGCCAACTCCTGGAGGTCTCTCTTAATAATAATTTTAAACATTTCATGTTAATAAATAATACAGTAGTACTTACCTTAGCTAGTGGACAGTTATATGCTTACAATAATAGATGAATTTAAATCACATTGTGTATAATACATTATTATTTTACAGTTTGATTGTTACATCTAAAACTTGCACATGCATATGCCTGGCTGACTGATACCTCACTGTACTTATTGTTATAGTATAACAATAGCTGTATAGCTGCAGCAGTTATCAATAGCTATATGCTACCAATGTGTATAAAGCACCTGCATTGCTTTTTGATACACCAAACACATTTTTTTTTGTTTGTTTGTTATTCTAAAATTGTGTTAAACTGAAATCATACCATGTTAAATGAAAATTTGTAACATTTTTTTTTACTGTGCAAAACTGAAATCATGCATTTTGAAATTTGTCTGTAATTTTGACATTGTTTTATTGCAATTTATTATAGATGGATGCTATGAGAGCTGTGACCTAAACTCAAACACACATTAAGAAATGCCTTCATAATTGTCATATTCGATTTTATTTCTCCTTTTTTTGGAGATGTGTATAGCAAAAGTTTTAATTCCAAGCATCTGAAATTCAACCTGATTAGGAATTCTAAATTAGAGCTAAGCCATTGTAAAATTTTTATACCTCCATATGTGAGCATTTTTCGTTGAATGTTATCTACTCTATCTGCTTTCCACAATTTCAGATTTTTTAATTAGCTTTTTCTATCTCAAATACTGAAATGTACTCATTACAGTGTTCTACCTGAATATTTATTGCTGCTGTCTCTGGTAATTTCATTTATTAAGTCACCAAAGTAATTATTTTGAATATTCATATATTCAGGTATTTAGGTCATCTTTATCATCATTGATTTCTTGTGTGGTGCTTTTTCTACATATATAGTGACACTGGCAGTCAAAACATCATTGTTCAGAAAATTCAGTGAGGTTCTTAGTGACATGCAGTGTGTGTGTTTGTGAGCAGTATGTTTAGCATCGAAACAGAAAGTCTGTGAGAAGTTCTGAAGTGTTGTGAAGTGATAAATATAGATGTTTCAAATATGAAAAAAGAAATTCAGGAATGAATGAAATTGAAGGGAGTATTAACGATGAAAGTATGAGTCTGAAGGAAGAAAACAAAAGAATTGGTGAAGAGGAGAATAGTGAGATGATTTAATGAAACAGTTATTGCTCTTATATAGTCTTTCTCAGAACAAAGTGTGTGAGCTAAAGTGACCTCTGGCAAGTGGAAATAGCAGAAAGGAGAGGTTAAAGGAAAGAAGGGTTAGCAGAGTATTAATGAGCAAAAAATGGATGAATAAGGAGTTAATATTGTATGCTGATTCTGATTAGAGGATTACTTGAAGGCATGTGTGTGTGTGGGGAGGGGCACACATGCTTCTCTGGTGCAGAGATTAAATATGTTAGTGATGCTAAGAGAATGCAAAGAGGTGAAGAGGAAAAAGTTACTGGAAAAAGCATAAATGTAAAGTAAGAGAGAGTAAAGTTTGTAAATCTGTTTCAGAAGTATATGATAATACTGAACTGAGAAGAATGACTGTATGTGTGTGTATATATATATATATATATATATATATATATATATATATATATATATATACACCCCCCCCCCCCTTAATGTAGGAGTACATGTTTGTGGTGGAGGAGACATCCCTCTGATGGTGCTGTTCCTTTTTTTTTTTTTTTTGCACTTTTTCTCTTCCTATTTTACTTCCCATATTCTTCTCTACTTCTTCCAAGTCTTTTTTTTACTATCCTGTCTTTCAGACACCATTACTGAGATCCAATGCCATATTGCTATGTTTGCCCATGCTGTGTGAGACATGGGCATCTGGAAGGGGGGGGGGGATTCTGATAGTTGCACTACTTTGGCTTCTACTTCAGCAAGATGGCAGTCCTGGATGGCCCATCCAGGATTAATCAACTAGTGGACTTGCTTCAAAGGTCAGCAGTGTTGCAGTAAGTCTCTTACCTTGTGGTCTGGGGACAGAGCTTAAGGCTAGCTGTGGTGTTGGTATAGCATCTGGGATACCCAGCTTTCCACTTCCAAGTGTGTTTATTGCCTGCCCATTAGTAGCTTTCCATTTGTGATTCTATGGTGGGTGGGGAGCTCTGACACTTAACAAAAAATCCCTTCAGTATGAATCCTTTATCATGAAAATTTTCAGGGATACTCACAAGCCCCCCAAATACTGATACTGTAGATACATAATTTGATAACAGAAGTAAGAAATGAAAGACATCCAGCACCATTATGAATGTACCAGTGTTTCTCATAATTTGTGCAACAAGTGTAAAGCCAATAGAGAAAATGTTATTCTTCTTTATTCAAAAGGGTTTAGAAGGACTGGCAGATATCAGCAGTTCTTGTCTGTTCATAGAAAATGCCTTGGAGAACATAAAAAATACATTTGCCACTATTGTTACGGCAAGTTGGGACTGGCTGACCATGCCTTGGGTACCCCTTCACTTAGGATCAGATGGAAGAAAACAAAAGACAAAAGTGCTACACAGAAGTCATTATAAGTGAGAGATTATTTATGGAATCAGTAGCAGCTCTAAAACATTCTCCAAACCTCAACAAATATTGCTGTATCAATTTATCCAAAGTCTAGGAGGCAGTCATTTTTAAATCAAATTAACATTTGTGTCTAACAATAGTGGCACCAATTAGTACTTTAGTTCCTTGTGTTGTCCATTTTTACAATTTTTTTAAACTAGTCCCATTGCTATACCAAATTGTTGTGTTTTTGTGTACTGCAGCAAATTGTGTTTGTGCTCTGAAGATACTGGATATAATTACCAGCAAAATATTAGCAAATAAGTGAAATAAATAATTGTCTGCTTATATTCTGTGTTGGTGAATTAATACTGTTAAATAAACTGTTGTGTGCTGCCAAAATATAAGCCTTTCTACTTGTTTACAGTATAACTATCATGGGTTTCACCAAAATATTGATATCAAGTTCTGCTGCAGAAAAAAAACAACAACTTCTGTTCTGTATGTGAACTTTGATAAATCTATATTTTAACAATGCTACATTGTAATTTTCAGGGATCACAAACAATGATATGTTCATAAGGACAGAACTGTCAAATGGTCCTGCTCATGGTGGATTGGCTATCCTAGTGGGCAGTCATATTCCTTTCCAACATATCCAACTTAATATTGTTCTGGAAACAGTAGCAATTTGCCTATCTGTGGGGTTTCTTATTATAGCATGTTCCATTTATTTGCTACTGGGTTGTGAGTTAAATGAGATTGAACTTGATAATTTTATATTGCCTCAGCCCATACTTCTCATGGGTGAATTTAATGGATACAACACTATGAGTTGGTGAATGGATGAGGTTGTATCATTGAGCAAATGCTTGACAATTATGACTGCCCGTCTTAATAATAGTCATAATCTTCTTCTATATGCCTTCCCACTCATTCTCTGCAATAGAGCTTACAGTCTGCTCCCCCAGTCATTTTCCCACTGCTCATGTGGGATGTTGAAGAGAACATTTATGGAAGCGATAATTTTTCTGTTATTTGCATTATGTCTTCACAGGAACCATGTTCTCCTTCATGGATGCCCATGTAGAAAATGAACCAGGCTAACTGGAATACTTTTCCCATTTGCAAAATTTAATGTTGAAGCATTCACTCAAACAACTGTCATTGAAGCAGTGAAGTATGTAACAAACTGTATTGTCCAGGCATCAACAGCTGCAGTTCCGAAAAATATCATTTCAATTTCCACTCTATCCAAGCACTTGGTGAAACCCAGTGCCAAGCACCCAAAAAAAAGGATCAAAACAGAGCATGGAATAGATTTCATGGATACTCTACCACAACATATCTAATAGTTTTAAATGTATATAGCTTGGGCCAAAGCATATTATGTGGAATTTTAGAGTCAAAAACAATCTTGTATCTGATTTACATCACTAGTTAATCAAACAACAACAACCAGTGCAAAAATTGTATGGATTGAAATCTAAAAAGTGAAATGTGGATACAGAATTCAGTTTGTCTACCTTGGAATGCGATGGATGTTTGTGTGTGTGTGTGTGTGTGTTGTTGCTGATTTTGACGCTGTTCTGAGAAAATTTTGCTATAATCTCAGCAACAGCTTCATATTCTCCTGAATTTTTAATATTGACAGAACAGCAGGAGAGACAGTGGCTGAAATTTCTACTAATGAGGGCTAGAGCCATACAATTAGCCATTTCTTAAGGAGGAACTGAAAAGAGCTCTTCTGCTGTGAATCTCCTTCTTTTATTCTTGTAGATAAGCTTATATGTTGGTTAGACATATTCTAATTTTTTAGGAAACAACAACTTAAACTATATTATTAATATAAAAACTTTGTCAACTCTATATTTTGACAATGTTACATTGCAATTTTCAGGGATCACAAAACAATGATATGTGCATGCAGGTACTCATGCTAAGCAAATAAGGCTGAAGAAAGGCAATTGAAATCAGTCCTAGCATTCCAAAGGTTTCCCCTAGTGGGTTATATTGGATTGTCATGGCTTCTAGACTGATGATCTTAGAATGTAAGTTCCCAAATTTGAGGCATTCTCATGCACCTAAATTTGTTGAGGTTTGGGAAGTTTTTCAGAGCTGAGGTTGATTCAAGCAACAGTCTTTCATACTTGTACTTGCTGCAGTGTAATAAGGTGGCCTTCTTCCAGCATATTCTGTGGTGGGTGTCCAATGCATGATCAGCAAGACCTGAGGCTGTATCGGTGGAACCAGATGTTGTCCTTGTGTTCGGATATCCTGATATTGGCTGTCCTGCCTGTTTGGTCATAGTAAGTCAATTTGCAACTGCAAGGGACCTAGTATACTCCAGGTAGGTCTAGGGGGGAGTGGCATATTTTCTTAGGATTTCTGTTAATTTTTCGGATGTACCCCAGATATCTGGAATGGTGATAGATTTAGAATAATCTCTTTTATGAAGGGGGAGGGTGGTTGTGGTTTATTGGTTTTAATATTTTTTGTATTTTTTTGGGGGGGGGGGGGAGTTGTAGTTGTAGTAAGTTGTAGCAAGATTCTGCAGTAAGTTCTGAGTTGCCCACAATATATGTGATAAGGAATGCTGTGTTATGGTATTCTTGGGAATAAGATTGGAGTAAGATTGTAAGACTGCAATATCGATTGGATATGACATGGGTTATAGCCATTTGATTCCATTAATGATTCAATTGAGAAAAGTACTTGTTGCTGCAAGGATCAGGAACAAATGTTGTATGTTCTAACTAAAGTTTTAATGTTTGATCTTCTGGGAGGAGTGATGAGCAGAACTTTGTGTGATGAGCAGAACTCAACTTCACTTGCATATGTGCACGCACATATGCAAGTGAAGTTGAGGTTATGATAATATTATCTTCATTTGACATGGTACTAGAGGCTGTACAGATAAGTAGAATACCTAAGAACTATCAATTCCCAGCTCTCGTTGTTTTTTTTTTTAATAGTGAATTGCAATTGTAGATGAAGTTGGTTATTTGATGTAAGGAAATGGTTACTCTGCATTCAGAATGAAGCCAGATAGCACATATCATGAATGTGCACCCAGAAAGAATGTTGAGAATCAGTAATGGAAAACAGTGCATCCTCCATATGGTTTAGATAGTAATTAGCCATTGGGAGGGGATAGAGGAACTCTCCATACTTATATCCTCAATCTGTTTGTTATTATTGTAAAGGTACTTCCATGGAGTTCAGAGACTCATTGCAGGAGACCCAAACTATCAACACAATCTGTCATACCTCTCCTTGAATCTGTTAACAGACAAGGTACTAACAACTGACTCTGGCAACCTATTTGATTCATTCACAACTCCAAGCAAAAAATCTAGTCTTCACACCTCTACTAACCACATGTTTACTCAACTTTCAAGAATGATCTCTTGTTCTCCCCCTCTAGCTAAGTGCTAAACATTTCCCCCCTTCAATCCTATGAAATCCTTTAATTAACTTAAGTGTTTCTATTGCATCCCTTCTTTTTTGCCTATCAGCCAACTTCTGCAGTCTACTCATCCTAAATCTATCCTCATAAGGAACATTCCACAGACCACTCACCATCTTGATTGCTCACTTCTGAATACTTTTCACCACTTCCTCATTCCAAAGAAACCCAGATGACCAGACCTGAGCACAGTAATCCTAATGTGGATGTATCAAGGCCTTATAAAGAGGAATAACAATTTCCTTATCTCTACTTGTTAGTGTTTTCTTCAATAGCCAAGTAATCTTGAGCCATCTTAGCAATATGTCTACTGAAGTTCAACTGTCTGTCTACCATCACCCTTAAATCCCTAGCTTCTTCTATTTCTTGGAGTACATTTCCATCAATGTAGTGCATTGCTTGTAATCTATTTATCCCAAAATGCATAATATTAATTAGATTTCTCCACATTAAACTGATACCCATTATCTTTTGCCCATACTGAGAGCCTATTTAAATCATCCTGCAAGCTCTCCACATCACATTGATTAACTATTACTCTGTTGTTGGAAGTCTTTCCACATAGTTATACTATAAATTAAAGATGCCAAGAAATTATATTCTTGATTTAATCCTTTATCCAAGTGTAAGCAAACAAAGTTTGCACCTTTTTGTTGAGAGTTTATTTTTCACTTGGTTAGACTATAATAAGTTTAGTTTAATCCTTTATCCAAGTATGAGCAAACAAAGTTTGCGTCTGAAAGTATCTTCAGGACTGGGGTAAGGTAGTGCAACACCAGGCAACTTTTTGCAAAAGTGGAGAAAGCTCCCATCACTCCTATCTCAGTATATCCCATAATGCAAAGCACATCTCCTTGCGGATATGTGTAATGCTATGCATTAATGCAAGGGCCACTACCCATACCGGTTTTGACCTTTATTGAGGTCTCGTCGGTGGGAGCCAGGCCCAGTAGCGGAGATACAAAGGCAGAAGCAATGAGAGGTCATCCTAACCTATAGGAGTTGCCAAAGGATGTGCAACCTTATTATTAAATTACTCCGGATTCAGAGAAAGATGTTGAGAGATTATTTTTCACTTAGTTAGACTATAATAAGTTTACTTTAATCCTTTATCCAAGTGTGAGCAAACAAAGTTTGTGGCTGAAAGTGTCTTCAGGACTGGGGTAAGGTAGTGCAACACCGGGCAACTCGTTGCAAAGGTGGAGAAAGATCTCATCACTCCTATCTCAGTATATCCCATAATGCAAAGCACATCTCCTTGTGGATATGTGTAATGCTATGCATTAAAGCAGGGGCCACTACCCATACCAGTTTCGACCTTTATTGAGGTCTCGTCAGTGGGAGCCAGGCCCAGTTTAAGGTTGCACACCCTTTGGCAACTCCTATAGGTTAGGATGACCTCTCATTGTTTCTGCCTTTGTATCTCCACTACTGGGCCTGGCTCCCACTGACGAGACCTCAATAAAGGTCGAAACCAATATGGGTAGTGGCCCTTACATTAATGCATAGCATTACACATATCTGCAAGGAGATGTGCTTTGCATTATGGGATATACTGAGATAGGAGTGATGAGATCTTTCTCCACCTTTGCAACGAGTTGCCTGGTATTGTACTACCTTACCCCAGTCCTGAAGATCCTTTCAGGTGCAAACTTTGTTTGCTCACACTTGGATAAAGGATTAAACTAAACTTATTAAACTTTGCACCTGAATTATTTTCAGGACTGGGCAACTTTTATAAAGAAGCTAATGACTTCACATCGCATGCCTTAGTATTCCATAATGCTGTGCGTTATGTGCCCCTTCCCATAATGCATAGCATTGTAGGAAGGGTCACTTCCCAGACCAGTTTTGATCTTTAATTAGGTGTCATCAGTGGGAGCCAGACCCAGAGGTGATACCAAGGTCGAAGTAATGCACGAGTCATATTTCCATATGTGAGTAGCCAAAAGTTATCACACTTTATTATTAAAATACTCTGATTAGAGATAGTTGTTGGAAGTTTTTCCACTTGGTTATACTATAAATTAAAGATGCCAAGAAATTCTTGGTTTATTATTATTATTATTCAAGCCTCCATGGAGTCAAAAGACTCATCACGGGAGGTCCTTCCTAAGAAACACAATGTCTATCATACCACTCCTTAAACTCATTGACCATTCTCGCTCTCACCACTTTATCTGGCAATGCATTCGATGGTTCAACCACCCTCCATGCAAAGAAACCACTCCTCACCCTCTTGCTCACAGTTTCCTTTCGTAACTTTCAGGGATGGCCCCTTGTCATCACTCCTTCCTGCTGTTCAACCAAGCGAAAGAACTCCCCAGTATCAACCCTGTAACCACCTCTCAACAGTTTGAAAGTCTCAATCATATCACCTCTCCTTCTATCCACCAAACTCTGCAGTCCACATTCCCTGAGCTGATCCTCATAACTAACATTGTACAGTCCTGAAACTGTCTTTGTTATCTGCCTTTGTACCCTTTCCACAGTTAATTTATCCCCTTCAAATCCTGGGGACCAAATCTGAGAACATCCAAGTGTGGTCTGATCAGAGTCTTATACAACAGAATGATAACTCTTTTATCTCTTCAGTTCAGTGTCCTTCTCATTATAGCAGCAATCCTCTGTGTTACCTTCACCACCTTTGCAATATGTCCCCTAAATTTCAGGTTTCTATCAATCATCAACCCCGAGATCTCTTGTCTCCTCTGCTTCCTCCAGTATAGTTCCTCCAATAGAGTATGCAGCATCCCAATCGATGTGTCCCAAACCTCAAGACCTTACATTTTGCTGCATTAAACTGATACCCCCATTCATTTGCCCATCTATCAGCTTGTTCAAATCCTATTGCAGGACTACCACATCTGCACTATTACTAATAACCCTTCCCAGCTTTGCATCATCCACAAACAACTGAATATCCCCCTGCAATCCACTGACAATGTCATTGATATAAGGGTTAAACAATATATAGTCCCAGTACTGAGCCCTGTGGAACCCCACTTGTATCCTTCTGCCTCTTTGAATTTTCTCCACCATACACACTCTCTGATATCTATCGAACAGCCAATCCTGAATCCAGTTGACCAACCTGACATCCAGACCCATGTGCTGCAACTTAAATATCAGCTTATCATGTGGCACCCTATCAAATGCCTTTGCTAAGTCCAAGAAAATGGCATTATATGCCTTTCCCTCATCTACTGCTGTTGTAACTTTATTATAAAAGGCTAGCATATTATTAAAACAAGAGCATCCCTTCACAAATCCATGTTGACTCTCACAGATAACATTACCCTCATCTGCCCAATGCTGTATACGGTCCCTCACTAATTTCTCCAAGATCTTAACAACTACCGATGACACACAAACTGGCCTATAATTAGACATATATATTTGACCAATGACATATTTCTAATTAGAGGCCAGTTTGTGTGCAACCAAGCCAAAGAATTTCCCCCCCGTGTCAACCCTGTAATCACCTGTCAACAGTTTAAAAGTCTCTTATCATGTGGCACCCTGTCAAATGCCTTCGCTAAGTCCAAGAAAATGGCAGTATATCCCTTTCACTCATCTACTGCTCTTGTAACTGGGACCTATATTGTTTAACCTTTATATCAGTGACATTGTCAGTGGATTGCAGGGGGATATTCAGTTGTTTCCAGATGATGTGAAGCTTGGAAGGGTTATTAGTAATTTATCTCTAATCCAGAGTATTTTAATAATAAAGTGTGACACCTTTTGGCTACTTGTATATGGAAATATGACTTGTACGTTACTTCAACCTTGATATCACCTCTGGGTCTGGCTCCCACTGATGAGACCTAATTAAAGGTCAAAACTGGTCCGGGTAGTGACATTTCCCATAATGCATTGCATTATGGGATACTAAGGCAAGTGATGTGAAGTCATTAGCTTCTTTATATGAGTTGTCCAGTCCTGAAAATAATTCAGGTGCAAACTTTGTTTGCTTACATTTGGATAAAGGATTAAATTAAAGATGCCAAGAATATAATTTCTTGGCACATCTTTAATTTATAACTATTACTCTACTTAATTTTGCATCATCAGCAAATAACTGAATTTTTTTTTTCAGGTTATTTCCTATATCATTTATGTACAAATTAAACTGTAGTGTTCCTAGAACCGAACCTTGTGCCACACACACACACACACACACACACACACACACACACACTGTTAGTCACCAATTTTCGTCTGGACTCTGCTCCTCCATATACCACTTTTTGATAACTGTCCAGCAGCAATCCTCTTATCCACATATCCATCCCCATTTGTTCTAATTTGTGTAACCATGATACCCTCACAGAGTATCATATTCTTATCATATTTGTCATATTTATTTTTCTTCCATCAGTCTTAATTCCAACTGGGACTTTGTGTAACTTAGCATTCTCATAATGTATTCACTATACATAGAAAAGATAGGATGACAGTATACAACCTGCCAAACCCCTTTTTCCACTCAAATGCTCTGTTTTTACTGAAGCTTTTTGGTTGTCATACAGTTCTTTATCAAGAGAATTAGATGCTCAGGTATTCCCATTGATTTCATTACAATCCACAGTCTGTTATGATCCACACAATCAAAAGCTTTCTTATTATCAATAACACATACTTCCTTCTGAAATTCTCTTGTGCTTTCCACAATCCATCCCATGTTTACAATGTGATCTCTAGTTTCTCTACCTCTCCTAAAGCCTGTCTGTTCTTGTGACATTTCTCACATATGACTCCAGACTTTGTTGGATCATTTTCAGCATAACTTTACTTGAAATTAAAGCGATGGTTCTATAATTTTCACAATCTCTGGGATTTGATTTTTTAGGAATTGAGATGAATATTAATGTTCTCTAGGACAGTATATTTTCTTCCAAACCTGTTGACATATTTCAGTATTTTTACTATTTCAACCCCAGCTGTTCTCAGTAATTCTACTGACACTCCATCATCTCCAGCTTTTTCTTTTGGCAGCTGTTCCATTGCACTACTAACATCCTTCCTGTGCAGTGTTTTATGCCATGGGACAGCTTCAAGCTTCCTTCCTCCTAAGCTTGTTATAATCATCTGCCTTGTAGTTCCACATATACCTCTTCTTGAAAGAATATTCCTCATGTTTTACAATCATGAGGAATATTCCTCATGTTTTACAAGCATGCAAGTCAAGACTGCATGGTCGCATTTGCCAATCAGAGGCAATTTGGCCACCTTGGTTATGGATAGCTCTTCTGATCCCATGACCAGGTCCAACACTCTTGCATTCTGAGTCCCCTCCATCATATGCTGTCTCAAATAATTATCTCTCAGTAGGTGTGAATTCCATTTCCTTTCTGTCACGTGATCTTTCTTCCTTCCAATCTCTATCTCAATAGTCAAATTCCCCCATAATAATCACTTTTAGGCTGCAATTCATCTGCTCTCATCAGTAGTGCCCCCCCCCATGCCATCCTCTCTATCTTCCCTGAAAATACTAACCCTTTATATTCTATCCCTGTAACTCGATTATCTACTAGGCAAGGCTCACCAATGCCTATAACTTTTGGCAAAGTTGCACTAACCAATACAAACTTTTACCTCTTGTTTCTGATACCTCTGGCATTAGTATATAGAAACTGCAGTATCCCTTCAGGTTCCCAACCACCTTTACTTCCTGAATTGACTGCCCTATTCATTATTTTTGTTTGAGAGACTAGATTCTGCACTTGTTGGTTATTCTCACACTCATTTGTCTTGTGGGTGCTTTCACACACACACTCACCTGCATTTACCGTAATTGATTAAGTTTTCCTGAATTTGTGCTTCAGCACACTTGGTGAAGAGCTCTCTAGACGCCTAACACCAAAACCATTTAGATGCAGTCCATCAGCATTATACAAATCCTTCTTTCCCGTATACTCAGACCATAGGTCCACAAATCCTACATCATTCTTTCTACATAACCTGCATATTGATTTATTTGCTATCATTGCCCTCCTCCTCAGTTCGCCTCTATCATAGTGTGGCAGGAGACTTGCAATCTTCACCTTCTTGCTCTTCTTGTTTATAGATGCCATTTTTTTCCAGCTGAAATAACTTGACTATTACAAATTTAAATATCTTCGCCTAGTGAAGAACAAAGATATGTCCTTAAAAACTTCTTATCTTCATCTAGAGAAGAACAAACATATTTCCTTAAAAAATTCTGATATTCTGGTCTGTTTGGGCATCATCTCTTTATTCACTAACATATCTTTGGCTGAAACCTTTCATTCTCTCTGTTTAGACCTTCCTCCTGATGTGGTTATTCTGATTCTGTTTCTCATCTAAGATGCAGATATCAGTTATGATTAACCACCTTACCGGCCATTATGAATCAAATACGGATCCTCATATACTTCGTATCCATCATATATTTCCATGTAATATCAATGGTATTACAATTTTAATATGCACTTTGCATCCATGGAAACTTGGACGTATATATACGTCCTAGCCAGTAGCATGGTTAATACTGAATTTATGTTGACCTTCTCATTAAATTGCTTGTTTGTTCCACACTGATGATGTGCTGTTAACTTCAGTATGAAATGTCCATTGTTTATTTTTATAATTAATTACTGTGCATATTAAACTGTCTCAAGTGTTATTAAAGCTAGCGCTTCTGAAGGAGTGGAAAAAGGACACCATTTCTGTTACATAGGCTCCAAAGTTGCCTTCAAGATGGAGGTAGCAAATTAAAGGCCAATTATAGTATATTTGTATGTATATTGATTTGTTTGCTATCATTACCCTCCGCTTCCTCCTCAGTTCACCTTTATCATAGTGTGGCAGAAGATTTATAGTTCTCAATTGTTGGTATCCAGTTGTAAACAAAGGTGGCATGCTCGTCTTCATGACTAGTGTACTTGTATATAGAGACTGCCAACTTCACATGAATTTCTCTGATATCCTATAATGCAAAGCACTCTTCCTTTCAGATGTATATATTACTATGCATAATGGGAAGGGTCACTACCCACTTTAGTTTTGACTTTTATTGTCATCAGTGGGAACCAGACCCATGGAAAGATACAATGTTAAATCAATGTAGAAGTCCATTTATTTTCTATTTAGAAGTAGGAAAATACTTAAAGAAGTTAGTGTGAAGTTGTCATCTTCTTTATACAAGTAGACCAAATGTAAGGATACTTCATGCACAAGCTTTAAATTAAAGATACCAAGAAATTATATTCATGTTTAATCCTTTATCCAAGTATAATGAAACAAAGTTTGCACATAAAGTATCTTCGTGATTATGCTGTTTGTATATATAGAGGCTAGTGACTTCACATTAATTGCCTTAGTATCCAATAATGCAAAATACACATCCTTTCAGGTGTGTATAATGCTATGCATTAAGGGAAGGATTGCAGTCACTATCCTTTAGAGTCCGGGTTATTGTCATTCCCATAATGCATAGCATTATATCCCATAATGTATAGCACACAATTATAATGGGATACAATTATAGTATCCCATGATGCATAGCACACACCCACCCGAAAGGGTGTGTGTGTGCGTTGCACTATGAGATACTAAGGCAATTAATGTGTAATTAATATATAGGGGCTGTGTCAACTAGCTCCTATATACAAGTAGCATAGTTGGGAAGATACTCCACACTCAAACTTTTTTTGCATATATTTAGATAAAGTATTAAACAAGAATATAATTTCTTGGCATCTTTAATTTAATTTATAACCAAATGAAAAAAAAAACAACTTTCAACAACATGTACAAGCTTTGTTTGCTTATACTAAGATAAAGATTAAAACAAGAATATGATTTTTTGTCAAGTAAAATATACTTTATAACTAACTGGGTTATAAAGTGTATAACTCACTTGGTCATATACTTTAAAAGGTCATATAAAGCATATGACCAAGTGAGTTAAAGTATATGACCTGTGATTTAGGGATTAAATTATTATAAAATAGATTCATTATGAAATGCATTTTGAAAAACATACCTTGAATTTATATTTAAGATGAAACTACAGTATTTCATTCGTCTATTTTCATAAACCTGATAATTTAACTGTGACACTACTATTATTGATAAATTATTTTAAAGACTTAAGAAGGAAACTGGGGTGCTTAAGGGTCAAAGCTATATAACTGAGAGGAGACTTCCACATAGCCTTTAAAGGAATGTGGAGAACCGATCAGGGCTTCTGACCTAATGTCCAATCCTCACCTTCTCATGGTGCACCCTGTTAGGTATCTTCCTGGATACTGAACGAACGAGAATGGATTGGCAATTTGGAATTTAGCCGACGAAATTGCATTCTTATTGGCTTAAACCAAAATAAAAAATGATGTTGCAAAATGACAGAATTTTATGCCAGCTGGGGTCGCCTGGTTAAACAAGGCTCCTGTTGTTTTCACCAGGGAACCAGGGCAAACAGCGAAAAGTCAGCTACTGGAACAAATCTGAAAGCACACCCCAACTCAACATCACCAGAGTTAAAGATTGGTACTATCAACATAAGAAGCCTGAATGGCAAAGAAATAGAGCTAGCACTGAGGAATTGGATAAGTATCAGATCAATATAATAGGGGTTACTGAAACAAAAAAGGCAAAAACTGGTGAGATCTTTCTGAGCATTAAATATAAAACGTTATATTCAGGCCAAGACAATCAAGGTAAAAGGAAAAGCCACAGTATTCAACACTAAATACGAGGCTAATCTTCTTGAATGGCAGGCAATTTCAACTAGAGTGATGTGAGAAAATATCAGAATGGGGGAACTGGACAATGAGACTTATTTGTGCCTATGGTCCCACAGAAGGTTCTACTAAGGTAGATGTGGTGGAATTTTTTAAGGCTTTAGAGAAAGCAACTGACACAATGAAAAAGGAAAAGTTGGTCATTGTTGGGGATCTAAATAGCAGAGTAGAAAATGTTTGTCGGACATACATATTGGGAAAATTTGGAGAAAAGAGCAAAGCTAATAATAATGGCAAATACCTGTTGGATTTCTGCTCAGGACATCGACTGGTTATTATTAACACCATGTTCCAACATAAAAGTTTGCACAAATTCACATGGAGAGAAGAGGCAAGGAATAAGAAAAGTCTCATTGATTATGTTATTGTAGATAGTGATGTTTTCTCTCTAATGCAAGACACCAGAGTGTACAGAGGATTTGAAATTGGAAGTGATTGCCATTTAGTCTTGAGCAGGATAAAATTGAATTTCATATTGAAAAGAAGAACATGTAAGAAAGTTTTAAAGAGAATAAAAGTTGAGAAACTCTCAGATGTAAACTAAAATACACAAACATGATTGAACAAAAAATGAAAGAGTTTGAGAACAGGAACCAAACCTTAGAGATTCAGTGGCAAGCCCTGAAGAACACATTGATTGATTCAGTCAGAGAAACAGGTGGTGAAGTGGTCTGTAAGGATAGAAAAATCAGAACTCCATGGCGGACACAGAAAGTTAAAGAGGCAATGAAGAAAATGAAGAAAGCATATCAAAAGTTCCTGGCAAATAAGTCAACTTGTGCTCTTAGAGAATACAGAGACAAATGTAAGAAAGCTAAACAGTGTGTAAAACTAGCTAAACAAAAGTCATGGGAGGACTTTGAAAAGAACATAGAAAATAAATATCAAGAAGGTGGCAAGATATCCAGGAGGTTGTTGAAGAAGCTGAGAAATGGAGGAAAGAGTGCTGTAAAAGGAATTAGAGATGATAAAGTTGAGATGAAAACTGGAGGAAAAGATATCCTTGAAGTATGGAGTAATTACTTCGAAAAATTGCTAAATGAAACAAGCAGTAATGACAGCATAGTGGTAAAAAACACTGACCAAGCATGCAGTCAGAATACATATTCATACTTGAAGTAGAAAAAGCCATCAAAAGCCTTAAATGGAAAGGCAGCAGGAGTAGATGATATTCGACCAGAAATGCTCAAGTATGGAGGTATAAAAGTCTTACTTTAGAAATGATTGAGAAGAATTGTGGAAGAGAAGCTTGATGAAGAACAAGCTGGATTCAGTCAAATAGATGCTGTCAGGATCAGATTTTCACTTTACGACAAATAGTCGAGAAAGCATGGGAATATAACAAAGATCTGTATTTAAGTTTTGTCGATCTGGAAAAGGCATATGACAAGGTGCCAAGAGAGAAGCTATTCGAAATGCTACAGTTATATGTGTCAATGGGGCATTATATCAATCAATACTTGTTCTTTATTTGAGTAGTAATTCAGCAGTTAGAATTGAAGGAAGTACAGGAAGGTGGTTTAATGTTAAATCTGGTGTCAGACAAGGATCTACTTTATTCCCTCTGTTATTTATTATCTATATGGATCACATTATGAAGGAAAGTGGTATTAAATCTGATATGAAAGTGGCAACATGATTTTTTGACCAATTGATTGGAAAGTCTCCTGATGTGTCACCATAAGTTTTTTTTTTTTTTCATTAGTTTGTTTGTACTATCTGATAGCTTGCAGAACTGTTTTCCTGCTGTACTCTACAATGGGAGAAGTTTGGGACATAAAAATCAGCCACCATCCATATGGAAGAATATAAAAAATGCAGCCACGTTTCAGATATGGTTCATAGAATCAGTTGGTAAAATATCATCATGCTCCACCGCAGTAAATTTAGAAAAGAAAGACTGTTCTTAGACTCTACTGCTGCTCTCAAAAATCAGCCTAATTTGAATATATATATGAGTGCATAAAATGCACCAAAATATGGAAACACTAATACCCTCAAGAAACTATGCAAAGATAACATTATATAGTCATCACCAGAATTGATAAGTGGAGCACTACTGGTATCTCTACCAGTGAATACGATAGAAAAATGGATGGAGACTATTCCACCTAGAGAACTTTAGATTGTGATCCCACTGAGTCTCACATTAAGAAATTAAAAAGTCTACCCATAACTTATTTTTACTGGTATTAACAACACCAAACAAACTATTTTATAATAAAAAAAAAAAAATGTTTATTAAGTTGCTTATATTTCGCTGAATTTTCAAATCGACATCTTCGGAGTACAACACAACATGTATACGCAACAGTGAGTAAGTGAAACAATACAAATTGTAACAGACAAAAGATCCCAAGTCCTAATTTGGTGCCCTCTAATGTCGTAAAAGAAAAAAGTATTACAGCTATGTGGGAGACTGTTAACTTAAGAGCAACAGTCTCCTAAATTTTTGGCAAATTAATGCAACCATATTTGTTCAGGTTAGGAGAATTCTTCATAGCCATGGCTAACTCAAAAAATAATCTTTCGGATATGTAACAAGTTCTAAATGCAACACAGAACTCAAATGTCTGCACCATACTTTCTTGGCCAACAGCTACAATTCCTACAAAATAGATAAAATACTACATAGCCCCATTACTTCTCCCTCCTCTAATACACAGGAACATGACATTGCCATTCCTATTCCCTATATCAGAGGTACATCAGAAAAGATAGCCAACATACTTATAGAACATAGCTTTTGCACCACATTCAAACCTCATGTTAAATTAGCAACTGTGATTTGCTCTCCTAAGAATAAACTTCACCCTCTAGCATACTCTGGAGTGTATGAAATTCCTTAACACTGTGACTTGGCCTACTATGAGCAGTCAGGAAGAACACAAAAAATACATTTACTACCATTATTATGGCATGTCAGGACTGGCAGACCATGCTTTGGACACCCTTTCACACAGGATTTAATGGTAAAAAAAAAAAAAAAACGTGCTATTTAAAACTTGTTACAGATCCGAAAGATTATTTTTTTGATTCAGCCATAGCTATGAAGAATTCTCCTAACCTGACCAAATATGGTTGCATAAAATTTGGGAGACTGTTATCTTAAAAGCAATTCCCACATAGCAATAATACTTTTTTACAATATTAGAGGGCACCAAATTAGGACTTTAGATCTTTTGTCCGTTACAATTTGTATTGTTTCACTTTTGCATATACATGCTGTGTTGTGCATATACTTGCTTATATTTCTCTGAATTTCAAATCAACATCTTAATAAACATCTCTTTTTATAAAATAGTTCATTTGGTGTTGTTAATACCATTAAAAATAAGTAACCTTCAACACCTAAGCTTATCTGTTAGACTAAAAAAGTCTACTCAAAATAGTTCTTTTTGGCCTCCTGAAATCACAGAAAACTTAAACCCTTCATTTCTTGTCTCCCTCTTCCAGTATATGGCTTATTTAAATTCAACCCGATTCCCCCCCCCCCCCCCCTAGATCCATAGAAGATGCTACTGATTTCCTCAGCCATAAATTATCCAAACAATACCAAAATTTCATGGCCTGCCTTACTGGCCATTACCACTTACATAAAAAAAAAAAAACACTACCCATTTTAAAACTTCTTTGAGAATTTAATTTTACACTGGATATGACTCATAGAATCAATTGGAAAAAGACTGCCATGCTCCATAGCAGTAAATTTAGGAAAGAAAAGAAAGACTGTTTTAGAATCTGCTACTGTTCTCCAAAATCAGCCTAATTTGAATAAAGAGGATTGCCTAAAGCTTCCCAAAATGTAGGAAACACTAATACTTCAAGATCCTGGTTTATGTCCTAGGTGCTTATAAAAGGTGTCCCACCTAGTTAGGACTTGAGTCTTTCAGCAATGTGTTTCACTTAGTTTTGTGTGGTGTGGTGCAGTGCGAGTCCCATATTGTACTTCCTGAAGATGTGACCGAGATGAAATATTGAAAGAATTAAATATTATTTTTTATATCTCAGTGCTGTTTCACTCTATTAAGCTTCCAACATGACTTTCTCCAGCACTTAAGCTTTAACACAAAGAATAAAGAATCTGTTGATTTGAAAAATATAAGTAACCGGTTATTAAGAAATCCTTATCTGGCTAGTACTTTAATAAAGTACTAAAGAGTGAAATGAGCTATATGTGAGCTGGTGATCTAGAGACAAGAACCACTTGTGCATGAGTGGCCAGTTTAAGGCAGAAAAGAAAAGTTTAGGGAGATTTGATACAGGAAAATATGCAAATGATTTAGAGGATTTTTGTGTGAGAGTGGTGTGGGAAGTGGTTATCAGATGAGATGGACTGCACATGAACTTATAATCTGAAGCAATTAAATCACATGTACATTTATATGATTTCTTTAGGTAACAGAAAACATATACTTCCTGAACTGGCACAGTTCAGGAAGTACATGTAATGAGAGGTAGTTACTATGCCAAAAAGTAACTAGTAATAAATAGTATTGTATATGTTCATAACTTAGCTTATGGCAATGGAGAAGAACAACTCATATTTATCCATAGTTGTATAAGAGGATGATTCAGCTGTGCATGGCATAAATGATATATGTGGTGATATACTACATAATGTGCAGAATAGTTTTAGAGTTTAAAAATCTTAAGAAATTAGAGTCTGGTTGATTTGTTGTTGTTTAATACGAAGAAAAGTAGTATATAAAAATAGTTTTATTGTCTCTATTCTTTCATCCTTGTTACATAAGGATGCCATAACTGATATTACTCAGTTTTGAAATGTCAGTTTAGGCCATGTCACTACTGCTGTCAGCACACTGTGCCATGTACTGTCTACTAATGTTATTTTTGTCTGTTAATTGCATGTATAATCTAGTCAGTTTGCTATACACAGGATGAAATAACAGTTTCAGGGGAAGAGGAGGAGGGTGTCCTACTTCTATATGAGGCTGGCTAATTCACCTTCACTTGAAAAAGACTGATTCTTCTCGTTATGACAAGAATCAAGGGTTTTCCCCAATCAGAGGGTGCAGTGTCCCAATGTTTTTCCAGCTGCATTATGTAAATATATTATATTGTGAAATACAGCAATTGTTAAAAAAAAAAAATTCTTAAAATGTATATTATGTTGAAAGCAAGTATTGGCATGTGTTATTACCAGCATTTATCGACTCAAAGACTTTGTTCTACTCTAGTTACTATTGCAAATGTATGACTTAAAGATTTTAAACATACATTTTTATGATTTCTTTAAGCCCTTTTCTGTATGGTGTTTATTAGTATTATGGATGAAAAATGCACTTTATAGTACACAGTTGTGTGTGCTCAACATGCATGCTTTAAAGCAGAATAATATTACTGTCATATTTCACTATAATAAACTCACACCACCCAAGAGAGTTTGCTGTATTGGCCTTTGAAATTGCACTGATGCTTCAATCTGTGATCAGGATTTCTAATAGTTTCATATATTGACTGAGTTATTATTATTATTATTCAGGCCTCCATGGAGCCAAAAGACTCATCGTGGGAGGTCCTTCCTAAGAAACACAAAGTTTATCAAGACTCATCGAGGGGAAGCCCCCCCCCCCCCCAAGAAACACAGTCTTTCATACCACTCCTTAAACTCATTGACCGTTCTCACTCTCACCACTCCGTCAGGCAATGCATTCCATGGTTCAACTACCCTCCATGCAAAGAAATCACTCCTCACCCTCTTGCTCACAGATTCCTTTCGTAACTTCCAGGGATGGCCTCTTGTCATCACTCCTTCCCGCTGTTCAACCAAGTGAAAGAACTCCCCAGTGTCAACCCTGTAACCACCTCTCAACAGTTTAAAAGTCTCAATCATATCACCTCTCCTCCTTCTATCCACCAAACTCTGAGTTAACCATAATGTGTGATGTTGCTGGTGTTGACCTTACCCATTATTTGTTACAACACAGTGATTTAAGACTGAGGTAGCTTGCTTTCCATTAGCTGCTATATTTCTTTGTGGTGTGTTTTTAACACTATTTAGTAATTATCTTATTTTATTTTTTTCTTTAAGGATGCTCAAGAATTTAGTAAATTGTTCATCTCACTGCTGGAAGGCAAGTTAGTTCATCAGAGTAATCCCACTGTTAAAAATATTATTCAGGAACAATATAGTGGAAAATATGTGTACATTACAAAGTAAGCATGCTCATTAAGAAAATATTTTAAAATATGGTTTTTGACTATGGTTTTAGAGAAAGCATGAATTAATTGGTTGTAAGATTAGTGAAAGCTGTTTTTGTTACTGCAAAATGATTTTTGATCGAAATTAATACCACATAATTGTAATACTTAAAGATTTGTTTATGTAAAACTTGGATGGATATCTTATTCCAGGGAACCTGCTGAGTTATCTGACTTCTTATTAATTTTTCAGATGACTTTATTTATTTTTTATGTAGATATTTCTGAAAAGTATTAAATAATACTTTTATATTTTTTTAAAAATGCTATCAGAAGCTGATACAGCTATTTATTTCGTGAATAAACCTAAGTATAATTTTATTATATTTTATTTATGGAAATTATTATTTGTGTTTTCCTGTGCTAAAGGCATTTCCAAATTTATAACAATGAAACAAATTTTGATACTGTTATTTTATTAAAACAGACTTTTGATCCTCAAACCTAAACTATGTCTGCTGATTAGTGGAATAACTGCAAGTTTTTGGCCTGTTCACAACAAGCAACTACCCACCATTTCATATATGTTAAAAAGAAAATCGCTGAAAACTCAGTGAAGACAAAGAATATAAAATCATTAAAATTAAAGAACATGCTAAGGGAAACAACTAACAGCTCTTATTGTAATATGAATTTATTTATATTCTTTTTATTCTTTATATAGAGTCTTCATAGCTCAGTTGGTATAGACAAAGCCTTTTGGTTGGAAAGACCTGGGTTTGATTCCTGTCTGTGACGTGAAGAGCCTTTATCTGGTCTGTTTCGATGAAAGGCAAGTTAAGCCGGTCTCATACAGAGGTAGGGAGTTTTTCATCCCCCAGAACAGGCAAACCGTCCACATTTAAAGGTGTATTCACTTTTTTGTGAGAATTTTAAAGTCATTTTAAAGCATCTTCAAACTTATTTATTAATTCTGAAACAGATATGTTATACTGTCATTTCCTAGGAAAAAAGAAAATGTACCGACTAATCGTATAAAAAGGGTGTGTGCATATAGGAGAATATTGAAAATTTAAAGGTGTATTCACTTTTTTGTGAGAATTTTAAAGTCATTTCAAAGCATCTTCAAACTTATTTATGAATTCTGAAACAGATATGTTATACTGTCATTTCCTAGGAAAAAAGAAAATGTACTGACTAATCGTATAAAAAGGTGTATGCATTATGTCACATTCTTCTCGAACTGTCAACTAATTATTCAAATGAAAGCACATTAAAATTTATTACTCTTTTGCAGGAAAGTAGTTGACAGTAACATATTCAGAAAATAACCAATGAGCAGCTTATGAAAATACAGTCTTCTCCACTGGAGTTCCCCTCCTACTGTTCTGCTTAAAAGATGATGAAGCTGCTCGAATCACCAGTATTTTGTAATATTAAAATTTAATAATGACTATGATAGCTGTTATTCCACTTTTATAGAGATATCAATTATAGTTCAATCAAAGTTTTCAACTAAAGGTGAATCAGTAGATCAATTAGATGGATTCATTGACTGGTTTGGATTTACTACAGAAGCAACTCGATATATCCTCACCAAAGTTTTATTAGAAAATAGCAATTCATTAATATTTTTAATTAAATTAATTTAAATTTTAATTAAGTTAAAGATGAATTATTTATTATCCCTACTTCTATAATAAGACATCCATCGATGAATCGAAGAAGTTCATTAGATCGATTTCAATTACAGCAGGTTCTTTCCAAATTCCACTATACTAATATGATCAACTTTACTTGATTGTACTACATTCAAATGGCCCGGAATATTACACGTATGGCTTGAGAAAAGACAAGAAAGAGTTAATGTATTAGAATGAGAAAGTAGAGATAGTGAGTGTGTTTTTATGGTATAATAGAGGTGATCTTTGTAGGAAACCAGATTGCTGATGAGTCAATAAATGGATTTTGCAATAGAACTGATGTGCTTTTCCTTTGTTTTAGTGTTGCACGGTGATCAGCATTCATTTTAAAAATTATGGACTTTACAACCGTGTTATAAATAACTCTTTTAATTTCCTGACGTATTGATCTTCATATTAAGATCATCATCTGGAGCATATACAAATATACAGGACAAGCTGAGTTGCATCACACACAGTAAACAGAATACCACAAAAATACAACCTCAAAGCCACCTTTTAAACCTCCTGCAAAATTAAAAAGCTTACTCAACTCATCCAAAGACCCACTCCCTCTGCTGGCCCACCCTGGAGCATACTGTATTTATTGCACCTGTAATATACCATATATAGGGGAAACAGGCCGCACAATTCCTATACAAAAATCAAACAAAAAGAACATAAACGACACATTAAATATAGTAACTATGGTGAAGCTGGCCTTTCTAATCATGCCCTGAACACCTTACATAGAATTGACTGGAAAAGCACCAGTTGTTTACATGACACCAAAACATGGTATGAATGCTAATTTAAGGAAGCCTGTGAGATTATTATCAACCATCCCAATCTGAGCAATAATGATGGTCTAAAAATCCCAAGCATATGGAAGGAACATATTCGACCCACAGAACCTTCTTCTCTAAGAGTTAATTATAAACAGGACTGTAGATAATCCAGGATCCTAAATCAAAAATAACAATTGTAATGCTAAAATAGGACATCATTGTTACTGAAATAAAACCATCTATAAGAAAGAATGTTTGCTCATGTTATCTTAAATAGAATTTAACTTGATGTACAATAGTTTCTAAATAATTAATTAATTTGTAATTTTTTTTTTCCACTAGAGGTCATGCCTATAGAATAACTGGTGACCAAATCATTGTTTCTTTAGCTTACTGTGTGTGATATAACTCAGCTTGTCCTGTATATTTGTATATGCTCCAGATGATCATCTTAATATGAAGATTGATATGTCAGGAAATTAAAAGAGTTATTTATAACACAGTTGTAAAGTCCATAATTTCTAAAATGGAGAACTGATGTGCTTTTTACGTTTGTTATCTTTGAACTGCAGAGGTAGCTTTTATGAAAATTAAAAAATATTTACTCATAGATGTTGCTAAGGCTATTCCAAATTTAATTCAATAGATTAATGGAAAAAGTAAATAATGTTGATTCCCATCTGTGATGTGAAGATCCTTTATCTGGTCTTTTTCGATGAAAGGTGAGTTAGCTGGTCTCATACAGAGATCGGGGGTTTTTAAACCCGGAAACTCGGGTTTTTCATCCACCAGAACTGGCGAACCGGTCCTGTGAACACACATGGATCTACAGTCATGAATACTTGCCCTTAGGGGATGCAGTTGAGGAGTGACAGGCCAGCTGCATTAATTCATCATAAGCCCCTCATTGGAGGACTCAACCCATCCTAAGGGACAGATGAAAAGGATAGGATAGGATATTCTTCATGTTATGAAGAGAGTTTCTAGCCATACTGTGAAAGTGGTCTGACAAACAGTTTTTGTTCATTAATTAGCACCCCTGATAAAAAAAAAAGTGCTACTCCTGGATTATGCTTTCATTAGTACCTTCCTGATTTAAAATGTTAGGTGAACAACAAATTCAACTAATGAAATGCAAATTATTTAATATACTTAAGTGTACTTTTTTGTTTTAAATCATTCCACACATACACACTGAGTAGGCTTGGACATGAATGGATATGCCTGAGATTGCTCCTCTTTTTATCTTGATTTTGTGTGGTATTGAACAGGGAAACTGGATGTATTTAGTACCGACCGATAGCTTGCACAGTACTCTTTCTAACGTGACTAATTTACTCCATAGTTTCATAGTTCTAAGTGTGTATGAGTGAATTTTATTTTATCTTTATGGGCCGAATACTGCATCTATTGTTCAGTTACGCTTAAGACAACATTCTGCTCAAAATAGGATTAACTGCTATAGCAAGGGCTAGCATCCCCTCTCCACTGCTGCCACTGGGAGGTACAAAGGTCACAAGAAACAACCCTCTGAAGTCTAATTCAATGAAAGCATCACTTCTAGAAACAAACAGCAAAACTGTAAGTACATTTTCTTAAACTTTGTACCTTAGAAAACTTAGCAGTTCAATAGGAAAGTTATAATACTACAACTTTGAGTAACATTAATAATGGTGGCACGGGATGAATTAGAATTCAAAAAAGTCCTTGATTTCTGCATAATGCAAGCAGTAATCTAAGAAATGATTTAAAAATGGACATACTAACTGCATTGAGCGAACTAACAAAGATATGCAATAAAATGAAAAATGAAACAGAAGTATCAATAGAACTACAGTCTACTACAAACAAGCAGAAACAGGCTAACTTAGCTCAGCATACTCAGCTTAATGACTTAATGTTTTTAATGACTTAAGTACACTTAAGTCATATCTGCGCGGTTAGCCTAGTGGCTTTGCGCTTCGCAACCATATGCCTGGGAGTGTCCTAGGTTCGATTCCCGTCGGAGACGTGAGGAGCTGAAGGATCTTCCTCAGCCATAGCCAAGTTAGCCAGTCTTGGGCGCAGGCAGTAGGGTTTTTTCTGCCAGTTTATCTGGTGCTTTTCATCCCACAAGCAGGCAATCCGGCCCCGTGAACACACAGGGATACAGTCAAGAATACCTTGAGGCATAGGAGTGACCATTCTATCCTCGTATTTCGGTTACGAAATCCAAGCATGCTTGGAAGGTTGTGGGCCTTAAAGGCCTGTTAAAGCCATTGGGATAGATAGACACTTAAGTCATTAAAAACAAAGATGAATCTGAAAACAATCCTTGTTATAAATTAATGATGAAACTGATAGCTCAACTAAACAGCAAAGAAACCAAAAATATCATAAAAGAAAAAATAGACCCAAGAAAAATCAAAATTAGAATCACAAAAATGAGAAGTTTAATAATGGAGGAGTCTTCATTGAATCCTTGAATCCAAAGATAAGACTGACATAGACTTGCTACATAATGAAATCTCTAAGTAATGCAAAGACACATTAGTAACAAATCCCAGTAAGAAACATCTTCCAAGGCTACTTATATACGATATTCCCAGTGAAATTGATATGACCAATGCAGCCGACTCAATGTGCATGCAGAACGAAGAATTCTTCAGAGGCAATACAAAGATAACAAAGAAATTCATCATGACAAATAAAAAAAATGAATTTTTTTTTATTTGTCATGATGAATTTCTGAGGTGCTTTAACTGCAATAAATTCCACCATCAAAAAACCATCTGTCCATTCTGCTCTAAAGAACATAAGTTCCTTTTTGAATTTCGGTGTCATCTTTGTATTGCCTCTGAAGAACGAAGAATTCTTCAGAGGCAATACAAAGATGACACAGAAATTCATCATGACAAATAAAAAAATTAATCCATACACATTCTGAGGTGCTTTAACTGCAATAAATTCCACCATCAAAAAACCACCTGCCCATTCTGCTCTAAAAAACATAAGTTTAGCATGTGCCCATGAAATAAGTCTGAAATGAACTGCATAAATTGCCAAATCATAACAAGCATGTCAAAATAAAAAACAACTGCAAACACATGGCACTAAGCAAAGACTGCTTGACATACAACTACTATAGACAGCTCAAAATTCAAAACATAGATTATGGAAAGCAATAATAAAGTTAGCAGAAACAGCACTACTTTCCTTGGCATGCCTTCAAATAAATCTTCAATGCTCTATCAAGGCTGTAAATAACTTAACAAAACTCATAAATAGAAAAAATATAGGACTTGCATTAATACAAGAACCCTACAACATCAACAACAAAATCTGTGGCTTTCCAACTAATTATAAAATATTTCCTAAACGATCAGAAAGAAAGAGAGCTACTCGTGGTCAACCCTGAAGTCAAGGAAATATTAAGTGCCTCGAGGACTCAGTACTTATCGAAATTATGTACAGTGGAATTAAAACTTTTGCTGCGAGTAGGTATCTAGACTATCACACTAACATAAAATCTGACTTGAAAAAATGAGCAACATCGTGGATTTTACATCAATCACGGCCTAATTCTTGGAATAGATAGTAATACCCATTTGGTTGTGTGGTTTAACGAGAGCACAAATAATAGAGGTAAAAAACTGGAAGAGTTCTTAGCATCAAATTCCCTACACATACTAAATGACAACTGTAATACGTCGTCATTAGAAAATACTAGAGGAAGCAGCTTCATTGATATGACAATAGCAAACAATGCTATTTTATCCCAGGTTTCTGAATGAAGATGCAAGGAAGAGGAAAGCTGTTGTGATCATCTCATATTAAGTGTCATCATCATCAGTAACAAAAATTTAAATGGAATATACAACACAAAGCATCGCATTAACATCAAGTACCTCACCAATAAAACTAATCTACAGATATTTGTAAAAGCATTAAAAAGAGAATTTACATGCTTAATCTTGGAGCATCACTTTGATGGGATCAGTGAACAGCTCAATTTAGACAAGAACCTAGCCACCTGGGCATCAGCACAAGCCGATATAGACTTCCTGCTTCTGCACTTTCATCGGGTCTGAAAAAATCCAGTGACCAAACACTCAAGACAACCAAAAAGCTAAACATCGATGGAAGAAAATCAGTACCTTGGTGAAACGATGAACTAACAGTCCTAAGAAAATGTGGTTACACACTCAGATGACTATCAAAGAACATACAGTAATCAAGATTTAACAGTAAAAAGCCGAATACAGCTATCTGTCCAAAATTATAAATGCAAAAACAGAATTGTGGAAAAATATTATACTATTTTAACCATATCGAAGCTTTGGAACTTTTATTTATTTTATTAGGATACAATGGTCATGGAGCTCCTTTTATGGGGAAGTATGCACCATCTCAATCACCCCTTATTTTATCTGGTCTCAGGGCCAGCATAACTGACGAATCAGGCCTATGGCTGGGCCTTAAGTATTGCTGACTATAATCCATGTGTGTTCATGGGGCCGGTTTGTCTGTTCTGGGGGATGAAAACCTGAGTTTCCGAGTGAAAAACCCCCTAACTCTATATTAGACTGGCTAACTCACCTTTAGTCGAAAGAGATCAGATAAAGGTTTCTCATGTCATGGACAGGAATCGAGCTCAGGTCTTTCTGATCAAAGGGCCTTGTCTGTATCAACTGAGCTACAGAAGCTTTCTTGGAACTGTATATATACATTAGCAGCAAGCAAGAATAAGGCAATACCTATATTATCAACTATTAAGAAAATAGACAGCTCCTACACTAAAAACTTAGCAGAAACTGTAGCTATTATGATAACATATTTAATCTTCATGATAATGAATCAACATCTGAAGAAATCCACAAAAAGAATGAAAACAAACATAGACACTTCTAACAATAACTTATTTACAACTAATGAAATCAAGTCAGTATTGAGATCGATGGATCCAAGAAAAACTCCTGGAGAGGACAGAATAACCAGCAATATGCTCCTAGGAGCATTTGTCGAATTCTCTGAATTTCTAACAATAGTTTACAACGAATGCCTAAAAAGAGGGCATTTTTCTTTAGTATGGAAATGCTCTAAAATTATACCTATAATCAAACCAAGAAAAGAAATATCCAACAAAATTAGCAAATACAGCCAATCAGTCCCATAAACGTTGCTGGTAAGGTACTAGAAAAACTTCTGGTAAACTGAATAATGCACTTTGTCTACTCAAGAAACCTATTAAGCAGCAATCAAAATGCATTTAGATCTCAATCATGCACAGTAGATGCAATTATGAAGGTTAAAGAGTTTCACAGGAGGTAGTCTACAGCAAGATGTACTACCGATCTCACTTGATGTACAAGGATCCTTTGATGCTGTGTGGTGGCCAGCCATAATCAATCACATAAGAGATTTAAAATGTCCATAAAAACTACTCTACCTTACAAAAAATTATTTTACAGGCAGAAGAGCAACCATTACATTAAAAACCACAGCTGAACAAAAGAAGTCAAACGAGGCTGTCCGCAAGGCTCCTGCTGTGGACAGCTGCAGACGAGGTTTCTGAAATATCCAGTACAACTCACTATTAAGACTTCCTTTCACTACTGAAACAAAAGTCAAAAGACACCCTGTTACTCCCACCCCTGACCTTTTCCCTTAAATTCCTCCTCTTCCCCAAAAAAATAATTTCTATCTTCAGATCCTTCTCTCACCCCTTCCCAAAAGCTCTCTACCCACCCATAATAATAATTATATTATACATATAAAAAACCTAGGTTTTTTTCAAATAATTCCCCCACATTACTTTACTCCCACTTTCTCAACCCTACCCCCCTTCCTTTATCTGCCGTTAAGCTGTTATAAGCAGTATCAGATGAAGGCAAATGGTCAGAATAAGGAGACAGAAAACAGCATCCAAAAAGGTATGTCCAAATTTTCCTCCTATATTATTCTTCATATATTAGTTTTATAACACTTCAGTAATGCCCTAAGATTTGGGTAAAGAGCCAATGACAGTGTAAAAAAAGGGGCACTCCTAAATGAAAGTAGGCTATATTAGCCATTAAAATAATAGTTTATTTTAGAGGAGTATCATGGGAATTTTCCCAGAAATAATACCTATAAAAGTTATAGCTTTTGCTGATGATACGATGATAATGATTCAGGGATGTGATGGCTTACAGTTAGAAGTAATGGCCAATGAAGAACTCTTTAAAATTGCAGAGTGGGCATGCGAGAAGAAAGTTACCTTCAGTAGCACCAAGTCTAAAGTGCTCCACATCTCATGTAAAAAAAAATCAAAACAACCTGTAATGGTTTTTCCTAAACAGGGAAGTTCTTAAGGTAGCCAGTGAGCTAAAATACTTAGGAGTAACAATAGATGAAAAATTTACCCTTCAACAAGCACAACTCATATGTTGCCAAAAAAAAAAAAAAAACATACAAATAGTAAACTTTCTAGCTAAGTATAGGCAAGGATTAAGTAGGGATTAGGCCAACAAATGCTGAAAAAATATATACTGGAGCTCTACTACCACTGATATCTTATGCTGCACCTAAAATCAAAGATAAACTGACAAAAGCTAAACAGAATTCAATGTCTTGTAGCCATACATATAATTAACGGACACACAACAATATCTTTTGAGGCAACTTGCATTATTGCTGGTCTAACACTGATCTGCCTGAATATTCAAGAATTATCTCTTATATATGAAGTTACTTTCTGAAGATATAACGAAAATTCCAACATTTATCCAAATTGCTATGAACGTCTGCTTCACTACAGTAGGTAGTGAAGTGGTAGTGAAGCATCACCCAGCAAAGAGAACATATATCAAGGAGAAAGAAAGCTCTGAAAGTGATATTTCCATATATGCAATGATGGAAGCAAAACCAAAGGGAACCAAAAGTTGGTTGTTCTTTCATTGCATATAACACAGTCCATTATACAAGAACACTGCTCTAGACTGCATCCTCTCTGTTCCCACAATCAAGCAGAACAACTTGCTATAGTTCATTCACTTACATATCTCTGGGAATTAGAACTCAACACCTCTTCTCAAAAGACAGCAGCAATTTACAGTGACAGTAGAAGCACCATAGATGGCATAAAAAACTGGAACAACCATATAGCATTAATAGAACAGACAAGAAATCTGGTTTGGAATCTCACTGTAGAGGGATGGGAAATCAAGTTTTGTTGGGTAAATGCACATACTGGGGTAGCAGGAAACAAGAGAGAGAGCAGCTAGAAATGAATGGCTAGATGCAAGTTACCAAAAGTACTCAAAATGTGCTATAAAAAAGAAAGAAGCCTAAACTTCTGAGAAGAAGAATGGAAAACATAAAAAAATGGATCAATGACAAAAGAATTCTTGCTAAGTATCAGAAGCAGACTCTGGTTGAAAAAGCATGCCAACTCTCCAGGTTCCACACTACTAATGGGACATGGAAAACTAAGAAGCTGCCTACAGATTCCATATCCTGGAATCCCCCATCATGCATTTGTTGTCTGCATCTTGAGCAAATTGTTGATCACATACTTTACTACTGTCAGCTACTGGACTCCATCCATATGTCGCTAATACTTCTGAAAGAATTTGAGCACATCTAAAGCTTTTTTAAAGTCATGATGTTAAAAAAGTTTAACATGTGCTCAAATACATTTCCATGTTGGAATGATTTGGAATTTGTAGAGATAGCAGCAGGAAGTATGAAAAAATACTAATCCTTTTGTCTGTTTCTATATTTAATTTGCCAGATTCACTAACAACTATACCCCAAATAGCTAAATTCACTAAAGACTGTGCACCCCCCCCCCACACACACACATCTACAGATCAAAATGTGTTTGATCTGTAGATATTTCCGTAGGCACTTTTAAGCAGAATTGGCATCCATCATGAAACCCCTCCCCCCCACTCCAAAGGTAGTGTGTGAACCAATTTTAACTTATTGATCTGAGAGCTTGGTTAAAAAATAAAACTCTTTGGTTAAAGACAAGACCACAGATTTGAGAGTTCTGAGAAAGATTAGTGGAGGGAATAGATGCCATCAATGGCAGTATCATATTAAAAATGGGAATATTAGCGAAAAATATTCAACATTCCTGAATACTAACAATGTTATCAGAACTTACTTCAGGTGGTATGGTCACTTAGAATGGGAGAGGAAAGGTTAGCAAAACAAGTGTTATTTGCAAGGATGGCAGGAAAAGATCCAGTTACAGAGGACTGATACAGTAAAAAATGCCTTAGAAGACAGAAATATAAGATCTAATAATATTAGTCTTGTCAAATAACAGATTAATTTGGAGGAAAATTATTGATCGAAGTTAATGATGTAACTTTTTCATATAGTATATATATCATGATATCCTGTACACCTCCTGAGGGTACATGTCAGGAATTTGATGATGACTGTTGTTTTTAATAAATTACAAAAATCTTATTTGAAAAAATTCAGTGTGCAATAATAATGAAATCCACAACAATCTAAAAAATGCAGTTCATGAATTTTTTCGTATAGAGTGAAATGGTGGTATAAACAACAGCTGTTTGCCTTCATGTAAACCTCCATATATCTGTGGACGTTGTGATATAAATGCTAACAGTTTTTTTTTTTTTTTTTTTTTTCCTTCAAAACAGTGAACTGTGGATAAGAAGGATATTTTAGAAAAAGAAGTTGGGAAGGCAATGCAAACATGAAATGTAAACAAAATTGACTATATGACCATTTCCCATGACTGTTTTTAAAAGAAGATGAAGTTAGAATCTGTGCTTTTTGGATTTAGGTTAACTTGAATTGGATAAGCAGTAAAACCAGTTATTTGACTGTTCCAAGTTAATAACTTTACAGATATTTTCACCTGGTTTCAAAGTTAATAATCAGTAGGTACAGCATTAGATTACTACTGTATGTTGAATACAAACAGAAGCAAAAATTGCTTATTGATTTTCATATGTTTAAATTGGTTGGAACATTGTTTTGTTTTTAGTGCCCAGTTTCTTTTTTTCATATAAATGTTATGGAGCTGGCTCATACCAGCTTTGCAGATTTCCTTATTTGTCCTTTTCACTAAGCATTTTGCCTGTGTAGTTCAACTAGTGTGTTAATTATCTTGTTGGCTTATTATCAGAATTATATATTTATTCCCTGAATTAATTTAATTTCAGTTACTATTTGATAATTAATTGAATTAATATTGTCCAAATTTCTTTATTTTATACAGATGTGATCATTGTTTAAAAGATTCCACCAGACCCTCACGCTTCTATGAGTTGGAATTGAATATTAAGGGTTTGAAAGATCTCCATGAGTGCCTTGAAGAATTCTTACAGGTTTTTATATATTTGTTATATTCATTTACTAATAATAATTAGTTTACCAATCATAATAAATGAACTCCTCTAGAGGGCCTCACTGTACTTGGCTAAGAGCTCTGGAAAAGATAAGAGCTATTTTTTGTAATAATTGGCAATATATTGTTTGCTGTTTAGTATGATATTGTTTATTTTTGATAGCTCAGTGTAACTGCATGGCTGTTGGACCTTGTGGATTTGTTACTGAATTTTTGAATCTTCCCTTGAATGAAACAAAATGATGGTACGAAAAAGATCTGCATGGTGCCCAGCATGAAGATCAAATGCTATTAACAGTATAGTCTTTATCAAAAATGATTTGTCATGAGTGCAACATGTATACTTGGCAAAAAAAAAAAAAGAGATGTGTTTGCAGAGAGATTGAATAGAAGATGAAAGCAGGTATGGGTTTGTTGAAAGTGCAGTATTTCATTAGACTACTAGCTATCAGTGAATGCAGAACAGACAGAAGGAATGAAAGTCTTTTCATTCACACAGTCTTTTGTGAATACCAGAATGAAAGCTATTAAGACCAAGGAATTGGGAAAATGTACATAAGAAGATATGGAAGATTTCTCCTCACACAGAGCTGTGTGAGGAGAAAGGAGTGCACAATGTAGGTGTGTGGCATGTATTTGAGAGAAAAATGGATTTTTACAAGTGGGATAGATTGTGTTTTGAATGGCTTTGAGTGAACTGGAGAAACTGTTGCTAGAAGAAAGTGCATTAAGTGATGTAAGCATGAGATCAGAGGAAGTAAGAGGTCAAGTGAAAGATTAGGAGAGTTGAATGGATGACCCTATGTGCTTGGCAATGGAAATAGTAGTAGTAGTAGTGTGAGAGATAATGGGAATGCAAGAGGAACAAGAAAACCAGGGAGTCAGGGTGGACAAGGAGATATGACACAGGTAGAGTGGATGTTGGAAGTAGCAGTGAATGTGTGTATGGGGATGGTCAGTATAGGAATGAAACAGATTGGGATGTAAAGGAGGTAGTTGAGACTAAACAGATATATGGAGTTAAGCAGTAATAAAGGTGATTGGGCAAGGGCAGGTGTGGTGGGGGAAATCACAACTAACAGGTGATTTGGGTAGGACTGTGTTTGTTGGAATAAGTGAATCATGGTTGAATAAGGATATCCTGATGGGAATAGAAATGGGAGGGTACAATGTTTTTTGCAAGGATAGAAAGGACAAGAAGGGAGGGGAGTGCTACTGATGATAGCAGGGGCATTGTATCCACATAAGGCAGACATGAAAGAGGGAAATAGTGGCATTGGTTTTGAGGCAGTGAGGTGGAGGTTGACAGGAAGTGATATATTGTTATATGTTTCTATAGGCTAGGGTACGTGATGGGTGGTGATGAAGAAAAGTGTAAGCAACTTGGACTAGAGAACAAGGGAAGTGTGATTATTCTAGGTGATTTTAATTATGGCAGTATAGATTGAAATGAAGAGATAACATTTGAAAATAAGGAAAATAAATTTATTGAGGTCTTGAGAGACAACTATCTTAGATGGTACATAAAGGGGTACTCACAGGGATCAAGAGTTTTAGATCTGATCAATCATTTATTAGAGGATGTGATTGTGAGTGGGGGATTTCACACTTTCTTCCAGTTAGTAAAAGTGATCATGAAGTAATCACCTGGGTTATGTCTAGCCTTATGACGACTTCTGTGAGCAAAGGATATATGTGGAAGTACGAGGCTGATGATTATGAGAAGTTTAAGAGACAGATTGGAGCTATAGCACGGAGTGAGGAGCGGAAAAGAAATAAATGCTGCTTGGGAACTGATAAAGAGATATTTAACAGCATCAATGCATAAATATATTCAAAGATCAAAAGGCTGAATAAGGTAGGTATCAAATGGATGAATGAGAAAATTAAGCATAAAATCTGGAAGAGGCACTTTAGAGGCAGCACAAGAAGAATAATGATAATGATCAGTTGCGTGAAGAGTATAAAGAGAAGGCCAGGAGAGTGACTCAGTTGGTAAGGACAGCAGAAGTACAGTACAAGCAGAACTTAACAAATTGGGCCATGAAAAAAAAACCCTAGGGCAGTGTTTCTCAACCTTCTTTCATGTGTGCCCCATTTTTTAATATTAGTTTTTGTGGCATCCCCCCCACCCCCCCTGCAATTCTTGTGTCGAGATACTGATAAAAACCCATAAAAGTTAGCAAAAAAAAAAAAAAAAAACTAGGAATTAAAATTTTAAAATATTCATACAAATTTCAATATGTCATGAAATCTTTCTAAAATTATATAGATCTCACATCACTGCACAGCCCATTGAATCATATCGGCCTTTCGGAAACATTTGCGATTTCATCAGGGGGAAGTCTTGAATGTTCTGGAAATGTTTCTGCAAGTATAAATAACACTTGAGGCAAGACGGCAGTAACACTGCTACAGTGACCAACAGTGAGAAGTCGATGATCGGAATTATTTTACTCCAATTCACAACAACTGTGATACACAGTATAAAAACAATCTTTTCTAGTGTAGAAAAATGGATACATTTTTAATTGTATGTAAGTGGGCATCTACCGACTGTGGAGCATTGACGTCAACAAATTCAGATTCACAGAATATTACTCCAAAAGTAAAATCAAGAAAGTGTGCAGCGGAATATTTAGATTTCGGTTTTAGAAAGACTGAAGTAAATAATGAAGAAAGACCACTGTGTGTTATTTGTTCGAAAATTTTGGCAGCTGATAGCATGAAGCCGAATAAATTTAAAAGACATTTTGAAACATTTCATAAGGAGCATGTTAACAAACCTCGAGAGGTCTTTGCTGCCAAACTGAAATGTTTTGAAAAGCAAAATCTAGCATTAAAAAAACTTTGTCTGTAAATCAAAAAGCTTTACTAGCTTCTTACAAAATTGCATATAAAATAGCTAGGTGCAAAAAGCCCCACACTATCAGAGAAGACCTAATTCTGCTACCTGAGATTGATATTATCAAAACTATGCTTGGAGAAAGTTTTACTAAACAACTACAGGGCATACCCCTATCAAATGATTGTTGCTCAGCGAATTGGGGATATATGTGAAGATATGCAGCAACAATTTTTGTCAAAGCTTCGTGACCAATTATTCTCAATTCAGCTTGAGGAGGCAACAGATAGCAACAAGGATTGTCATTTAATTGCTTATGTTCGATTTTGCGCTGGATTATCAGCATTGGAAAAGTTATTGTTTTGTAAATCAGTAGAAAGAGGAGCCATAGAATTGTTCAAAATATTGGACAATTTTATACGGAAAGCAAACATACAGTGAAAAAATTGTGTTGGAATTTGCACTGATGGTGCTCGAGTTATGTCTGGAAGGTTTAAAAGTTTACACGCCCTTATGAGGGAAAAATCCCCACAATGTATTTGGACACGTTGCATGATTCATAGAGAAGCTCTGGCTGCAAAGGAAATGAATCCTGGTCTAAACATTGTGTTAACAACAGTTATAACTGTGGTGAATTATATAAAAATGAGGCCCTTAAAATCAAGACCGTTTTCTGAACTTTGCAAAGACATGGGTGAAGCGGAACATTAAGAGTTACTATATTACTGTGAGACAAGATAGTTATCACAGGGAAAATGTTTACAACGTGTTTATAAATTAAGAGATGAAATAGCAATCTTCTTGGAAGAGGAATTTAACATGAAGAAACAGGAAGTTTAGAGACCACATATTTGTGATGAAATTGAGCTACATATTCGAGAAACTAAATATAATAAACATGCAACTCCATGGAAAAAATACACATATCTTAGAAATGAACGACAAAGTTAATTCTTTTTGTAAAAAAACTAGAGTTATAGAACAAAAAGGTAAAGCAATAAAAATGAGAAATGTTTGCAAATGTGGATGAATTTATTAAAAAACCTACTAGGCAGAAGAGCAGCACATTGTTTTATTTGCAACTATTGAAAATCATTTAACAATATTGATGAAGAATTTTAGAAATTTAATTTTTAGATTCATTATTATTGTTTAGTTTTAATTAGTTGCTCAGTATATTTTGCAATATGGATATGTTCCCGTAAGTGTAACTAATTTATTCAATACAGTGGATTTTATTATTTTATTTTCAGAGTGTATTTTATGTTTTTGTTTTCATATTCGTTTTGTGTCAATAAAGTTTCTTTAAATGCTTTTGTTTCAATAAAGTAGTTTTTCAGTTTTTCCTTTGATCTCCACTTTCTTGTGTCCCCTCCCCTTTAGGTATTTCGTACCCCCTTTGGTTGAGAATCACTGCCCTAAGGAGTTTTTTGATATGTTCCAAGTAGAAAGAAGAATGATTATGGCAAGATGATGTTACTGGATGAAAGTGGTAGAATGGTAATTAATGCAGAGGACATGGTTGTGGTGTTCAATGTGCAGTTCATCAGGGTGTTTCATTCTCGGTGTGAAATCAGAAGCTCAAGTGTAGAGATTGAAATTTTAATACTATTAGTTTTCTAAAACTTTTTTTTTTTTCTTTTTTGGCCTGACTTATTATTTGTCAGGTTTCTGATATGTCAGTTTTTTTTACTTCTAAGGCATTCTTAACTGCATTGATTCATTTAGATTTAAGTCTTCTTCTGGATTATGTTGGAAATATTTCCAGTATTACTTTTCCGCATCATTTATATTGGAGATGTTTTTTGTGTAAATGAATTGTGTATGTAAGAGCTGCTAACACTAAAAAAAAAAAAGTAATGAATGTAGGATTCCTGAAAGCGTGGATAATTTTGGTAATGATCAAATATTATTTATCCTATTATTGCATAAAATGTATACCAATATATTGTGTATGTTCATTGCTTATAGTTATGTCCACTATTTTTGTGTCTATATTCTGTAATATGTTAAGATCATACTGCCACTAACCAACTAGTGAGCTAGTAATAACTGCTGAGATGTTATCATTAACTGTAACACTTGCATCTTTCATTCCCTCAGCCACATGGTGATTTAACAGTGATTCCTAGGATATTAAAAATATCAATTGTATAAAAATAGAAAATGTGGCAAAGATAAACAGCAAATTGTGATTTATCACTACATTAGACATAAAATATTGCTTGCTATAAGTAAATTGTTTTTCATTTTGTATATGAATATAGATTGATAGGACATGACTTAAAATTGTCATCTCAGAAGATAACATCTAAATTTTCATTGTAGAAAGAGAAGTTGGAAGGCAGCAACCAGTATCGCTGTGGTAATTGTCAGTGTAAACAAAATGCCACCCGCACTATTCAGCTTTTGGAACTTCCAAAAGTTTTAAATCTTCAATTGCTCCGTTTTGTGTTTGATCGTCAGACAGGATCTAAGAAGAAATTAAATTCTTTCATTAGGTTTCCAGAAGTTCTAGATATGAGTAAATATCTTAACAAACCTGGTAAGTATATTTATCACTTGAAAGGAGGTTTCATTTTTGTTGTATAATAAACTGATAATTAAACCTTTTTATCATCAGTAATGTCTTAGCATTTTATATCAATCTTCAAATCTTATCATGTTAGTGCTGTTTGTGGACAGCAGCTCAAGAAGTAATCTGTTGATATATTTTTGGAACATCTGGGGGAATATCAGGGGCAAATATTCAGAGTGTGCTAAGTGTGCAGTGCACATCCACAGAATAGCAATATCACCTATTAAACAGAGTACACTAATGCTTCATGTAGAGACACTTTTTGATGCTTAACGCTCCAGTGGTTTTAAACCACCCAGAAGGTGAGGAGGAGTGAGTGCTGAGACAATAGCACCTAGTGGTGTAATTGGTTATTGTATCTGACACATACATGCAGAGCATAGAATGTGGGTAAGGAGTGTTTTTCCATTTGTTCGAGCGATAAACAAAGCTAGTTGATTTTCTTGCTTGTGCATTATAGCATCTGTTGAGTTTGGAAAGTTTTCTAACAACAGAGGTAGTAAAAATTTATCTATTCCTGAATAAAATGAATATTCTGTGTATTAAAAGAAATTGATCTACAACAAAATACTAGCATGTGTGAGATATCTATTATTGATAAGACAGAAGAGCTGCTAACACTAAAAAAAATAACGAATGTAGGATTCCTGAAAGTGTGAATAATTCTGGTAATGATCAGATATTATATTCTGTTATTGCATAAAATGTATATCAAGTCTCAGTAAACAAAAGAAAATTCTTAGAAAATGAAGCGAAATATACATAAACCAGAGAAATACATATAACATGCACAGCTACAAGATGATTTGCTGCTTTATCAAACCACATGTATTCCTGCCATGCCTAAATGAATCACCTGATCAACATTATTAGCTCACTGGATTAGCCTCTCCATATAGTGGCTGTTTATTATTAGTTAGCTATTTATACTTTGCAAACAAATCTCCTTCCCTCTTCTCATAAGTTTTTTTTTAATTATGCTATCATAAATTCACTTATTCATGTCTGTACTCAATAGGATCACATACTATTCACTCTACCCAACAACTTATAGGATACACATATCATAAATGTCAATTATTAATAATTCGTTTGCCATTAATAAAAGTATTTCTGCTCACACTTATTCTTTCCTTTACATTTTCCATTCTCAACATGACTTTTTTTAAAAACAAACACATTGTTCCCTCACTCTATGCAGATTTGGTTTACAATTAATTAATATATATATATATTAAAATATTCAGCGTTATCCTACAGTTAATTGCATTGGACCAATTAAGATGAGAGCTCGTGCTATACACTCTTAAAACTTTAAACTCAGATTGTAGCACAGGTTGTATAAGCCACACGACAGCACATCCAACTGAAATAGGTATGCAACGCCACTGGGGGATATAGTCCTTAGGGAAAATCTGTAGACAGGAATCTTCCGGAGTACATGGGCAGAAGATGTAAAAGAGGTGGATGAGAAGTTGGCTTGATGTGTTTAGAGCTGAACATTGAATGGACATTGATCAGTGTGTATGTTTGCATGTTTAAGGAAAAAGTGGAGAAATGGTATCAGCCAGTTCAGCAAAACAGAGCAGTGTCAATGAAAATACATGCAGAAGAGGCACACAGTAGAAATAGTATCTATTTCTGCTATGAGTCTCCAATAGAAGGGTCATCAGTTATGTAGATTGCCTTCTTCTCTTCTGTACAGCATTAGAGGTTTTTGTGTACTATTCTATACATGAGAGCAATATTTTAAGGTAGGGCAGATTTAGGTTTATACAGTGTTAGAAGTTGTACAGATAAATGTTCTCAAAGAAATGCTCACTTAGTTTTTTGGATGCAGAGAAAGCTTTGGCTGTAGTATTCTTATGTTAGGAGAGGCAAGAGTTGAAGTCATTTTGGTGGCATTGACAAGGTTGTCCTTACTGTACTGAAATATAACAAGGAGATCAGTGTTTAAGGCATTGATTATATTAAAGCTTGTAATATATGGACACTGCAGGGTTTGTCAGATGAAAAAGATGAAGTGTGGTTTTGCAGCAAAACTTTAGGATTTGAGGCTAGTGATAGAAAGTCATTTGTGATTAGTAGAAAGAGTATAAGTGAAAGTATGGAGTCCTGGAATACTCCAGCATTGGTTGAGATATCTGGAGAAAGGAAGCAATCCCACTGTGATATGCAGTCAATGATCAGACAGGAAATTGGCAATCCATTTGCAAATGGAAGGAGGCAGACCACATGATGATAATATGGTAAGTTGGTGTTTGTGTTGGACCTGTTCAAAAGCTTTCATAATATCTAGAGCAACTTCATCGGTTGTTTCACCAAATTTTTCCTAAACTTGATTCCATCAATGGGTGGTGATGTTGGCAAGTAGATCTGCTGTGAACCAAGAATAACATGGTAGGTACTGATTAACTGGTGATCTTCTAAGTGATGGAGTTGACTGTTGATGAATTTCTGCTTTATTTTTGGTACAGCTGATGGGGGTACAATTACATGATTGTTGGCATTTATCTCTTTTCTAATTGGTTGGATACAAACTTGTTTCTATGTTAAAGGGTAAACGCCGGACGAATATAAAACATTGTAAAGATGATGCGGACTGGTTTTTAGTTAGAGCACAAGTTTTAATCGGAATTGCTGTCATTCCATCAGGACGACAAGACCTGTTAGTATCCACGCTATTTAGGATTCTTCTGATGTCTTTCTAATGGAAGCCCGCAATGTTCAGTTCTTGATATACTAAAATATTATTAATTAAAATATTTATTCTTAAATTTATATTGTTATAAATATTACTGAAAGGTTGCTCACATGTGAATGTGATCTTTGTTGCTCGAAAACATTACTGGAAATTTTGCACCCCCACTATGCTTTTTCACTGGAGTTCTGGCAGTGGAAAGTGAATTACTCATAAATTCTATGGATTTTTTGAAAGCACATATTTTGTTTTATATATGGACACATCTAACATAAAATACATTGATATATTAGTTCTCTTAGTTTTACTCATTTTTTTGTCATGGCTGCACATGTCCATGATATTCTGCAGTGTTAGATTGCTTAAAGCACAGGAAAAAAAGATAATGAAATGGGATATGGGTTTTTCACACATTTATTCCATACAGAGAAAAAACATTTTGTTAAGTAATATAATTTATTTGGTTACAAATAATCCATCTATTCATTGGACATTATCAGATGCTACATGGTTACTCCGTTCTTCGATGATATGTTGCACTAATCCTCTCTAGGTGGTCCTGTTGTATCACCTACTGGAGGCTTTAACTCTAAAGATCAGTCACTTCAGACATACCATCCATCCATTTCACTGAAGGTCTACCGAGAAATTTACCTCCTATTACTGTTTTGAGAAGCCTTCCACCATTCCATTCTGTCCAAAGTATTTCAGCTTTCTTCTTTCAGCTGTCAATATCTTTAATGAGCCTTTTGGATAAACAGTTGCATCCAAAATCCTCAACTTTGTTCCTGTGGAGATAGATCCATCTTTCAAATTTTCGACAAGTCTTTAACTGATCCTAATCTTCTTCTAATTCCATTCCTAATCGTCTTCTGAACAGTTATTCTTCACATTCATAATGAATCCCAGGTACTTGAACTTGCCGACTTCCTTATTTTTTTCTTTTAAGGTACACAGTTGTTTCTCAGGAGTTTCCCAGTCTGTATTTCCATTGAGAACCATAATCTTTGTCTTGCTAGAATTGAGCTGAAGTCCTCTGTTCTTACTCATCTCATTAACTGTCAAGAATTTGTCCTTGTTCTTCCTTGTCATTAAAGGAATACTGTTTCGCTAGTGTACCTCAGATTACTGATGAATGTGCCACCTATTGTAATTTCTGTGTTCAGCTCATCCAGTGCTACACACGCACACACACATGATGTCCCCAGCATAGACATTAAACAGATGAGCAGAAAGTAATCAACCTTGCCTAACTCCCCTTGGCAACCTGAAACCAATCAGTTAATCCAATACCTCTTCTTACCATGGCTCCATGCTCACTGTACAAGTTAGATATCAACCTGATAATGTATTGAGAAAAAGAGTCAAAAGCTTTGAAGTAGTCTATGAAACACATTACCATAGGGAATATAAATTCTTTATACTTTTCAATAATCTGTCTAAGGCAAAGTATCTGATCTCTGGTACCCTTGCCTTTCTTAAAACCTACTCATTCCTCCAGCATCTCTGCCTCAACTTTGGTCTCAAGCCCTATTTAGAATGATCTTTATAAAATTTTGATTGCATAAGAAATTAAATTAATAGTTTTGTAATTCTTTCAATCCTTCATATTTCCCTTCTTGTGAAGTGGCATGAAAACTGACTTCTTCTGGTCTCTAGGTCCATGATCCCGTCTCTTATATCCTCATACTCATTCTCTGAAACATTCTTATCCCATCATTCACTGTGTCCTTAATTAACTCTCTTAGGATTCCATCTGCACATGGGAGCTTATTGTTGTTAAACTGTTTAATTGCTCTTTCAACCTCATGCCTAAGTAGAAAAAGTTCCAAATCGAAATTTTCCTGATGAGAGGGCTCTTCAAAATTTTCCTTATCCTCTTTGCTATACAGTTCCTTGCAGTATTCTTTTCATCTGTTTTGATTTCCACTTCTTCTGTTAGTACTGCTCCATTCCCGTCTTTGATGACATTCAATTTAAGCTTAAACTTGCACTTTAGGTCACAAACTAAATGAAACAACCTTTAATAATTATGCCTCTTCATCTGGTAATCTATCTCTTCACATTTATTAGCATAAAATTTTTCCTGCACCTGTCTGATGGCATTTCTCTGTATAATCTCTTATATTCTTAAGTGCTTGTGTCTAATTGTTTAACAACCACCTTCTTTCGATCAGATCCCATGCAGAATGCGATATCCATTGGTCTCTTGGTCATCTAATTAGGTATAGATACTTCTTGGTTGTATCCTCTATTATAACATTAACTGCTTCCCTGAGTGTTTCAGGTGAGTTCTCCTCACTAGTCTTCAAAAGATAATTCAACTATGTTGATGTTTCTTCTCTGACCCCACTAAGGATTACTCAGACATCCAGTCTACATGACAGGCCTGACTTGGAAGATTTCATAGTTTCAATCGGACTGGCTCTTACTAACTTATGGTCAGTACTACAATTACTCCCAGATAAGTATGCACATCAAGGATGCTTGTCTTCTACTGTTTGGGAGTCAGGATATAATCAAGCTGGTTGACCAAGTGTAGGTCAGTCATGTTACTGGAAGCAGGTATTGATAATGACTAGCTGGTTAGCAAGGGCAAATTCCAACAGTCTTTCACCATAAGTATTACGTTCACCCAGACCACACATGCTGCATTCAGGCCTAACTCTCATACTCTTTCCTACTTTTGTATTAAAGTAAGTTAAGGTGAGAAGTACATACCTCCTCAGTAAGTGGTCCAATACAGTCTGTAGGTTTTAGTAGCATTCCTTACTCTCTTCATCAGGTCTATCTATGTGGGGGTACATAAACTGCCTCATAAACATATTGATAGGATGAGCCTAAGTCTAATATAAAAGTATTCTGTCATTAACAGGATTATAAGCAAGAAGAGCTCTTGCCTGAACTTTCCTCAGTACCACAGGTACCCCATGATGCTTTGAGTCACCTCCTGAATAAATAAACCATAGTAAATTCAAAAAAGAAAGACTATTTTTAGAATCTGCAGTGGCACTCAGAAATCAACCGAATTTAAATAAATATGGTTGCATGAAACTTCCCAAAATTTAGGAAACAATAATTATCAGAGATCCCACTTTACATCCTATGCCCCTACAAACACCCATAGAGGGCACACCACCTAGATAGGACTTTAGAGACACCCACGTATTTCACTTAGTATTGTGAAACAATACTAAGCTGGAAACTGAGCTTGAGATACTCAACGACCTGTGCCCGATCACAAGTGCACCCTTGCCCACTAACAAACTTCGTAATCTAATCGCATCAATGGTACACGAATCAATCGAGGCTGAAAACAAGAGACTCAATGCCGTTATTTTGACCTTTCCGTTGGAAAATGGTGAATCATTAAAAGAAGAGTCAGCAAATTAGCAGGAGAATGCAACTTTGATCCCAGAAATACATCAAATGCCTTTGGACCCATAAACAAGAGAAAGAACAGAACGAACTTTCCACTATTCCTGAAAGGGACCGATAAGCGCATCCAAATTAATAATGGTGATAAATAACAAGTTAAAGGACACTTGCCCCCAATTGCACATATGTGCTCGACTTTGCCTAGAGGGAACAAAAGATGCCAACTTCTAAGACAACTTGTAGAAAAATGCCAAAATGGAGACAACAGTTTGATTATAGACTACAAACAAGCCAAACTAGTTCAAAAATCAAGTGACGCCACCAGTGTCACCAAGGAGACCTGTATGCAGGCACTGCATAGGAAACATGCAAGACCCTTGCAGTCAAATACATGCCTCACAGAACCATAACCTTGCATATCCACTTCACCAACAACCATGGCCTCAACACCAATGTTAATAGTGTCCACTATCATCTGCAGTCCACCAAATCCCAATTACTCTTGTTAGCAGAAACTCAAATCTCACCTCCCCACCCCCAGCACTATCCCCATCTCAACCTTCCAAACTACACACTGTTTAACTCCTTCTTTCGACCTAACCTAGAATCGCCTAACTTTGACATTCTGGTTGAAAATATCCCTTCCCCACTCAGTCAAATTCATCTGCTGTCTCTGTCACTCTCCTAATGCCACCAACCACTCTGAGCTCTTTGATTTCTTCTCCTTAAAAATTGATTTTCTCCAGTCCCACTCTCCTAACAGCGAAATCATCCTTTTAGGAAATTTTAATGTCCATAACACTAACTGGCTTTCCTCTTCCAGTTGTACCTAACCTGAACCACTCCCCAAATACCCTAGCTCCCTTCCTTACCAATGACCCTTCCAATTATGCAGTGAATGTAGTGAGCCCCAGGTAATTCTGGCTACAGTCTAATGCTCATCTCCTCCCCCATGCAACAATGCTTACACAGCCACTCCCACACAAGAGTAGTATGGCATTATAACAATACCAAGTGGGATAGCCTTCGAGACTACTATGCTTCATTCCCATGGTTGGACTGTTGTTTCCAGTCTTCCAATCCAAACATATGCACCGAACATATCACCAAAGTAATCCTCACTGGCATGAAAATGTACATTCCTCACGCCTCTCTGAATTGCCATTCCCTATCTGAACCCTGGTCCAAAAGATGTGCCAGGGCTGTACAAATTAAAAGTCAAGCATACCACAACTGGCTCAAATCAAGAACTCCATCCACCTTCATTGCTAATACTGAAGCCCAAAACAGATGCAAGAAAACTGTCAATACTTCCAAAACAGAATTTGAACGGGCAAAAAAGCAGAACACTTGCAGCCTGCCCAAATGGCAGCTGTGCCTTTTGGTCTCTTGCCAAAGCAGTTGGTCGTAACTTTTGTCCTACACTATTCCCACCCCTATCATACTCAGATGACTCTATTGCACCCACAGAAAAAGCCAATCTCCTGGCTTCACACTTTGCCTCCAATGCACGCATAACTAACAATGGCAAATACTCCCCCAATCATTCCAACTGCCCAACATACAATGTCCCCTATATCCTTTTGCCAGAAAGAGATCAGAAAAATATTGTCTAAATTAAACACAAAAAAAGTCTCCTGGCCCTGATATCTTCCCCCAATTGTCCTGAAGCAGAACTGATACCCATCCTATGGCCTGTACATACTCTCTTGCTCCACTGGTATATATCCCAAAGTCTGGAAATTGCCCTATATTCCACCCATTCTGAAGAAGGGTGACAAGTCACTGCAATCCACCTACCACCCCATCTCGCTTACATCGGTCCTATCTAACGTGATGGAGAAAACCATCAATTATCAACTCCTACACTACCGTGAAGTCGCCAAGCTATTTAGCAGCCACCAGTATGGATTCTGTCACTACCAATCAATAGGAGATCTACTCTCATATATCACCCATCTCTGGACAAATGCCATAGAGAAATTTAGTGAATTTCAAGTGGTTGCACTTGATATCTCCAAGGCTTTTGACCAGGTCTGGCACAAAGGCTTATTAAGCAAACTCCTACCATTTGGACTGTCTCAGGACTTCTGCAGCTTTCTGTCGGGATGCATACTATGTGTGATGGTAGATGGTTCCCTATCCTCTCACCATCCAACTAATGCTGGGGTTCTACAAAGTTCTGTTCTCTTACCAACCCTCTTTCTTCTGTATATCAACGACCTACTTCAGTTGACCTCCAACCCAATACACAGTTTTGCAGATGACAGCACATTGCACTCCTCCCTTTCATTTGACAAACCTTACTCTACACTACTCATTTCAACCTACAGAACATCAACCACCACTGCCCTCAATTCTGACCTCCAAGTCATCCTCCAATGGGGTTCAGATAACCTTGTCAACTTCAATGCTAGTAAAACCCAGATCTATCTTATTTCTCACAAAAAAGAACCATTTTCCACCAGTATTGTATTTGATAACACTCAAATTTCCAGACAAGATGAGATTTCTCTTCTTGGAATTACCCTGACATCAGGCCTCTCCTGGTATAAACACATCACAACCATTGCATTCTCAGCTTCCAAAAAACTGGGATTTCTCTTTTCACTCAAGACATTACTTCACCTCTAAACAGCTGTTAACCTTATACAAATTGCAAATCCACCCAGCTATATTTTGGATATGGATTATTTGCAAATCCACATTTTTTTATGATTTGTCCATTGCCACCAGTCTGCTTAAATTCATGTGCATTTACTATTTCTCTTCCATACCTAGCATCATCAACAAATAATCCTTCAAATCATCACCCATATCATTAATATACAAATCATGCTCCAGTGACTTGTGTACAAAGCCCTGTGGCACACCACTATTTATTTTCATTGTATGCTCTACTTTGTGATGCATTTCATTTGTCCACTCTTTTCTCTGTCTCCATTTTATTATCCATGCCATCTGTTCTGTTTTATGTAATAAATTTCAGTGTATTACATATTACATGATGCTTGAGAAATAATGTCATGGTATATTTTTTCTTACGAACTCAGTTTCACTTGAGCGTAAAATTGATGGCAAGATTTCCCCTTAATAAATCTGTTGTAAAGTTTCACATGAATAGCTATCCATTTCCAAATTCTGAGACTATCTTTTCCAAGAATTTACTGCTTCCTTTTTTGGCACTCTCCTTATGAAATACGATTTAACCCTTTTCCTACTCCTTTGGAAACACATGTAGATTGCCATTTATACAAAACTGGAACAGATATTATGCTTCTGTGGATGGAAATGTTCATGATATCATTTCCAGTATGAACCATAAGGAAAAAATATACTAAGGAAAAATTGTTTGTTCAACAAGTTTTCTATGTTCTATGGAGTACTTCATCAGGAATAAAATATTTTAATTGAAAAAACTAATATTAACAGACTTATTCCTAAAAACATGAACTGCCATATATAGAATTGTTGTTAAACTGGTGGCATTGTGCTCAGATTTCCAGTACATTGCTCATTGTTGAGCTGTGCTGTGTAATGTAGACATTACACAGCACAACTTCTTAGGTCTTTCATCTATGTTGACTATACTAAGTTTTAATTCAGTCCTTGATTTGAGGTGCACCATGCTGGATAACGTCATTTCAGCAGCTTCTTGAATTAGCGGACAAAGTTGTTGAATTCAACATATGGTGTTTTTATGAGTTTCCAAAGTACATGATGCTTGAGAAAGGATCAGAAGCTGGTTCTTTGCCAAGGCCTTGAATGCAACATATCCACAGAGTATGTATGAACAGTGTCAGTCATCATCTAGTGTACAAATGATAACTGACAGTAATCCATATGCTCTGGACTCACTGAACTAACTGAACATAACTAGCTTCTCATCCTCCTCTTTCATTCCATCTATCTCTGTTTTTGGGAACAGCCTCCTTCACACTGTTTTTCTCCCAAGGACTCTAACTCTTCAAAACATGTCATCAGATTCCTTCTTTCTAATCACTGCTTCACACAGCAGTGTGGTGGTTGTGCTATAGATTTTGCAACCTGTATGTGTGAGATTAGTATAATAAAAAAACAAAAGCATAATAGCAATTTTGCTGTCTTTTCAGATTTTTATTTATTCATATGGGGCTCCCCCATTCCTCCACTGTCCTTTAGGACTGGTCGAGCCCTCCTAATGAGGACTTAAGTATGTATTTTATGACTGTAGATCCGTGTGTGTGTGTGTGTGTGTGTTCAAAACCAGAGTTTCCAGGTGAAAAAACCCTCTACCTCCGTATTAGACTGGCTAATTCACCTTTAGTCAAAAGAGACCAGATAGAGGTTCCTTATATCATGGATGGGAATTGAACCCAGGATTTTCTAATCAAAAGGCTTTTTCTATACCGACTGAGCTATGGAGGCTCTTCTTTTCAGATGTATCCTGGACATAGGATTGTAATCTAAAGTCATATTTAAGTAACTTTTAATCCAGTCTTAAAATACATCCTGATAGGAATTTATAGTTTTTTTTTTTCATAAAATTAATAATTTTATTTTAAAAATAGATAGTTTCTTTGTCCATTACAATTTTGAATTGCTTTTACAACTACTTGATAGTTAGCACCTTGTACTATGTAAATGTCAGAGGATGATTTCAAAGTCATCCTCAAAAAATATCACAGCTGAATAAAGCTATGATATTTTTTGTTCTTGGGAAGATATAAGTCAACACTATTAAATAGTGATGAAAAATAAAAAAAATGAATAATTGACCATTCCTGAGGGTTTTTTTGAAGATACCTGATTATGTTGTGCCATTATTGATATGTTGATTCAGCCACTATAAAATACAGATTGGTTGGCAAAGTCCCAGATTGGTATCCCATCCTCATTTTTTATCGACAAACAGTAAGCACCATGGGAAAGTGAGGATTGGATGCTCAAGAGCTCCAGTAAAGTCTCCCCCCTCCCCTATAGACTGTGTGAAGGTCTGCTCATTATCTGCTTCCGATTCTTAAGCAAATGAATAATCAATTATACCTTTATTTAAGATATCTATTTTTCAATGTCTGAAAAAGAACCTTTCCTTTTTTTTACTAGTTATTTCTTTATATTATTTTATACATGCAAAATGAAAAGTTTAACTGATAGATTGTCATTAATGCCATTTTGTAATCTAATAGTTTTATAATTTAATAGTTTTATTTCTGTCTTTTCCAGATAATTCTGTTGTTTATGATTTATGTGCAGTACTTATACATAGAGGTCCCAGTGCATATTCTGGCCACTATGTGGCTCACATAAAAGACAGGTTGTCAGGTGTGTGGTATAAGTTCAATGATGAAACAGTCGAAAAGATGGAAGGTAAAAAATTACATCTTGGTGCTGAAGAAAGCTTGACTGGTATGTACCAAAGCACTGATTTTTCATTTTGTGGAAACTGTAGCTTGTGCTTGCTTTATACTAATCTGCTTAAGGCACTATAACCCCATGAATTACATGGGTTTATTCTGCACAGTAGATGTGCGTACACACACACAGATTCCTCATGGAGTAGTACATTACCTCATGGAATACAAAATCATTCTGCTGTTTGAAGTGAGCAAAAAAATTGAAGAGGTCACTTCCATTTCTCTGTTTTCCTCTCCTCCTCCTTCCAAACAAAATTTAGAATTCTTCCAGCTAGTCACTTTTCTTTAATATAACTTCTCAAAATTTAGAGAAAAAAATTATTTATTAGTTTAGTCTATTTAGTCTTTAGTACCTCAAAAGGACAATTTATCTTCTTTAGTTAGAATAAAAAAATTTTGAAGAATAAAAGGCATTAGCAGATTTATTTATATGTAAATGAAATTATTATAGTTGGATAGATCACATAGGCACCAAATAATACCATAAGAAATAAGGGAAGATGAATTTGTTTCATAAATTATTCTTCTAAAATGAGAGCTGAGACAGTTAAGATCAAGCAGTTAAATGCTATTACAGAAATCAAAACTTTCGAAAGCTGTGGGAAAATGAAAATTTGATAAGATCATAAATAAAGAAATATACAAAAAGTATGCCTTCCAAAAAAAAGTAAATAAATGGAGATAAGCAAACAGAAAAAGAATGCAAAAGCATATTGAAAAAATGCAATAAAAGGTAGAATAATCAAACAAATAGAAAAATGGAAACCTTGCTCAAATTATACAAATATACAAAAAAGCAGTATGTGAAATGAATCTGAGGACATTAGCTTAACCTGGAGATAAATAAACAAAATATCTAATGAATTGTTGTTATTGGCGAGGGAATAGAAAATAACTGTGAAATGTTTAGACAGATAGTTGGGTAAATAAAACAAGGGTGACACCTTATTAAATCTTTTAATTATGAAAATGTTCATGGATAGGAAGAGCAGCACAAGAGTTTATCAAGTTGTGATAATCACCATGATGAAATGTTATACCCTTGTTACAATGCTGCTGCATCATTTGCAATCCTCTGAGAAAAAAAAATGGTTATATCAGTTGCTTTAATATCATTTTTGTTTTAGGTTTTATAAGAACTTTTCAGCCCCTATGGAAACAAAGATAATCCTGTAGATCAGATCTTAGACAGCATGTGATATAACAGGAGGTTTTAGAGTATTGAATTTATTGACAGCTGAAATATGTGATTGTGAGCTATGAACATGTCACTGGATGAAAGTATAAACATGAGGTAGTAACATGTGGATTCATCAATCAAAGGTTTCAGTTCAAGTGAATATGTGGAACCACATGATTATTTTTTAAGGATAATCTCATACATACTGGCACGTGGAAAACTGTTACTAGTATTGCAGGCATAGATTTCCTAACTGAATTCAAGTCATTGAATATCATTAGTACTTCCCCTCCCCCGACCTGTCTATCCTTCCTAAAAATACTGTACCCTTTACACGTGATACCAGTTATTGACCAAGGCAATTAACTGTACCCACTTGTTTCTGATAATTCTAACATTTGTGTACAGACATAATGTTATCTGCATGCCTTTTTGTATATTCATGTGTAGTCTGACACAATTGAACAACTTACAGATATCTGTTCCTACCTGGTGCCTTACTTATGCAGACATCCTTGCACTTGTATGATAAATCCAAACCAGACAAAAAAAAATCATTCTCTTCTCATAATCATTAGTTTGAAGATACGAATCTGTTCATTATCATGGATAATGTGTTCTCAGTCAGAAGGCTGGCAATTCATTTGCTGAAACAGGCCAAATGATGGGAGCAGAACAAAACTTTATGCAAAACTCAATCAGTGCTCTGGAGATCAACCACCTGGAACACACCAGATTTTTTCTCAGCATTTATCCAAATGAGAAGCTTTAAGGTAGCATAGTAGTTGAGTGTTGATGGTTTTCTCCCTTACTATTAGAGAAAATAGAGATGAGAGAAACTGGACTGTAATTTGATAGATGTCTGCTTAGGAATGAGTTGTATATGGGCTAATTTACAGGCAGCAGGATAGATTCAAGTAGATTAAGAGAGCTTCAAAAAGTGACATAGAATTGAATTTAACTCTTCATCAGAACAAACCTTCAGAACAATTGGAGAAATGCCATCAAGGTCAGGAGACTTTTTGGTATCCAGTTTAGACAGGTTTCTTTCTTATCTCTTTTTAGCAAAAAGTGGTGACATTGAATGTCCCTTTGTATTTCTAGTCCATTTAATTTGTTAACATCAACAATGCAAGAATTGGGGTAAAAGGAAGAAGGTAGGAAGATTGGCTTTTTTTTCAACAGTGTTGGTAGCTGCCTTGAACAGAGGTTATGACCAGTAGCTTTAGAAAGCGACCAGAAGGCATGAATACCATTTGGACAAGTCAAACATTTTCTGCTTTTAGTCCTTGGAGAATCAATTTTTTTTTGAGGGGGGGGGGGGTGCTTAAGGGTCAAAGCTGTATAACAGAGAGGAGACCTCCACATAGCCTTTAAAGGCATGCGGAGAACTGACCAGGGCTTCTGACCTAATGTCCAATCCTCACCTTCTCATGGTGCACCCTCTTGGGTATCTACCTGGATACTGAACGAACGAGGATGGGCTGGCAATTTGGGATTTAGCTGATCAAATTGTATTCTTATTGGCTTAAACCAATATAGAAAATGATGGTACTGTCGCGACGTTCTATTTTCATGTTATGTTCTAAATCCGCCATCTTGGTTCAAGTCACTCTTATCAATAAAATAACTAATTGCGAATTGATCACCGATCCAAAAGTAGGGAAATTTATAATTATACTGCGCCACCCTATTTTTAGATTAGTCTATATAAAATAGTAGGATCAATTCTTAATTAAATTAGCAGTCTTCTCATTAGGCCGAATCATTTATTATTATTCTGCTTGGGGCACCCGCAAGATTCGAATTTTTTATTAACGGTGCAATAAAAGGGAGTTCAGGCAAACACAATATTTAGATTAACAAAATAAAACATTTAATATACGATATATAGCAAATACATGAATTCTACTTTTAAATGAAACAAATAACTTAATACATCTTGCTAAGTCACTCATTCCAATTCAATGTTCTAAACTTTAAAATACAATTCACTGCTTCAAAATTATAAATTTTCTTAATTCAAGTTAATAAAACAAAACTTCTCATTTGATCAGTCTGCACACATCTATCAGTTGTACTTAATGTTTAAATTCACAGCAGGCACTAATCAAGATAGACATTATTCCAAGCAATCTTATTTCGGACCTTGAACTTCGAAGATACGCTATAGTTAATGTTAGAATAAACAAACATGTATGACTACTCTTACCAGATACAATCTGCAATACAACAATTTATTGCAAGCACACTTATGAATTAACTTATTTGAGCTAGCGAAACACATTAAATAAAATTCTCCAACGCTTTAACTGAACTACTGTTAATCGCGCTTCACTACTCTAAAAAAACAGCAATAAGGTACTGATATCCTTCCTTGTTTACTTTCCTGCAACTAGTTAAATTCATTATAATTCTTCTCAGGGCAACATAGAATTAAGACGTAATCCTAAATTAACTGGAACTAATCAGAATTTCCCATTGAATGTCCAGTTCTTTATTTATCTGATTACGACATCAATTTTCCTCTATAACAACAGCTGATTTCACTTGCAGCTGAGTATAAGATTCACTACGTTTCTTGCTTACTTCTAAACACTATGCTCTTGAATTTCTGCCCTAAAGAATTTACAATTTTCTTTCACTTCCTTGCTTATATCCTACTTTCCTTCAGGCTCCGCAAAACTCTTCCCTTTTCTTTCTATAAAATTCTTATTGCCTCCCTTTCTCCTTTCTCATGTGGACAGACTTATGTGTTCATCGAACATGTTGTTTATTATTTTAACGGTATAATAGAACACAGAAACTAAGTAAATAATTGATTTATTAACTTGATGCTGATATTTCGCTGGTATTATAACCAGCATCTTCAGAGCACAAAAACACTGTTTGTCACAATACGCGAGACTAAAACAACATGGTGTACATTAACAAAATTGTAGCAGCAACACAACGACTAGAGTTCTGATTTTGGCGCCCTCTATCTGAAAAAAAAAAAAAAAAAAAAAAACGCTATCATATATTGCTAGAGTCCTAGAAAAGTGCTAGTTTTTCCTTAATATGACTGTCTCCCAGATCTTCGGCAAGTTAATACAGCCATATTTGTTGAGATTTGGAGTGTGTTTTAGGGCTTCTGTCGCCTCTAAGAACAATCTCTCTGATTTATATGGGTTTCTGTGTAGTACTTTTGTGTTTTTCCAGTTGATCCTGTGTGCAGGGGTATCCAGAGCATGGTCTGCTAGGCCCGACTTCCCATAATGATATTTCCGGACGTATCGTTTATGTTCGCTGATGCGGATATTCACAGTTCTTCCTGTTTGACCGTAGTAGGCTTGATTGCATGAGCAGGGTACTTGGTAGACTCCTGGATGTGATAAAGGAGGAATGCTGTCCTTGGGTGAGCGGATGAGGGTGGCTAATTTGCTACATGGTCTGAATGTAGTGCGTAGTTTATGTTTAATGAGAATTCTTGAGATCTTTTCGGATGTGCCTTTAATGTAAGGGATGGTGACTGTTTTGTTGTAGTTCTCTGTGGTGGATGGTGGGAGGGGTTTCTTAGGAGTGTTTAGTATTTTGTTTATTTTTTGTGGATTGTAGCCGTTGGCCAAGAAGGTGTGGCGTAAGTGAGTCAGTTCAGCAGTAAGAGCCTTGTCATTTGAACAGATTGCTCTCGCTCTATGGGTTAGTGTTTTTAATATGCCATATTGTTGAGAAGGATGATGGTGTGATTGTTTGTGTAAGTATCTGCCTGTATGTGTGGGTTTTCTGAAAACTGAAAATGATAAGGAACCATCTGGGAGACGTGTGATGAGTGTATCCAGGAAGGGCAGACGTTGTTGGCTTCCGGTTCCATAGTAAAGTGGATTTTTGGGTGTTGGCTATTTAAATGTGCTAAGAATGTTTTCAATGTCTCAAGGCCATGTGGCCAAATGGCAAGCACATCATCAACATAGCGTAGCCAAAGTGTTGGTTTGAGAGTGGCTGTATTGATTGCTTGTTTTTCCAGGTGTTCTATGTAAAAGTTGGCTAGGGGGGGAGAAAGGGGGGAGCCCATGGCTGTCCCATCAATTTGTTTGTATATTTTCCCTTTCCATGTGAAATATCCTGCATGTATTGTGAATTTGAATAGTTCAAATATATCAGGGGGGAAGTGTGACTTCAGTAGATTGAGGGTTTCTATTAGTGGTACATTTGTGAATAGTGAAGTGATGTCAAAGCTTACTATTAAGTCTGAGCTTTTTAGGGTGAGGTGTTGTAAGATGCTTTTTAGGTGTGCTGAATTTTTGATAAAGGAGGGAGAATTGTTAGTGAGAGTGGCTAGTAGCTTTGCTAAATGTCTAGCCAGTTTGTATGTGGGACTATTTATACTGTCCACAATTGGGCGTAGGGGTGTGCCTGGTTTGTGAATTTTTGGTGATCCATAGATCCTCGGTGTTCTAACATGGAAGGGTTTGAGTTTGTTAACTGTGTCTTTGGGCCAGGAAGTGACTTTTTTTAATAATTTTCGTGCCTTATTCTTTTGTGTGTTGGTGGGATTGCGATCTATAATTTTGTATGTTGACTGATCTTGTAATAGTGTGTGCATTTTGTTTTCATATTCAGTTGTGTCCATCACCACGGTTGCATTTCCTTTGTCTGCTTTTGTTATGGTAATCTGGCTGTTGTTGTGTAGCTCTTTTATAGCAATGAATTCCTTATGTGGGATATTACTTTTTGGAGGCTTGGATTTGATTAGGATGTTGGCCACATCTAAACGTATGTTGTTAGCTATTGTTGGAGGCAGGTCGTAAATTCCTCGTTCGATGGACACCATTATTTCGGCTTTTGGAACTTGCTTGGGAGTTATGGCAAAGTTGTGCCCTCGACTTAAAGCAGTTGTGGCTTCTTTGCTTAAGGTGAGTGACGATAGATTCACAACGACGAGGTCTTGTTGTAATTGCGGTCGTTGTATGGTGTTCTGTTGTTGTAGATTTTCGAACTTCTTACGGTCAAACTACAGTCAAACAGGAAGAACTGTGAATATCCACATCAGCGAACATAAACGATACGTCCGGAAATATCATTATGGGAAGTCGGGCCTAGCAGACCATGCTCTGGATACCCCTGCACACAGGATCAACTGGAAAAACACAAAAGTACTACACAGAAACCCATATAAATCAGAGAGATTGTTCTTAGAGGCGACAGAAGCCCTAAAACACACTCCAAATCTCAACAAATTATGGCTGTATTAACTTGCCGAAGATCTGGGAGACAGTCATATTAAGGAAAAACTAGCACTTTTCTAGGACTCTAGCAATATATGATAGCGTTTTTTTTTTTTTTTTTTTTTTTTTTTTTTTTTTCAGATAGAGGGCGCCAAAATCAGGACTCTAGTCGTTGTGTTGCTGCTACAATTTTGTTAATGTACACCATGTTGTTTTAGTCTCGCGTATTGTGACAAACAGTGTTTTTGTGCTCTGAAGATGCTGGTTATAATACCAGCGAAATATCAGCATCAAGTTAATAAATCAATTATTTACTTAGTTTCTGTGTTCTATTATACCGTTAAAATAATAAACAACATGTTTCTCCTTTCTGGTTCCAAGGTCACGCACTCTTCGACTCGTGCTTGTTTATTTCATGCGTCTCCATGACAACATGAACGTAAACATTTCGCTAATGTAATACAACGCTCTACTCTTACGTAAGTGATTACATAACGTTAAATTTTCACAAATAACAATAAACAGAATATTTGAGCTACTTAATCAGCTCTTTCATTACGTATACAATTATTTATAATACACTTTTCGTTACTTTACATATATATTTTAGTTATCATAAATTTCTACACATATTATTATTTAATAAATTAATAGTAGGTTAAGTTTAGAATAAATATTTAAATAGTATTCCTTAATTAAGGAACAATAAATAATCTTTATACAAATTATGATTAATACATAATAAGCAAAGTTAAATGTGAATGAAAAAAAATAAATTACACAACATAGTTTCATTCACAATTTAACAGTACAACATGACAAAATTTCATGCCGGCTGGGGCGTCGCCTGGTTAAACAAGGACCCCGTTGTTTTCGCCAGGGAACCAGGGAGAACAGAGAAAAGTTAGTTCCTGGAACAAATCTGAAAGCACACCCCAACTCAACATCACCAGAGTTAAAGATTGGTACTATCAACATAAAAAGCCTGAATGGCAAAGAAATGGAGCTAGCTGAAGAATTAGATAAGTCCTAGATCGACATAATAGGGGTGACTGAAACAAAAACTGGTGAGATCTTTCTGAGCAATAAATACAAAATGTTATACTCAGGAAATGACAATCAAGGAAAAGAAGGAGTAGCCATAGTATTCAGCACAAAATACGAGGCTTCTTGAATGGCAGGCAATCTCAAGTAGAGTGATGTGGGCAAATATCAGAATGGGGAATTGGACAATGGGACTTATTTGAGCCTATTGTTCTACTAAGGTAGAAGTGGAGGAATTTTTTGATGCTTTAGAAAAAGCAACTGACACAATGAAAAAGGAAAAGTTGGTCCTTGTTGGGGATCTAAATAGCAGAGTAGTAAATGATTGTCAGACATACAAAAATATTTTGGGATTTGGAGAAAAGAGCAAAGCTAATAATAATGGCAAATACCTGTTGGATTTCTGCTCAGGACATGGACTGGTTATTACTAACACCATGTTCCAACATAAAAGTGTGCATAAATTCACATGGTGAGAAGAGGCAAGGAATAAGAAAAGTCTCATTGACTATGCTATTGTTGATAGTAATGTTTTCTCCCTGGTGCAGGACACCAGAGTGTACAGAGGATTTGAAATTGGAAGCGATTACTATTTAGTCTTGAGCAGGATAAAATTGAATTTCATATCGAAAAGAATAACATGTAAGAAAGTTTTAAAGCGAATAAAAGTTGAGCAGCTCTCAGATGTGAACTGTAGACTAAAATACATATTATTGAGGAAAGAATGAAAGAGTTTGAGAACAGGAACCAAACCTTGGAGATTCAGTGGCAAGCCTTGAAGAAAACAATGATTGATTCAGCCAGAGAGGCATGTGGTGAGGTTGTCTGCAAAGATAGAAAAATCAGAACTCCATGATGGGCACAGGAAGTTAAAGTGGCATTGAAGGAAAAGAAGAAAGCATATCAAAAGTTCCTGGCAAATAAGTCAGCTTGTGCTCTTAGAGAATACAGAGACAAATGCAAGAATGCTAAACACTGTGTAAAATTAGCTAAACAAAAGTCATGGGACACTGGCAAGAATATAGAAAATAAATATCAAGAAGGTGCAAAATATTCTGGAGGTTGTTGAAGAAGCTTAGGAATGGAGGAAAGAGTGCTGTAAAAGGATTTAGAGATGATAAAGGTGACATGAAAACGGTAGAAAAAGATATCCTTGAAGTATGGAGTAATTACTTCGAAAAACTGCTAAATCAAACAAGCAGTGATGACAGCACAGTGGTAAAAAACACTGACCAGGCATGCAGTCAGGAATACATATCCATACTTGAAGTAGAAAAGCCATCAAAGGCTTGAAATGTGGAAAGGCAGCAGGAGTAGATGATATTCGACCAGAAATGCTGATGTATGGTGGTATAAAAGTCTTACAGTGGCTGCACTGCATAGTTCAGAAAGCCTGGACTGAGGGACGAATTCTCGATGATTGGAGTAGAGCTCTCATAGTACCCATATATAAAAAGAGAAATAAAACTGAATGTGAGAAATACAGAGGTATTTCCCTACTGAGTGTTCCTGGCAAGATCTATGCAAGTATACTTGAGAAACGGTTGAGAAGAATTGTGGAAGAAAAGCTTGGTGAAGAACAAGCTGGATTCAGGCCAAATAGAGGCTGTCAGGATCAGATCTTCACTTTACAACAAGTAGTTGAGAAAGCATGGGATTATAACAAAGATCTGTATTTAAGTTTTGTCGATCTGGAAAAGGCATATGACAGGGTGTCAAGAGCTAAGCTATTCAATACGCTACAGTTATATGGTGTCAATGGGGCATTATATCAAGCAATACTTATTCTTTATTTGAGTTGTAAATCAGCAGTTAGAATTGAAGGAAGTACAGGAAGATGGTTTAATGTTAAATCTGGTGTGAGACAAGGATGTACATTATCCCCTCTGTTATTCATTATCTATATGGATCACATTATGAAGAAAAGTGATATTAAACATGATATCAGAATTGGAGGTATTAATGTCAGCTCTTTGCTTTATGCGGACGATGTTATACTTCTAAATAAAGCTGCTACAAGTTTGCAAGATTCCCTGACTAAATTGAATAACTGTTGTAATACATATGGTATGAAGGTCAGCATTAAAAAGACAAAGACAATGAAAATAGGTAGAATTTTTGAAAATGTCAACTGTGTTGTGAACGGGGAACCTGTGGAACAAGTAGAACATTTCAGCTACTTAGGCACGATTTTTGCTTAAGATTGTAAATTAAATATAGAAATAGACAACAGAATCAACAAAGCTGGTATGGTAGGCAGTCAATTGAATAAATTCTTATGGAATAAGAGAGAAATTAGTCGGAACACTAAATACCAGTTTTAATTATGAATCTGAGAACTGGGTCAGAAATAAAACACTTGACCAACGACTAGAGACCACAGATATGAGAGTCCTGAGAAAGATTAGGGGCATGAATAGATGGCGTCAATGGCAATATCATATTAAAAATTGAAGATATTTGGTAAGAACTTGACATTGTCAGCATCCAGGCATGTGTTAGCATAGCTAATGTCAGGTGGTATGGTAACTTAAGACCAACCTGCAGAGAACAAGCGTTCTCTGCCAGGTTGGTCCCAAAGGAAAAGACCCAGAGGAAGACTAAGATATATGTGGATTGATGCAGTAAAAAGGACCTTAGAAGACAGAAATATAAGATCTGATAATGTTGGAGTTTTGACAAGTAACAGGCTGATTTGGAGAAAAATTGTAGATAGGAAGTTAGTAATGATGTAAGTTTTTCATGTAGTACTATCATATCCTGTACACCCCCTTGAGGGTACATGTCAGGAATTTGATGACGATGATGATGAGAATCAATTTTGGATGTGTTGATGGTTTGCATTTAGCTGTTTTGTGCTTTGATATTAGCAGTAAAAGGAAACAGGAGATTTGAAAGAAGAAAGTTGTTCTTTGCCTGTTCTTTTTCTTGTATACTCCTGGCATACATTTTGGAGATCCAAAACTTGGATAGCAGACAGGAGTTTAGAGTGGAATTGAAAATAAATGTTTCCATATCAGTGAAAGTTGTTTCAGTGATACAAGGTAGGTTCCAAAAGTTTCCTGCCTGGCATACAAAATTCGCACCAATTTTAAAATACCATGTGTGACAGATAACACTATCTATGAGAAGCTTAGTGTACCAGTTTCAACTCTCTACCTGCCTTGTTCAGTTGGAGGTACTCGTTTGAGTACCACACAGTGATAAAGTTTTTCACCAAAAAAGGGCTTTCTCCAAGTGCTATGAAACAGTGATTGGATGGTGTTACGGAATGGGCTAAACAGTTTTGCCTAGGAAGAGAGAGAGAGAGAGAGAGCATTGAAAATGATTCTCATGATGGTTGGCCTGTGGAAGTGATGACTGGGGAAAATGTCTCTCTTGTTGGAATAACTGCTCACTGACAGACAGCTAAAGCTCAAAGAAATCTCAGCAAAGTTGGGACCTCCTATAACAGTCATCTTTCTCATCATTCAAGAGAAGCTTCATGTGACAAAGGTCAGTGAAGGTGGGTTCCCCTGGCTTCTCTCTTCATTTCAGGAGCATCATGTGACCTGTTCCCACAAGGTTTTAGAGCTTTGCCAAGGGAATCAGAGAGAAGTGATGGAATCCATTGTCACTGGGGATGAAACCATAGTCCTTTATTATGATCCTCTTTCCAAAAGGGAATCCATGGAGTGGTGCAAACCAGGCGTAAAGCCAAGAGGTCACCAAGAAGATCATGGCAAAAATCTTTCGGGATTTCCAGGGAATTCTCTTGATTGACTTTAAGGAAAGGAATACACCATGAATACAGAATATTATGCTTCACTCCTGCACAAACTGTGTGATGCCATAAATGAGAAGAGATGATGAATGCTGAGTCATGGTGTTCGCCTATGACAATGCTCCAGTTCTTACGGCTATTGTTGTGAAGGCTGCAGTGGACTGTGGCTTCCAGGAGATTGAACACCCACCCTACAGCCCAGATCTAGCACCAATGACTACTACCTCATCTTGAAACTGAAGAAAGACCTTTGAGGGAGAAAATTTGCAGCTGACAATGTGGTGAAGGATTCAGTTTTAGGCTGCTTTGCAGACAAAAGTACAGACTGTTTTTTCAAGGGCATAGAAATGTTAATTCAGAGATGTTGAAAAGTGACACAGTTGTTTTCTTTCTATCACCTCTAAAAGTTATTCAGGCCAGAAACTTATGGAACCACCCTTATATGTTCATTGTGAATGTTTTGAATAGAAGGCTATAAACAGTAGTCTCACCAATGAAAAGGATCACAGAAGTCATGAAGATCTCCCAGTTGGCTTTCTTATGTTGCCTAACAATATGCAGATGAGAGTGGTTGTGACAGTGTTGCTCTGTGGGATAAGAGATTGGCACTAAGTTGTGGTCTGAATTGTTTCATAAGTAAACATCATCCACCACATATTTTGAAGGGTACCATTTTTTACAAAAGTCTTTGTAAAAAATGGTACATATGAACAATATGTGTAAGATCATTGTCAATGGCAGATGACGTAGTGTTTCCCCCCCCCCCCCCACTTGAGCTTTGCAATTTGAAGTTGTAAGCATTGAAATCTCAAAGGGAGATGACTTCACTGTTGGGAAAGTTGGACTGGAATAATCATGGAAAGTTCCATATTCAGCTTAGAATGATATATTGAGATGATAAAATGTAAGGGATTGATAGTGTGAAATCCAAAACAAAGTAGTGCACAACTGTATACCAAGGATGAGATGAAATAGAAGAATAGTGAAAGTAAACAGATACTTTGGAAAAATTATTGAAGTATAAAATGGCAGGGGCGGGGGGGAGGACCAAGAGGAACACCACCACAGGAAAAGTGGAGAGATCAGATAACAAAAGATCTAGAAAAAGAAATCTGAAATGCAGAGTTCATGAAGGAAAATTTGGGATGATATAATGAAATAGAGAGATTTGATCCTCACATGACAGTTTCTGTTGAAACATTGTTACTAAAGAAGAATAAGATAAAATGGCATGCAATGCACAGATTCATGAGGAATGTAAGGTGTAGGATAGGAAAGTGAGAAATGATTGGATGCATCAAGGTTGTTCATGGTTGTTTAGTTGATGATAATAGTTTCAAAGTGACCACTGCAGAGGATATCGGGAAATTGATTCAGAATGTTTCATACTGGTTAGTGATAATGTGCTGTGCCTTCAAGGATGGAGGGGTACTACAGGGATGAGAAGTGACTGAACACTGAACTGGAAATATGAGATGTTGAGTTGGCTCAATGTTGATAAATTTGTGAAGGTAGAATATCACTACATTTTAGAGAATATTTGTAGAACAGTTACCTGACACGATTATTTAATGAGAGCCTTGCAGAATGTAATGGTTACAAATGAGTAGAAAGTAAGTAGTGTTGTGCTACTGCATAACAGCAGCATGCAGTGACATATTGGTCGAGCTGACCAATGTGAAAAACCCCTCTCCCTTATTTCTGATATGTCTGGAATTCGTATACATACATTTCAACATCTTCTTGGACTCACAGTTACCCTTTTGTAATGTCATTAGCAACCCATTCAAATCTGAAACCTTTGCAGTTTTTGGAGTAAGGAGACAAAAAAAGAAGTTCTGTTATGTACATGATAGCATTTGGTGTTTTGTCCAAAGTTATCATTCAGTTTTTGAGGAGATGATATTTTGTGAAGGATCCAAAGAACAATGACTAAAGTAGTGTCTAGTTTGTTATTATTGTATAAGTGAGGACAAATTGAAACAATGCTGTCTGCACAACTAAGATAGAATGAATAGGGATAAAATGATTGAGACATATAACTTGGTGAGAGGTTTGTGTCAGATTATTGCAGATGAGATTTTTTTTTTTTATAGAGTGGAGAAAGACTGGAGTAGGAAAAAGCACTCTCTTTGGAAATTATAAGGAGGGAGTGAGCGAGGAATATGTGTTTTGCTTGGGAGTGGTGAGTAAGTGGAATGCATTGCTGAGATTGTGCAAGTACTAGTTTAAAATATGGTTTGATGAATTTTGCATTTAATAGTGGGGAACTCCTACAATGAGTCCTTTGATTCTGTTGAGGTCTGAGAATGATAAAAATAATATAATGTATGCAGTACATCGATTAGATTCATTGTGTGTCCTTTATGCTAACTATTGATGATGTCATCAACATAGATAATGAAAGATCTATGATTGACAATGAAGGACAGCAGATATTATTGGCAAGTAACATTACTAACATCCCAAGAGAAAAACATATTAGAAGATATTTTTCCACCAGACATTGTCAAACTCTTCAAACATTATTTTGGAAAACACTTTTTATGAGTTTCAAGACATTTATTGTGAACAAACAGGAGGCCCTATTGGAGCATCCATTTCCCTGCATATATGGTCATCGAGTCATTTGAACAAACAGCACTCAACAGATAACATCTAAACTCAGACTTTGGCTGAGGTACGTGTATGACATATGTCATCTGGCCTGACTGCAAAGATTCTTCACAATTTCACAGACTTCCTTAACCACGTTGCTGTCAATATGGATAAAATACATCACTCCTCTACACTTCTTATCCATCACATATTTCAATGTAATATCAATGGTATTACAATTTTAATATGCACTTCGCATCCATGATAACTTGGACATATATATATATATATATATGTCCTGGCTGGTTGGATGGTTAATAGCTTAAACGTATTTATATATTTATTTTTTTATTATTAGAGTATGCTAATCAAATTTTTTATTTATTTTTTTCTCAAGATGTTATGTCAGATAAATGAGTCTATTGGGAGAAATCCACTTCATAGAACATATCAGAGATGCAGAAAAAAAGTTAGCACATACAGGGTGTTCGGGATAAATTTGACATATTTATAATTAATTATATTTTTCCGTAAGTTACATGTATTAACACACACTTCTCTTCATTTAAAAGTTTGGACCCTTCTTCATTCATATACAAGATGTCAGAAAGGATGGATAGCTGGAACCCACCTGAATCATGGAAGAGAATAACTTGTATCATGATGATTCGTGCCCACCATCAAAATAAGGATATTACGACTGCTGCCCAATGCTCCCTGAATACAGTAAAAACAATCAGGCATGAACTAGAGACTTGCAATGGTGACTACGAGGATGTAGCAAGAAGAAAGATCCCTAGCAGACGATCTGATTGCGTTCGTACAGCAGAATTCCTCGCAAATCTGCAGGAACAGGTGTTGAAGAACTCTGGCATTGGAATTCGGGCTTTGTTCGTGGAGTTGCTAACTGTAGTCAAGCCCTGGATAACAAGGGTAGCCAATGGTAGGCCGTATGTATGGCAGCAGGATTCGGCCCCTTGCCACACCTCTGGGAAAAGTCAAAAATGGTTGTCTGAAAATTTCTTCGACTTCACCAGTCCAAATGTTTGGCCTCCAAACTCCCCAGACCTTAACCCCATGGATTATTTTGTATGGGGCGCAGTTGAAAAAGACACCAATCGCACTTCCAGTAATACAAAAGCCCAGTTAATGGATAAAATTAAAACAGTTTTTGCGGCCCTTCCCAGGGAGACTGTAGCATCAGCTTGTTCGAGGTTCCGAAGCAGAATTGAAGCTGTGATCGATGCTAATGGTGGTTATTTTGAGTAAATCTTGTTGATAGTATTGTAATTAACTCTGCCTGTAATGTTTTTTTGTCAATTCATTAAATTTAATAGATACAAAGAAGATTTTCTTTTTCCTTACGAAACTGTCAAATTTATCCCGAACACCCTGTATATCAGGAGTGGTATTTCATACCACCAAAGAAAAATATAAAGTACTTTGGAAACTCACAGGAATGACTCTTATTAGCAGGAATGGTAGTTTTGCTTTTTGCCAGTCCTTCACAGAAAAGTAGTAGTTCTATGATGGGATACATCCAGAGTGCCTACTGCTGTTGTACTAGGCAATCATGAAGTATGTTGAATGTTGCTCAGGAGAAGATATGAGTCAGTTGATTATCCTTGGGGGATCCTTGTCACAACATCAGCGTGAGGTCTGCTGCAGATGCTGCACTACTAAAAGTAACCAGATGCATCGTATGAAACTGCATGAAAATATCAGACCTGCATCTTTGTTACCATATATTGGATACGGACATGAAAGCAGAGTTAATGAAGATGAGGCAAGAGATGAAGTATAAGCAAAATGAAATGAAAAGAATTACAGACATACATGTAAAAGTGAAAAAGAGTGGAAGGAATGATGGCTGTATGAAAAATGTAACAAATGATTCAGGAGTGGCTCTTTATGGCAATTCCATTATTAGAGGTGTGGTGAATGAGAGGTTGGTTTTCCTGGAGGTAGAATGAGCAGAGTGAAGCATTGGACATGAGGAATAAGAGAGCAAAAGAGTTGGTGGTTGTAGGAGGGATGAATGATTTGGATGGGAACATGAAAAATGTCAGATTGGATATCAGTGTGTTGCCTAGATATGATAGTGATGAATTGAGCTGGCAAGCAAAGATTATGAATGCTATGTTAGTGCAGCTATATGAGGAGAAAGGAGTGCATTTTGTGAATGTGTGAGATGAATTTGAGGATGGATGGAACTGTATAAAGAAGATGGGTTGCATTTAAATAGTTTCGGTGTAAGTTGGCTCGAGAGATTGTTGCTGGAAGGAGAGGTAATGACTGCAGCGAATCTGAGGTGGCACAATATGATATGAAAGAGCAAGAAAGCAGGATAGGGAGGTTTGCGAATGGAGAGGTGAATATCATGAGTGAATTAAATGAAAAGGAAATGTAGGGGTGGTGAAGTCAGGGTGGATGGGGAGACATGTTATGAAACATGGATGCTGGATTCAAAGGTGAATCTGTTAGTGGGCAAAAAAAGGATTGAGAGAGCTTGGGATGGGAGAGGAGAGTTTGGGGGTGAAGGTTGCAGAATTGGTGGTAATATAGAGTGAAGGGACTGGGAAGGTATTGGAGAGAGACATCAGAGAAGTGATGTCTGTAGGACATGTAGAACCAGAAATGATTTATGTTTATTTACTAATGCTGGAAGTATTTGAAATAAGGAGAATGAAATTGTGTCATTGATTGCGTTTATTTGCCTCAAAGTTCTTGGTATAAGCGAGACATGGTTAGATGAGAATGACATTCGGACTGGAATAGAGATGGATGGATATGATATTTTTCGTAAAGACAGACAGATAAGAAAGGGAGGAGGAGTATTGTTGATGGTAGCAGATGAGTGGATTTGCAAGAACTATCAGGAGTAGACTGGATACTATGGTTTTGCAAGAGGACTTGATGCACTGATTGAGTGGGTAAGTGAGTGGGGTTGTCATTTCAGTGTTGAAAAGTGTAAGGTTTTGAAATTTGGGAAGCAAAGGTGGGATGTTGAGTATGTATTCGGTGGAAATATCTTGGAAGAGGCAGAGAAGATGAGAGATCTGGAAGTGATTGTGTACAAAGGCCTAAGATTTTGGGGCATATGCTAAAATTGTGAGGATAGCACAGTGGATAATGGGAATGATGCAGAGGGCACTTACTCGTAGAAGTAAGGATGTTATGGTTCCATTGTATAAGGCTTTGATCAGGCCACATATGGATTATTGGACACAGATTTGGTTGCCTGGTTTTGAAAAAGATAAGATGTATTGGGAAATGATGGACTAAGGTGGTTTCTGGTCTCTGGATATTGAGTATGAAGGCAGATTGAGAAAAATTTAAGGTGCAGCATGATGAGTATTTTGACTTCATATAGGTTTGACAATAATAATGACATATGTTGAATTCAACAACTATGTTCACAGATTTAAAGAGCTGCCAAAATGCTAAAATACCCAACCCAATGTTACAGAAACCAAAGTCTCAACTTGAACTATCTTTGCTCGGCATATGCCAAAGACTTACATATCAATGAATTAGACTGTAACAGAAGTTACACAGTACATCACAACATTGAGCCATGCATCTGACATCTTGATGCTATATTTAACATCTGGTTTACGTTCATTCATTGTATGCTAATTTAGAAATTTTTCTGTTAATACCCTTTTTTTCTAATTTTGTCAAAGATATATGAAAGGACAGGTCAGGATATATGAAACTGGTGATTAAGCAATTTTCTTTCTGATTATGTTATACATGTTTCTTGCCAGATAAATAGCATTTATATAGTATTTATTTATTACATACTATATATAGTATTTAAAAAATAATAATATTTATATGTTTCTAATACTTCAGGCACAAACTTTGTTTGCTTGCACTTGAATAAAGGATTAAACTAATTTATTATAGTCTAACCAAGTCTGTGTGTTGGGGGACGGAACTTCCAATATTTATATGTTTATTTATTATTATTAGAATATGCTAATCAAATTAATTTTTTTCCCTCAGAGATAATATTTACATTAAGTTATAGTTTATTTTAAGTAATTTTTACTAAATATTTTTCATTATACAATTATGCAGAAAACAATGGAACAAAATCTTCCAAAGCTCCAAAATTATTAAAAGGCTACCATGCTTCCAACAATGCTTATATGCTAGTATATAACATGAGGACTGAGATTAGAATAGGTAAGAATTTTCATTACTACATAATTCATATAAAGGCATGTGTGTAGCATTATTATTTTGACTCACTATAAAGAACTTGTAGGGACTATGGAAATAGTTTGTTATTATGGTGGCTAGTTTGCTGTAATAAAGTTTTTTAGGTTTATTTAGAAGAAAGGTTAGCATTCTTTGCAAGGATGGCAGGAAAAATACCCATAGGAAGACTAAGGTTTAGATGGGTTGATGAAGTTTTAAAAGTGCCTTAGAAGAGAGAAAAAGATATGATAATATTGAACTCTTTACAGATAACAGATTAATTTGAGGAAAATAATTAGTAGGAAGTTAGTAATGATGTAACTTTTTCATGTAGCGCTATCATAGTATCCTGTATATCCCCTGAGAGTTACATGTCAGGAATTTGATGATGATGAAGTTTGGTTTAGCATAGCATTATGCTTATGAAACTTTGGTCAGGATTTTTTAGTAATTTGTTACCCAATTTTTTTATAATGGTATTTGCTATAGTGAGAGTTACTATAATTTATTCATGTATTGTAATTTACTAAAATCATTTTCTATAATTTATTGAACTAAGTAGCACTGAATTGTAACATTTCTTTTTAAGTAGCACTGAATTGTAACATTTCTTTTTCTAGTTTGCCAATATTTGCATTAGTAAAATCTGGCTATCAACCATTTGTTAACAGTTATTTTTCATTGTCACAGTTGTCAGCTAAATGACTGACAACTGTGTTGTCAGTTATTTAGCTGACATCGATTCAGTAATGCTTGTTCAGCCACCAAATTTGATCACTTTTGTATAGAATCAGAAATTCATAATAGGGACTTTTGGTTCTCATCATCCCGAATATGGCAACATCATTTTATGGTAGAGCAAATTTTCAGTTGGTACTAAATGAAGTTTATTCAAGAGATGTAGAATAGATTGATGTGTTTGTTGTAGAAAAGACTGGAATTAAACGATGATCAAAGACAAACATGTAATTCTTTCTGAACATAATAATTCTTTCTGAGGTAAGGGGAGATAATTATTATTTTTTTGGGGGGGGGATGCCAAAAAAGATTTAGGTGCATTGAGACCAGGATTTTCTTCTTCCTGTTGTAATGAAGTGTGGAGAGAAGTATGAAAAGCACTGGTTGTAGGTATCCTCTATTCAGCATGAAGGCTGCATAGTTTGTCAAATAATGAGGTATATCATAACCATCTGCATGTGATAGATATGATATGAGGTTAAATTGTATTGGAAGGAAAACTGAAGATAGCACTCCACCATTGCACATATAGTAAGGACAAAAGAACACCCATATACAAAAAAAATAAATAAATAAATAAAGGCATAAGAAGGATGACAGCATATTAGTTGAAAAGGTTGATAGAATGATAGCATTCTTAAGAATGCTTATCTTCAAGTATAACTGATGTTTTGGAAATATTAAGAGTAATGATTTGAGTTTCTTCCAAGCCTTTCTATGACTCTGGCATGTTTAGAGATTGATTACATGAATGAAGAAAAATCTATGTATTAAGTAGCAGAAACTGTACTGTGGTCTGATGGTGGGCTTTCATGTAGTAAAGCCCTATCTCAATCCTATCGACAATATTACAGAAAGCTGCTGATAGTTATGAAATGAGGGAAGAGTGATTGTTGTGGGTGATTTTAATTATGGAAATATAGATTGGAATGAAGGGATAGCATTTAGGAATATGGAAAATGAATTTGTTCTTGAGAGACCACTATCTTGGGCAGTATGTAAAGGAGAGTACACACTGATTGAGTGTTTTAGATCTAATCAGAGAGAGAGTGTGTATGAGAGAGAAGTATCACATTTCCACCCATATGGTGAGAGAGTGATCATGAAGTGATTACCTGGATGGTAGCAAGCCATATGAAGACATCTGTGCAGAAAGGATATATGTGGAGCTACTAGGTTAATGATTATGAAATACTTAGGAAACAGCTTGAAGCAATAATATGGAATGAGAAGTTAAACAGTAAGGATATAAGTGCTGCAGCAAGGAGAAAAATGGGCAATTTGCAGAGTCTAATGGATAGAAGATGGAGAAGGGATGTGATACAGTGGTAATAGGTTGTTACTGGGTTAATGTGGAAGGTATTTTTCATATAATAGGAGGTAAGGTTACAAGAAGCCATCTCCAGAGGCTTTCTTTTTAATAATAATTTTTAACTTATTTTTTTTAATTTTTTGTCTTTTCTAATCTTTGATTTGCTGCTGTACTAAGTATCATTTTTGTTTTATACCATTTGGCTTTTACCATGCTCTTCTCTCTGTTTTTATCTGTATTCTTAATAATTCTCTGTTCATATAGCCATTTATATATTTGTATAATTTAATAATGTAGTTTTGATAAAATTGAGATAACGATCTCAATTTTATCTTAATAAGGAATTGACCAGTGCCATTTTATAGCTTTTGTATTTTTTTAATATCAAAAAGAAAGTGTTTTCATCTTAATCTATAGTTGATTTCTTTCTATCTTACTGTGTAAATTTATGTATCTTTCATGTTTACAAAAAAGAAGTCATTACCTTTGATTGTTATATACTGAAAAACTGATTCTGACTAGTGTATGTTTTCCATATATTTCTCTGGTTTATAAATTAATTTCATTTTTCCAGTTTTTGCATTTAAATTGCTAATATTATAGACTTGTTATGATTCTTCTTCTTCTTAGCTTGCTGAGCCTCTCAGGTCTTTGCTGCAAGTATCAACTTCTTCCAGTCCAGCCCAGGATTCCATCTTAGTTAGGTCTTTTTGGATGTTATCCTCCCAGCACTGTCACAGTCTTCCTCTAGACCACTTTTTACCAGGCGTCATCTTGAATGCATGTTTAGCTATTCTTTCCTCACCCATTCTTTTCAGACCAAACCAGTTCAAATTGCCTGGTCCACAAACCATTTCAGAACCAACTTGTTAGCTTATTCTCAAAAGCTACAATTATTGTACTACAGCTGTTTTGAATTGACTGAGAACCAACCACTTCAAAGCAGCTGGTCAGGCCAGTGAAACCTTTATATAAAGTACTAATAAAAGGTGACTGTATGGATGCCTGGACAACACTCATGTCTTTTCAGTAGTACAAGCTAAGGCAGCTTCAATACCAAGGACTGTATTCTCTTTTTTTGACAATGAAATAAGGACGGATCTTTAATATCCCTATTTCCATCTGTACATTACTTACCATCAATCTGAAATACCCAAACTCTCAACTACTCTTGAACCAGCCAAATTCATCTTAATTCATAATTTCAACTACATAGCAAACTCGCAGTCAATTTTGCACTGTTCTTCATGCGGTGTATTTTTTTCCACAATGTCATGTCACTGGTCCTGTATATACTTTGCTATTTTTTTTATTATTATTATTATTTTCTTTATTCTTTAATTAAAATTTTTCCAAATTGTAGATTTTATAATTTTAGATTCTAAATCTGTAGCTCATTCCATTCATCATCTTCCTTGTTTACTGTTTATATCCATGTTTAATTTTTGGCTATTCAGTGTATGTTATCTAAATTTCACATAACTGAGCTTCATTCTTGACACCTTTCTCATATTGTATGTTTTGACTCATCAAGTTAAGATCCAAAATCTTGTTATCCTTACTTTCTGAAATTGCACTGTTACATATGCTATTTTGACTGTCCTTGATATAATCTAAATTTTATATTATGCTTAATTTTATACTAAATGTAAATTTGCCTTTGGTTTTAGGGGGATAGTTCCATCATTACTGTTATTACAGGAGGAACATGAAACTATAATTTCAGCATATTTCTGGATTAAAACATTGTTTTGTCTATCCTGTTGTATACCTTTTGTAAGTGTTCAAAATGGAATAAAATTTTATTCTGCTATAACATTCATAGAACTCTGAAGAAATTATGAAATAATTAAGCTAGAACAGTAGAAGAAAGAGTGAAGACATAAATACCAGCTGAATGGATTAGTAAAAGAATGCAAATAGAAAGATTGCCTTAAAAAAAGTACACCTGTATAATCATTCTAAGAAAGGCAGAAATCACCCAAAGGCAAGTAGGCTATTCTTTAAAGAGACAGACTGATATTGAGTCCTTAAAACAGAACAGGCCATAATTGACATAATTCTTTAATTGAAGGATTATGATGATTATGAAAAGCTCTGAAGATAGATATTTTATAGTCTTGAGTAATTAACTTAGGAAAAATTGTTAACAAATAATCTGATAGAATATATGCAGGAGAATTTGTCACTGTGGCTGAACATATAATGTATTTGCTATTCTCTCAGTAAATTGCAGGTTCAAATCCCACTGCAGGCATTGATGTTTTTGAAATGTCTTTAAGTGGTAGTTGGCTGAGTGGTTAGCATATCTGCTCTCCTTTGCCAAGAGGCTGTGGATTCGAATCCTGCCAAGGGCACATGGATGTTTGTGATTGTCCTTCCAACTCTCTGTGGAAAAGGGCATCTATGACTCTACCACTTCTAATATCAACTGCAGTTGGCTTCCAGCCCAGGGGCCAGAAAACTAGGCAAGAAATCAACAGACAAGGAGTCCAGCAGCACCCACAGCAGTGTACTGATTTGGGGGAGGGCGGCAGCCCCAACCAGGCATCAGCTAAGGGATTTAAAAAAAGTAGTAGATAATTTTTCTGTTTAGTTTTGATTCCCTTGCTTATTTAATCTGAAATGGCCTGCAAGAAGTTCAGTGTTGGTCTCTAGTGCAGGGATTCCTGATTATCTTACCCATATTCCACTCACAGTTCCAATACTACTTGATTCACCTTAGGTTCATGGTATTTCATGAGTGAGATTTACATTTATAACAACAAAAAATCAGGAGTACATATCATTAGTGAGTTAGAAAAGGCAATAGATATTTGGATTGTCGAAAGATGGCTGGAATGGATAAATTTGACCAGAAACACTGAAATAAGCTGGTATAAAACTTCTATAGCAATTATGCTGTCCAATGCAGAAAACTTGGTTAGAGGGTTGTGAATTACACATGATTGGAAAAGAGCTCTCGTTGTATCTTTATATATATAAAAGGAAAAAAAGCATCTATAGCTCAGTTGGTTGCAGTGATGCTTTTTGGTTGGAAAGACCAACCTGGACTCAAATCTCATCTGGAGCACAAAGAACCTTTATCAGGTCTTTTCAGCTGAAAATGAGTTAGCTGCTCTCATATGGAGGTAACATTCCATTCAGCAAAATAAGCAAACTGGCCAGATGAACGAGTGCAATTGATAGCCATAATACACTTTGCAAATCAAATTAAATGCCCTCATCATCATTCTAAGGGACATTCCCTGTCACTGTGGAGATTTCCCTCTTCCAGCTCTCCCTTTTTTTTCCAGCTTACCTCTATATTAGAATATGAATATAACTTCTTCCATTTAATCTAAACCTCTCCTCTAATGTATATCTTGGCCATCCTCTCCTCTTTTCTCTCGTATCTTTCCCTTTGAATATGTTTATGGTCCATTGGTTACATCTCCCTATATATACAGGAATACACATACACACAGGAATTTCATCTTCCTTCCTATAATTGCCTTCTTCAATACTCATTTATCTTTTATTTCACACAAGATTTCTTCATTGCTTTTTCTTTCTTGTCAATTTACTGCAAGTAATCCTCTCCAACAGAATATTTAAAAACCTCTCAATCCCTTTTCAATCTTTTACTGTAATAGTCCAAGTCTCACAACCATATATGAATACACCCCACACAAATGTTTTTATAAATCTTCAACATCGTCAATTTCCCATTATATACCCCTAAGGGGTATTCAAATTACTATGACAGCACAATCCAACTAGATAGTTGGATTGTGCTGTCATAGTAATCAACTAGATCAGCACAATCCAACTAGATCAGGCAAGATAGTTACTTTGGTCTTCCCCTGGGTCTCTTTTATGAGGTTAGCAAACACCTGTTTTGCTAACCTTTCCTTATTTAAGTTTTGTTAACCTACCCATTCTATTTAAGTGTCCAAACCACTTAGATTAGCTCTGCTGACACATTCTTAATGCTAATAATATCAAGTTCCTTTCTGATATCTTTGTTTTTAATATAATTCTGCTACTGATGCCATCGATTCACTCTGCTAATTTTTTTCAGGACCCTCATATCTGTGATTTCTAGTCTTTGATCGAGTGTTTTATTTCTAACCCAATCTCAGCTACATAACTTAAAACTGGTTTGAATACGGTCTTGTATACTGCTAGTTTAATGTTTTGGCTAATTTCTCTCTTATTCCATATAAATTATTCAGCTGGCTACCCATTATACCAGCTTTGCTTATTCTGTTGTCTATTTCCAAATTTAACCTGCCATCTGGACTAGCACATCCGCTCTATAGCCAAAAGGCTGCAGGTTCGGATCCTGCCGTGGGCATGGATGTTTATGATTATGAAAACACCAGTGGTGGTGGACTTTTTTTGGCGTTGGTGCAGATGATGATTGTAGTTGCAGTTCATTGTAGTTGGTGGATTGAGTTGTGGAGCAGGTGCCTTCCCTCAATCAGTCTTTGGACTCCCTGGAGGTGTCATGTAATAATAATAATAATCTTCACTAAAAACTATGCCTAAATAGCTGAAATATTTTACTTGTTCTATAGGATCACCATTCAGAATGCAGCTGAAGTTTTCTATGTTCCTGCCTATTTTCATAGTTTTGGTCTTTTTATTGCTGATTTTCATGCCAAATTTGTTACAGCTGTTAGTCAATTTAGTTAGAGAATCGTGGAGGCTTGCACTTGATGTGTTTAGGAGTACAACTGTAAAATGACATTGATTATGTCACTGTAAAATATTGTCGGTTGTTGTGCCCATGTAAATTTCTAATATTCTCTATTTTCAATTTACTATTGCTATCAATCGCATCTTTTATTCCTTTTACACGTGCACTTTAGACCTTTACTTATTTCTTCTACTTTACTCAAACCATACTCTGCTTAATATAGACCTCACTATTAATCCTTTATAATCTTCTATATGTCCATATTTCTGGTGAATGACCTTTGTTTTCAGTCTATTCACGATAAGCAGGTTACCAACTCTCAAACTATGTAATTTAGAAAAATTTATTTTTTTTTACAACTGTACCATTCTAAATTTTAAATATAGCTTAGGAATTTAAGTATGGTACATATACAAGATTAAACTTAATATATACAATCCTTTATAGCTAGTTGTGGCAATTCTTACTTAAACAGGCTTGCAGGTTCACTAATTTTTTTGGAGACAGTGCATTTGCAAATAGATCAGGCAAGATAGTTACACAAACAAAACATTTTATTTTAACCTGAAAAATTAGTACAATGCTCACACAATTTGGAGAAATATCTTTCTAAACCTTTTTTCAAACATAGGTAACATAATCAACTGAATATTGCACACACAGTACTTAGTTAACCCTGTGACAACACTTGGTTATCCAACTGGACATGTAGCTGCTTCTTATTTAAAACTTAGCTAAACTTCGTCCACAACACTTATAGGTTAACATTTGTTTCCCTCTAATTGCCGTTACTTATTAACTAACAAAATACTAACATTTTTCTTTAAGCACACATACAATTCTCAAGTGCTAGCTCTTTAGACATTAACAAAGCAGTGTGTTAACTTACATTTGACTTCCACAAACATAGTTCTATCAACTTGGACAAACCTCAGTTAGTTTTGCTTGATCTTTTGTCTTCTTCCTGGGTACTGGCTATTGCCTGGATGATCCTGGTGGTTCTGCTGTAAAAGTTTTCTGGGAAAGCTTCAGATTGATTTTCCATTGGGAAACTGGATGGAACAGCCGAAGTTACTGCAATTTCTAATGGGTAACCACACTCTTGCAGCACATCCTTACAGCTACAAGAAATACATAGGAGTAACGGCCTCTCCTCTTTCCCCCTGCTCCTGGGGTCACGTACCTGGAACCAAATCTAGAGACGACAAAAACTGAGAGCCTCGAGCCCTTTTATATCATAGCTGATCCTTTGTTTTTCTGATGTAGATTCCAGGATTACCTGCGAGCCTGATGACGTCATTTTGGCTCCCTCCTTTCTTGGGGACATATTTCTATATGAACTTGCAAACTTTTGTCTTACTTCATCATTGCTCATCTGGGTTAATCCCTTACTTTTCGTTTTACATATACTTCAATATACATTAAATTATGCACTTTAACAGTAGAGGTACAATATTCAAATAAAATATGTTATAATTTCTAATTTCCATAAGTTCTGAAACCTCTGTAAAATCGATCTCAGAAATTTAATAAAAAAAATTTATTGCAAGAGATTTTACACAACATCATCTGCATAAATTAAAGAGCTAAGTTTGACATCTTTAATTCTAATATCAGGCCTAATGCCACTTTCTTTCATAATGTGATCCATAGATGATGAATAAGAATGGAGATAATGTGCATCGTTGTCTTATCGCTGTTTTTACATCAAACCATCTTCCTGTATTTTCCATGTATTTTTGCTTATCTTAGTTCTAATAAATAATCCCCTTTTCCCTTCATACTTCTTTTGCCATAGCAGTTTTGCCATGTAAATTGTCTTTCCAATTTACATCTGCAATCTTCTGGATAGTTTTTCCAAAATATATGAATGATTTTGTTCATTTGAATCTGACACCATTATTTTAGTTTTAGCTGGATTTAGCTTAAGTCCATTATTAGATAAAACATCATCCATCCTAAATAATAACTATTTTCAATCCTGTTCATTCTCGGCTACTACAGCTATATCATCAGCAAAGTATCATATCTATCTGTACTCCAAATTAGTTAATCCCTTTCTTCCATTATATATTACTTGCATTACATTCTCTATATACAACTTAAAAAGTAAGGGTGATATTGCACAACCCTGTCTTACACCTTTTATCTGCAGTTTGCTTCATTTTCTTGTATTTTTATCTTTCTTTTCTGGTTGGCACATACTTTCTAATTTCCTTCATTATTCGAAAAAAAACTTGTTCCATTTGTACATTATTGAATGCCTTTTCCAAATCTATAAAGGCAGTACATGTAACTTTATTTGCCTCGGTTTTTTGGTCTGGTATTCTTAAAGCTGATATTGCTTCTCTCGTTCCCTTACCATTCTGGAATCTAAACTGACCTTCATCTGAATAACATTCAGTTTTTGATTTTATTCTATGTTTTACTGTATTTAATATAATCTAAGAAACAATCAGGAATAAACTTAATATTTGACAATTTTACTGTGTTGTATTTCCCTTTCTTGGGTATTGTTATCAAACTTTCATAGAAATCATCTACTTCTTGTCCCTCTTGATAGTTCTTAAAAAGAACCTTCTTCATTCTTCTTCATCGATCTCCTCATGCCTGAGGACTCGTGACCTTGGCAACAATGTTTCTCCATCTACTTATATCTCTTGACATGGCGGTTGCTTCTTCCAAGTAAATTCTTGAGATCCTTTGGATTTGATCTATCCATCTTGGTCTTACTTTCCTACATTTTCTTTCTACTTTTCCTTGCATGATTTCCTTCTCGACATTATCACCATCTCGTCGTGATACATGTCCAAAATAATGAAGTATCTTCTTATTGACTATGTCACATCAAAAAGAGATGTTTAATTGATTGAGAATACTGTTATTGGTTCTTTTATCCATCCATGAGATCATCACCATCCTTCTCCAGCACCACATTTTCAAGCTGTCAAGTTTCTCCTTGTCTCTCTTACCAAGTGTCCATGATTCTGCACCATAGAGAACGATTGAGAAAATAAGGGTATTCAATAGTTTATATTTGGCAGTGTTAGAAATATCGTTAGAAGTATTAGAAGTATCGTCATATACTTGGTCTTATTTCTGTTGATTTTAAGTCCAAATTTAATGCTCTCTTATTCTGTTCTCCTGATAAGTGACATCAGTTCTCTTTCGTTACTGGCTATAAGCACATTATCATCTGCATACCTGAGGTTGATCTTCTTTCCTGCAATTGAGATTCCATCTTTCCATCCATCAAGAGCTTTTCTCATTATGAATTCACTATAGAGGTTAAACAGGTCCAGAGATAGGATGCATCCCTGCCTAACCCCCTTTGTTTGACAATTTTACTGTGTTGTATTTCCCTTTCTTGGGTATTGTTACCATCAAACTTACATAGAAATCATGTACTGCTTGTCTCTCTTGATAATTTTTAAAAAGAACCTAATGACTTCAAATAAGGATTTTCATTTTTCAATCTCTAACCCCAACTCTTTAGCTGCCAGCACTATCTTGTCCTGGGTGCTCTCTCTCGATGAGTTTTTGGACTCCTTGGAGGTGTCGCATATGAACATATATTTTCAGTAGCTTTTTTGATTTGAAACACCATTTGAACACTCTGCTGTCTTTCCATTCCATGTTTCACACACTTTGTACAATGCAATATATGATTTATATATATATATATATATATATATATATATATATATATGAATATATATTATTATTCTTGTAGGAAGGCTTATACGTTGGTTATACATGCTTACTAAATAACTTAAGGAATTGACAACGTATGATAGAATATAAATTAAATTAAACTTTAATAAATATTTCCAATAATTCGGCAACGTCATGTTGCCATCTTCACAGGAAAGTTCCTGTATGGTAAAATGAAGATGAAGCTATCAAGACAACTGAATCGTCTGACCTTCCTAAAATGCTGATGGGATAATCAGGTAATCCCAAATTGTGTTAAATTCAAGCACTGTTTCTTTTCACAAAAGGCTCTCCGAATTTATAACCGCCAGCCAAGCGCTGCTACGAGAACAAGTTGCTGCCACACGCGTTCTCCTAGCTGATGCAAACTTAGCTATTCGGGCGCTTGAAGAAGAGCTTTCCAGCACATTAAATCACGAGCTTTAGTCAATTTTATATGACGTCTCATGCACTGCTGCAGATAAAGAATTTGAAAAAATACGAGGTCGACATATCAAGAAATTTGAGAAATTAAGAAAGAACTTGACCTCTGAACCTAAATTTCCAACCAACACTGTGGTCAACCTTTCTTCAGTTAATATGAAGCCTGAAGCACTCAGTGCTCTTTCACGTGGCCACAACTTCGCCATTGCTCCCAGAAAAATACCGGCTGAGGATATAATGATCCAAATTGAATGCAGGATCTGCTACCTTCCCAACCACATGGCCAAACAATATTAGACTAGATGTAGCTTGTGTTCTCACCAAAGCAAGACCACCAAAATCCAACATATCCAATAAGGAATATAAAGCCCTGCAGGAAATGAAGAAAAACAAAGAAATAGTAATCACTAAAGCGGATAAGGGAAACGCCACAGTAGTACTTAACCAAACGTACTACACAGGTAAGCTTAATGCTCTATTATTAGATCGGGCTAATTACATCCCTATTGAATACAATCCCACCAACTCACAAATTAGAAAACTCCACAGGCTCCTTAAGAAGGTCACTTCTTGGGCTGTAGAAGTTACTAACAAATTAAAACCGTTCAACTCCATACCTCCGTATATATAGACTCCCAAAAATACATAAAGAAAATGTGCTATTATGTCCCATAGTGGATGGCATTGATTCCCCCACATACAAATTAGCTAAACATTTTGTTAAGCTCTGAATTAAACAAAAATTAAATTAATTTACGTTTCCTTCAGACTTAACATGGGCTTGCAAATTTGAATCAAATTTTGATGTACCAGAATATACTAGACTCTTGTATATTTCACTAAAATATTACTAAGCTGAGAATCCTTCATTTAATATGTGATATTATAAAGTATTGTGAATTGCCAGACTGTTTAAGTGTAAGACTTATTAATTGCTGGGAGAAAGAGATAATCCGATTAAATAGAAATGGCCGGAATCGAAACACGTGCACCAAAGAGTACAGGTGCACCCTTTAGTAAAGAAATAAGTCCCCCCCCCCCACTCTTACGTGCAGAAGAGTGGGCTAAGAATTCCGTGTGTGGCACGCAGTACTGGGTGACATGAGGTGACGCTGAGAAAAATGGGAGGAGTAATCGATGACATGGAGTGAACGTATGGCGCACAATTTAAAAAGTTGTCCACGCCAAAGAAGCTCTCTTGTTCTTTTGAGGCTGAGTTTTTACTCTTACTCTTGTGTGGAGTTACACTCCGGAGTATTCGGGCAGTCTTGCTGATGTGTATGGAGCCTCCTCGTAGCATCCCCTCGTTCCCTGCAGAATCGAGACAATGATGGAAGAACTTTGCCGTAGATTTCCCAACAACTTACCGGTCGGCAACCAGCCCAGCGGAAGGTATTCACCGATGCATACGGAGATGTCGTTATGATGTGATGTTGAACGAGTTCACCAGCGAACAACATCTACCTGCTTTCGGTGGCAGAAGTAAGTGCACATTGAACCTTTGAAGAATGCCTCAGAGAAAGCAGAAGGAATGTGGTGTTGAAAGTAATTGTCCAGACGAGATATGCAAAGTGGCCAGATAATTCCCCAGCAATTGGTAACGTACAATCCATGTTTTATTATGTGTATTGGAAGAATATATGTAAACTTTAGGAAGGACTCTAGAGAATGTTTCTTTGAACGATAAAATAATAATGAGAATTTTGAGTATTTTGTTAAGTAAATTAATTGAGAGCATGTGGACCCTAAGAATTGTCTTTTAAATGATAGAAAAAGTTGTGAGCATTTTGCGAGAAGAAATTGTATAAGAGCACATGAAGCTAGTTTAGTAATTCAGCTAATAATTGTCCTTAGTATTAATGAATAAGTGTGATTTTTCAAGTGTAATTTGTAAGCCTTAATTGAAGTTCTTTGTCATGCATGCTAAGATAGATATAGATATCTATATTTTTTTTTTTTTTTTTTTTTTTTTTTATTGTAAACATAACAATCTTATATACAGGATTAACCGGTTTTTGGTTCTCTGCAGTCAGACAGAGAGGTTACATGCTCATACACTTGTTGAGGTATGTTACATCGAAGTCACTTATAAGGCTAATTACATTTTTTTTTTTTTAAAAAAAATTAAAGCCATTAAGAGTTATTTTAACATGATAACATAAGATCTTATTTTAACATAAGAACATAAATGTGGAAAAACATAGAAGTTACTATTGCACAATATTATCTATTAACATGAGAGTGCCAGCTGATTAACTTTCGCACTGTTAAGCACAACAATCCTTCTTTCTTCCCCCTTTCTTTTTTTTTTTGGGGGGGGTAAAGGTGTCACTTCTATGCTGGAAAGTGGATTATAATGCAGTCGCCCTGCTCAGCCAGGAGTTGATTCCATGGATTCCATTCTTGGTGGAAAAGATCTAAGGTGTTGTTTTGCCTATGGTGGTGATGCTCGTGTAGGATCCGACATCTCACCTTTTGTTGGAAGGCTGCAGTGAGTTGGTCAGTTGCCTCTCTCTGTGAAGTTGCTGTGCTGTCTGGTCTTGTATGTCTGAGGTAGAAGTTGTATATTACCGCTTTTGCGGTGATGAAAAGGTAATTGCAGAATGAATGGTTATTTGACTCCACATGGACGAGATTGAAATATTCCTCTTGTGTATGAAGATTACCACAGGTAAGAGCTGCCGTTTCCCGAGTCAAACTGATTAATTTAGTGTTGACTGGGCATTCTAAGTAGATATGCCGGACCGTTCCTAATTGGTAGCAGAAGAGGCAGTTATCTGAGACGTTTGAGTTAAATTTTCGTAATATAGTAGGAGTGGGTAATATATTATGCCACATTCTCCACTGAATATCTGCGTCAGGTTTGATGGCTCTTGTGCAATATGGTAGATCCCATTGAAATAGTGTTTGATCAGATGATGCAGGATTTTCCAACAAAGTGCTTTGGTTCGACTGTTGTGTTAGTGTGCTGTAGATCTTGTTGGTGTTGCTGGGTGTAAGTTTCTCCCATGAGTTATTGGTTTTTATCAGAAAGATAGGCGCCAAAACTTCTGAGTTTGGAGGGCTAAGCCCCACTTCTGTTATGCTATCAGGCATAGCGGCTTGAAATGCGGCCTTTACGGTGTCTATCTGCTCAGACTCATTCCCATATTCTAGGTTTTCGAGCGAATTTGGAAAACGCCAGGTGAGGCTTGGAGAAAGAATGTCACCCAAGATCCTCACGTTTCGCCAGCTCCATGGAGGAAAGAAAAATTCTTTCTGAGTGATTGGGCTTCTTACCATCGTGTTGTGAAAGATGGGTTCCATGAGGATTTCAGGTAGGGATGCTGTCTTCACTGTGTGCTGGAGGTTTAGCTTCTTCCATCGTCGAAGGGCATCTTTGTAGAAGTTTGTTAAATTTACAGGCACTTGAGCTGTTGTCATTCTTAAGGTGGTGGAGAGAGAGAGACCTCTAGTGGCAGAAGTGAAAATATACTCAGTGGTGCATTTGTGTGATATTTCCTGTTGTAGGGCATTTATGAGAAATCGAGCGCGGAACGTTGTTATCCTGTTGTCAATGGAGACCAACTTTTGTCCTCCATCTTTGAGAGAAGTACATAGCTGGGAGTAGGAAAGCCAGTTTGTTTTATTCCATATAAATCGATATATGGTTGACTTTATTTGTTTGATGAATTGCACAGGTGGCGTAAGAATCTTTAGTGTATGCCAAAGGACACTGGTGGCTATTTGGTTAACGATTATTGTTCTCCCTCTTGTGGAGGCAGAGGCTCGTATTGCTGCCCACTTTCCTAGAACTTGCTTGAAATGCTTGTTTAGTGTTTCCCAGTTCTTATCCACATAAGAGGGTGTGTTTCCTAGGTAAATCCCCAGGTATTTGTTTCCCTCTGTGGACCAGGTACCAGACATTGGGGAATCGGTTCGGTTTTTCCATTTGCCACACCACAGTCCTATGGTTTTATGTGTGTTTAGTTTGGCTCCTGAGGCTGCCTGATATTGTTGGTATGCCATTTGTATGTTATGAAAGTCCTCTTCTTTGCGGGCTATGATTGTAACATCATCAGCATATGCTGTCAGGGTTATGATTTGGTAGGGAAGTTTAGGGCGGCATGCTTTGAGCAGCATGCTGAGTCTACACAAAAAGGGTTTGATGGCAATTGTGTAAAGAGGACCGGAGAGTAGACAGCCTTGTTTAATACCTCTGCTGTATGGTGCAGTTATGGTAAGCCTGTTGTTTATTTTCATGCAAAACTGTGCCTTGGCATACAACATTTTAATAGAGTGAATGATGCCTGAGCCAAAGCCAAATGCTTTCAAGCAGTTGAAGAGGTAAAGGTGTTCAACACGGTCGAAAGCTTTTTCTTGGTCTAGTGTTACAAGACCCATTGTTTCACTGTTGTTGTTCGCTATGCTTATGAGATCCCTTATGAGGTGTAAGTTTTCGTGGATAGATCTTCCAGGGATGGAATAGCTCTGATGCCTATTTATTATTTCGCTCAGAGCGGGTTTAAGTTTGTTGGCAATGGCTTTGGATATAATTTTGCAGTCGGTGTTTGTGATAGAGATGGGTCTCCAGTTTCCTAGTTTCGTCGCGTCTCCTTTCTTTGGAATGAGTTTGATAACTGATGTTGTCATATTGAGTGGAAAGCCATTGGTATTCGCTTCGACAAATACTCTGTAGAGGATAGGTCCAAGCTGTTCCCAGAAGGACTGATAGAATTCAGTGGTGAGCCCGTCTATGCCAGGAGATTTATCTTTAGGTAAGGAGGTGCAGGCAGTTTTCAGATCGTGTAACGTGATAGGGAGTTCTGTGTTACTCCTTGTTGTTGGTGAGAGTCTTTTCACATCGGAGAGAATTATATTCATGGCCTCCATAGATGTTGGGTTGGCTTGGTACAAATTTTTGTAGTACTGTAAGGTATATAAGAGGATTTCGTCATGATTTTCTATAATGTTTCCATTATCTGTTTTAATAGCAGATATAGTGGTGCTCTCTTGTTGGCGTTTTTCTAGTGAAAAGAAATACTTTGTAGGGGCATCTGCGAAGTTAATATGTTTGCGTCGTGCTCTTATTAGTGCTCCTCTTGCAGAGTGCTCTCTAGGTGTGAGCGTATGGTGGCTTCTAGGGACTGGTATTCCTCAGATTCTGGATGATGCAATTGCTGTTGTTGTTGCAAATTTTTAAGGGCTGAATGCTTATTCAAATTTCTTCGGTGACTATATTTTTGGGTGAATACCTTAACTTTGGATTTAAAAAGTGACCACCACTCGGAAATTGATTGTGAAGTAGGTATATCTCTGATGAGAGTTTCGATATAGATTTTAGAGGTTCTGAGATATTCTGTATCCTTTAGTAGGCTGTTGTTAAATATCCAGTATGCTCCTCCTTTGTATCTGGTGTGTCCAGGAAAGCAAATGTTAAGAAGGATGGAATCATGGTCTGATGCATGAGATGGATGGTATGTGACTCTCCTGATGTAGGGTATTGTGTGCATCGATGTGTAGTATCTGTCGAGCCGTGCCTGGTATAAGACACGGGTAGGACCACCTTTGGCTCTTCAGGAGAACATTTTCTCGTGTGGGTGCAAGTGTCTGAAGGTGTCAGTCAGCTCGAAGTCATTTATTACCTCCTGGAGAAGCTGAGCTAGTGAGTGTCGATGTTCTTGGCATTGCTGCCTGTCCATTGCAGGATCCAGAGTGCAGTTGAAATCCCCTGCCAGTATGATGTGGTCATTGACCTTGCTGAGGTGGTTTCGCACAAACTCCAGTACCTGCACTGCAAGCTGGTCATTTTGTGGGATGTATATGTTAATGATATATATTTTCTTTCCTGTCTGAGTTGTAACGAGTGCATATATTGCACACCCAGGAAAGGTATCGATTATTTCTACTTTTAGAGCGCTGTTTTGGTGAATTCCAATGCTGACTCCCGATCCATGAAGTTGTATGGCAGGACAGTGGTGCATGGTATAAGGCCAGTTCTTCCAGTGTTGATATGAAGCTTTGCTGTTGCAATGGAAGTTTGTTTCCTGCAGCATAACTATTTCTGGCCGGTGGGCAAGGATATGCTGCAGGACCAGCCTGTTTCGCAGTGGTGTGGCACATCCTCTAGCGTTTAGTGAGAGAAGGTTTATTGAGGTGCTCATTATTTTTATGGTTTAGTTTTATTTGGTGCGGTAATCCTCACTTCCTTTACGGATAGTTACGCTGCTGCTGGGATTCAAGCCCGTTTATCAGGTAGTATATCCTTTTCCTGATATTGGTGTTTTTTCTCCCTTTTTTTCCTGCCAGAATAGTTCTTAATTCTTCCAGCTGGGTGATAAGGCCACTGATGTCAGCGGTGTAGTCATAGGCTGTCAGCAGTTTTTGTGAAGAGCCTCAAACTTTTTTAAGAAAGCTCTGAAGCTGCTCACTTGTAAGTGGGCCTTCAGTGTGAGGAAGACCTGCATTTCCAGTTTCCTCTTCATCATCTGAGGACTCAAGAAGCTCGATCTCTTCGTCCCCCTCTACAGGCTGTTGGGAGGATTCCAGAATGCTTGGAGGCAAAGGTTCCCTGCTGCAGCTGCGCTGGTTTGTCTTTGGCTTTTTTTCCGTTTTTGTTTCTTGCTCCTCTTCGTTATTTGTATCTTTATCATAGTTAGACAGTTGTCTGTGTTCCGTTTCTTTTTCTCTAGGATTGCTTTTAATCGATGTTGGTGGAGGTTCTTTCGAAAGTTGGGTTTCTTTAGTGCTACCAATTGATTTTGTCTCCTCGGTACTGGACTGAGAGCTGTTTCCTTGAGATCTTTGTTGTTTGTTAGGGATGCTCTGTGTTTTGGGGTTGGCTGCTTGCTGCTTCTGATTCTCTGATCCGCTAGGGTTAGTAGTATTGTTAACCGGTTTCTCATTTCTGGGTATATATGGGCATAACTTCCTTACATGGCCTTCTTTGTGGCAGTAAAAGCACTGAGCAGCAACAGTAATATAAAAGGTGTAGGGTACTCCGTCTATTTCTGTGTTGATTATTTTGGGTATGGAGCCGATTGTATTGTTGCCAAAGTGCATTAGAGCCTGTCTTCTAAAGCTCTTGATGTGAGCGAATTCAGGCCTAGTTGTAGAGGCGCGTAGCGTTCGGATTTTACCTGTCACTGCGCCGTATTTTGATAGTAATCCGTGAAGCATTTGATGGCTTATTTCCGGTGGGACATTTGACACTGTTACTTTTGTGGGAGCAAGTGCGATTGGTGAGACATTCACGTGGCATGCTCCGATGTCTATTCCCTTTTCAATTAATGTCTCAGACCAAGATGCGTTGTTAAAGTACATTTGTACGGTTCCGGCAACTCTTGAAATGTGAGTTATATTTTTTGGGGGAACAAGTTGAGCTACTGTGTCTAGATACTTTTCCAGTGGGGTATTTTCGATTGCGAAAATTACAATTCCGTTATCTCGGGAAAAACGGTTGGCTAGGTGAACATTTGTACACGCGGTGGTCGTTGTTGCAGTAGTATTAATTCGCGCGGAGGTATTAGCTACAATGTTGGCATAAGAGACAGAGAGTACTGACCTTTGTCCGTTGTTGTCCTGGGGGCTGAGACTGATGTCTTTTCCTTCTCTGGAGCTGTGTCTGGCGTCTTTTCCTTGATCGGAATTCTGCGACCTTTGACCGATTCCTGCTGAGCTCGGGCGTGGACCGGCTGCTGCTGGTGGTTATATGCTGTGGTTTATACTGGCCATTGCTTCGGGCGAATATGGGGAAACTCAAGCCATCACAAATTCCCGGTACTCGAAGGCATACCGTTGTAACAATAAGCACACGAACAAAGAAGATTTTAAAATTTTAAATTTAATATAACTTTTCCTAGCTTCACAAAATTAGAAAACTAATTTTTTAACGCGATAGATTAGGTGCTTATGATTATGTAGGTATAAATCTTGAAGTTGATTGACGTATTCGACCGCACAAAATACAACTTTAGGCAAGAGCGACTTTGGACACGTCTGCACACTTCAGCGTCGCGACTAATGATTCTATCTATAGATAGATAGATAGATATCTATCTATAGATATCTACAGATAGATAGATAGAGAATCTAAGTAATTAGTGCTCAGTCATTAGCAATTGCAGATTACTTATTAAGAGTGAATTCATAGAATGTACAATGTTTCAATTGAATTAAATGTTTTGTTTCTTTTGTTTAACTGATGACTTGCTGATTTTCTCCTCTGTTGCACTTGCTCATAAAATACGAATCACAGCAGGAGATTAATTTATAGAGAGGCTACGACTGCAAACGTAACTCTTAGTAACATAAGATTGTATGCTAAACTGTGTTCTGGTTCCTCGATTCTACACTATCTGTTAATCTAGGATTCGGGGTGGCGCAGTGAAAAATAAATTTTCCCTGAATCCGAAAAAGGAATTAGAACCAGTGCGAGACAAAGGAATAGGTATCCGCCATTAGTAATTCCTTTGTCCGACAAACCACTAGCATCGTTCTTGTAAGTATAGATCGGCCAAGAGATATATTGAAGTTAAGGGAATTAAGATTAAAGATAAAGTTTTAGCATAGAAGAGAGATAAATAAAAAAAAAATTAAAAAAAATAAGAGGTAAAAATAAGAGAATATAGACAAAATATAGAGTACAAATCAAGAATAAATAACAAGCATAAATAAGAGAAGAAAAATTTTACAATTTGGCCAAAGCTCTCACACTGTACTGGCAACACACCATCACACATAAAAAACTCAGTCCACTTCAAAGCCAGCATAAAAACCTTATACTCCAACATACTGACATAATGGTCAGTTTTGACATCTCCTTCTTATTCACAAATGTTCCACTCAAGGAAACCTTAGAGTTAATCAAAGCTAAATTTCCTCCCGATATCTCAGCCCTATTTCAGTTCACAGCGAACTCAGGCTATTTCGTTTGGCAAGGAAAATTCTACAAACAAATAGAGGGGACAACCATGGGTTCACCACTCTCCCCTCCCTTGGCCAACTTCTTTATGGAGACTTTTGAAGAGAAAGCCTTAAACCCCACAAAAACCAACCATATGGCTTCGCTATGTTGATGATGTGTTCGCTATTTAGCCACATGGCTCTGACACACTCCTCTCCTTCTTAACACACTTAAACAACCAACACCCCAGAATCAAGTTCACCCTGGAAAAAGAGGAAAACAGTAGCCTCCTAGACACACTAGTCACCCACCAACCTGATGGAACTTTGGTTTTCTCAGTTTATAGAAAACCCACCCATACAGGCAGATACATCCACCAACAATTCCACCCCCCCCTCACAACAATATGGAGTTATTAAGACACTATACAACAGGGCTTAACTAATCTGTTCAAATGACAGTTACCTAACCACTGAACTAAACCACATCCTCAACACCTTCTCAGCCAATGGCTACCCCCCCCCCCAAAAAAAATCCCAAAAATATTGAAACCAATACCCCCCCCTTCACAACAAGGATTACTCTACATCCATCACCATTCCCTACATCCGAGGCACCTCTGAAAAAATTACCAAAATCTTAAAAAAACATGACTTGACCTCTTGTTACAGACTATATAGAAAATTGGCTTCCCTTATCCACTCCACTAAAGACCAACCACTTCCCCTAGACCAGGTGTATACCAGGTCCCTTACAGCTGTAAGCTGTCCTACTTTGGCCAAACAGGCAGGACAGCGAATTTCAGAACACAAGGACTACATCCGTTTTCACCAGTACAGCCACTCTGGTCTTGCGACCATGCTCTGGATACACGCCACAGAATACGGTGGAAGAAAGCTACAGTAATACACCATAGCAAATTCAAATTTGAAACACTTTTCACAGAATCAGCCTCAGCCCTAAGAAACATGCCAAACCTCAACAAATATGGTTGCATGAGACTGCCCCAAATTTGGGAGACATACATCAGAAGACCTTCAGTCCAACGGCCAAGAATACTACATAGCCCGCTAGGGGGCACCATCAGGACTTTTAGGAGAAACAATAGCTTCCTCGCTTCCTCCTCATTTACTGTGTGTAATGCCTGCATGCACGTCTTTATTTTAAGTTCCTGTGAAGATGGCAACGTGACGTTGCCGAAATATTGAAAATATTTATTAAAGTTTAATTTAATTTATATTCTATTGTACATTGTGAATTCCTTAAGTTATTTAGTAAGCATATATTATTATTATTATTATTATTATTATGTAAGACCTCCACGGAGTCCAAAGACTCATCGAGGAAGGGCACCTACCCTACAACCCTGTCTTCACCAACCACAACTCCCTTCATCATCTACACCAACGCCATCTACTGCCGACTACCACCACTAGTATTTTCATAGACAATCACAACCATCCATACCCACAGCAGGATTCAAGCCCACAGCCTTTTGGCTGGAGAGCAGATACGCTAACCACTCGGCCAGCCAGGCTGGCAATATCTTGTTGCAGTATATGAACCCAATAAGATTGTGGTTCATGGGTTGTAGGAGTGAGTGAGATGGAATTCAGTGGACTTGTTAATGGGATGGGTGTCAAAGTTAGTGGTTGTAAGTCAAAGACTGACTATATTGGTCAACCCCATTCATCCTTCTAACTCCAGTAATATAGTTTGACATTTCTCTTTTTGAATGCTGACATCATACATTATTGTTTTCTTTTCTAGTTCTTCATGCCATGCCATGGCACTTCTCCAGGCAGTTTCCTGCTTTATAGATGTATTTATATTTCTTAGTTGTCTTATACCTCTTCTACACATACTTCCATGGACACTATTCCACTAAACAGATATCCATCACTTCTCCTTTCCACTGAGTATGTTAAAACTTTACAGATTAAATTAATCATTAAACTTTTTTTTGTTTGTTTTTGAACCTAATTGTTTATAAATATAAATTTCTTCTTCAGAGCTTCCTCCTGATAACTCAGATGAATGGAACTTGCCAGAGCATTTGCAAGAAGCTGTTGCAGAAGACAATAGCAAATTTGAAGAATGGGTAGCTGAACTAGCAGTCATGAGAGTGAGTATTATTTTTTCTTAGAGAATGCAGTTAAAGGATAAACTGTGATGATTGATAAAATTATTTCATAAATAAATTTATTTCATAATGTAATTTATTTTGTGAGATGAATGATGGACTAACTAGGGTAAGTTTTTTGAGGAGAGAAAATGGAAGAAATGCATGCAGAATAAATGCTTCATGTGTGTGTGTGTGTGTGTGTGTGTGTGTGTGTGTGTGTGTAATATGAAGAAAAAGTGATATAACTGGATTCTTATTGCCTTTTTCATTTACTTTTCCATTCACATACAGATAATGAAGACCAAAATTATTCAGTTCAAATTTTTAGTAGAATTTTAACTGGAAATAGGATTTCCAGTTCAAAAAATGCTATTAAATTTCAAACATGGAATGATGGTTTAATGTTTTTTTTGCTCAGAAGGAACTGGGGTTATCTGAAAATGAAGGCAAAAAAAAAAAAAAAAAAAAGTACAAAGTAAGCTTTTTCAATTTTACAGCTATTTGTTTGCGGATGCAATTTTCTAGAAATTTTTCTTAAATATTTCATCTTGAAGAGAGGAGAAATCATGAAATGATCTCTCCTCTTATTCTCCCCCCCCCACCACACACTCTGTGAATGAGTGTGTGGTGGGGGGGGGGGGAGAATAAGTTTTCTTTTCTTTTCTTTTTTTTTTTTTTTTTTAATGTGATGCTTATTAATGTAAATAGCCAAAGAGTTAGATTAACTAAAAATATTATCTACAACAGCACTGATACAGTAAGGATTTCTCTCTCTCTCTCTAAATCATTTTGGTAGTTTGTTATAGTGAATAAGTTCTCCGTAACAAATAGTTCACTATTTGTTACAGAGAACTTATTTGTAACTGAAATAATAAGTCACTATTTGTAACTGAAATAATACAACTGAAAATTCATTTCATCTGTAACAAATAATGAAATATTAAAAATAGTGATCAAGTTCACTACTTCAAATTTTATCACTTAAAATATCAACATTTAAACCAAAATTGAGAATAGTTGACAAATTTTAGTAAATGTTTTAAAATATATATCAAATTTGAAATTTATCAGAAGAATGCTCCTCTAATATTGCACATGCGACAAGATGCTGGCATCTTGCAGAATGCAGGTAACATGTTTACAGTGAGGAGGAAAAATTACTGCATACTAAATTCTATTCCCTATCTCTTACTCTCTTCTTATATGTAGTGCAGGTGGTGCCCTTGCTGGACATTATGCTTTCCACATAATTATAAAACTATCATGTCCCCCATTCAAGGGTACTGCAGTAAAGTGGTTTCTGCAGGCTGGCCACCAGATAGTGTACAGGACTGAACTCTTTGTAAAACTTTGGAAGGATCCCTGATCAGGTAGCAAGTAATCCTGCTGTTGCATACTCTGCCAGATTGTTCCTGGAGGGAGTTCAAGTATTGCAGGTGGTCCTGGTCGTGCAAACACTTAGGCGGCCGCATTTATCATAAGGCACATTAGGCGCAATCTGGGGTCTCACTCTTTATGGGGTCTTATTGAATCTTATTGAGAATATGAGAATCTTATTGCGTTGCCTTGTGACAATATGTTGAAAACAAAATTTAGCAGCATGGAATTAACTTAATTTGGATATCAGTAAAAGATAAATATCTCCTTCTGAGTGAAAAAGCTCAGAGAATTTTAATTCCATTTGTGACTTCTTATTTGTGCGAAGCTGGATTTTCAGCAGTCGCTGTGATAAAAACTAAGTATTGTGCGAAAATCAATGTGGAGAAGGAAATGAGGGTGGCTGTGTCCAGTTTTATTCCAAGATTGGAGAAAATATGCAGTGATCAACAGGCTCATCCATCCCACTAATGATAATTAGTTGAATTTGTTCAGTTACTTTTTTTTTGTGATCTTAAATACCTGTTTTATTTTATTTTTACCTAACCCTTTAATTAAAAAAAATTATTCGCTATTTCGCTAAGTGTACTTGTTAAAATTTGACATAGGGCGCCTTGGAAAAACCTGGATTCAGGGTGCTGAGAATCGAAAAAATTTGGGAACCACTTAGGTTTAAACATTGATTTTTGTTAAAAGTACCAATAAATCTATAGACTTAATTTTATTGACCATTTACATTTTTATTCCCATAGGTAGGGGCCACATTGCACTGCTTTGCCCACGGGCCTACAATACTGTTAAGATGGTACTGGTTATAGTTGCAAAATAAAATACTTATTTTTAAATATTAAATTCATAATATAAAAACTAGAGGCCTCTGAAAAATTTGTTCAGCAAAAAAGGGTCAAATATCGTAGGACAGTAAAGGGAATTCAAAGTAACACAGTACACATAAAGACATGATACAAAGGTCACTCAACTACAGTTAACCGTTAACGGCTCTAAATTCGCCGTTCAGGAATTAACAGTGGAGGGGGTTAATTGCATGATAAAAGTTAGAATGCCTATGAAGTTTTGAATCCATGAAAAATGCTAGGGTGGTCTGGCTATTTCATCCACCTCGGCCGGTAGGGAGGGTTAAGTGTCGTTCATACGCACACGTAACATCTGATTAGTTACTGTTATTTGGCTAGTATTTGTAAAGCAGTATACAAGTGTAAAAATTTGATGTAGCTTAATAATGCCAGAAAGCCTTACATCAATTTTTACAGAAGTCAAGCCCTGTAAGTATGTTGTCGCACTGATATGATTGTCGGCTTGTCGAGAGCTCCTGAAAAGATTAGTAGTATTTTGTGTTATCATTGGCAATTTTACTAGAATTTTATGTAGTATTGTTTGCTCTTTGTTTCTTGGTGTGTCTGTGCGATTTTTGTGTGTTTTCTGTGTTATTTAATTATTATTTTTAAGATAAGATAGCGTACATATGGCACCGATAAAAAAAAAAAAAAAAAAAAATGGCAGCCAGGTCGCCATGTTTGTTTAAGAGCTTTGATGTAAACGAGTTTATGCAATGTGCTGTCTGTGAGATGTATGCTTTGCGAAGAGCGGTGGGAGTCTAGTTAGATGGTGATAGTGGAGTTAATATGTGCAGAAAGTGTAAGGAGAATGGGGATCTCAAGTGTGTTTCGGGTGGCGAGAGTGATATCGTTAACGATAGTTAGAATGTAGAAAATGGCGGTGTGATAGAGAATTGCGAGGTAGTGCCAGATAGATGTGAGACCATCGTTGAAAGTGTAAATGAAGGTAGAAATACAGAACGAATGGATGATTTGATTGATAATGAAAATGGTGAGATAAATGCGAGTAGTGAAATCGTGCATTTGAGTGGAGCGATATACAGAGCAAAAAGGCAACTGGAGCATATGGAAAAATGTGTGCTGAACGTACCGACTAATAAACGGTGAAACTCTGTTACGAAAAATAATAGAATGTTCGTAAACGTCAATAAAATGAAAGAGCAAGTGCTGTATGGGGATTTGCTATTAAGAGGTGTGATAGTTGAGAGTTGACGAAATCGTACCAGCCAGGTGCGAACATAAAGGATATCAGCGAATCTATTAGAGTGCAAAAACAGAGGGTGAAAGAGATGATAATTGTGGCAGGAACAAATGATTTGAAAGAAGACAAAATGGAAATGATAGAGGATGTGAGGGAATTACTTGAGGTAGCAAAAGAGAAGTGTGAGAGAGTTAGGATGGTGAGTATTTTACCGCAGTATGACAGTGAAGTGTTTAGAAGGAGGGCTATAATTGCCAATGACTTTATGCATGGGTTATGCATGGAGAGTGGTGTGGAATTTGTGGATGTGTGGAGTGAGTTCGATGGGCGAAAGGATTTATATAAGATGGATGGGTTACCTTTGAATGGAGTTTGTGTACAGAGGCTTGAAAAAGTGTTGATGAATGATGTGGAAGTGGATGTACGGACTCAGGGAAACTAGATTTATTAAGGGGAGGGGGAGTAGATATGCAGACTTTAGGGAGGCAGTTGAGTGTATGAATGAGTATAATATGCCTGAGCGAGCATGAAGGACAACAAATCAGAATGGGATAGTTAGTATAAGGCATCAAAGTAGGCATGGGACTAATGGGCTTCTGCAATTCATGTACACTAATGCCAGGAGTATTAGGAACAAGAAGGAAGAGTTTTTGGCCTTGGTTGGTACTTCCAAGCCACAGGTTGTTGGTATTAGTGAAACATGGCTGACAGAAGATGATAAAGCTAGTGGGATTGAATGCGACGGGTATAGCGTGTTCAGGAGTGACAGGGAGAATAAAAGGGGGGGGGAGTGTTATTGATGATAGCTGATGAGCTGCAGCCAAGGAGTATAGAAGTTGAACTGCAGGATAGAGAAAAGAGCACATTTGAGGTGAGATAGAATCTAGCAGAACAAAATATATGATTGGGTGCTGGTATAGACCAGGTGATGGAAAAGATGATGGGGACAGTATGCATAGGCAAATAGAAGAAATGAGTGGAAGGAGGGTAATTATTATGGGTGATTTCAATTATGGTAACACTGACTGAAAAGAGGAGAGGGCACATGGGAGGAAGGAATTAGATTTTATGCAGTTATTAAGGGACAACTATCTGCGACAGCATGTAGTGGAAAATACCAGGGGGCAGAGAGTGCTTGATCTAGTAATTGCAACTGAGAATGTGGCTGTAACAAACATGACATGTTGCCACCAATTGGTGAGAGTGACCGTAACGTCATGATTGGGAGGTGGCTAAAGGAGTGGAATTTACAATTAAGACAGGGTACATGTGGAATTAGCAGGCTGGTAAGTATGACAAGCTTAGGAGTGTGCTTGGCTCAGTGCCATGGCATGTAAAACTGCAAGGGCTGGATGTTGATAGTGCATGGGAGGTGGTTAAGAAGTGTTTGCAGGAGGCAATGGTTGACTGTATACCAAGAGTCCGAATAATAAATCAAGTAGGGGTTAAATGGATGAATAACACAATTAAGCTTGAGCTGCAAAAAAAGAAACAATTGTGGAGGGAATTTAAGGAGAAAGGTGACCAGCAGGTGCAGGAACAGTATAAACCTCAGGCCAGGATGGTAAGAAAAGCAAAAGCGGATTACGAAAGAAAATTGGCCATGCAGGCTAAAGAGAATCCCAAACAGTTTTTTCAATATGTTGCAAGTAAAAGGAAAAATGTTCATGGCAGAATAATTTAAAAAAATGCTGAGGGTAGGGAGGTAACCGAATCAGTCAATATAGTGAAATTACTGAGCGAGCACTTTACAAGAGTATATCATCCAGGTGGTGACATTGCAGGAATGGAAGAACCAACAGCTTATACTGGAATTGTGATGAATGAAGTGGAGGTGAGTAGTCTATTGCATAACCTCGATGTAAATACATCTGTGGGATTGGATGGTATACCAGCTCGTGTCGTACGTGAAGCGGCTAAAGAATTGTCAGTGCCCTTCACCATTTTGTTTAATTTGAGTCTTGGGTCTGGGTCAGTCCCAAGGGGGTGGAAAAAGGGGAAAATAGTTCCGCTGCATAGAGGTGGTTCCAAGGCTGCTATTGAACATTACCGGCCAATCAGCATAACAGGAATCATTATCAATGTCTTGGAGAAGATAGTCAAGAGGAAAATACAAGATTGGATAGATGAAAATGGGATACTGTATCGGGGACAGCATGGTTTTGTGAAAGGTAGGTCATGCCTCAGTAACTTGGTAATGGGTTTACAGTGATTCTACTGGACCTTGCTAAGGCCTTTGACAGGATACCACATGGAATTCTAATCAGTAAATTGCAGCATATGGGGATGGATATAGGGTTGGTGAGATGGATAGGAGGGTGGTTGACGGAGAGATATCAGAGAGTGGTTTATTCAGGAGTAGAGTCCACAAGACAGCCTGTGACTAGTGGTGTGCCACAAGGATCTGTTCTTCCACCACTGCTATTTAATTCGTTTATTAATGATATAGGAAAGGATCCGAGAGGAACAGTTCATTTGTTTGCAGATGATGCAAAGTTGGGTAGGGCAATAGTGAATGCAGATGATGTCAAAATTTTGCGAGATGATTTGGATAGATTAGAGGTCTGGGCTAAGGAGAATGGATGTTAATTTAATGTTGCAAAATGTAAGGTTATACATTTTGGGGTGAAAAGATTAGCAGCAGTTTACTACATTGGTGGAACTGTACTCCAGGAAATTGATGAGGCACGAAATTTAGGAGTGTTGGTGGATAAGGGGTTGAAGTTTAAGGGGCACATTGCAAAAGTGGCCAAATCAGCTCATCAAATCACTTGGCTGCTGAAGAATACGTTGAGAAGCAGAGACAAGCAGGTTATTGTTCCTCTGTATTGAGCCTTGATAAGACCCCATCTCGACTACCATGCCCAGATTTGGTCACCTAGGTTTCTTCTTGATGGGGAAGAGGTTAAGAGGATCCAGAGACGAGTGACCAAGATGATAGCAGGTGTGTGGAATGAATCTTATGAGAACAGGTTGAGGATTTGTGGGTTGCAAAAATTGGTTGATAGGCAGAGGAGGGGAGATATGATTGAGACATTCAAATTACTGAAGGGTTTCTATAAAATTAATTCAGAAGATATTTTTGAGAACAGGGCTGGTTGTGGGAGGACTAGGGGACATCCATGGAAACTAGACAAAAGTGTGGTTAGTAAAGGTGTTAGAGCTGGTTTCTTTACTTTTAGAGTGGTGAATGAGTGGAATGGGCTGCCAGAGTCTGTGGTGGATGCTGTGACAGTGAATGAGTTTAAGGCGAGGTATGATAGATACTATATGAATGTCGAATAGTTGTGATGAATATGATTTGGGCCTCCCTCGATGAGTCTAATGACTCCCTGGAGTTGCCCGTAATAATAATAAAAATAACCTGTATATCTGTATATAGTTAAAACAGTTTGTTAATGTAAATAATCCCTTAGGGACTGTCTTTACTTACTACCCTAAAAAGGAAAATTCTAGATTGTATTACACAAAGGCAATACCTTGCCACCAGAAAACTTTGTATATTAGCTCCTTATAAGGATATGTGAAAGTTGTTTGTGAATTCCACCTGTAAACACCCAAGGTTAGTGTCAAACGGACCGACAAACTTCAGATGCACTTCCGCTGCCCGAAACAAAAAAGATTAAAGGAGTGTAGAAGAGGATCAAAGAAAGGGTCAGGGTCAAGGAAAGAACAAGGGATCGCACCGAAATATTCGGGGTCCCATGTCTTCGTGCAGGGATCCGAAAGAAGGTGAATAAAAGGCGTTGGCCAGAAGATCGAGTATTGGTTATCCATAGGTCATCATTGGTTATCCAGAAGTCATCATCGGTTACCAGTAGGTCGTCACCGGTACCCCAGCAGTTGTCCGTCTGATGTAAGCCATCGATGATGCTACTTCAGGAGAAGTCATGCCACTAGTCTGAAAGAAAGATGACAGAAGTCAATCCCCCAGGCAAAGCATTGATCCAATGACAAACCTTCGCCTTTAGCTATCGTCTGAACAGAGGAATTTTTGAGCGGGAAAGAATTGCTCCGTTAGTTTAACGCACACGCAAGTATTCCTCAAGCCGATAATTTTCACCCGAGTGGCGGGAGGACAGCGTCCCAACAGAAGTCGTCAGTAAATCTATTGCCGGCATAAAAAGGGAGAAAAAAACTGATACAGGAGGAAAAGGTCAGGACTTCAAACCAAAGCCAGGGAATGAGAATATGCAGTGGGTAGCAGCCCTAATGTGAGTTCGATTTTTTTTCTTCTTTGTGAATTATGGGAGAACTTTATTAGAGGACTGTTAAGATTAGGCTGCTGAATTTGAACAGAGTTAATGGTTGGATTTAAATGTTTAATAAGTAATAGAAGATTATGTGTGTAACAATTAGAGAGTAACATTTTGTTAATAGTGCATTTGCCTAGAGTATTATCTTAGTATCTGACGGATCAAACTTTTATATGTAATGATATTCTTATGTGTATAACAGTAAAGAAGTAACTGGGTTGTTTGTTAATGGTACTATTGCTTAGGATAGTAATTCGATATTGAAAGAGAGTGGTTATTTATGTGACATGATTTTCATGAATTGAAAGGGTATTTTAACATAATTGTTTTATGTAAAGTTAAACTAAGCAAATTTTTCTTTAATGGAATAATAGTGTAAATTGTTTTATGGTAAATAAACGTGTTGTTTAAATGTTAATAGAGTGTTGCCTGATATTTAATTCTTTGATGGACTGTTCCGAAAAAATATTAGAGCCTGTTAGCAAGAACCCAGGAGAAAAGATAGTAAAGATAAGCTGCGTCACATCAGTGGCACAGCTTATCAATTAAATTTTCTGGTGATCAAGGAATAAGAAGGCAAGTGCAAGGCAGTTAGAATAAGCATAAAAGGAGTCATAGCATAAAGTAATATATATAGGAAGGAATAGACTAACATTATAGAAGGTGCGGAAATACCTAAAGTAAAGAAAGGTAAAGAGCATATAAAAGGATAGATATAATAGAACCCCCCCCCCCCATTTACACAAGTGTATATACCTACTTATATGGTTAATGTGGTTATATGGTTGTCGCAGTCGATAATATATTTTTCAATGAATTTTTTATTCTTATTTGTATACAACAAGACTAGTGTTAACAAAATTTTGCAAACTTATGGGACTGATACTGACTCATAAAAATTTATTAATGAAGTTCAGCAATTTTTAATAAATAAAAGGAAGAAAAAAAAGTCTTCAATTAAAAATATGAGCAAATTCATAAACGATGGGTTAAGGTCTACTTTTCCGATTGTAGGAACAATTTAAAAAATATTTTTGACGATGCCTATTTCAAATGCAAGTGCTGAACGCTCATTTTCAGTGTTGAAAAAACTATTTAAGAAGCAACTTGCACCAAAATAAAACAAGCAACCTGTTGTTATTATGTTATTATTACTATTTCAAATGCAAATATACCTAACGTAATGGACTCGATTGATTATGATTACGTTAGATATATTTGCTAAAACCAAAGCCTTTTTTTTTAATTTACTTTTGAACTGATTTATTTTTATATATTTTTAAATGCAAATATATGTATACCAATGTTGTGTTATTCTTATTTTATTAAAACGAGTTATTATGGAAATGTCGATTTTTATTTTCAATAAACTAAAAAAAAAATGCATACGAATTTGATTAACTGAAATAGACTTGTTCTTTTGAGGCCTCATGATAATGTTGCACCTAGGGCCTCCAAAAGTATAAATGCGACCCTGCACTTAGGATTGGTGTCTGACACTACTTCTGTAAGTCATTTCTATAAGCCCTTTGCTCCTACTCTACGAATTTTTCCACTATTTCAGTATAATGAAAGGTAGCATAAAAATTGTATCACTATGGTTCAAAACATCTCCCACAAAAACTAGCAAAAAATTTGGGAAAAATTCCATATTAAAAAAAAAAAACATAAACATCCAAAGGTTCATTGCTAACATCAGTGATGTGCACCAATACTTGGTGAACTTTTAAACCTTTAAACTTTTATATAGACATCCAAACCTGGTCTCTATAATTCATCACTGAATCTCAGCTGGTATCCTATATGACTATATCTCCTCTAAACTTTCCACATCATGCAAAATTCAAGTTCTTCTCCTTCTTTATATAAGATGGGGAAGAACTTGAACTTTTGTTAGGTCTGATGTCTCATGCCAAAAGTTATTATACCTGAAATCATCTTTATGTAATCTACTTTGGCTCAAGCTTTCCTAGCCTAATTTTTTTGTCTTTTTCATTTCCCTTTATCACTTTCCTCTAATTGACTATACTGACCTTTTTAATTATTTATTTCTGAAAGATAAATAATCAAAAAGTTGATCACATATAGTCTAAACCAGTACTTCCCAAACTTATGGATGTAAAGGCCCCTTTGGAAAAATTAAAATATTTCACGGCTCCTGTGAAAAATTTAATATAGAATAGATCAAATAATAGCACCACATACCGATACCGGCACACCACAGACTAACAAGATGAAATTAGTGAAGAAGAGAATCCCCAGCATTTATAGTTTGTTATAGATGTGATCTGTGCTATCAGTGCAGTCGCTCTGCAACCCGCAAGTGTATTTTTTTCCTGCACATCACTCACACCTGTGTACACTAGCAATGAAACATTTAAAATTTAAAGTGCGAAAAACTTGGCTGTTTTAAATGAGCGCAAGATTTTGTGTTTGTAAGCTTTTTTGTGCTTCTTATCAATACCTTTGAAATGATACTTATATGAATAAGCATATATTTACTAATATTCATTAAGCATCGAAATACACAGGAAGCAAAATTTGTGAACCAGCACCAACGTGTGATTTTTTCCATTAAAATATAAAAAATAACAAAAAAGAAATAATAAATAGTAAAAATTAAATATGTTTCTTTTAAGATAAAAAAATCTACTTAGTCTTAAAACATTTTAAATTTGTTTTCATTATTTCACAGCCTCCCTCAACAAAACTAACAGTCCCCAAGGGGGCTGTGGCCCACAGTTTGGGAAGCGCTAGTTTAAACAGTCAGATAATCTTCCTTGGAAACATCAGCATTCATAATTTTAAATGGCTCTCCTCTTCACAGACCAAGCTGGAAGAAAAGTGGGGTTGTTTGCTGTCACTAATAATGTGTTGCAAATTATTTGCCTTCCTACCAGATTATCATATAATCCTAGTCATTCCAACATTCTAGACATTTTCTTAACCAGCTTTTCCACCAAATACACCACTGATCTTATCTCCCTCTATGTTATCTCTGATAATAACTTTTCCCATGTTTCTTTTTCTAGAGATCATCCTTCTCCCAGCCAGTCTCAGCCTCATATCCTATGGCACTGCAGTAGTACCAGTTGGAAGACATTTCTGGATTTCTGTGTCTCTTTTGCTTTGCTGATACAGGTATATGCTCTGATTATTGACTGAAATTACTGTTTCTGGGATGAGTGCATCTATTCACAACCCCTGACCCATATACAAGCTTTGGTTTCCCAACAAATGTACCAAGAAAGCCCAGGAATTGCAGCATAGGCTGCCTACTAGCTCAAGTTAAAATATTCCAGCTTGTCACTTAACTTAAGCTACAAGAAAGAAAAAAAAAAAAAGAAAAAGAAAAAAAATGCTTGGTAAGAATCAGATGCACTAAGCCTTCTGATCCCTTCCCAAGGTTGCTGGGCAAAACTTCTGTATTTCTATTGCTCATTTTTCTCTCTCTCTCTCTCTCTGATAAATCTGTTATTTTATTATTGCTTAAAGATAAGGCAAAACTCTGTTGGCATCACTATTCTCCTCCAACTCTTGTTTACATGACCCAATCAAATATCTCTCTACTATTTCACAAACTACCCATGGTATGCCTCTGTTGTTTTGTTTTGCCACAAGGACATCATCAGAAAAATCCTCAGTAGTCATTACTAATAAGTCCTCCAGCCCAGATGATATCCCTGCACTTATATTAACTGCTTGTCCTCCAGAACTAATATTCCATCCATCTGCAAGTTAGGTTGTGGTCCATGCTGTACACAGCAATATGGCAGTTATACAGATAATATCAGAAATGTCATTTTCCACTTTTGCAACATTACCCCTTCCCCTCCACTCCCCAGATGAGACCCGATTGATTTCTCCTCTCCCCTTTATAAAGCTCTCTGTCACTGAATTTTTTTTTTTTTTTTTTTCCAGCAAGGCCTTATTTCATTGTCAGATTAAAGAACCAGATTGCAAGGAAACTAAAAAAAAAATTTATCAAGATGCATAATTTAGAAACAGGGATTACAAATTTTCTTCAGTGTAATGGGAATCATATTAAAGCTATAATTTTAAAAAACATTTTCTTATGAAGTGGAGTCTATAGCAATTGCATTAAATATCGTTACTTAGAAATGCTGACCCATTTGGTTGAGAAAATAGCATCTCCACTCTCCAGCCTACATGTTTCAAGTTTGAATCCTGATATGCTGCCATGGATGTCTGTGAATGTCTTTAAGTGGTAAATGATTTTCCTCTCCTAATGTGTGATCAATACCATGTTTATTTGAAGGCCTGAAGTAGGCCCATTTATCCTACCAGTGTTCTATAGCTTTATAACATTTCATGGATAGGCATTTAAAAAAACAACACAAATATGCATTTTTTTGTTCTGATTTTGAGAATAACAAGTTTTAAAAGTTTAAAAACCAAGTAGTTCTGGGACATACCTTTTTATTTCCAGTTATATTTAACCATGAAATATATTTTATGGTTGCATGTATAAATGAAATTGATTTTCAAAGCTCAAGAGTCCAAAATCTCTTGCATAGTTATTTGGCCGATGAAAATCTCTTTTCTCCAGCAGTTTGCAATACTGCAGAACACTGAAAACTTGCATCCTTCAAGAGCAAACAACATTACTTTGTATTTCTGCAGATTTTAGATATATAGACATATATTTTAGACATATATTATACAGTAGCTTGCATATGTCACAGGATGTTTAACAGAAATAACACTGTAAATATTAGCATACAAAATAGTAATAATTTCAAATAAGACTTGTGTAATACAATCTGCAACACAAACCATTTGACTGGTTTATGGATGTCAGAAACCAATAAAATGAAGCACAGATAACTGAGATATGAGACATCTGATTCTAGATTATAGATTTCTCAGTCTTCTATATCATTAACTGTGTACAATTCTAGGAGATAAAACTAAAATACGAATCTCCTTAACTCAAGTCTTTTGCTATATCCAGTATTTATGAATTTAAGAACATTCTTTTTTTAATTATTATGTAGTGAGATATTGATTAAGTATGAGGAACATATAATAAATGTTCATAGCAGAAACTTGCAAAGCAAAAAACACTTTTTGAGTAAATAAATTATTCATTAACAGTTATTCAGATAAAAAAAAAGAACAAAAACTGAAACGTGTAGACAAGAGAAGATTAATAACACTTTACTAAATCAAATATTTTGATATGAATCAAGAGATCATTATAATACATAATATAATAAGTTTAGTTTCATCCTTTATCCAAGTGTGAGGAAACAAAGTTTGCGCCTGAAAGTATCTTCAGGACTGGGGTAAGGTAGTGCAACACCAGGCAACTCGTTGCAAAGGTGGAGAAAGCTCTCATCACTCCTATCTCAGTATCTCCCATAATGCAAAGCACATCTCCTTGCGGATATGTGTAATGCTATGCATTAAGGTAAGGGCCACTACCCATACCGGTTTCGACCTTTATTGAGGTCTCGTCTTTGGGAGCCAGGCCCAGTAGTTTGCAACGGGTTGCCAGGTGTTGCACTACTTTACCCCAGTCCTGAAGATACTTTCAGGCACAAACTTTGTTTGCTCACACTTGGATAAAGGATTAAACTAAACTTATTATAGTCTAACCAAGTGAAAAATAAACTCTCAATAATACATAATATATTGTCAGGTTTTAGTTTCAGTCACGAGAGTTGAGGCAAATATTATGAGCCGTATTCAGGGCCGGATTTAGACTTGCTGAGGCCCTAAGCTATACAAAACCCAGAGGCCCTCTACTTTTTAAATTACATCAGCTGGTCTCAGAAAAATTTTAAATATATACGCCTTGTTAATATATGAAAATATATTGTCTTTTAATTTTTATTAAAAAAAAATAAAGTATGCGTTTACAAAATCACAGAAATAATTATATAATTAAAGGATTTTAAAAACGACAAATAAGGCTCATAGAACAAAAAGAAGGCCCTAGCAGATTGCGAGGCCCTAAGCTGTAGCTTTTTTAGCTTATACGTAAATCTGGCACTGGCTGTATTCAGCAAAGTTGATGATGCTCACTTTTTTGAGACAGATGATGTGCAGAATTTTACTGTATTATACAAAATAATGGCATCTACCCACAGAAGATTCAACACATTTTAAGCTGTTACAGATATATTCGTAAGATCCCAGAACCTGTACAAGTTTAATTTCCTTATGTTGCTGGAATCTTCTAATTAATTTTGAATATTTTCAAGAAAAATAATGTAGTGCCCATGTTTTTTTCTGGTCAATAAACTCTCCCTTTGCTACCTTCCACCAAATATAAATAGTCTCTTGTTCCTTCTCAGGTATTTACCAAGTTCTTTGTGACTTCCATTGTTTTTACTTTGATCAAACAGGACATTTGTTGAGAAAACACAATGTTTACTAACATTGAACTGATAGCCATTTTCATATGCCTACAATTCCAGCTTATTTAAATCATTCTGCAAGTACCTTTATTTTCATCATCAGCAAATAGCTTTGCCACTTGTCAGAATATCTTAATGATTAGACCTTTGCCCATTTAAATTTTGTAGCCTCGCATTGCCCATACATCACTTTTTATCACTCAGCCATCCTCTTACTCACACTAGTAATCTATAATCCAATCCCATATCCTCATACTTATGCAACAGAATTCTGTGTTGAATTTTATCAAAAGCTTTAGCAAAGTTGTTGAAAAACATCACTGTATAGCCATTCTCCTTCTCTAACTCAATTGTAACATTATTATAAAGATGTGAGCAAATTAGTTAAACGTGACCTTCCATTTCTAAACTCATGTTGTTTGTTGCAAATTATAGATTCTTTACCAATCCATTATAATCTCTTACCAACTTTTCCAAAATCTTCACTACCACGCCAGTGATATTGATAGGTCGACAGTTAACACATCAGTTTTTGCACAGCCCTTGTACAATGAATTATTATACATTCTTTCCACTCCTATGACATCTTCCGTGTGCTGAAACCCAGATTATATAACCATGTCAAAGGAACAGCCAGTTCAGCTGAACACACTTTTAGCATCAATGCTGGTATTGCATTGATGCTAAAGAATTCAAATTTAGTTTATGTGATAGCTCTAGTACCTCCTCCATGTACAACTGAGTTTCTTCCTCCACTGTAGAGGTAGCATTGAACTCATTGTTGCATACACCAGGTTGATAGCTGTCTGCAAATTGGCCACTCATTAATTGATCGATCTCCTTTGCACCTGCCACCCATATATACCATCTGCATTGAAGATTACTCTTTCATATTCAGTCTTTTCTTTTACATGCAACATAATGAATGAATTATTTTGGATTGTGGACTTAGTTTCTTTTCATATTTCCACTTAACTTTCTGTACAATGGTTGTAATTCTTCTGGCCTGAACCTTATAATTTTCATAACTGGTATCATCCTTATTCACATAGCATTCCTTCCACATAATCATTTTCTTAAGAATCTCTTGCTTAATTCAATATCGTTTCCACTCTATTTATTCTTTTACCTCTCGGGTTGCATTCTGATGTTGTGTCATTGATGTAATTTTTTGAATACTTCCCATGTATTGCATATCCTTTGTTCTAGACTGATACCATGGAATTAAACCTATAGTTCTTATTAGTTGATTATAATTTCCTGCCTTTTGAAGTTCATCGTGTAACCTTTTCTAAATGGAATATCCATACACTTACTACTTCAGTCAGTACAGCATGATCACTGTCACCAGCAGGAGGCAGAATAATCACATCTTTTATTAACACCCCCTCTGTAATTACATCTGCTATAATTACATCTACTTTGACCTTTAGTTCCTTCTGTCACATGCTGCTTAAAGAAGTTGTCATTCAACAAGCACATTAAATTTGGCTTAATTCTTTTCATGAGATTTCATTGCTACTCAATCAATGTTCAGATAATTAGTCCCGCATGATGATTAATCATTTCAGTATCTATTAGGTTTATTTGGCAGTTCATTTCATCCTTTAACAGCTGATCCACTAGGTTTGTAGTAACATTCACTCCACCATGTATTTGAATCTTGTTATACTCCAACTCATACCAAATAGCCTCAGACTTACTGCTATATGAAAAACTGCTATTGATACTGCACTTATAGTCTACTCTCAAATCATCCAGTATCATTAGCATCACCCCCCCCCCTTTCCTGTCTTATCTTACCTATCCTTTCTAAAATAATGTACCCTTTACACTTAATACCAGTTAGCATGCCTGCCTGCCTCTGAAAGTCAGGTCTCACTAATGACAATAATCAGATGCCACAGTTTATTCACTAAGGCAACAAACTCAACTCCTTTGTTTTATGTATACTCTCCGCTTTAGTTTTCATGATCCAGTTGGTCAACTTTCAGATTCTTATTGATATTTAATGTTTCACTTATGCAGACATTCTTAATAGATAAGATGGGTAAGAATAAGTAAGAGGTACTTAATAGGTCCAAACTGGATGAATATACAATCATCTTTTCATCATAATCACTTCCATTATTATTCATATTTTTATCATTGATATTACATAACTCTTTCTCTCTCTCTCTCTCTCTTATGCTCAGATTCATTATCTAGTTTTTCTGATTCATACTACTAAATAATTTTTTGAAACTGCTGATACCAAATGCATTCAAGTGCAGGCTGTCCCTCTTTTATATAAATACCTTTTTTCTTCAAATTCACTTCATACATCCCAAAACTTGCAACAATTTTTTCTGCATAGCCTACATATCAATTGTTTGCTATTGTAGCCCTTAATTCTGTGTTGTCATATCTAAGTAATATATATTTTTTTTCTTCCTCACTCTTCACTCTTGTTTATTCCAGGGTCCTTGCATATCCACTCTCATCTCTTTTCAGTCTTTCAGTTATATTCATTAAATTTTTTATTTTAGCACCCAAAAAAACTAGAAGTAATAACACCATCATCAGTCACACAATTTAATAATTGAATCTTCCATATATTATCATATATCATATATTATCTTTCTTTTTTATAATCAGTTTTACCTACCTGATTCAGTACTGTTTTTGTTTCTCCTTTTGTTGCTTGCTCTTCATGTCCTTCCAATGGCTATTCCATGTTATTAAACCTCTATTATCAACATATTTCAATATTTGTTTTCTAGTAAGGTACTAGTGTCATTAGATACTCAGTTATTCAAACATGTAATGATTCAAAATTGTTTATAGTTTATCAAAGCCTGTTTTTCACATTGACATGAGAGGTGACTATGTTTGTGAAATATTCACTTAGAGGGCTTTGTGACAAATGTAGGAGGCAGCTTACAGTAAAGCTTCAGAAATGATCAAGGGGTGTTTGAGAGAAGCAGTATCAGATTTTCCCAGAACCAGGATGATAAAATCATGTGGAATAACTCCCACATGATGGATGAGTGACATTGTTAAGCAGGAGCAGCAAAAAGAAGAAAATGAATGCTGATGAGCAGTGAAGAGCATAGACAAGAAGAGTGGTAAGGATGACAAAACATTATAGGAGAAAATTAGCCAAGTGGGCTAAAGGAAATTCCAAAGATGTCATTCATTTTGTGATATTATAGTCTGTTTTTAATGAATACTGATGGCAGGAAGGTAACAGAAGCAGAAGAAATAGTTTAGTTTCTGAGTGATTACTGTGCAAGGATCATCCAGGCTAGAGGTATTGCAGTTGTTGATGTTATATGGACCTGTGTGAGGATAGAGTTAGATGACTGGAGGTTTTTAGAATATTATGATATCTGAAAGTAAATGCAGTTGGATAATAGATTGAGAATGTAAAAGATAATTTGTACTGCTGTTTAACTCTTAGCTCTTACAGGATCTCAAGGGAGTGGAAAGAGGGCAGAATAGTTCTGTTATATAAAGAGAGGCTCCAAGAAAAGAGGTATCAAATTATAGATTATTTGGTATCATAGGGGTAGTGATTAAGATATTGGAAAAGTTGGTTAAATGGATGCACAATAATATGACTATATGGACAACAGCACAGCTGTATGAAGAAAAGTTTTGTTTTAATAATTTAATCATCTTTTTATGATAAAGTGGCTGTTGAGTTGGATAAAGGAAATGGGTACACCATGACACCTTTTGTAAAGCATTTGACAGATACCTCTTGGATTCCTCTTGTAAATTTGAGCAAATGGGGAAGGACATGAAACTGTGGCATGGAAAGATTGTAACTGATAAACAGACATAGTATATGATGGAGTCAAATTAGAGAGAAAGCAGGTGAACAGTGTTGTGCCACAGAGCTATCGAGACTACTGCTGTTCAGTTTGAACATCAATAATATTGGGAATGTATGGTAAACTCACTGTAATCAATGTAGGTAATAAAATACTTAAATATAATAGTAATTTGTAGTTATAAATCAAAATAAAGTGTAATGTGATTGTTGGGCTTGTCTAGTTGAATGGAGTGTAGCAATATTTGGTTCTACTTAAGCGAGAGAAAGCCTCAAATCTGGTGTTGCATTAAGTTTGTTCTGGTATTTCGACTTCATTGAGATGTAAACTGAAGAAAGCTCTCTATACATATAGGTAGTTAAAAAATGGCAAATGGATTTTCACAGCTTTTTTACTGAGTGGTGGATATTTTGTTTTTAATCCAAGCCAAAAATTTAAGATTTTTCAGGAAATGACTTCACTGCAAATGACACACTGTCTACCAATAATTGTCTGGACACCCCTGTTATTCGAAGTTATGGAACATTGCAGGTTTTGTTAGTAACATAAAAACCAGTGTACAGATAGTAGGAAGCAGTATTTCATCATGGCAGTTGAATACAGGTGGTATGGCAACATGACATGAACTCACTGACTTTGAGAGAGGTGTCAACGTGGGCTGTCACATTGGTGGCATGTCCATACGTGCCGTTGCTGTTCAACTGGAGCATCAGTAGTTGGTAATGTCATCAACAAATAGAGATGGGCTAGCATCACTAGTGCAGGAAAACACACAGGCAGCCACCAAAAATGACTGACAGGGACAGGAGGGTGTTAAAATGCATAGCACATAAAAAATGGCTACAATTGATGGTCTATCCATGATGAGTTTCAGAGCATCAGTACAAAAAAAAAAAAAAAAAAGTCCATTTACTGGGTTTTCACAGAAGAGCAGTGGCACATAAGCTGAACATCACAAGGCTCGTCTGGCCTGATGCAAAGATCTTGTGAACTAGATAATTGTCCAGTGGAAAATAGTATTCTGGAACATTGAATCAAGGTTCACCTGTTTCCAGTTGATGGCAGGGTGTAGGTGTTGAGGCAGCCTGGTGAACACTTGTTACCACAGTGTGTTGTACTCACAATAAAGTTTGGTGGTGGAGGAGTAATGGTGTGGGGTGTATTCAGCTGGTTTGGAGTGGGACCACTGTTCGTTGTCCATTGTTCCATGAAGGGAGCTCAGTATCCTGATATTCTGGATAATTAGGTGCTGCCTGCACTGTAGAGTTTTTATGGAATGGGCCCATGTTACTCTTAAGACAACAATGCCCCATACCACAAAACTGCAGCTGTTATGGAATGGTATGAAAAGATGGATGTTAAATGACTGTCCTGGCCTGTGCAGAGTTCTGACCTCAACCCCGTCGAACACCTGTGGAACAAATTGGAGTGGTGATTGAGGTCCAGAGCAGCACATCCTTGATCTGTCACTGAACTCAGTGCTGCTTTGATGGAAGAATGGAGACAAATTCCACCTGATGTCTGCTGCACATTGGTGGAAAGCCTCCTTAAAAGAGTGCAGGAGGTGATCAAAGCCAAAGGTGGACATACCCAACATTAGGGTTCACTTGCTGGTATCATTTGTAAATTACTAAAGTGTCTGGACAATTATTGGTAGGTAGTGTATTGTGGACATGGATAGTTCTCATCTCCAAGAAATGATAACCAAATTTAATATAATTATTACTATATTTCCTTTTTTTAATATTCATTTTCATGCCATTGTTTTGAATAACTTAATGTAGTATTTGGGAATTTTGACCAGCCAAATAAATTTTTGGAGTTTTTTGAAGGTCATCTTGGGATGAATTTGAGGGATGATTTCCATTTGTGGGCAGGTACAATTATGCTACTTGTTGACTCATATTTCACTGTTTTTTTATTATGCTTCTGTGATCCATAATGGTTATTAAAGTTTAAAAATAATCTGAATTCATGTTAAAACAATTTAATACCGTATAACGTTCCCTTCCAATATAGTGTGCAGCACTGCACAGCTACTAGTACTATTTACTGGAATTTGTCTGAGACATGACTGGAGGTTGTTTGAATGGTATATGATACACATCTGCATGTAAGTGTTCATTCCCCCCACACACACACACACGCACACACTAAAATTTGTCATGCATGCTCACTATGTAAGAGCACTTGATTCGAACTACAACCAAATATAAATTTTAACCAAGCCATATAAACGAATATTAAACTATTTTGTAGTTTACAAAATAGATCAATGTAATGCTAAGCAGATGCTATTACAGAATTTTTACTGCGAACCTATCGAAATGCCTTGGCAAATCCCTGGGGGTGTTGTGAACCAACTGGTTGGAAAAATATGAAATAGACTGGTGTAAGTAAAGGATAATAAGTGCCATTTTAATGTAGGAAAGTGGTCTCTAGACCAGAATTTATGGATTATCTGATCCTTAGTCTATCTGCATTACTAATGTACTATAGGCATACAACATTTTGTGGATGGAATTTACAAAAGATAAGGTTCATGAATGGTTTTACTGAGAGACAAAGAAGACAAACACAGGTGGCTCAGTGTTATATAATATCTGAAGGTTGTTATATTCATACAATAGTGATTGAGGAAAGTAGGGAGTAGCTATAGTATTTAACATGAAATGTGAAAAATTTCTTGAAGAGTAGGCAATTTCAAGGAGGGGGGGGGGGGAGATGGTGGATACATTTAGAATAGGTACTAGATTTATTTACACCTGTTGTCCTACAAAATTGTAGTGTATTAAGGAAGTAGAGGAATTTTTTTTTTGAATCATTGGATAAAGCATTTGACTACAGCTAGTTCTTTTTAGGGATTTAAACAGAAATGCTTTGTAAAATTTTTAAGAAAAGGACAAATCTATTAATAATGGTAAATGCTAGATTTCTTTTTATCGCTTGTATAGTTTACACATGCAAGACTATTCATTATTGACACCATATTCCATCATAAAGATTTTGCCTAAATTTGCATGGAGAGAGAAAGACAAGAAATGAGTCATCGATTTTATTATTGTTGATAGTCATGTCTGCAGACCAGATCATGATACAGTTTTATACATGGGATTTGAAATATGAAGTGATCACCATTGAATTTTTAGTAGGATAAAAATGAGTATCGTGTCGAAAAGAAAAATATGTGAAAATTTAAAAAATAATCTAAGTTAAGCAGTTTTTAGAATTGAGCTACAGACTCATATATTTAAATATTATTGGATTAAAAATAAAGTTTGAAAACAAGAACCAAATTTTGGAAATGCAGTGACAAAATCTTAAGAAACATTAATTAATTCAAGTGGTGAAGGTGTCTGCAAAGATAGAAAAATCAGAACTTCATTTGTGAGCTTAACAATTTCTGGAAAGAGAAATCATATTCAAAGTATCTGGCAAGTGGCAAAAAGGAATTAGTGATCATAAAGAAAGGAGACATAAAAACTGAAGATAAAGATAATTTGGATTTTTAGAGTAAATATTATGAAAGATGATTAAATGAAATAAGCAGTGAAAGAAAAGTTGTAGAAAATATTGAAGAGAGATGCGGTCAGGAATACTTTTTTGGTATTTTAGGTAGAAAATGCTTTCAGAAATCTGAAATGGAGATGCCAGCTGGAGTAGATATTTGATTCAATACTCAAATATGTATGTACAGAAGTGATACACTGCCAATTAAGGAAACCTGCTCAGAATTCAAATTTCAGTGATCAGTAAAGCTCTCATGCTATTAATCCATAAAAAAGGGGATAAAACAGTGCGAGAAGTAACAGAATATTTTTATAAGTGGTCCAAGTAATATTTACTAAAGTCGAAGAGTATTAGTGAAGAGACTAAGAAAAATTGTGAAAATAAACTTTGCAAAGAGCAATTCATTTGCAAAAAGAAATTCATTCAAAGTTCAAGCTGGGTTCACTTAAGTTTTGTAGATCTGCCAAAGGTGCATGCTGAGATGCCAAGAGAAAAGCTGTTCAAAACCTTACAATTATATGATATATGAGGGTGGTCTGAAAAGTTCTCGGCCTAACAATGAAAAAACACATAATTTCAAAATTATTTTTATTTTTCAACATAATCTTCCTTAGGACTAATACATTTATTTCAGCAATGCTCCGGTGCCATTATCCCATCCCCATAGTGGTTCTCGGTAAGATCTGCAAAATACCCCTCTACAGCTGCAATCACCTCTTGATTCAAAGAAAAAACGCTGACCAACGAGGAAGAGTTTTCATTTTGGGAAGAGATAGAAGTCAGAGGGAGTCAAATCTGGGGAATAGGGTGGATGTTCCAACAATTCATAATGCAGATCCCTTAATTTTCCCATTGCCAAAACACCTTTGTGGGCAGGTGCATTGTCCTGATGAAAGATGATTTTTTTCTTCTGCAAACCGGTTCTTTTCACATGAATATTTTCATCTAGTCTGGTTAAAAGATCAGAATAATATTCCCCAGTTATTGTTTTACCCTTTTCAAGATAATTAATGAACAAAATGCCTTTAGCATTTTGTTCACCAAAGAAGACAAAAGTCGGTTCCATCAGCAGGAAAGATCATGGCATCGGTGTTTTGGCATGACCTTTCCTGCTGCTGGAACTGACTTTTGTCTTCTATGGTGATGAACAACCGACTTCTGTCAACTGTTTTGACTGCTGTTTGGATTCTGGTGTGTAATGGTGAATCCAAGTATCATCCATAGTAATAAATCAATGCACAAAATCAGTTTTATTGTTAAAACGCTCCAAGCACTGCTCAGAGAGATTTTCATGTGAATGCGTGTTTGATCTGCTGTGAGCAAGCATGGCACCCATCTTGTGCAAAGCTTTTTCATATGCAATTCTTCATGCAAAATATATCCTACACATTTTTTTGAAATGCCTATAGTCCCAGCAATTTCGTGCACTTTGACTCGCCGGCCATCCAATACCATTTCGTGCACTTGATCAATGATTTCTGGTGTTGTTACACTTTTTATACATTCTTCACGTGGATCATCTTCAAGGCTGGTAAGGCCATTTTTAAACTCGGCAGCCCATTTCTTAATTGTCGAAAACGATGCAGAAGAGTAGCCATAAACTTTAATTAACTTTGAATGAATTTCTTTTGGCATTAAACCTTCTTTTACAAAGAATTTTATAACTGCACTATACTCAATTTTATCCATTTCAAGGGATACAGACAACACTTTTGCTTCGGACAGCTGTATAAATCAAACTACTTGATAGAATGGCTTGCAATTTCACATGGATGCTTATGACAGATGTACCGACTTAGAAACAAAATCCTGTCGATAGTGTTGCCATCTGTGGTAGAGGCCAAGAACTTTTCAGACCACCCTTGTAAATTGGAGCTGTGTGAAATATACAGTTTCGCTTTGGTATTTGGCTGATTTGGTATGATTCAGCCAAACCGATATTTGGCTTCGTCTGAATCAGTAGAGAGATTCGGTATTTGGCACATTCAAGCAGAAAAATTATTAAATGCATCTCCTTATCTTGTGCAACCAAAGCTTGTTGCATTTGCTATAGGTATTTATTTTGTTATTATCTGTGTTATTTTAGTTTATATTATGCAGCCTTAAAATACTAAAAACGAGTGCAGTTTTGTCCATGAATAATAAAAATAGCAATATTGAAACTTTTGTAATTTATGTGAAGATTTAAAATTTCCTAAGTATGAAATATGCTGGGGTTGGTAGTGGAAAAAATCCAAATACCGCTTCTGTGGTTAATCACGTTCATCACAGTCATAGTGATGTATTTGCAAGACACAATTGTGAAACTGAAATATCAAGCCAGAATGCAAAAGGAAGTTAGCAATCAGAATTTAAAGTAAATCCACCAAAACAGCAAACGTCATTTGATGCTATAGAAAAATCTAAAAAATGGGATGTAGATGACAAACATGCAAAATCTTTGCACTATGTCATAGCTGAAATGATTGCTTTAGATAACATGCTGTGCTCAGCTTGTTCAGAATGAAGGATTCACTAGGCTAATAAGCAAGTTGCTCCACAGTATAGTATGCTGCTTGGAAGAAAATATTTTCCAGAAAAAAATAATACCAGTTATTTATGCCTGATTAGTTGTAACTATTAACAAGATTCATATGCTGAATGTTTCTGTTACATCAGATATATGGACTTGCCAGCATACAAACAAAAATTTTATTAGCTTTACAGGACACACTGGTTTGATACAAACTTTTGATATAGCTGTATAGTTTAGAACTGCCAACATTTTCCTGGAACATACTAGTGATATGATTAAAAAAGGTTTTCTGCGCTGTGTTACAAATGCAGGATATACACATTTCATGGATTCATGTAATGGTTTGAGACAATAGTGTGAATATTGTTATGGGGTGAATAATGATGCTGAAATTGCAGGTGTTCACGGTTTTATTCACATGTTGCAAATAATGGACTCTATTGAAGCACATATATTGATTTCAAATTTAATAGCAGTGTGTAGAAAAATGGCAGAACCTTTTAATTCATCTACTGCATGCTTGAAGCTAAGAAATATTCAAACCAAATTAAATATCAGCCATATAAAATTAGTTCAAGATATACCTGCTAAGTGGAACTCTACTTTTTATGTGCTATAGTGAATACAAGAACATAAAAAGAGAGTTAAATATCTACACAGTTGACAACTATTTAATTTACGTTAAGCTTTAATCAGTGGTCAATTGTCTTTAATGGGAACCATTGCTAATTTTATTGGAGCCTTTCAAGAAAATTACCAAAACTATGAATTCAAATTTTCTTTAATTTTTGAAGTGCTCCTAGCTATTGTGACTCTGAAAATGTATTTATCTAAAGATAATGATAATACATTTTTCGGATTAGGAACAATGAAAAATATTTCTTCGTGAAGAAATTACCATATTTGATACTTTATTTGAAAATAAATATATTATTTCAACAATATGAAATCCAAGATTTAAGCTAGCATTTTTTAAGTCAGACAAAATTGATTATGTTAAAAGCATTCTAAATGAGAAATCTGAATCCGACTGGGAAGTATCAAATAATGAAGTTGATAACATTCCTTTATCAAGAAAAGTTAAAGTTGTCAGAAATTCACGATGAAAATAAAAATAGGAATAAATTATGGCCCTTTCTTTTAGTGTTACATGGTGATCAGCATTCATTTTTGAAATTATGGATCTTCATATCAAGATCATCATCTGGAGCATACATAAATATACAAGACAAACTGCATTACATTTCAAACCAGAAGCTAGAGAAACAATGATTTGAATCAAATTATTGTTTTTAGTAGCAAGACTTATACGTTGGTTAGACATAACTGGTAATTAGTTTACGGAATTAACAACGCATATAAAGTATATTAATTAAAGGTAACTTTAATGAATAACTTCTATATTTCGGCAACGTCACATTGCCATCTTCAGGAACATAAAGATATGGTATGTGCACTCAGGAACTAACACAAAGCAAATGAGGAAGAAAGCAAGAAACTAATATTGTTCCTAAAGTCCTAATGGTGCCCTCTTGCGGGCTAATTTGGTAGTCTTGGCAGTTGGGCTGAAGTTCTCATAATGAAAGTCTCCCAAATATGGGGCAGTTTCATGCACCCAAATTTGTCGAGGTTAGGAACGTTTTTTAGAGCTGCTGAAGATTCTTTGAATAATCTTTCGTATTTAAACTTGCTGCGATGAATTATTTTTGTTTTCTTCCAACGAATTTTATGGTGGGTATCTAAGGCATGGTCTGCCAGCCCAGAGCGGCTGTACTGGTGAAACCGGATGTAGTCTTGGTGTTCTGAAATCCTGATATTTGTTGTTCTGCCTGTTTGGCCAAAGTAGGACAATTTGCAGCTGCAAGGGACCTGATATACACCAGGTAGGTCTAGGGGAAGTGGTTGGTCTTTGGTAGAGCAGATAAGGGATGCCAACTTTTTATATGGTCTGTAACAGGAAGTAAGGTCATATTTTTTGAGGATATTGGTTATTTTCTCAGAGGTGCCCTGGATGTAGGGGATGGTGATAGACTTGGTGTAATCTTTATTGTGGAGGGGGGTTGTGGTTTACGGGTTTTAATATTTTTTGGATTTTTGGGGGGTTATAGCCATTGGCTAAGAAAGTGTTGAGGATGTGGTTTAGTTCAATAGTCAGGGCCTTGTCATCTGAGCAGATTAATTTTGCCCTGTTATATAGTGTTTTTATCACCCCATATTGTTGTGAGGGGGGGGGGGATTGCTGGTGAATGTATCTGCCAGTTTGGGTGGGTTTTCTGTAAACAGAGAAAACCAAAGATCCATCAAGCTGGCGGGTGATTAAAGTGTCTAGGAAGGGGAGGGTGTTGTTTTCCTCTTTTTCTAAGGTGAACTGGACTCTGGGGTGTTGGTTGTTTAAGTGTGCTAGGAAGGAGTGGAGTGTGTCTGAGCCATGTGGCCAAATAGCAAACACATTATCCACATAACGAAGCCAAATAGTGGGTTTTTGTGGGGCGGAGTTTAAGGCTTTCTCTTCAAATGTCTCCATAAAGAAATTGGCCAAGGGTGGGGAAAGTGGTGAACCCATGGCTGTCCCCTCTATCTGTTTGTAGAACTTTCCTTGCCAAACGAAATAGCCTGAGTTCATTGTGAACTGAAATAGGGCTGAGATATCAGAAGGAAACTTGGCTTGGATGAGCTCAAGGGTTTCTTTGAGTGGGACATTAGTGAATAGGGAGGAGACGTCAAAGCTGACCATTATGTCAGTATGTTGGAGTGTGAGGTTTTCTATACTGGCTTTAAAGTGGGCTGAGTTTTTTATGTGTGATGGTGTGTTGCCAGTGTAGTGTGTGAGCGTTTTGGCTAAATGTTTGGCTAATTTATGTGGGGGAATCAATGCCATCCACTATGGGACGCAGTGGCACATTTTGTTTATGTATTTTTGGGAGTCCATATAATCGGGGGGGTCTAGAGTTATAAGGTTTAAGTTTGTTGGTGACTTCCACAGGCCAAGAAGTGACTTTCTTAAGGAGTCTGTGGATAGTTCTAATCTGAGAGCTGGTCGGATTATATTCAATGGGGAGGTAAGTAGTACGGTCTAGTACTAAAGAATTTAGCTTACCTTTGTAATGTTTTTGATTGAGTACCACAGTGGCACTTCCCTTATCAGCTTTGGTGATTACTATTTTTTTGTTGTTTTTCAATTCTTGTAGGGCTGTATATTCGTTTTTGGATAAGTTGGATTTTGGAGGTTTGGCTTTAGTGAGAACACCGACTACATCCAGTCTTACATTGTTGGCGATATGGTTAGGCAGGTTGCGAATTCCACGCTCTATTTGGATCATGATTTCTTCAGCAGGTATCCTTTTAGGAGCTAGGGCGAAATTGTGACCACGTGAAAGTGCGGTGAGTGCTTCAGGCTTTAAAACTGCCGACGAGAGGTTGACTACAGTGTTGAGTGGTGGCTGAGGTATGGAAGTAGAAGTCTTTGTCAGGTTTTCGTATTTTTTCACATGCCGACTACGTATTTTTTCGAATTCCTTTCTTGCCGATGCACATGAGATGTCATGAAGTATAGCCCATAGATCAAGGCCGAGTGTATTTGAAAGCTCTTCCTCTAGCGCCCGTAAGGTTTTGTTTTCATTGGCAAGGAGAACGCGCGTCGCGGTAATTTGTTCTCTTAACAGGGCGAAGCTAGTGCGGTTATAAATGTGTAGAGCTTTCTCGGAAGTAAAACGGTGCTTCAATTTGACACAATTAGGGATCACTTTGTTATCCCAGCAGCTTACTTTACTTTCTGTTACAGACCATATAAAAAGTTGGCATCCCTTATCCGTTCTACCAAAGACCAACCACTTCCCCTAGACCTACCTGGTGTATACCAGGTCCCTTGCAGCTGCAAATTGTCCTACTTTGACCAAACAGGCAGAAAAACAAATATCAGGATTTCAGAACACCAAGACTACATCCGGTTTCACCAGTATAGCCGCTCTGGGCTGGCAGACCATGCCTTAGATACCCACCATAAAATTCGTTGGAAGAAAACAAAAATAATTCATCGCAAGTTTAAATACGAAAGATTATTCAAAGAATCTTCAGCAGCTCTAAAAAACGTTCCTAACCTCAACAAATTTGGGTGCATGAAACTGCCCCAAATTTGGGAGGCTTTCATTATGAGAACTTCAGCCCAACTGCCAAGACTACCAAATTAGTCTGCAACTGGGCACCATTAGGACTTTAGGAACAATATTAGTTTCTTGCTTTCTTCCTCATTTGCTTTGTGTTAGTTCCTGAGTGCACATACCATATCTTTATGTTCCTGAAGATGGCAATGTGACGTTGCTGAAATATAGAAGTTATTCATTAAAGTTACCTTTAATTAATATACTTTATATGCGTTGTTAATTCCGTAAACTAATTACCAGTTATATCAAATTATTGTTTCTCTAGCTAACGGTTTGAAATGTAATGCAGCTTGTCTTGTATATTTATGTATGCTCCAGATGATGATCTTGATATGAAGATCGAAACGTCGGGATAATAAAAAGAGTTATTTTAACATGGTTGTAGAATCCATAATTTCAAAAATGAATAAATTATGGCATTTTGACAATATACCATATTTTTCTACTGCTATATCCATTTGGAAAGCAGAATCATCTGCAGAAAAATATTAATGATGTGAGATGATTACATATTTTAATAAACTACTATTAAAAGGAACTGATGATCCATTAGTGTGGTAGCAAAAATGGAAAATCACATTGCCCATTTTGAGTGAAATAGCAAGAAAATTTCTTTCAGCACTAGCTAAGCATATACAGCGAAAGAATATTTTTAGAAGTCAAAGTCAATTATTTCTTCATAAATATTTGACTTTTTTGTTTCAGAAGTCAGAAGAAATACTTATGAAGAAACCTGAGGTATTCTTCCAAAAAATGCTGAAATTTTTTTTTCTTACATCAAATTTATTGCAACCCCATTTTGATTATTAAATCCATAATTATTCTCTGTATTTACTAATTTAAAATCAAAGTTCCACATTAATATCTTTATTTAGTTACTTAAGGAAATAAGAGCAATTTTTTCTCATTTTTTATGCCATATTCTTTCTTTTAATAAATATTCCTTGTAAAATTAAATGCCTGTTTTATTTAATTTAATAAACATAAATTGTAGGCTGTAATAGTACACATGATTATGTCAACTAGTTTCACCACACATTCTTGTGGCTTCTTCTGGGTAAATAAGGACAGAAAAAAAAATAATACAATAAGGGGATAAATATGAAATGCATGAAATATGGAAGCTGGTACAGGTCAGTCATTGTTCAGTAAGTATGTGTGATTGTTGGCAGAATAGTTAGTCTGATGTGCAGAAATATCTAATAAGCAACTTCTAAATATCACATAGAATCAATCCTTTGTTTCTTTTGAGTGTGCCTTGTGAGTGGATAACCGTTGTAGATCTTTGATATTGTTGGCATTAAAGTGTAAGTGTAAGGCATGGAGCTCTTGTCCCATTCATTATCATGGTGCATGTGATAGTAGCTAGGCCTGAGCTGTCTTCTCTGTTTGTTATTCACGTCTCCAATATGTTCTTTTTGTTTTATTTCTAAACTTCTAGATGTTTGCCCTATATTTGCTGAAAGGGTTGTGGTCTTTGAGTGAACATAATAAAGCTTGTATAGTCGCAATGGATTTGAAAGCCACTCTTATGTTATGAGATTTTAGAAGACTGACAATTTTGAGAGAGTCTATCAATATAAGGAATAGAAACTGAGGTTCTGTAGTAAATGTTGGGAATTTGTTGCAGAGCAGGAGTAGAGAATGCTATTCTTTGTACCATTTTCTTACAATATCCATTGCTCACCAGTAGTTGAAGTAGGGGCTGTAATTGCAAACTAATTATTCAGAATTTTACTCTTTGGCTGTATCGTGCTTCAGTGCATCCTTAGTATAAATCATTATATACATCATGCAGAGCAGCATAATAGCTTCCATTTAAGCTATAAGTCAGCAATTACAGTTGAAGTATCATTGGGATATTTTGATCTTAAAAAATTAAATGTAACAGGAGTACATGCTTTCTCTGATGCTCATCATCTATATCACATTATGAAAGAAAATGGCATTAAAGCTATATCAAAATTGGAGATCTTCAACTCAGCACTTTATTAAATGATATTTCACTCTTAATAAATAACCTACAAGGATCTTCAGAACTCTTTATTAAATTGAATAGCTGTTGTAAGAAATTTGATATTAAACTTAACAGGAAAAAGATGAGCTATCTAATGCAACACTAGATGGGCTATCTAGATGTTTCATTGGAATTTTTTTCCCTTACTTTGGTGGAAGGAAAATATTAAGCTTTTCATTCCCCAAAAACAGACATGTCATCCCATCCAGAAGAATATAAGCAGTTAAGAAACAAAACAGGCATACCAGTCAGAAGAATATATGCAATTAAGGAATATAATATATTGGCCTCATAGACTTAGTTTAATTTAATGTATTTTTATTTATTATTCTTTTATGTCGCTCCCATCCACAAAAGGTTGTAAACTTAATAAACATTAATATTTAGTGGGGTCTGGATTTTTTTTCTTACTTTTATTAATTTTATATTTTTTGTATTTATTTATTTATTATTTTTTACACAATCCAGAAACCCTACTCTGCAGACCAAACATGGGACTTTTTCAAGTCACATCAGGTCTCCAATAAGTGAGAGAGTAATCTCACACTGGATGATGAAATTCATCTACTACCTAAAGGCAATCGCAGATATCCATGCCCATAGTGATATTTGAATCTGTAGCCTGTTGTTGGTTGGAGAGCTAACTATTGGCCATCCAGGCTAGTGGTTGACTGGTTTGTTGTGCTTGTTTAAAGTACAATAGGCATAATTTTTAAAGAAAATGGCAAATTAAATTTAGAATAAGCAGAGTTTCAGAAATAAATCAATAATTGATCAAAATCTGGTTATTGTAAGATGTGGTAATTCGAGAAAAAGTTCTGAGAAAAAACAGATAGCATCATTGGCAGAATCATATTAAAAATAAAAATAATACAAAGGAACTTGACATTACTTGCATTCAGTGATGTGTGAGCAGTATTATGGTCACTTAAACATAATGGGAAAGAAAGGGTTAATAAACAAGTTCTTGATGTTGGGACCTGTAGGAAGACCAAGATTACTATCATTTTATAATTACACAGGCATATCTTGGGAGGCCCACACTAACCATTATTTATACAATGCGACCAGCTCAAGGTGGACTGTATCCATGTATTTCTTTCAGCATGACAAAACATCGTATGATACTGCAGTTGTTCTTGTTATGCCAAGTTATATGACTGAGCGTTTAAGTGTTAAATCTGGAACCAAATTAGATAAGAATCAAAGCTTTCCACACTCACTGCTAGGCAAAGTTAAGACAGACATTGCTAAATGCCTGTAAACTGACTTACATTATATGTATCCAATTCTACTTGACATTATCCAGCTCAAAACATTGCTGTTACTAGAAAATACATAACAAAATCAGTTTTTCATTACAAACAGGGACATGTTAATCTATATGTGCCCCAGGAACTGCTGGAGCCTCTTCTCTCTGAGGTCTAATCAAGCTGATTATTTAAGAATTCAGTATTTATAAAAAAAAATTAATTTTAATTTTTCATTGGTTTAAATGAATGAGACTGTATATTAATATTAAAACAATTATAGTATGAAATAATATGCAAAACAGTATCTGCCTTGAAAAGCTTGCATCTTGTTCATCCACTTATATGGAGATTTCCAATATGAATTTCATTGAGAAAATGTGAGAGCAGAGTTAATCTCAGGTGCTATTATTCACTTATACAGCGGGAAAAGTGAAGGTTAGTGAAATAAAAGATCCAGAGGACACCAAAATCTTGGTATAAGTTATAAGTACCTTCAAAGGCCATAATATAAAATCTCACAGTTGGAGTCCTGGCAAATAACAGACTGATGTGGAGGAAAATTGTTGATAGAAAGCTAGTAATAATGTAAATTTAATCACATTCTAGACAAGAATCTAATTGATTTAATGCTTACACGAGCATTTTTATTAAGTGAATGAGTCAACATGTGAAAAATATTAAAAAACATTTAATTTTCTTGACCAAAAAGCTCTGGAAAAACTTTTTATTGGGATTATATTGATCAAGTGTATATAATAAACAACTAAGTTATACCAACTAGTTTCACCAACTAAGTCTGTTGGCATCTTCAGGGTACATAACTGATGTAAGGCACTAAAAAGTAAAAAACTGTTACAAACTAAAATCAACTGATTCCAATTATATTAAACAAAGAACAGAGCACGTACAATACATTCATAGAACGTGGATGATCTCACTTGTTGTTATTTAGGAACGTTCTCTAGCTGGCACTATAAACTAGTTGGTATAACTTAGCTGTTTATTATATACGCTTGATCAACATAATCCCAATAAAAAGTTTTTCCATGTGAAAAATAAGTCCAGTATTTTATCCTTGTTAGGAAGAATAAAATGGAACAGTAAAAACAACATTCATGACTGATGTGTCAGTCATGAATGTTGTTTTTACTGTTCCATTTTAACTTGACTATGCTACTCTGGTCTTGGTTACAACTACGGATGCACATATCCAAGTTATTGATAATTGCAACTAACCTGTATTTTTTTTTTTTTTTTTTTTTTTTTTTTCAATTTCATTTTTAAATCTTTTATATTTTTTTAAATCTCTAACAAACAGGGAGGTGGTTTCACATTGGGTGATGAATTTATCTCCTTCCTAATGACAGTCATAAAAAAAAAAAATACATAACCACTGAAGGATTTGAATCTAAAGCTTGTTGGTTGGAGAGTAGATACACCAACCCCTTCCCCAACCAGGCAAGCAGTTAACTTAATTCACTTAATTGCTAATTGTTCCTTTGAACTCTAATAATGAGTTCTTTTGTTCACTTAGCTATCTATGACTCATTGCAACGTGACATTTATCAGTTTTGAATTTGTTACTATTCCTTTTTTATATGTCAGTTTGCAGAGAATTGCCCAACCCTCAAGGCAAACATTTCATCACATAATTTGTTACATACAGTGAAAAGTGATCTGTTTCAACGCTTTTACATTCCTGATAAGAAGTCATTTCAAGGACAAGTTCATCGTTTGCATTTGGTAGAATTTCATGGGTACGTTCCACTTTGAGCTGGTTGCATGAGTATGCATCAGTAGTGCCAACATTTGTTCTCAACATTCCAGAGCAAATTCATGACCATCTATGTGGGCACTGAAGGCATTTGGATATTTAAAAGTAAGTTCACCAACATGGTACTAGATTGTGCATGGTAGTCCATCTGCAAGAAAAAAAAAAAATCAAGGAGCTAGAACCACTTCATCCAGAAGCAGACAGTTTTAGTCGAGACCTGGTGCACATTTACTATGTAATTAAAATAGTTTTCCAATTTTGAGAAAGTCATGACTAGATGTCAAGGTTTTTTTTTTTCAGTGACTAGACTTGATATCACAAAGGTATCACAGTTCTAATAAAAAGATGGAGGAAGATCATAGAACATGCTAGTTGATATTTTATTGAGAAATTTTTTTCAGTTTCATGTTTATGAAATATTAAAACAAAAATATCAAAATTTAGAAAAATCTTGGTCTTTCTTACACAAGATACCATTTCTGTGTATGTGAAACATTGTGGATGAAATTTTTGTATGGCTTTCATCCAGAAATTTCACTTTTATGCATGCACGCACGCATGCACACACACACCATCCTTTATTCACTGAAATCCCACATATATATTGATGAAATTTGGTATTGTAATGATAACACGATTTTGCTGTTGTGGCATTTTGTTAACTTGTTCAGGTTTGTAATTGGGTGATTAGTTTCTCCCACTTTCTCCAACAGAGGTAATTGATGAAGAATAAGCATAATACATCTGAAAATTGCATACTTATTTCGAAATTTCGCAAGTGTATTCTCCACACTGAGTTAGTTAATGAGTTGAGGACATGGAAGAGGTCATCATTAGTATATAGTTTAGTATATTATGCTTCTCAGCACTCTTGCTTTTTTATACAGTTTCTATATTATTTAAATTTATGACAATAATACTTAAAACTTTTTAAAAAATGTTGCTTCCATTACTAAATAGGAACAAAATGTGATGGCAGGTAAAGCCCGTCAATCAGAAATAAGAAAATTGTATGAGTTGCTTCCATTCAAAGAGGGTAAGAATGTTTTCTTTAATGTACTCTATGGAAAGCTTCTACTCTTTTTCTTACTACATGTAAAGTTCACAACATTATAAAATGCTCATTTTTATCATTCTGAGTCTTTGTTTTTAGCACTGATATGTACAATTAACATGCATCACTTCTTACTATAATGAACCTATGATATTTATGGCATTATAACAACAGCAAGAAAAGTATACTATTTTCAAATGAGTTTTCAAGTAGTGGAAAATAGTTGGAATTAGAGTTGTAGCTTTTGTAAAATTCTTATTTGACCACACACACACACACACACACACACAGCAATGAATAACATTATAGAAAAGTTAATTTCTTGCAGTTCTAATTTGTGTAATTATTGAATTATTTTTATTTATTTTTTTTTTTTTAAGTTTCCTTTTCATGAGGGGAAAAATGAACTCTTTTTTTTTTCAATTGGTTTCTTTCTGAAAATATACCTTCCTCTCCTCCTCTTCTAATTATCATCCTCTTTCTTTCCATCTGCCTTTATTCTTTGGAAATTCTTTTCCATGCTGTTTTTCCAAGTACTGTGATCTTTAACCTGTTGAAAAAAACATCCGCAGATTCCTTCTTTCTCCTTAATCAAACAGCACAGTTGTATTATGTTTTGTAACTTCTTGTGTGTGGTTACTTATATAATATATGCTGGTATTTATTGCTTAGTCATACTGGGTGAAAAGAATACTAAAGCAGTTCAAGTTTGTTTTTTTTCCCCTTCTAGGTTACAAATGACTGCAGACATGCTAGTGATTTGCATAATGGTTTTAGAAATTGAGCATTTTTATTCTTAGATGTGATAATCATCAGTCTGTTTTTATTTATTTTTTATTTTTTTATTGCATATTGGTAGTTTGCAAAATCTGCAAGTAGAAATTTTCTTGGTAACATAACTTACTAGAATTGTCATGCTATCCAATCCATCCATCCATATATACAGATTATTCCTTGATCCTGACAGAATGATTTTATTGAAATTTAGTATTTCAGATCCTTAGAAAATGTCCAGCCATCTCTTTAATTTTAAGATTATTTTTATAGGGACAAATTTTAGCAAAATGCATCCCTAAAATTTTTATGTTTACAAAGCAATACAACTTCCCACTGACTAAGTGGAATTTAATTCAGTATTTTTGGACCATTTTTATTGTCGAAATTTGACAGCCTTTAAAATGATGCTAATAATTCTTTGGATGGATACAATTTAATGAAACTGAATGCAGACAGTAAATAGGTAGATGTCGGGGCTTCTGAACAGTGTATCATAATCGATGAACATGGGTTAATGTGGTGATCTTAGTTACTTTGATCATGGAATGGACATATTATCAATGCAAGACAGATTAATCGTTCTATCAACCAAGTCGTAAAAACTCTAGGCTTCTTACCAGTTGAAGGCAACTGAATCAAGGGTCTACTGTGAGTATACCATCAACAGACGTGCCAGCACTTAGCAAGCAGACGTAGACTATCCTGGCTTGTACAGACGAAGTGCAGGGAATGGCAGCATAAGAAGCATCAGCGAGCGAATGGTACAGCGTACCCTGCATACCATGGGCTACTGGAGCTGACACCCTAATTGTGTACCAATGTTGACAGTTCTTCATCAGGCATTGCACCTTGCCTCATGTTGTGACTATCAAAACTGGACCTCTGCAGAGTGGACCAGCATGTGGTCGGATGAGTCCTATTATCAGTTGTACTGAGCTGATGTGGGGGTATGGGAAGTGGCATTGACAGCATGAGGCCATGGTCCCCATCGTGGCAGATCAGCTCTGTTCACGAAAATAGTGGCTCTATGATGTTTTAGGGAACCTTCTCATGTGACACATTAGGTCTCTTAGTGTGTCTGGAGTAGTCCTTAAACACTGTGAGCTACCAGAATGTGCTGGCTGATCACCTACATACTTTCATGGCCTTCGTGCATCTTGCAACTGATGGTCTGTTTCAGCAGGAAAATGTGCTATCCCACCAGGATGCAACCACCTAGGCATGGCTCATGGAACACTCATCTGAGTTTGGGACTATCCAGTGGCCCCTCAGGTCCCCCTGGATTTAAATCTGATTGAATCTCTTTGGGATGTCATGAGCAAGACATCAGATCCATTAAGTCCATTGAGTGTATTATGATTGTCTCTGATAATTTTCTTGATTATACTTGATGCTAGATTATACTTTGCTGAAATTGCATGCATGAATTGAATTAACAGATAATAATGATTTACAGTGAAGGAACATCGATGGCAAAAGTAGTACACATATCGTTACAAGATTTACTTTTAGCAAGGATAACTACGCTTGCACCAGAAATGTTCATCAGATTATATTATTGAGAAGCACTGAATAAGTTAACTAGAGAGAAATGATATATTTCTGCACCTATAGCCATAAAAATGAATAAATTGGTAACATCACATGACGAATAATAATTCACAATGTTGCACATTGTGCCACTAATGGTCTAGTGATGTGCAGTATATCAGCTCTCCCAGGCAAACCATCCCTCCCTTTAATAATGTAGCATGTTTCCATAAATAGAATTCTGGTCCTTCAGATGAGTATTGTCACCTTATAAGAATACTTTCCCTAATTAGAAGAAATGTCTAGTATAGACACATAAGTGGTTAATAATTTCATAGTGTGAAGAGACAAAAAACAGAGCCACAGCTCTGTTTTTTGTCTCTTCATTTCACCTGCAGTGCAGTTAACAGTTTTCATGAGCATGTTAAGCATGCTGTAATTAACTGGAAAGCCAGTATCTCCTCTAGTTAGAAGGTACAGTAGTAAAGTGGCCTGTCCAAAACAGTCAAGTAGTTTTGCAGATCAGCTGCTAGCTATACCAGCTAGCAGCTGCTATTTGGTTTAGTCCTGGTAATAAACACAGGACTAAACCTGCTGGTTTAGTCCTGTGTTTATTAGCCTATTTCTGATATCACTGGTTTTGCTGTTAGTGATATCACTAACAACAAAAGACACCATCACACAGAACAGTGATACTACATGTCAGAAACATATCTCACTAAAAAATAGTAAAAATACTAAAAATACAGTGAATAATTACAGCAAAAAATACAAATGCACCACAAACTATTGGTCATCTCAACTATCCAAACTCTCATTGTCTAGTCTTGAATCCCTTCTTTATGATTTTAACAGAAATGTTCATCAGATTACATCATTGAGGAACGCTGAGCAAGTTGACTTGGGAAGGGGGATGCTATTCACTCACTCACTCACTCACTCACTCACTCACTCACACACACACACACACACACACACACACGCACGCGCACGCGCACGCTGCTTTCACTTGTTGTTTTTACATCTCCCCTAATTCCACTTAACTCTGACATCATGAATTATTTATTTCTGAAGATTCATCCTCATCATCATCATCAAATTCCTGCCATGCACCCACATGGGGTGTACAGTATATGATAGTACTACATGAAATAAATTATATCATTACTAACTTCCTATCTACAATTTTCCTCCAAATCAGTCTGTTACTTGTCAAGACTCCAACATTATCAGATCTTATATTTCTATCGTCTAAGGCACTTTGTACCATATCAATCCACCTATATCTTGGTCTTCCTCTGGGTCGTTTTCCTGCCAACCTGGCAGAGAACACTTGTTTTGCTAATCTTTCCTCTCCCATTCTATTTAAGTGACCATACCACCTGAGATTAGCTCTGCTAACGCATTCCTGGATGCTGACAATGTCAAGTTCTTTCCTAATATCCTCATTTTTAATATGATATTGCCATTGATGCCATCTGTTCATGCCTCTAATCTTTTTCAGGACTCTCATATCTGCGGTCTCTAGTCTTTGGTCAAGTGTTTTGCTTCTGACCCAAAAGTTAAAACTGGTTTGAACACCGTCTTGTATACAGCTAATTTAGTGTTCCGACTAATTTCTTTCTTATTCCATATGAATTTATTCAATTGACTTCCCACCATACCAGCTTTGTTGATTCTGTTGTCTATTTCTATATTTAATTTACCATCTTCAGTAAAAATCATGCCTAAGTAGCTGAAATGTTTTACTTCTTCCACAGGTTCTCCATTCACAACACAGTTGACATTTTCAATGATTCTGCCTATTTTCATTGTCTTTGTCTTTTTATTGCTGACCTTCATACCATATCTATTACAACAGCTATTCAATTTAGTCAGAGAATCTTCCAGACTTGTAGCGGATTTATTTAGAAGTATAACATCATCCGCATAAAGCAAAGAGCTGACATTAACATCTCCAATTTTGATATAAGGGTTTAATACCACATTCCTTCATAATGTGATCCATATAGATAATGAATAACAGAGGGGATAATGTACATCCTTGTCTCACACCAGATTTAACATTAAACCATCTTCCTGTACTTCCTTCAATTCTAACTGCTGACTTACAACTCAAATAAAGACTAAGTATTGCTTGATATAATGCCCCATTGACACCATATAACTGCAGCATATTGAATAGCTTCTCTCTTGGCACCTTGTCATATGCCTTTTCCAAATCGACAAAACTTAAATACAGATTTTTGTTATATTCCCATGTTTTCTCGAGTATTTGTCGCAAAGTGAAGATCTGAACCTGACAGCTTCTATTTGGCCTGAATCCAGCTTGTTCTTCACCAGGCTTTTTTTCCACAATTTTTCTCAACTGTTTCTCAAGTATACTTGCATAGATCTTGCCAGGAACACTCAGTAGGGAAATACCTCTGTAATTCTCACATTCAGTTTTATTTCCCTTTTTATATATGGGTACTATGAGAGCTCTACTCCAATCATCGGGAATTCGTCCCTCTGTCCAGGCTTTCTGAACTATGCAGTGCAGCCACTGTAAGACTCTTATTCCACCATACTTCAGCATTTCTGGTCGAATATCATCTACTCCTGCTGCCTTTCCACATTTCAAGCCTTTGATGGCTTTTTCTACTTCAAGTATGGATATGTATTCCTGAATGCATGCCTGGTCAGTGTTTTTTATCACTGTGCTGTCATCACTGCTTGTTTCATTTAGCAGTTTTTCAAAGTAATTACTCCATACTTCAAGGATATATTTTTCTCCTGTGTTCATGTCACCTTTATCATCTCTAATTCCTTTTACAGCACTCTTTCCTCCATTCCTAAGCTTCAACAACCTCCAGAATATTTTGCCACCTTCTTGATATTTATTTTCTATATTCTTGCCAAAGTCCTTCCATGACTTTTGTTTAGCTAGTTTTACACACTGTTTAGCTTTCTTACATTTGTCTCTGTATTCTGTAAGAGTAAAAGCTGACTTATTTGCCAGGAACTTTTGATGTGCTTTCTTCTTTTCCTTCAATGTCTCTTTAACTTCCTGTGTCCACCAGGGAGTTCTGATTTTTTTATCCTTGCACACAACTTCACCACATGCCTATCTGGCAGAATCAATCAATGTTTTCTTCAGAGTTTGCCACTGAATCTCCAAGGTTTGATTCATGTTCTCAAACTCTTTCATTTTCTTTTCAATAATTTTTCTGTGTTTTAGTCTACAGTTCACATCTGAGAGCTGCTCAACTTTTATTCGCATTAAAACTTTCTTATATTTTATTCTTTTCAATATGAAATTCAATTTTATCCTACTCAAGACTAAATAGTGATCACTTCCAATTTCAAATCCTCTGTACACTCTGGTGTCCTGCACCAGGGAGAAAATATCACTATCAACAATAACATAGTCAATGAGACTTTTCTTATTCCTAGCCTCTTCTCTCCATGTGATTTTGTGCACATTTTTATGTTGGAACATGGTGTTAGTAATAACCAGTCCATGTCCTGAGCAGAAATCCAACAGATATTTGCCATTATTATTAGCTTTGCTCTTTTCTCCAAATTTTCCCAAAATATTTTTGTATGTCTCACAATCATTTCCTACTCTGCTATTTAGATCCCCAACAAGGACCAACTTTTCATTTTTCATTATGTCAGTTGCTTTTTCTAAAGCCTCAAAAAATTCCTCCACTTCTACCTTAGTAGAACCTTCTGTGGGACCATAGGCACAAATAAGTCTCATTGTCCAGTTCCCCATTCTCATATTTGCCCACATTACTCTACTTGAGACTGACTGCCATTCAAGAAGATTAGCCTCGTATTTTGTGTTGAATACTATGGCTACTCCTTCTTTTCCTTGATTGTCATTGCCTGAATATAACATTTTGTATTTATTGCTCAGAAAGATCTCACCAGTTTTGGTCCCTTTGTGTTTCAGTCACCCCTATTATGTCGATCTGGTACTTATCTAATTCCTCAGCTAGCTCCATTTCTTTGCCATTCAGGCTTCTTATGTTGATAGTACCGATCTTTAACTCTGGTGATGTTGAGTTGGGGTTTGTTTTCAGATTTGTTCCAGTAGCTGACTTTTTGCTGTTCGCCCTGGTTCCCTGACGAAAACAACGGGGGCCTTGTTAAACCGGGCGACGCCCCAGCTGGCATGAAATTTTGTTATGTTGTACCATCATTTTTTATTTTGGTTTAACCAATAAGAATACAATTTGGTCGGCTAAATCCCAAATTGCCAGCCCATCCTCGTTCGTTCAGTATCAAAGTAGACACCCAACAGGGTGCACCATGAGAAGGTGAGGATTGGACATTAGGTCAGAAGCCCTGGTCGGTTCTCCGCATTCCTTTAAAGGCTATGTGGAGGTCTCCTCTCAGTTATATAGCTTTGATCCTTAAGCACCCCACAATCATTTCCTACTCTGCTATTTAGATCCCCAACAAGGACCAACTTTTCATTTTTCATTATGTCAGTTGCTTTTTCTAAAGCCTCAAAAAATTCCTCCACTTCTACCTTAGTAGAACCTTCTATGGGACCATAGGCACAAATAAGTCTCATTGTCCAGTTCCCCATTCTCATATTTGCCCACATTACTCTACTTGAGACTGAGTGCCATTCAAGATGATTAGCCTCGTATTTTGTGTTGAATACTATGGCTACTCCTTCTTTCCTTGATTGTCATTGCCTGAATATAACATTTTGTATTTATTGCTCAGAAAGATCTCACCAGTTTTGGTCTTTTTTGTTTCAGTCACCCCTATTATGTCGATCTGGTACTTATCTAATTCCTCAGCTAGCTCCATTTCTTTGTCATTCAGGCTTCTTACGTTGATAGTACCGATCTTTAACTCTGGTGATATTGAGTTGGGGTTTGTTTTCAGATTTGTTCCAGTAGCTGACTTTTCACTGTTCGCCCTGGTTCCCTGGCGAAAACAACGGGGCCTTGTTTAACCGGGCGACGCCTCAGCCGGCATGAAATTTTGTCTTGTTGTACCATCATTTTTTATTTTGGTTTAACCAATAAGAATACAATTTGGTTGGCTAAATCCCATATTGCCAGCCCATCCTCGTTCGTTCAGTATCCAAGTAGATACCCAACAGGGTGCACCACGAGAAGGTGAGGATTGGAGATTAGGTCAGAAGCCCTGGTCGGTTCTCCGCATTCCTTTAAAGGCTATGTGGAGGTCTCCTCTCAGTTATACAGCTTTGACCCTTAAGCACCCCTTGGAGCCTTAATTCAGATCAAACTAGATGAAATAAAGCATTTGCAATTAGTAATTATATTATTATTATTATTTAAATGGGTACTCCATGGAGTCAAAAAAACACTTATGTCAGGACACCATTCTGTTCATTAATACAATCCCTATTATACATCTTAAACCTATTCACTGTTGGGACACTCACAACCACCTCTGGCAGTCCATTCCACTCATTCACCACTCTCCAAGTAAAGAACCTAATCTGCAGACCCTTACTAACTATACTCTTAGAACAGCTTCCAAATTTGACCCCTTGTTTTCCCCTTACTCCTCATGTATTGAAAAATTTCTTCTCTCTCAGTCTTACAGTGTCTCTTTAATAACTTGCTGGCCTGGTTGGCCGAGTGGTTAGTGTATCGTCTATACATTGGTATAGATGATGAAGATAGTTGTGGTTGATGAAATGAGTGGTGGAGACGGAGAGTTGTCGAATAGGTGACTTCCCTCGATGAGCCTTTTGACTCCCTGGAGGTGTTACGTAATAATAACTTATAACTTTCTGTTATATTCCCTCTCCTCTGCCTATCAGCTAAACTCTGTAATGCACAAACCCTCAATCTAAACTCATAGGGAACATTCCACAGACCTGTCACCAGCTTGGTTACTCACTCATCTCCGAATCCTCTCGATCACCTCCCAATCCCCAAGAAACACAGGTTACCAAATCTGTACACAGTAGTCAACATATGGTCAAATCATAGTCTTGTAAAAAGGAATAATAACCTCCCTGTCTTAAACTCTCTCTGACTATGAGACAAAAGTATCCAACCTATTAGAAGACACCACGACCTACCAAGAGATCACATGTAATCCTACTAATTCACAAAATAAACAGCTAAATAAATTACTTGATGAGGTTATAAGTTGGGATCCGAACTACGTGAATAAAATATGCACCTGCTTTGGAAGAACTCCTCATCTTTATGGACTCCCAAAAATCCATAAAGAAGGCTGTCCTGTACGACCTATCGTAAATTGCATTGACTCTCCAACTTATCGGATTGCAAAAGTATCATCATGTTCCTTAAGTGCTCTCACTGGTCATTCCAGATCCTACATAAAAAACTCAACAAATTTTCTTGAAAAAATCAAGGATATAAAAATTACAGATTCTGAAATATTAGTTAGTTTTGACATCATTTCTCTGTTCACCAATATCCCATTAACTGATACAGTCAATTCATTGTATGAAGATTACCCTCCAGATATTGCAAGGATATTCGAATATGTCATCCACTCAGGTTATTTCAGTTGGAAAAACAAAATCTACAAACAAATTGAAGGTACTGCCATGGGTAGCCCTCTGTCTCCACCTTTGGCAAACTACTATTTGAAACAATTTGAAGATACTATGTTCTCATCCATTCATCCTCAACCATCCCTTTGGTGCTGTTACATCGATGATGTTTTTGCTGTTTGGCCACACATTGAAGATGAACTTTCCACTTTTCTACAATGGATAAATAACCTTCACCCACACATTCAATTCACTATGGAAAAAGAAAACTCTGGTACTTTACCATTTTTGGACATCCTCCTTACTAGAACGTCTTCTGGTACCTTATCTACAAGCGTCTTTCGAAAACACACTTTTACTGGCAGATACATTCACAAAAAGTCTGCGCACCACATATTTCAAAAATTTGGCATTCTTAAATCTCTAATTCATAGAGCACATAAAGTTTGCTCTTCCCCAATAATCTTACAATAAGAACTTTCCATCATTAAAAAGTTAATGGAATCAAATGATTACAACTCCAATTAAATCCAACAGATACTTGACCCTTATGTTTCAACACCTACAGTTTCTTCAACAGTCCACAGAGTTCCTATTCCGTACATTCCAGGAATCTCAGAACCTAGAGGTAGAATTCTGAAGAAGTATCAACTGATTCCAACATATATTCCTATCAACAAAATTTCTTCTTTATTACCTTCTACAAAGGATAAACTGTCTTCTCTATCTTTGACTGGTGTTTACCAAATACCTTGTGAATGCTATGTCTCTTATTTTGGACAAACTGGCCGTACTTTGGAAAAAAGAATAAAAGAACATCAATATTATATTGATTATAAGAAACCTCTGAAGTCTGGTCTGGCACAGTATTGACTCTCCTCATAGTGTCCAATGGGATAAAACAGTTCTTCTCCATAGATGCAGATTCAAATATGAACGCTTATTCAAAGAAAGTTGTGAAACTATCTTACACTGACCGAATTTAAATAGAAATGACTGTATGTCTCTCTCAAAGATCTGGGAGACTTTTATCTTATGTAAAAAAACATTTATCTTAATAGATTAAATTTGTTATTTCTATTATTTCCTAGCATGTATTTTAATAGGTAATCCACCAAATGTTTGCCTGTATTCCATTCCTAATACTGTTACAGACACTGAAGATGTACTATTAATTTTAGTATGAAATATCTGTCTTTTTACTAATTAAAGATTTCACTGTGGTTTTTACGTGTTACTTTATTATTTAATTTTCTTCCTGTCTTTACTTTCAGTGTATTCTTCAGCATTCAAGTAATCCTCTGAGCTATTTTGCCAACTCTTGCAATATGTCATCTGAATTTCAAATCTCTATCCACCATTACCTTCAGATCCCTAGCCTCATAATTTTCCTGTAAACTAGTATTATCAATATGATATGAAGTGTGTGTAATCTTTTCATTCCGAAGTAATATATTTATATCACTTCGGAATAGACCTTACATATAAATATAAATATATCACTTTGGATAGACCTTACGTTTTAAAATTCTAAAAAAAAACAATGAATTGACAACTATTGTTGTTTACCCACACTGCCAATTTATTTAAATTAGCAGTGTGGGTAAAGTATGGGTATAGTTGACAGTGTGGGTATAGTTTAATGTTCAATGTTGAAAACTCTAGAGCCTCCTCTGACACTTCATGTATCTCCTGCAGGTCTCTGTGGAAGCACCAAAGGGTTATTGATGTTATTGCTGATGGTGATGTTTTCTCCCTGGTGCAGGACAATAGAGTGTACTGAGGATCTGAAATTGGAAGTGATCACCATTTAGTCTTGAGCAGGATAAAATTGAATTTCATACTGAAAAGAAGAACACGTGAGAAAGTTTTAAAGTAAATAAAAGTTGAGCAGTTCTCAGATGTGAACTGTGGACTAAAATACACAAACATTATTCAAGAAAAAATTAAAGAGTTTGAGAAGGAACCAAACCTTGGAGATTCGGTGGCAAGCCCTGAAGAAAACACTGATTGTTTCAGCCAGAGAGTCATGGTGAAGTTGTCTGCAGGAATAGAAAAATCAGAACTCCATGATGGACACAGGAAGTTAAAGAGGCAGTGAAGGAAAAGAAGAAAGCATATCAAAAGTTCTTGGCAAATAAGTCAGCTTTTGCTCTTAGAAAATACAGAGACAAATGTAAGAAAGCTAAACACTGTGTAAAACTAGCTAAACAAATGTCATGGGAAGACTTTGGTAAGAACATAGAAAATAAATATCAAGAAGGTGGCAAGATATCCTGGAGGTTGTTGAAGAAGCTCAGAAATGGAGGAAAGAGTGCTGTAAAAGGAATTAAAGATGATAAAGTTGAAATGAAAACTGAAGGAAAAGATATCCTTGAAGTATGGAGTAATTACTTCGAAAAATTGCTAAATGAAACAATCAGTGAAAGCACAGTGTTAAAAAACACTGACCAGGCATGCAATTAGAAATATTGTACATATTCATACTTGAAGTAGAAAAAGCCATCAAAAGCCTGAAATGTGGAAAAGCAGCTGGAGTAGGTGATATTCAACCAGATATGCTCAAGTATGGAGGTATAAAAGTCTTACAGTGGCTGTACTGCATTGTTCAGAAGGCCTGGACAGAGGGACGAATTTCAGATGATTGGAGTAGAGCTTCCATAGTACCCATATCCAAAAAGAGAAATAAAACTGAATGTGAGAATTACAGAGGTATTTCTCTACTGAATGTTTCTGGTAAGATTTATGCAGGTATACTTGAGAAGTCCGCGCGGTTAGCCTAGTGGCTTTGCGCTTCGCAACCATATGCCTGGGGAAGGAGTGTCCTAGGTTCGATTCCCGTCCACGACGTGAGGAGCTTAAGGATCTTCCTCAGCCATAGCCAAGTTAGCCGGTCTTGGGCGTGGGCAGCAGGGTTTTTTCCGCCAGTTTATCTGGGGTTTTTCATCCCGCAAGCAGGCAAACCGGCCCCGTGAACACACAGGCTACAGTCATAAATACTTACAGCAAGGAAGGCAACGGGAAACCACCTTGCTCATAATCATCTCTCTCTAGAATGTAGGGAGAGATGATTATGAGGCCGCGGGAGGGTAGCATATAGCTACCCTCCCGCGGCCGTATGGCAGATGGGAACCAGAAGAAATACTTGAGAAATGGTTGAGAAGGATTGTTGAAGAGAAGCTTGGTGAAGAACAAGCTGGATTCAGGTTAAATAGAGGCTGTGAGGATCAGATTTTCACTTTATGACAATTTAATGAAGATGGTAAATTAAATATGAAAATAGACAACAGAATCAACAAAGCTGTTATGGTAGGAAGTCAACTGAATAAATTTATATGGAATAAGAGAGAAATTAGTCAAAACACTAAATTAGCTGTATACAAGACAGTTCGAGCCTCTTTAGTTCAGTCGGTATAGATGAAGCCCTTTGGTCTGAAAGACCTGTTTGATTACCGTCTGTGATGTGAGGAATCTGGGTCTCTTTCAACTAAAGGTGAGTTAGCCGGTCTCATGCCGGGTAAGATAGAGGGTTTTTCGTCCCTCAGAACAGGCAAACCGGCTGCTTGAACACACACAGATTACAGTCATGAATACTTACGACGATATGTGGAAGAGATAGGGTCATCACAACATGTTGTTACACCCGTAGTTAACCCTGAGTCACATCATGGTAGTCAATCTCCTAGATAGGAGATGACATGAATGGGAAGACAGTGTTCAAACCAATTTTAACTTATGGATATGATAGCTGGGTTATAAGTAAAACACTTGACTAAAGATTAGAGACAACAGATATGTGGTCTCTAGTCATGAGAGTCCTGAGAAAGATTAGGGACATGAACTGATGGCATCAATGGCAATATCATATTAAAAACGAGGATATTAGGAAAGAACTTGACATTGTTAGCATCCATTAATGTGTTAGCAGAGCTAATCTCAGGTGTTATGGTCACTTAAACAGAATGGAAAAGGAAAGATTAGCAAAACAAGTGTTCTCTGCCAGATTGGCAGGAAAACGACCCAGAAGAAGACCAAGATATAGGTGTATCGATATAGTAAAAAGTGCCTTAGAAGATAGAAATATAAAATCTGATAATGTTGGAGTCTTGATAGGTAACAGATTCATTTGGAGGAAAATTGTAGATAGGAAGTTAGTAATGATGTAAATTTTTCATGTAGTACTATCATATCCTGTACACCCCTTGAGGGTACATGTCAGGAATTTGATGATGATGATGATGATGAAGAATCTTCAGCTAGTGGTCCTTGTACGGAGCCCTGAGGCACTCCATTAGTCATTTGTCTTGATTCCACTCCACCATTACACCACCCTCTGATGTCTGTCTATCAGCCACCCTTCCTATCCATGTTACCAGCCTCATATCCATTCCCATTTGCTCCAACTTATGCAGTAGTTTTCCATGCAGTATTCTGTTAAATGCTTTTGCAAAGTCTGGCAGTATCGTGGTGTAGCCATTTCCTTTAACCAATTCTGCTGTCACCTTATTATAAAATGTGAATAAATTACTGAGGTTGACACACCTTTTACAAAGCCATGCTGCCCTTAAAATATACCTTTACTCTTTACCTATGCTCTTCACTTGGTAACACAAAATATAGGTGTATAAATGAAACATTACCAAGTTTCAAGCTGGACTCTAACCATAACCTAATGTTTTCTTTTCTACAGATAGACCTTTACCAGACAATCTGAGCTTCGTGTCTTTCTACAGTTACAATGGTACCATTTGGGATGACTTCTGTAACTTTTACGTCTTATTTCCATGATCTGAATGTTGTTTTTACTCTTCATCCAAACATATGTTCCAACTGAATAACTGAAATAAGCCTTGTTGGAATGAAGGCCTTCATCTTCTCCTCCACCTCACGGTTACCCAACTGCTTTCCAAACCTTGGTTCTCTAAAAGGCATGCCAAAATAATACAAAATAAAGAAATTTAGTATATCTACATGGCTCAAGTTAAAAATCCAAGCTTCATGCTCAGTCTATGCTACTAATTTATATATATATATATCTGACCCACCCATAAAAAGTTTCAAGACCTATATCAGTGCAGTGTGTAGGCAAAAGGATAAGAAGAAAGAAGGAATGTTAACTTATTTTTATAATTTTAACAGTTGAAAGTTGTATTCTTTGGGGAAGATGGAGTGGGAAGGCTGTTCCTCCCCCACTGATCAGAACTAGATGAAATGAAAAAGGTCGAAGAGAAGTTGGTTTGGCAAGTTTCAAGTCGGACTCTAAATGGGTGTTGGTTAGCAATAACTCTTGTTTTTATAATTTTGGAGGAACGTGAGGACATGGCAGATTCTCAATCTATCTTCATACTCAGTATTCCACAATCCTGATATCATTTTTAACACTCTCCTTTGTACTCTCTCCAATATATCAGAATCACAACAGAAACCAGGAGACTAGACCTGTGTGCAATAGTCCAAGTGAGGTCTTATCAAGTCCTTGTAAAGAGGCAAAATAGCATCCTTATCTTTACATGTGAAAGTTTGTTTCCACTTTGCAATTATCTTTTGATTTGTATTTGCAATCTCTGCCACATGACCCTTGAACTTCAGCTTCCTATATATTAACACCCCAAGATCCCTAGCCTCATCAGTTTCTTCTAGCCTAATCCCACCAATATAATACGGTTGGATATCTAATCATGCCGAAGTGATTGACTTTACATTTACTGAGATTGAACTGACACTCATTTTCCCATGCGCACAATTCAAGCCTATTCAAATCATTCTGCAAGTACTGCATCAGCAGCATTACTGATTACCCTACCTATCTTTGCATCATCAGCAAATAGATTTATGTCACTTGTCAAATTCTTTCCAATATCATTAATTTACAGATTGAATAACAGTGGATCGAGCACTGATCCTTTTGGTACACCACTAGTTACCTTAACCCTGCGGTGGTTGTGGTCAAAAAAACTGTAGCGTAGGTCGCGTGTATCTGAGAGATACATTCATTACTAGTATATGCTAAAATGCGATAAAACTTAAAAAAAAAAAACACTGCAAATATAATACATTATGGTTTATTTATTTTCAGTTACAATCTAGAAATTATTGAACAAAGAAACAAAAAAAAACCCAACTAAACCAATACTATACTGACATCAGAGTTCACGGTATCTCTCAGATACAATTTACTATAAAATATCACTTTTGACTCAATCATTCTCATCATCAGACTCGAGTAACATTCACTGAATCTCTTCAACATCTAATGGATCTGATGATTGGAATATATCATCCAATCGATATATTTTTCTAGCCATTTTCAACGGTAAATAATAATAATAATAATGAAAAACTAAACCAGTACTACACTCAGATACAATTTAATATCAAATATCACAAACCTTTACACAAGATGTGTTAAACCAAAACACCGCATAAACAGTGTGGAATATCACTCGTAATATATGCATTCGCAGCTAGTTATGACCTCCAAGCTATACACTGGATGTGTGTAAGAATATTTACAATAAACAATTTTTTTGTATCTGTCAGATCTCTGCAAGGTTAAATCTTGCAGACTCACATCCCCTGTATACCACTTTTTGATATCTGTCATTCAGCCATCCTCTTATCCATGCTAATATTCTATAACCTGGACCCATTTTCTCCAGTTGATGCAGCAGTCTGCCATGTTGTATTCTGTCAAAAGCCTTAGCAAATTCCAAAAGTATCATGGTGTATCCATTTCCCTTGTCTAGTTCTATGGTAACATTGTTATAGAATGTGAGCAAGTTGCTAAAACATGACCTTCCCTTAGTAAACCTATGTTGTTCATTGCAAATTAGAGATTCACTGCCAACCAATTTCTGAATGCGAGCCCCAACCAATTTTTCCAAAATCTTCACCACCACTCCTGAGATACTAATATCTCAGGAGTGGTGGTGAAGATAGTTGGATACATCAGTCTTTGCATCACCCTTGTGCAGTGGAATTACCATATATTCCTTCCATTCCTGCAGAATCTTCCCTATTGTGAGACTCATATTAAACAGCCTGGTCAAAGGAATGGCCAGTTCAGCTGAACATTCTTTTAGCACACTTGCTGATATCCCATCAATCCCTATTGCTGAATTCTTATTCAATTTGTGCAACAGCTCTAATACCTCATCCTCATACACCTGCATTTCTTCATTTAGTAAGGAAGTAACAGTGAGCTCAATAGTGCATTCACCAGGTGATAGTTTTTAACAAAATGGGCTATCATTAACTGAACAACCTCTTCTGCATCTGTAACCCTCATGCCATCTGAATTTAGAAGACTTATTCTTTCATATTCATTCTTTCTTTTACTTGCAACATATTGATAGAATTCTTATGGGTTGTCTTTAGCACGCAGAGCCAGTTTCTTTTCATACTCAGACTTTGATTTCGGCACAACAGTTGTGACTATTCTAGCTTGCTGCTTTTAACGTTCATAATGGACGTCATCCTTATGCACATGGTATTCCTTCTACATCATCCTTTTCTTACGAATTTCTTGCTTAATAAGATTAGATGTCCATTTGACTCCTACTCTATTTATTCTTCAAACTCTTGGGACATATTCTGATATTGCATCATTCAAGTGTTGTTTAAATGCTTCCCATGCACTGCCAATATTCTTTCCATCCAGCAACTGATCCCCATTCCACTGAACTCAGTATACTCCTCAGTTGATCATAATTTCCTGCTTTGTAGTTCAGCATGTAACCTTTTCCGAATAGAACATTCATAAACTTAGTCACTTTCCAAGTGAGTACCTCATGATCACTGTCACCAACCAGAGGCAGAATAGTTACACCTTTAACTGAAATGCCCTCTGACACTATAATAAAATCTAACAATCTTTGAGCTTGAGTTCTTTCTGTCACATGCTGCTTGAAGAATTTGTCCTGCAATTGCTCAATACATGCATTTTCATTCTTCTCATGAGATTCTACTACTACCCAATCAATGTTTGGATAATTAAAGTCTCCCATTACGATTACTCTTTTTGCGCTTATCTTTTCTTTTTGGTGATGCATTACTTCATCACTAGCAACCGATCTACCAAGTCTGTAACAACACCCCACTATGTAATTAGTCTTATTAAATTCCACCTCACACCAGATGACTTCAAATTCACTGCCACATGAAATATTGTTAGTAGTATTACTACAATCATGTGTTTCAACTCTAACTGGATTCCAGTTGTCCGATGTCATTAACAGCACGCCCCCTCTTCTCTATCCCTCCTAAAAATACTGTACTCTTGACACTCGATACCAGTTAGTAGATCTGATTCTGATAGCCAGGTCTCACTAATACCTACAATCTGAAGTTGCAGCATATTGACTAAGGCAACAAACTCTATCCCTTTGTTTTTGATACTCCTAGCATTCGTGTACAGACATAATAATCTCCGTCTTTGTTCTTTTGTATTGTCTTGTCTGCCTGACACAGATGGACAACTTGCTTGCAGATCTCTATTATTCTGTAATGCCTTACACATGTAGATAGCTTTGCACACAAAAGATGGGTCCGAATCAGACGAACAATAACCCAAAATCGTTCTCTCCTCGTCAACATTTCCATGACAAAGCCCATTCCCATCATTAACACAGTTATATAGCATTATATAATAACACAGTTATATTAGCACAGTTATATATTGCTCTTACACTCACATTCACACCATTCCTCCCTTTATAATTTAGTTTCCCTGACTCTCTGTGTTAGGTCTCATACCAGTTATTAGTTTTTCTAGACTCCTGATACCAAATGCATTCAGGTGTAGACCATTCTCTTATACAAATCCAATCTTCCCTCAAATTCACTCCACACATCCAAAAACTCATTCATTCCTTATACATAGCCTACGCATCGTATCATTTGCCATCATAGCCCTTCTTCTTAATTCATTTTTATCATAGCATGGTAAAATACTAACGATTTTTACTTTCTCACTCTTTACTCTCGCCTCTTCCAACAACCCCTTTCATGTCCTCTCTCATACTGAACTTATTGCCAGTTAAATCGTTCGTACCTACTACAACTACGATTTCATTTTCTTTTCTTTTCTGTTTTTGAATTGCTTCCTTTATATTCTTAATTATAACTTACTTATCTATAGCATGTTTTATTATAGAGTCACCATACCAAATAACTTCTTTCTTTTTACTAACAATGTCATGTACCTGATTTCCATTATTTCCCAACTTATCTGTTGCCTTGCTTTGTTGTTTCTTATATTCCTGTTTAATTTTCTTTTTCTCCCTTTGTTCGTTTAAACTCCTCTCCACTTTTTGCAATTCCTGCATCGTCTTTCTGATGATCTACTTCAACTTCGCTATTTTGGAGGTTAATTCATTTTCATTAACCTCCTCAATAACCTCATTAGCAGGGCTAACCTTCTTGTTCTCGCCTGCAGTGCTTTTTTTAGCATTACATTTCTTGCCCTTATTTGGTGCCATTTCAAACATATAACTAAATATTGAATTATCTAATAAAAATATATGATAAAATACTAAATACACTAAAAAACACTAAAATCTACACTAGTATACTACAAAACACTAATTTTCTAAGGCAAAACACAATAAAAACAGACAATCACCAATTTCACAGTAGCACTAAATTCTCAACCAACCACAATGTATCAGTGAGAAATATTTCATGGTTGGGCAGATTTGGGATTTATATAGAGTTAGCAGCTATAGAGATGTGAAGTAGCGTCTTGAAGTGGTTTTTTTTTTTTTTTTGGCAGCTGCAGAAGCTATCGTTGAGATGTTCTTGGTGCAAGGAAGGGTTGGAGGTGAGTTAATTCAAGGGAGAAAATCTGATCATGTTTGGATGTTTCTATTCTTGAAGGTTGGGGGGAGGATGTGAGCCCTTTCTTGCAAGAGATCAGACTGGACTGTTTTTGGTAACATTGAAGTCTATAAGGTTGTCCTTGCCTGCTGAAATATACCTAGGAGATTATAGTTCAACACATAGGTGAAAGTACAGAACCTTGGGATATGCCTGCATTAATGGGAAGATCCACAAACCATTGGAAGGAGAACAAACCTTCCACAATGGTTCGTAGTGAGTGACCAGAGAGAAAAACTGGCAATTCATTTGCAGAGGGCAGAAGGCAGATCATAGAATGGAAATTTGCTAACTTGACTCATTTGCCAAAGCCAGTCAAATGCTTTTGAGATGTCGAAAGTGACTACATAAGTTTCTCTGAATTTTTCCATGGCTGGAGTCCAAGAGTGGATGATGAAGACTAGCAGATGGGCTGTGGATCGAAAGTGGCAGAATCCATATTGCTGTCACTGATTAGTTGGTGGGTCTACAGGTAGTGCACAGGCTTGCTGTTGATGATCTTCTCCATAGTGATTGTGACAACAGAAGTGAGAGCAATTGAATGGTAATTTGTTGGCTGACTTTTATCCACTTCCTTTCGAATGGACTATATATCAGTTGAAGAGGCAGTACAGGATAGGTGTTGCTCTGGGATGCAAGTTTTTAGCACATTAGGTAGGATGACATCAGGACCAGATGCCTTGTTTATGGTCATGTTGTTAAGGAGTCTTTGGATTTCATTCTGGCAGAAGACTATGGCTGATGTGGAAGTGAGTGGTTTTTGATAAGGTGGGAGAGACTTTGCCCTGGTTGTTATTGCAGGACTTGGAAGAGTGATGCCAGTAAGTTAACCCTGTCTTTTGGTCAGGTGACTATTGTACTGCCTGGATGTGAGAGTGGAGAAAATGTGGGTGGACAAAAGTTGCACCCATTGGCCTTGGCATCCTACAACATTTGTTTAAAAAAAAAATCAACAAATCAAATCAGACTTTGAAAGGCTTGAATGCAAATAAATTTCCTTTATGCTAACAGTAGTCAAGCCTTCTGGTCCATCTTTAAAGTTATTTTGTACATCTGCACTTTCATGCTTCTGCTTCTCACACATGGGTACCCTGTTAATATGAGCCAAAGATAGAATCTGCTGATCCTCTTGGATCAGTCTTTTTCTCCAACTCCTGTACACACAACTGAAAAAAAAAATCACCTTGCAGTGATTATTTCATTGTGATGAAGTCACTGCAGCTGTGAGCACTAAATAAACAGATGAGAATATAAAGAGAAACATAGTTTCTACATAGTTGTGCGATTATAATATATTACTATTAACAGCAACATATCCTTTCTGTTTGATTGACCTCACTAAATTTATGCAGTATACTAGTTATAAGGTACTCTTTGGAAAGTAAAAGTAGCACACACTTTTGGATAGTAATGGAAGATGACAAAAGATTCTACCATAAACTATATATATATATATATATATATATATATATATATATATATATATATTGTAAGTACATTGTAAAAATATAAACAGCAAGCACAGTGGTCTGAATATGAAGGTGCACCAATAAAAATGTTAGGGCATGGATACCATGCAGCTTGAATAACTAAAACGTCTAAATGAGTAAAATGGAATTTGAGAATAGTAGATGAGAATGAAGATGAGAGTGCAAAATGAAACAAATGAGCATGATGAAGAGGTTGGGGCAAGTTAGAGAGCATAAGAGAAATGATGGGTGAGTACACAATGTATAAGAGAGAGAAAATGATAAATTTAGTTTAATCCTTTATCCAAGTGTAAGCAAACAAAGTTTGCGCCTGAACTATCTTCAGGACTGAGGCAACTTGTGGTAAAGATGGACTAAGCTTTCATCACTTGTCTTAGTATCTCCTATAATGCAAAGCACATCTCCTTGCAGACATGTGTAATGCTATACATTAAGGGAAGGACCACTACCCAGACCGGTTTCGACCTTTATTGAGGTCTCGTCAGTGGGAGCTAGATCCAGAGGTGGTGATACTAAGGTGGAAGTAATGGAGAAGTCATATTTACCTATATGAATTGCCAAAAGGTGTCTCACCTTATTATTAAATTACTCTGGATATGGCTCCCACTGACAAGACCTCAGTAAAGTTTGAAACTGGTGTGGGTAGTAGTACTTCCCTTAATGCATAGCATTATACATGTCTGCAAGGAGATGTGCTTTGCATTATGGGAGATACTAAGACAAGTGATGAGAGCTTAGTCCACCTTTACTATGAGTTGCCTCAGTCCTGAAGATAGTTCATGCACAAACTTTGTTTGCTTACACTTGGATAAAGGATTAAACTAAATTTATTATATAGTCTAACCATGTGAAAAAAACTTCCAAGATCCTTCATGATATTTGATGAAAGAGGTATTTGGTGAAATGAACTGCAAGTTGGATAGAGAAATGATTGGTGAGTGCATGATGCATAAGAGAGAGAAAAAAGATGACAACCGCATCTTTAATGATTAGAGGTGGTGATGATAAATGGGCAATGAAAGTGTTCAAGGAGAACTCTGAAGTGATTTGCCCAAAAAGGCACACTAAATAGAAACCAAAAAATGATCCTTCATGATATTTGGAAGTCATTGATTGCTATGTGTAACATTGAAGACCTCTCTTATACCAGCAATCACATGCAGAGTATACACAACAATGTACTGACTGCACGTAACATGCCTAATGATACTCGTGATTGAACTATCATTCCAGTCTTGTCAATTTATAGATATTAGCAACTGTTGGAAAATGTTTATTTTTTTGTTGGTTTTTTAATTATGTTAAGCAACCCCTGAAGATGTTGTTAGCCATATAGACAGCAAAACATGTCGGGGAAATACATCTAGTATAAATAAAAAAAAAAAACATATGAGGTAAAACCTGGTTATCTATTATTCAGTGTATCTTCTAGGTGCAGAAATTTGAGATGGAATGGTGGCTGTGAAGAAGCTAAAATGGCATGTGAAAGAGATGAGTATATTAAGGGTGGGTGAATGATTTGAAAAAGAATGTTTGACACGAGAAAGGATAACAAAAGCTTTTTCTTTGGGGGGGGTGGAAAGAACATGAGTTTAAAAGATTGTGAGTTGGTTGCCATGATATGAGAAATAGGGCTGTGATTGGTGGATGACTCAATACATATGGTATATTGTGTTGGAGTATTTTATATAAATCTATGAAATTACTTTGTGGCTTCTAAGTAATCAGGTTTGATATATAATAATTATAGGAAAAAAATTACTTTGTACTTTATTTAATATTCATTGCTAATCAGTAATAGAAACCCTACTTCCATTTGGATTATGAAAGTTTCTGGAAATGTCCAGATATTTAATAAAATGTATTTTTTAAGCAAGAACTCCATATATTTAATGATCTTCTATAAAGCATTTGAAAAGGAACCTCCATCATAAAAACCAGGTCCAGTAAAGCAATCAATATTGATTGCTTTCTTTACATACTGCTAAATAAATCCACTGCAAGTCTTCAGTATTCTTTGATGAAATTGAATAACTGCTATAATATATTTGATATGAAAATCAGTAAAAAAATAAAAAAATGTGAAAATAGGCAGGAACACACATAGACACAGACAGACATTAGGCGATTTCTCAGTGAGAATCTTTAGAACAAGACAGATATTTCAGCTGTATTGTCACAATTTTTAATGAAGATAGAAATTTAAGGAAAACTGCTTAAGGATCAAAGCTGGATAATTAGATGGAGACCTTCACATATCCTCACTTACTTATGATGACTCCTGTTAATAGGTATCCACTTGGATATGGAATGTATGAGGATGGACTGGCAACTTGGGATTTAGTTGACAAAATTTTATTCTTATTGCTGTAAACCAAAATAAAGTGATAGTGAAAAGTGGGGGGATTTAACTTGTTGCTGCCCCTTTCCTCTTTTGTTTTTGTCCAGGAACCAGAGCGAACAAAAATAGTCAGCTGAGTGGTTTCTTTGTGTGGAGGGTGGTTGAGCCGTGGAATGCATTGCCTGATGGAGTGGTGGGAGCGAGAAAATAGAACAAACCTCAACTCAACATCAGCAGAGCTCAAGATGGCACCCATCAACATAAGAAGCATAGACTGAAAAGAAATGGAACAGCTGAAAAATTGGATAAGTACCAGATCAGCAAAATAGGTTTTACTGAAACGAAGACAAAAATAGGTGAAATTCTTCTAAGCAACAAATACAAGATATTATATTCAGGCAATAATAATCAAGAAAAAGGAGTGGCTGCTATAATATTCAAAACTAAATATGTGGATAATTTTCTTGATTGTGAGGCAGTTATCAAATAGCATGAAGTGGACAAATATCAGAATGAGGAACTGGACAATAAGACTTATTCATGCCTGGTGTCCCACAGAAGATTCTACTAAGGAAGAAGTGGAGGAATTTTTTTGAAGCATTAAAGAAGGTAGCTTTCTATCTCTAACAAAAGATCCTTATTGGAGATAGGAATAGGAAGTGATTGCCATACATGCAGAAATGTTTCGGGAAATTTTGGAGTAAAAAGCAAAGCCAGTAATAATGGTAAGTACCTGCTAGATTTCTGTTCATGACATAGACTAGTCATTACTAATACCATGTTCTAACATGGTGTTAGTAATGACTCACCATGTTATTGTTGATAGGGATATCTGCATGCTGGTTCAGGACACAAGATCATACCAAGGATTTGAAATTGGAAGTTGATTGCCATTAACTTTTGAGCAGAATAAACTTGAATATCATACTGAAAAGAAAGTTTTAAGAGGAATTAAAGTTGAGCATCTTTCACAGGTGAACTATAGACTCAAATACACAAACGTTATTCAAGAAAACATGAAAGAGTTTGAAAACAACAACCAAACCTTGGAGATTTGGTAGCAACCTTAAAGAAAACATTCATTGATTCAGCCAGAAAGTCATGTGGTGAGGTTGTCTGCGAGTAAAATCAGAACACCATCATGGATTCAGGAAGTTAAAGAAATAGTCAAGGAAATTAAGAAAACAGCATCAAAAGTTCCTAGCAGTAAATCAGCAAATGCTCTGAGGGAGTACAGAGAAGAATGTAATAGGGCTTAAGGGAGGTGGCAAAATATCCTGGAGACCAGGCCAGTGTTCTCTCTAAGCTGTGTGTGTGTGTGTGTGTGTGTGTGTGTGTGTGTGTGTGTGGTGCGCACACTCGTCAAAAAGGGAACACGTGTCTAGTAACTGTGTGCACAAAATTTTTGCTTTCAGAATTTCTAACTTACAGTCAGTAATTTTTTAATGCACTATAAAAACAAATTATATGATAAATCACACTTGTCATTTATTTTATTCAGTAATTTCTCTGTTATCTCTATGCCAATATTATTCTAACCATTCTTCTTTTTCACTTCACTGGGCATCTACAGATGCTGTATGGTCACTCTGATGCTTGGTGATGTGCCACACCAGGCCTCTCCATGTAGCCCTGTTGTTTGCTTTTCTGGTGGCCTCAACTCTCTGAAGATCAGTCACTCCACACACGCTATCCATCCATCTCATTGATGGTCTACCCCTGCCTCTTTTTCCAGGAACTTTACCTTCTATTACTGTTCTGAGAAGTCCCCCTTTCATCCTTTCAGTGTGTCCAAAATATTTTAACTTTCTTCTGTCAATATCCTTAAGAAGCCTTAAAGTTCTGCTGATCTTTTCTAACACCCATTCATTTGTATGCCTTTCAGTATATGATATCCTCAACAGCCTTCTGTAACACCTCATCTCAAAAGCAGATATCTGTTTCTTATCTGACTTATTTAGGTTCCAAGTCTCACATCCATAAGTTACTGTTGGAAAAACAATTGCATCTGAAATCCTCAACTTTGTTTCCATGGAGATAGATCCATCCTTCCAGATTTTAGATAGGTCTCTGACTGTTGTTTTAGCCATTCCTAACCTTTTTCTGACATCTTCTGAACAGCAATTCTTCACATTAATAATGGATCCCAGGTACTCAAACTTGCTGACTTCCTCAATTATTTCTCCATTAAGGTACACTTGTTTCTCAAGAGCTTCTCTGTTTGTATTTCCTTTGAGAACCATAATCTTTGTCTTGCTAGGATTGAGTTGAAGTCCTCTGTTATTACTGATCTTGTTAACTTTGTCAAGAATTAGTCCTAGTTCTTCCATGTCAAAGGAGTACTGTATCATCAGCATACCTCAGATTACTGATCAATCTACCTCCTATCCTAATTCCTGTCCTGAGCTCATCCAATGCTTCACGCATGATGTCCTCTGCATATATGCTAAACAAGTGAGGAGAAAGTAAACATCCTTGCCTAACTCCTTTTCCAACTTGAAGCCAGTCAGTCAATCCAACACCTGTTCTTACCGTGGCTTCCAGCTAATTAATTCTAATTAATTACTTTCAGCCTGTGCCCTTTGGGCAAACTAATGCTCAATGTCAGCAAGTTGCAGAAGCATATTTTTTTAGTGCATGCTATCTGGTCAGTACATCCACTTGTGAATCTGTTGTAAATGGTAATAGATTTTTGTAGATATGCAAATTTAAGTGAATTAATTTAATATTCATAATTTTGCAGGTTATAGCTAAACGAAAAAAGGACAACATTAATATGAGAAATATTTTAGTGACTTTAGTGCCTGCTCTTTAGTCAGTACATCCACTTGAACCTGTTGTAAATGGTAATAGATTTTTGTAATGGTAATATCAGGTTGTAACTAAATAAAAAAAGGACAACATTAATACGAGAAATATTTTAAAAGTTTTAGTGCAAAAAACAATACAAGATCTCTTTTAACAAAGATGTTGTCACCAATTTTAGGCCTATGACATTAACAGTTTGTGCTTATGACTTTCAGTATTTTGAGCACAGACTACTGCACACACACACGCACACACACTGGGCCTGATACTGGAAACTTGTGCACAGAATGTTTTTCATGAGCATATGGCCTGACAAAAAAAAAAGAGTACTGAAAAAGAATCAGATATGATAAGTGACATGAAAACTGAACAAAAAAAAATAGATATTCCAGATGCTTGGAATGATTACTTAGAAAGATTGCTAAATGAAAGCAGCAGTGACAGCACACTAGTAGAAAACATTGAAGAGGAAAGGAATGCAGCAGTGGCGGTCATGGGGGTGCTGCAACTTTCGAAATATACGTACACACTGTAAGCAGTGTATACGTGTTTGGATAAAATATCAAAATTATGGTAAAAATTATAAAATTTGGTATAATTCAAAATTACTTAAAAATATATATTCTTCTTGTTTTGTTTCATGAAAAAATATTGTTTAGTATCGATAAAATTATACAGTTTAGTATAATTCAAAATTACTTAAAAATAAAATCCATTATCATAACCCCAATAATGTTCTAAAATAAAAACTATAACAGATGTTATATCTTTAATTGTAATGTCCGAATATTTAAAGAGACAGAGTAAACACAATAAGCACTACGAACACTCTACTATTGGTGCAAACTGCATATAAACAATGGAACTGCCTGACGGACAGTGCTGCATTATGCTAATAGCTCGCATCTCGCTATGACGTGCATATGCTTGCTTGCTTGCTTAGCAATATCTGTGATAAACACAGTGCTGCTAGCGTCCTTCTCCCTCCTAAGTGCTACAAGATGGATTTTTATTAATTTTTATACAAAATAAGAGAATTGTATAGGCTTGTTGATGATAAAATTAAATGTTACAAGTAAATATAAATAAATTAATAAATATATTTATATATTGAGAAAAATTCGTGATACTGCAGTTCCACAGTGCCTATGCACAAGCCACCCCTGATCTGCAGTGCCTATCTGTACTTGACTAAGAAAAAAAGCCATCATAACCCTGAATGTGGAAAGGCAGCTGGAGTAGATGATATTTGTCCAGAATATTCAGATACGGAGGTGTAAAACTTTAAGATTCACTTGGTAAGATTTACCAGTGTACCTGTTATTGCTTACTAGGAACACTAAGTACAAAAATTCCTCGATATTTCTCACATTCGGCTTTATTTCTCTTTTTTAAGGATGAGTACCTTGGGATTTCTACTCCAATCATTTGGAATTTGACCCCCTCATTAGCCCTTCTGAATTACAGATGGTTTGATCAGGGGGGGGGGGTCAAATTGGCAAGTAAATTGGCAGTTGGTCTTTGGGAGTACATAGAAAAATGTATGAGCTTAGCTGTGTAAAAAGTAGAAAAAGAAGTCATGGGAAGACTTTAGTAAGAACATAGAAAATAAATTTCAAGAAAGTGATATTATAGAAGTTGTGAGGATCAGATTTTCACTTTAACAAACAATAAAAATTCATGAGAATGTAACAAGGATCTGTATTTAAATTTTGTAGATCTAAGAAATATATTTGACAAAGTGCCAAGAGACAAGCTGTGTAAAATACTTTAGTTGTGGTGAAAATAAGACATTGTATCATGCAGTATAGTCTATATTTGAGTTGTAAGTCAGCAGTTATAATTGAAGAAGGTACCGGAAGATGGTTATGTTAAATCAGGCTTGAGAAAAGGGGCACATTCTCTCCACTGTTATTTATCATCTACCTAGATCACATTATAAAGGAAAGTGACATTAAATCTTCTATCAAAATCAGATGTACTCCTAAATAAATCCAGTACAACTCTACAGGATTCAGTAAGTAAATTGAATAATTGCTGTAATTAATTTGGTATGAAAACAGGAAGCAATATACTGAAAATATCAGATGCATCTTGAATGCAGAACCTACAGAACAAGTAATACATTTCAGCTATTTAGGCACAATATTTTAGTGAGGATGGGAAATTAAATATGGAAATAGACAACAGAATAGGAAAGCTGGTATGGTTGAAGTCAGTTGAATAACTTTATATGGAGTAAGAGTACTGAGTTTTCTGTACTCATAGACAACCTCACTACATGCCTTTCAGGCTGGAATAATCAATGTTTTTTTTAGGGTTTCCACTGAATCCCCAAGGTTTGATTCTTGTTTTCAAACTCGCTCATTTTTTCTTGAATGATGTTTGTGTGTTTGAGTCTACAGTTAACATTTGAAACTGCTCAACCTCAATTTGTTTAAACTTTCTTACACACTCTTCTTTCCAATATGAAATTCAATTTTATCTTGCTCAAAACTAAATAGTAATCACTTCCTATTTTAAATCTGTCTGTATCTTATGTCTTGAACCAGGGAGAAAACATCACTATCAACTATAACATAATCAATGAGACTTTTCTTATTTCTTAAATTAAAGATACCAAGAAATTCTATAGTCGGTTTAATCCTTCATCCAAGTGTAAGAAAACACATAGTTTGCACCTGAAATATAATCAGGACTAGGGCAATTCGTATATAGAGCTTAATGACTCCACATCGCTTGCCTTAGTATCCCATAATGCAAAGCACATTGTTACACCTGATATCTTGAGAATATAGTATTCTCAGTTATCATGGTGTAACATGAAAAATAAATAACATAAATAAAAACCCCTGCATAAAAAGGATAATTTAGTTAATGTAATATTCTTGCATCCAGTATAAATTGAGTAAAATGTAAAGGTCTATTGTTTAGTTAAGATAACGAAAGAAAAGAATGTATTAAGATGTATTATGACTAAACAAGGAATTTGTATTAAATAAGTAGCTAACTAAGAATTAATATAGTAATGCGATTAAGAATGAAAGAGTTAAGTTCATAAGTATAAAAGAATGAGTCATGAAATATGCTATGTAAGAGGCTACGGATTAAGCTTTAAGTAGAATTCTGAGAAAAGGTTTGAAAGGGGGTTAAGATAGAGGCTAACAAGAGAAATAACTGAATATCGCTTAGGGCCTATACCTGGATGGGAACTTCGTTACGAGTTGCCGATCAAAATGACATATGGCAGCCAAAATGCCACCCAATTGGTAGACAGACGGAAAACCAGTAGGAGGTGGGAAAAAGAAGTAAGAAAGGGCGCCGTTAGGGGAGCAGCTATAAAAGGGTTGGTAACCCCCCCTTCGAGGCTTTTTCTTTATGACTTTGGATTTTCGAAGAGTAGGCTCTTTTGGGTCTTGGGGGAGACGTTTAGGTGGTCAAGGAGGCTTGAGGCCTTTTTTGCGAGAAGAGAAGAAACGTTTGGATAGTCGCGGTGGTTTTAGTTTGGTTTTCTAGTGGATTTCACGGTGTTCCTGAGTGGAGAGATATGGCATATATCCTCATGCCACAACAAGGAATCGAAGGTGAACGGGAAAGCTATTCCCGTATTGCTATGTAGAAAGCGAAATATACCAGAGAGTCATAGGAAGCTGTGAAAATATCGATGTCCTCGTTTCGGATAATACAGCCGATGGCGCAGATGTTCATATAGCCCTGAATTGCAAGAAGTTATGCAAGCAAGTTTGTTCAGTAGAAGGTGAAGGCCCGTAAGTGAAGCTAAAGAAAGGTATTGTGAATTTTGCCTTATGTTAACTAGAAGTTATATGTGATAGATACCATTGTCATATTACGGAACTGTTAAAGTGATTAGGGAGAAATTATAATAGGACTTTAGAGTTTGATAGAGAGTGTTAAAAGTAAGCTAGCTAGAGTTGATAATTTGTGAATAATTAATTATCCTCAGAATCTTGAGTGTCTGCTATATTGTAAAAAGGAAAGGTTAATGACATAGTTGTGTGTTAATGAATATTGAGTTTGATTAGTGTAAATTGAGTAACCAAGTAACCTGAGGAATTTGAATGCCTAGTGTGATGTGTAGAGAATCGGAATTGTCATAAATATGTGCTAGAGTAGTTAATGTATTTGTTAGTGTACTTGGAGCTGAATAATCTATTAATGTGTGATGATCTAAAACTTTTATGTTAAGTGAATTCATGTTTTGTATAAAAATTTTGTGGCGGCATGATCATAGTAACCTTTGTCGAATCATAGCCCAACTACTTGTATTAAGCAAACTTTAGTGTGTAAGTAATTTAGATGAGTATTTTGATATGTACCATGTTTAGAGAAATAATAAACCTTTTGTTTAATGATAAAAGAAGTTGTCTGAAATTGCTAATCCAATGCACTGCTTAGAAACATTCGAGCCTAACCACGCGGGGAATTAATGTTAAAAAACGGGAAGTTTAAGAAATTAATGTTGAGTAATAAGAAATAGTGTCACGACTGCAATAGTTGCACTTTCAGTTATTTGAGTTCCTTTCTCTGTTTATGTATAAGATATCTTAAACTAAATATCCCAAAGGGCGCAGTTAAAATACAAATACTAGGGATACTACGGAGAACAATAGCTCAGATATTAGTGGAAATTTTGGTGGTGTTTTGAAAATAGAAGTTAGAAGAATATAGACGAAGGCAGTTTGTAAGACAAACAAACAAAGATCATAAGATAGGGACGTAACAACATATCCTTACGGGTATGTATAATGCTATGCATTATGGGAAGGGTCACTAACTGGTTTTGACCTTTATTGAGGTCTTGTCAGTAGGAGCCAGACCCAGAGGCGATACTAAGGACAATTGACATTTATTCTTTAAGGGTGAAGCAAAATGCTTTTCATATTCCCCTTTATCTGTCGTGGTTACAGTGAGGGTAAAATTTACGAGTAGTTCGCTCGCCCTGAATGGGCATGGAGATTATGTATCGCTATAGGAGGCTAATATAGTTTTTGGTCTTCTATATTTAAATATGTCCGTTGGCTCGTATGCTGCAGCTTGTTGAACCAAATCGTTGGGATGTGTGGACGTCTTTAGAAAAAATTTGGAAGCTAAGGATTGTAGATAAGAGAGAATATAGGGAATAATTGTGTCTCTGTGGAGTTGGCTGTTTCTAACATACCACGGGGCGTTCAAAATCATTCTCAAGCACTTGTTCTGCACTCGCTGTATCTTAATAATGTTAGTATTAGAGGTGTGGCTCCAGGCTGGAGAGGCATAGGTGATTATAGGACGAATCGTCATCTGGTATAGCTGCAATTTGATTCTGTTGCTGAGTTTGCTATTTCTATTAATTAGCGGATAGATCTGAGCTATGGCTTTAGATGCTTTTGCACATGCAGACTTGATATGTTGGTTGAAAGATAGCTTTTTGTCGAGAATCACACCCGGGTAATTTGTTTCTTTCTGCCAGGGAATTTTAGTATTGAATAGTAACACATCTCCTGCAGGAGACATTGGCCTTTTTGAGAAGAGAACCGCTGAGCTTTTCAGGGGGTTGACTTCCAATCTCCACTTGGAGAACCAACCCTCCAGCTTTAGAAGATTTTCTTGAAGCTTTCTGGTAACGAAGTGGGGTCTGAGAGATCTGGTTAGTATTGCTGTATCGTCCGCATACAGTGCTAAAATGGAAGTCATCGGATTGTGTGGGATGTCTGACATGTATACAGAAAACAGCAATGGAGCCAGTAGAGATCCCTGCGGCACTCCAGCAAAGATATGGTGCTGGGACGATGTAGAACCGTTAATTTTAACTTGCATTGATCTATTCTGAAGATATGAATGGATTAGATGAACCATTTTTAGTGAGATACCGGCTGAGATAAGTTTGTGCAGGAGTCCAAAATGCCAGATTTTGTCAAATGCTTTAGATAGGTCTTGGTTTTGCTGGGTAGTACTATGGTGTTGTCGAAATCCAAACTGTTCTTTAGGGAGGATGTTTAGGTCATTTACTGAGGTTTGGAGTCGTGAGAGGATGACCTTCTCTGCAACCTTACCCAGATTGGAGATGAGACTGATTGGACGATAATTCTGCGGTAAGTGTGGGTCTTTGCCTGGCTTATGTATAGGAATCACATCAGCCATTTTCCAGGTGGAAGGAAAATAGTGAAGTCTTAAGATTGCATTTATTATACTGATCAGATGCACTATAGCGTTTCGAGGCAGCAGCTTGATCACCCTTTTGAGATGCTATCTGGTCCAGGAGCTTTATTGTTCTTAAGTTTTTTAATAATATCATATAATTCAACAGGTGATGCTGGTGCAATATGATCAGCACTGGTATCCGGGAGGTTTAGTGCATGCCTAACCTGTCTGTGGATTTTGTACAGATGATTGAAATCAATGTTGTTATAAGAAGGTTTGCACTGATCCTCAAGATTTTTAAGTATGGCTTCTGCCTTATCTGCATCTGTGTGGACTAGGCCCTGGTTTGAGATTATAGGGGGGAGGGATCTGTTTTTATTTTTGATGTTTCTCAGTAGGCGCGATACTAAGGTTGAAATAATGCAGAAGTCATATTTTCATATACGAGTAACCAAAAGGTGTCACATGTTATTATTAAAATACTCTGGATTTGAGATAATTGTTGGAGTTTCTCCACTTGATTATACTGTAAATTAAAGATACAAGAAATTATATACTTGGTTTAATTCTTTATCCAAGTGTAAGATCCAGAGTATTTTAATAATAAGGTGTGATAAAAGATTAAACCAAGTATGTAATTTCTCGGTATCTTTAATTTATAGTATTACCAAGTGGAAAAACTTCCAACAACTATCCCTTTTTTTATTTCTTACATCTTCTCTCCATGTGAATTTGTGCATATTTTTATGGTGGAACATGGTGTTAGTAATAACTGATCCATGTCCTGAACAGAAATCCAGCAAGCATTTATCCTTATTATTAGCTTTTCGCTTTTCTCCAAATTTTCCCCAAACATTTCTATATGTCTGGTAATCATTTCCTAATCTGCTGTTTAGATCTCCAACAAGAACCAGCTTTTCCATTGCCCTCTCTCTAATGCCTTAAACAATTCCTCCAGTTCTTTCTTGGTAGAACCTTCTGTGAGACCAGAAGCACAAATAAGTCTCATTGTCCAGTTCCCCTTTCTGATATTTGTCCACTTTACTCTACTTGATATTGCCTGCCATTCAAAAAGATTATCCTCATATTTAGTGTTGAATACTATAGCTATTACCTTTCCCTGATTGTCATTGCCTGATTACAACATTTTATATTTGTCAGAAAGATCTCACCTGTTTTTGATTCTTTCAGTCACACCTGTTATGTCGATCTGGTACTTATCTAATTCTTCTGTTAGTTCCATTTCTTTTCCATGGATGCTCATGTTGATAGTATTAATCTTTAACTCTCTTAATGTTGAGTTGAGATGTGTTCCAGGATTTCTTCCATTAGCTGACTTTGCATTGTTTGCTCTATGACAAAAACAACTGGACCTTGTTTAACAGGTAACGCCCCAGCGAGCATGAAATTCTTATCTTATTTGAAATTGAATCACATAATTAAAGAACTATTGGCAGTTGTTCAGATGGAGATTCCATCGTTTGTGCCTGATCTAGACACAATCTCACTTAACTTTCTTGTTTTTCAAAAGTTTAAAATTGATCAGCCTTAATTATTTTTAAGCTGATTGTGAAGGTTTCTTATTTCCTTCACATTTCTTTTAAGACATGATTTCTTGCTTATGCTTCGAATGCCTCCTCCACTAGTGTTTGATCCCCTACATGAAATATGCTTTGGACAATAATGCACTGAGGTTGGTTCCTCATTTTTACATTCCATAAATTGTTTGTAAATTTCGGATTTGTTTTCATTTTGAAATGAAAGTTAAAATATTAAAATTATAAAATTAATGAAAATTAAAATTATAATAATTTTATATATTATTAAATCCTATTAAATTATCAAATGAGATTCATATTTAAAAGTAAAAATGAAAAATCATAACTTCATTAACAGCAGGAAAGGATAGTGGCTAATGGTAGTGATCTTTTGTTTTCTTTTAACTAATGACCTGCCTGATAATAGGGGTAATTTTGTGAATTAATGGACTTGGAGTGCTAAGTGTAATATTAATGTCTGTTTGTTTGGCTGTTTGATTGCACCCGATTCATAGCTATAATTAGCATATAATGATATTATTGTATTATATTTAAAAGAAATACATATAAATGTATAATGAATAACATTGTATTCATTGCAGTCAGTAAACCAACACTTATAATCTGTACAATCGATACAATACTCATTTTACTAAAATTATAACACATTCAACAATTTTCTATTTCAGATTATAGCTATGAATCGGGTGCAATCAAACAGCCAAACCTGGAACTCGAGACGAGAAAGATACTAAAATTTCCTGATATTTTATCCCAGGAATTCCCAGGACAGAAACCCTAGTTGTAATTCTTCTAGTCTACTCCTTATAATCCTCATAACTATTGTCATTCTTATGTACATAATAATCCTTCTACATTTTCTTTTTTTTACGAATCTCTTTGTTAATAGGATCACATATCCATTTCATTCTCATCCTATTTATTCTTCAAAAGCTCAGGACACATTCTAATATTACATTGTTGATGTATTTTCTAAATACTTCCCATGTTCTGCTGATATCTCTCCTCCCATCTAGCGAATGATCGCATGGGATTAAACCTTGTATTGTTCTTTGTTGGTCATAATTTCCTGCTTTAAAGTTCAGGATGTTACCTTTTCTAGATAGAATATCCATATACTTAGCCATCATGTCTTTTACTGAAATTCCTTCTGATGCTATAGTCAGGTCTAATACTCTTTGACTTTGCAGTCCTTCTGTGACATGTCACTTAAGGAAGTTGTCTCAATAGCTAAATAAATTCACTCTTCTCATTAAGTTTTACTGGTGTTCTGATAATTATATTCATCCATGATTAATTGTACAGTACCTATTAGGTTTATTTGATTTACATTTCATCTTCACTAGCAGCTGATCCACTTGGTCATTAGCAACATCTCATGTATTTGATCTTGTTAGACTCTTCCTCATACCATATAGCTTCAAACTCACTGCTATGGAAAATTGCAATCATAGCTTTCTACACTTACTGGACTCAAATCATCTGATATCATTACCATCATACTCCTCTCTTATCTTGTCTATTCTTCCTAAAAATACTATGTCCTTTTTAATTCAATAGCAGTTAGTGCATCTGCTTTTAAGAGCATCAAGCTCATCCCCTTTGTTCCATACTCCTGACATTTGTGTACAGACATAATAAGTTACCTGTATGCTTTTTTTTTTATGCTCACCTCTGTGTTATGCATGATTCAGTTGGACAATGTTCAGATTCTTGTTCATATCTAAACAACTTGTCCTCTCAGAAACCTGATTAGTGGTTAATCCTATCTGCAATGTCTGAAAATTGCATATGTTCTTTTGCCTATTTTGGCTAATCCGCATACCTCCATATGAAACTGGCTAATTTGCCTTCACGTGAATGTCCTGTAAATTACTATGATTTTAATTTTGAGAAAATCATAAAGTATTGTTAAATATTGCCTTAAGAATTTATATGCTTTAAGAAAAGAAAAAGAAAATATGTGAGATTTGTTATTTGGGATAAATTGTAAAAGATTTTGATTAAAATATTTTTTTATTATTTCATTATAGCAGTATTTCAGCATTATTTGAAAATTTTGTATTCCTCCTTCCACGGATAATTAAAATGAAAAAAATTTTTTTTTTTATTGTGACTGTAGGTTGCCCGTATGAATTCATAAGTACAGAATGGTTGATCAAATGGTTGAACAATAATGCTGGGCAAGTTCCTCAAGTTGATAATTCCCACTGCTTATGCCCTCATGGCAAGTAAGAACCTTAAATTATATATATATATATATATATATATATATATATTATTATTTTTTTTAAAATTAAATGACTGAAAGCTGAGAGATAAAAGTAAAAATACTATTTTAATTAAATAGATTGCACGCCTAGTTTCATCTTCATAGAAGACTTCTTCAGGTGCATAACAAGAGGGTTGTTCTGTGAAGAGCTCTCTTCATAGAAGACCGAAGAGGTCTTCTATGAAGAGAAAACTACTTGTGTAATCTACTTAATTAAAATAGTATTTTTACTTTTATCTCTTGGCTTTCAGTCATTTAATCTTTTTTAAAAAATATATCTCTCAGCCAAGTAAATCTGTTATATCACATACATATATATATATATATATACATATATACACGAGGGTGGTCTGAAAAGTTTTTGGCCTAACGATGAAAAAGCTAATTTATAATTTCAAAATAATTTTTATTTTTGAACATAATCTCCCTTAAGACTAATACATTTATTCCAATGATGCTTCAGTATCCCGTCTCTGTAGTGGTTCTCAGTAAGATCTGCAAAATACCCCTCTACAGCTGCAATCATCTCTTGATTCGAAGAAAAACGCTGACCAGCGAGGAAGAGTTTTCGTTTTGGGAAGAGATAGAAATCAGAGGGAGCCAAATCTGGGGAATAGGGTGGATGTTCCAACAATTCATAGTGCAGATCCCTTAATTTTCCCATTGCCAAAACACCTTTTTGGGCAGGTGCATTTTCCTGATGTTTTTTTCTTCTGCAAACCGTGTCTTTTCTCACGAATTGTTTCGTCTAGTCTGGTTAAAAGATCAGAATAATATCCCCCGGTTATTGTTTTACCCTTTTGAAGATAATTAATAAACAAAATGCCTTTATCCGAAAACACCGATGCCATCACTTTCCTGCTGATGAAACCAACTATGTCTTCTTTGGTGCTGAACAACCAGTTTCTGTCCACTGTTTTGACTGCTGTTTGGATTATGGTATGTAATGCTGAATCCAAGTCTCATCCATAGTAATAAATCATTGTACAAAATCAGTTTTATTCTTGTTAAAACGCTCCAAGCACTTCTCAGAGATTTTCATGCGAGTGTGTGTTTGATCTGCTGTGAGCAAGCGCGACACCCATCTTGTGCAAAGCTTTTTCATTTACAATTCTTCATGCAAAATATATTCTACACGTTCTTTTGAAATGCCTATAGTCTCAGCAATTTCATGCACTTTGACTCGCAGGTCATCCAATACCACATTGTGCATTTGATCAATGATTTCTGGTGTTGTTACACTTTTTGGATGTCCTTTTGCGTGGATCATCTTCAAGGCTGGTACTGCCACGTTTAAACTCAGCAACCCATTTCTTAATTGTCGAAAACAAAGGAGAAGAGCGCCCATAAACTTTTATGAACTTCGAATGAATTTCTTTAGGCATTAAGCTTCTTTTACAAAGAATTTTATAACCTCATGATACTGAATTTTATTCATTTAAGGGATACAGACAACATTTTTGTTTCAGACAGCTGTATAAAATAAACTACTTTATAGAATGACTTGGAATTTCACATGGATGCTTATGACAGATGTACCATCGTAGAAAAAAAAAAAAAATCTTGCCGATAGTGTTGCAACCTATGATTGACCCGAAGAACTTTTCAGACCACCCTCGTACACACACACACACACACACACACACACACACACACACACATATATATCATATTAACTCGAATATAACTCTATCTTTTTTCCCGAAAATGAAAGTTAAAAAATTGTGATGAAGGATATATGTGGTGATTTTTGGAAACTAAAGTTTTTCAGGAAAAAAAAACTAAATTGACATTTATAATTAAATCTTCAATATTCATTATAATTTATAATTGTTCACATTATTTATAAAATGAATGCATTTAAATGTAAATTATGAACATAATTTACGCATACGCTGTTCGCCTTCATCATGTGATATATTTGAATCTTTTAGCGACAATACCAAATTCCAAAATATATGAAACTTCCATAAGAATATTTACTGTTTCTTAAAGTTTTTGTTTGTGTGCAAACTATATGCGAAACTTTTAAATTTCTTTTTTCGTAAAGTAAAATCAAGGGTGTGAGATATACATGAAGGGTGATATAACATGCTTGCTTTTCCTGCCAAATAAAAAAACAAAAAACATCTGTTTTGTCAAATTTGTCTTTCACTTAACTTTCTTTGTCTTTCACTTTCTTAAGTAATCTTGAATCTCTCTCTCTCTCTCACACACAGAGAGAGAGAGAGAGAGAGAGAGAAAGATTCTTGAATGGTAATAATGTCAACTTTCTTATTCCTTTCTGATATCTTTATTTTTTTTATCTGATGCTGCTATTGATGCTTTGAACAACTCCTCACCCAGAACCACAGGTTCAAACTAGTTAATGCTAAAAGGATTTTTATAAATTTACTCAGCTAGCTTCTCACCCAGGGCTTTTCAGTTCCCTATGGAAAAGGTGGAGAGACTAGTTAAGATTTAGGGGGAGGGGGAAGAAACCTGAAATGGAGCGATGTTCATGAAGAAAGAATTTGGAAGGCTAGAAATGGAGAGCTTTGATCCACCTTTGATACAAAACAGATAAACCAATCAGAAGAAACAGGCAATATGCAACAGACATAGGAGACTACAGAATGAGAATTAACCACCCAATTCCAACAGATGTGTTTTGAAACCCTGCACTCTGAGTCTGTGTATAAGCATAAAAAAGAGAAAGAAAGCTCCTCACCATACCATCTTTGTTTATTCTAATATCTATTTATATATATTTAATTTGCCAGTTTCACTAAATATTGTGTCTAAATATTGAAGTGTTTCCTTGTTCTATAGGTTCTCCTCTGTGATTGTTTTCCATGCTCATTGTTACAGCATCATTCATTATCCTGAAGACTTATAATGGATTTGTTTAGGAGTGCCACTTCTTCATCATATTTATAAGGAGCTGAGTTTAATATCTGAGCTTTATATTTGGTTTAATGTACTTTCCTTATAATATGATTTATATAGATGATGGCAAACTGTACAGATTGCCTGTGTCTATACTATACATCTGATTTTATGTTAAATCACCTTACCATCTCTCAGGCATTTCTGACTACTGATTAACACTTAAGTTGACTCTCATTATACTTAACTTACAGAGACCACGAGAATATAGTAAATATTTTAGAAAAGTATCTAGTGTTTTGTGAGGACATTTTTTTTTTTTGCTAGTTTTTAGTAGTGAATGTTTGTTACAGTTGTTTTTGCTGTAGTATGAATTCACTGTATATTGTTTTGTATAATGTCCCATTGACACCATGCATATAATTGAAGTGTTTTGAATAACTTTCATTGCACCTTATCAAATGCTGTAGATATAGAGAAAGCAAAACATAAATACTGATCCTTGTTACATTCCCATAATTCCTCAACTGTTTATAATAAATCTCCTTTTGACAGTTTTCATTTTGTATGAACCCATCTTTTTCTTCCTCAAATTTTCCTTCCACAGTACTTGTTCTCTTACCAAATATGTTTGCATAAATCTTACTTGGAGCACTCACTAAGGAAATTCCTCTTTAAATCTATTCCCCCGTCATTTTTTTTTTTTATTTAAATAAATGAGCTGCTATAAGAGCTTTCTGCATTCATCTGGAATCTGATCTTTTCATCAAGCCTTCTAAACTATGCATTGTAACTACTGTATAATTTTCATGGGATGCTTAAAGGTCAAAGCTATATAACTGAGAGGAGACCTTCACATAACCTTCAAAGGAATGTGGAGAACCGACCAGGGATTTTGACCTAATGTCCAATCCTCACCTTCTCATGGTGCACCCTGTTAGGTATCTACCTAGATACTGAACGGACGAGATAGACTGGCAATTTGGGATTTAGCCGACCAAATTGTATTCTTATTGACTAAAACCAAATTTTCAAATGATGGTACAACATGACAGAATTTCTGTCATGTTGTACCATGACAGAAATTCTGTCATGCTGGGGCATCACCCGGTAAAACAAGGTCCCCGTTGTTTTCGCCAGGGAACCAGGGCAAACAGCAAAAAGTCAGCTACTGGAACAAATCTGAAAACACACCCCAACTCAGCATCAGAGTTAAAGATCAGTACTATCAGCATAAGAAGCCTGAATGGCAAAGAAATGGAGCTAGCTCAGATCGATATCATAGGGGTGACTGAAACAAAAAAAGACAAAAATTGGCGAGATCTTTCTGAGCAATAAATACGAAATATTATATTCAGGCAATGACAATCAAGGAAAAGAAGGAGTGGCTATAATATTCAACGCAAAATATGAGGCTAATCTTCTTGAATGGCAGGCAGTCTCAAGTAGAGTGATGTGGGCAAATATCAGAATGGGGAATTGGACAATGAGACTTATTTGTGCCTATGGCCCCACAGAAGGTTCTACTAAGATAGAAGTGGAGGAATTTTTTGAGGCTTTAGAGAATGCAACTGACACAATGAAAAAGGAAAAGTTGGTCCTTGTTAGGGATCTAAATAGCAGAGTAGGAAATGATTGTTAGACATACAAAAATATTTTGGGAAAATTTAGAGAAAAGAGCAAAGCTAATAATGGCAAATACCTGTTGGATATCTGCTCGGGACATGGACCAGTTATTACTAACACCATGTTCCAACATAAAAATGTGTACAAATTCACATGGAGAGAAGAGGCAAAGAATAAGAAAAGTCTCATTGACTATATTATTGTTGATAGAGATGTTTTCTTCCTGGTGCAGGACACCAGAGTGTACACAGGATTTGAAATTGGAAGTGATCACTATTTAGTCTTGAGCAGGATAAAATTGAATTTCATATTGAAAAGAATAACATGTAAGAATGTTTTAAAGCGAAGAAAAGTTGAGCAGCTCTCAGATGCAAACTGTAGACTAAAAACACAAATATTATTGAAAAAAAAATGAAAGAGTTTGAGAACAGGAATCAAAACTTGGAGATTCAGTGGCAAGCCCTGAAGAAAACCCTGATTGATTCAGCCAGAGAGGTATGTGGTGAGGTTGTGTGCAAGGATAGAAAAATCAGAACTCCGTGGCGGACACAGGAAGTTAAAGAAGCAGTGAAGGAAAAGAAGAAAGCATATCAAAAGTTCCTGGCAAATAAGTCAGCTTGTGCTCTTAGAGAATTCAGAGACAAATGTAATAAAGCTAAACACTGTGTAAAATTGGCTAAACAAAAGTCTTGGGAGGACTTCGGCAAGAAAAAATAAATATCAAGAAGGTGGCAAGATATTTTGGAGGTTGTTGAAGAAGCTCAGAAATGGAGGAAAGAGCGCTGTAAAAGGAATTAGAGATGATAAAGGTGACATGAAAATAGGAGAAAAAGATATCCTTGAATTATGGAGTAATTACTTTGAAAAACTGCTAAATGAAACAAGCAGCGATGACAGCACATTGGTAAAAAACACTGACCAGGCATGCAGTCGGGAATACATATCCACGCTTGAAGTAGAAAAAGCCATCAAAAGCCTGAAATGTGGAAAGGCAGCAGGAGTAGATGATATTCGACCAGAAATGCTCAAGTATGGGGGTATAAAAGTCATACAGTGGATGCACTGCATTGTTCAGAAGGCCTGGACAGAGGGATGAATTCCAGATGATTGGTGTAATGCTCTCATAGTACCCATATATAAAAAATGAAATAAAACTGAATGTGAAAATTATAGAGGCATTTCATTACTGAGTGTTCCTGGTAAGATATATGCAAGTATACTTGAGAAACGGTTGAGAAGATTTGTGGAAGAAAAGCTTGGTGAAGAACAAGCTGGATTCAGGCCAAATAGAGGCTGTCAGGTTCAGATCTTCACTTCACTTTACGACAGATAGTTGAGAAATCATGAGAATATAACAAAGATCTGTATTTAAGTTTTGCATATCTCGAAAAGGCATATGACAAGGTGCCAAGAGAAAAGCTATTCCAAACGCTACAGTTATATGGTGTTAATGGGGCATTATATCAAGCAATACTTCGTCTTTATTTGAGTCAGCAGTTAGAATTGATGGAAGTACAGGAAGATGGTTTAATGTTAAATCTGGTGTCAGACAAGGTTGTACATTATCTATATGGATCACATTATGAATAAAGTAGTATTAAATCTGATATCAAAATTGGACGTTAATCTCAGTGTTAATCTCAATCCTTTGCTTTATGCAGATGATGTTATACTTCTAAATAAATCCACTATAAGTCTGCAAGATTCCCTGACCAAATTGAATAACTGTTATAGATATGGTATGAAGGTCAGCATTAAAAAGACACAGACAATGAAAATAAGCAGAAACATTGAAAATATCAACTGCATTGTGAATGGAGAACTTATAGAACAAACTACTACAGCTACTTAGGTACGATTTTTAGTGAAGATGGTAAGTTAAATATGAAAATAGACAACAGAATCAACAAAGCTGGTATGGCAGGAAGTCAACTGAATAAATTTATATGGAATAAGAGAGAAATTAGCCAAAACACTAAATTAGCTGTATACAAGAGAGTGTTTAAACAAGTTTTAACTTATGGATCTAAGAGCTGGGTTAGAAGTAAAACATTTGACCAAAGACTAGAGACCACAGATATGATATTCCTGAGAAAGATTAGGGGCGTGAACAAATGGCATCAATGGCAATATCATATTAAAAACGAGGATATATTAGGAAACTTGATATTGTCAGCATCCAGGAATGCATTAGCAGAACTAATCTCAGGTGGTAAAGACAGGTGTTCTCTGCCAGGTTAGCAGGAAAATGACCCAGAGGAAGACCAAGATATAGATGGATTGATACAGTAAAAAGTGCCTTATAAGATAGAAATATAAGACCTGTCTTATATTTTTTAGTCTTGACATTTAACAGACTGATTTGGAGGGAAATTGTAGATAGGAAGTTAGTAATGATGTAAATTTTTCATGTAGTACTATCATATCTTGTACACCCCTTGAGGGTATATATCAAGAATTTGATGATGATGATATAATTTTGATACCTGCAGGCTGTCTTTCTGCTAATGTCATATTATAACTCAGTTATTGATAATATGTGCTCTGGATTTAAGTGAATCCATCAGTGAAAAGTTGTACACTTATAGTAAATTGTACCATCATCACTATTATCATCAAATTCCTGATATGTATCCTCAGGGGTGTACAGGATAATTATGATAGTGCTACATTAGAAGTTAGTAATGGTGTAACTTTTTTTTCAATAATTTTCCTTCAAATTAATCTGTTATCTTTCAACACTCTGCTATTTCAGACCTTTTTTGTGTCTTTTAACATGCTTTTTGCTGTATCAATCTAACTACATCTTGGTCTTCCTCTGGATTTCTTTTTCCTACTAACCTGACAAAGAACACTTGTTTTGCTAATCTTTCTTCTTCCATTCTATTTAAGTGACCATACCACCTGAAATTAGCTCCACTATTACATTCCTGAATGCTGACAATTGCGAGTTCTTTCCTAATATCCTCATTTTTGATGTGATATTACCATTGATGCCATCTGTTCATTCCACTAATCTTTCTCAGAACTCTAATAATAGAAGTCTCCAATCTTCGATCAAGTGTTTTATTTCTACTCTCAGATCTGTAAGTTAAAATTGGTTTGAACACTGTCTTATATACAGTTAATTTAGTATTTTGATTAATTTCTTTTTTATTCCATATAAATTTATTCAGCTGACTTCCTACCATACTGGCTTTACTAATTCTGTTGTATATTTCCATATTTATTTACCATCTTCACCATGGCCACCCTAGGAATTTTGTCACCCTGTGCAGGAGCATATTTTGCAACCCCCCCCCTTATTTTTCGTATAGTTTATGCCAATTTTGCCACCCAAAAAAAACTTGCTGCCCTGTGAAAATGCACATCTTGCACCGTCGGTAGAGCCGGCCCTGATCTTCACTAAATATTGTGCCTAAATAGTTGAACTGTTTTATTGTTTTATAGATTTACCATTCATGATACGCTTAATGTTTTCAATGTTTCTGCCTATTTTCATTGTCTTTATGGATCCTCACTATCTATATGGATCATTGTGATCCATATAGATAATGAATAACAATGAAGATAATGTGCACCCTTGTCACATATCTAATTTTACTTCTTACTAACTATTATAATAACAGAAGAAACTCACGTAAATTATTCTTTATTCGTAGAATTTTCACCTGAGTATCACAGGCATCATCAGTACAGGTGCAAGGCTAATTAAACAATAACTGTTATATTCACAAAGCGTCACCTAAGTATCTGAGGTTAAATTTCCTAAATTTATTTAATTATTATTATTTTTTTTTTAAATTATTTAAATTTAATTATTTAATTATTCAATTATAATAATTTAAAAAAAATTTATATATGCGTGTGTATACAATTATATGTTAAGAAAGATTTGCTGCTTTATAAAGTACTATCTCCCACAAGGGGGAAAGACGCAGACCATCGGATCTGTTTAGGTTAGGGGAGTGAAGTAATGTTTCACATGTTTCTTTGTATAGCCTTTCCATTAGGAATCGACTTTTGTGAATGACTTTTGTCTTGTTCCACTTAACTCTGTTCCTGGTGTTAATGGCATGTTCTGCAATTCCAGACTGTTCAGGTTCAATGTACTGGATGTACGACTGGTGTTCTTCTAACAGGACCTGAGCAGATCTTCCTGTTTGTCCAAAATATGATAATCCACACGAGCAGGGAATCTGGTAGACACCTGGATAGCTGAGATGTGGGAGCTTGTCCTTTGGAGGCATTAGAAGTGTGGAGATTTTTTTGATTGGTCGAAAAGCCACACATATATTTAGTGGTTTTAGCACCTTAGGTATGTGTTCACTAACCCCGTGTACATAGGGGATAGGTATACGTGTAGGTTCTTCTGTACTTGAAGAGGATGCTGGAGCACGACTACTTAAAGCTCTTTTTATGAAGGACTTCTTATAGCCATTGGATATGAAGGAGGAATTAATATACTGTAATTCTTTTTGTAAAAGTTCTTCTGAAGAACAAAACGAGTTGGCTCTATGAACTAGTGTTTTTATAGTACCTGCCTTTTGGCTGGGATGGTGATGTGATTCAGCGTGGATGTACTGGCCTGTATGAGTCTCTTTCCTATAGACTGTAAATTGTAGATAATCATCTGGTTGGCGAAGAATCAAGAGGTCTAGAAAAGGCTAACTGCTTATTTACTTCTACTTCTAGAGTGAACTGGATCCTTGAATGAAGTGCATTAATTTTTAAGAGAAACTGTTGTAGTTCTTCTGAGGTGCCCTTCCATATGGCAAAAATGTCATCCGCATATCTGAACCAAATGTTAGGTCTGGATGTAATGTTGTCAAGGATATGCTGTTCGAAATGCTCCATGAAGTAGTTGGCAATAGCAGGCGATATTGGATTACCCATTGCTGTCCCTTCGATTTGTTGGTATAACTGGTTTTTGAAGGAAAAATAACTGGACTTTATTACAAATTCAAATAATTTGACAATGTCTGGATGAAATTCTTGTAGTAATTCTATTCTGTCTGCCAACGGAAAATTCGTAAATAGGAACATTCATTGGCCGCTAGAGGGCCAGACGGTCGGTTGTATTTTCAGGGAGCTCCCGAAAGCTAAGTATAATTTTGAATGAAAATTAGAATATAGGTTAAAATCATAACGTAATATTGTCTAATTTTGGTAGTTTGTTGTGTCTGTGTGATTTTGGTGTGAATTCCATTATTTAATTCAGTATTTAACGATACGTTTCATAGATTTGAATATGGCGTCAATGCGACGTAAGATAATGGCGTCCAAAAATACGACGCCATTGTTCAAAAACTATAATGTGAGAGAATTTGTCCAATGTGATGTGTGTGGAATGTATGCATTCCCAAATGAAGCTAGAGTTTAGATTGAAAGTGATAGTGGTGGGAGAATGTGCAGAAAGTGTAAGCAAAGTGATGAGTTGAAGTGTGTGTCAGGTTGTGAGACTGTTATGATTGAAGAAAGCCAGAATGAGAGTGAAAATAGTGGCTTGATAGGGAATTGCAATGTACAAGATGACAATGAGAGCGCTGATCTAAGAAAGAGTGAGAGCAGCTATACAGAAAGTGAAAATGGTTTGAATGATAAAAAAAAAATGAGGAATTATTTGTAGGAAGTGAGATCGCTAGGTTGCACGCAGTGATACAAAATGCGCAGTGGCAATTAGAGCACCTGCAAAACTCTTTCCAGAGTGATTCGGCTAACGTAAATAAACAGTGTAAGAGTGGGAGAGTTTCTGAAATGAAGGAAAGAGTGTTGTATGGTAACTCGTCATTAAGCGGAGTGATAGATAGGAGTGTAACTAAATTGTACTTACCGGGTGCGAAATTTAAGGATGTAAGTGAGAGTATTAGAGTGCAAAAACAGAGGGTGAAAGAGTTAATAATTGTGGCTGGTACGAATGAATTCAAAGGTGATTTATGAGAGAGGACTTGAAAGTATTGTTAAAGGTAGCGAAAGAAAAGAGTGACAGAGTTAAAATGGTCAGTCTGTTGCTGTGGTATGACAGAGAGGAGTTTAGAAGGAGGGCCATAATTGCAAATGACATTATGCGCACGTTATGCAGAAGGTGTGGTGTGGAATTCGTGGACGTGTGGAATGAGTTTGATGGGTGAAAGGACTTATACAAGATGGATGGCCTGCATTTGAATGGACTTGGTGTGTGGAGACTGGAACAAGTGTTTCTGAATGAAGTGAAAATGGATGTGCAGAACCAGGGAAACTAGAACTACCAAGAAGGGGTGGGGGATATGCAAACTTCAGTGAGACAGTTGAGTGTAAAAATGTATATAATGTACCCGAGCCAGCACTAAGGACAAAAAATGGGAATGGGACATTTAGAATAACGCATCAAGATAGGGGTGGGACAAAGGGATCACTGCATTTCATGTATACTAATGCCAGGAGTATTAGGAACAAGAAGGAAGAATTTTTGGCCTCGATTAGCTCTTCCTGGCCACAGGTTATTGGCATTAGTGAAACATGGCTGACAGAAGATGATATAGTTAGTGGGATAGAATGGTAGGTTATAGTGTGTTTAGGAGGGACAGAGAGAATAAAATGGGGGGAGGGGTGTTATTGTTGATAGCTGATGAACTGCAGCCAAGGAGAATTGAAGTTGTATTGCAGGATAGTGAAAGGAGCTAATTTGAGGCTATTTGATGTGAGATTGAGACTGGCAGAATAAAATATACAGTTGGGTGCTGCTATAGACCAGGTGATGGAATAGATGGTGGAGATAGTATGCATAAACAAATTGATGAAATGAGTGGAAGGAGGGTAATTATTATGGGGGATTACAACTATGGTAACATTGATTGGAAGGAGGAGAGGACACATGTGAGGAAGGAAATGGATTTTATTCAATTCTTAAGGGATAACTATCTGAGACAGCATGTAATTGAAAATACTAGGGGTGTGAGAGTGCTTGACCTGGTAATAGCATCTCACAATTTGACTGTAACGAATATGACCATGTTGCCACGTATTGGTGAGAGTGATCATAAGGTCTTGACCTGGGAGGTGGCTAAAGGTGTGGAATTTTTGATTCTTCTTCTTATTGTGCTATCTTCTATCGAAGGTCAGCGACCATCTTGGCGAACAAACTGCGGTCTTGTGCTAATCTGAGCAGTTGTGCACTGCTCTTTCCTGTCCATGTTTTGATGTTGTCAAACCATGATATTCTTTTTCTTCCTCTAGTTCCTTTGCCATCAATTCTTCCTACCAAGAAGTTTGTAGAAGTTGGTATTTGCTGTTTCTCATGATGTGGCCATGAAAAATACAGGAATGGATTAAGACAGGGTATATGTGGAATTACCGTGCTGGCAAGTTTGACAAGCTTAGGAGATTGCTTGGATCAGTGCCATGGCATGTACAACTGCAAGGGCTGGATGTTGATAGAGCATGGGAAGTGGTCAAGGAGCATTTGCAAGGAGATTATGGCTGATTGTATACCTAAGGTCCGAATAGTAAAACAAGTAGGGGTTCAATGGATGAATAACACCATTAAGCTTGAGCTGCAAAAAAAGAAACAACTGTGGAGGAAATTTAAAGAAAGGGGTGACCTGCAGGCACACGAACGGTATAAAGTGCAGGCTAGAAGGGTAACGAGTGTGGTAAAAACAGCAAAAGCCGATTATGAAAGGAAACTAGCTATGCAAGCAAAAGAGAATCCCAAACAGTTCTTTCAATATGCTGCAAGCAAGAAAAAAACTGTACATGGCAAAATGATTTTAAGGAATGATGATGGTAAGGAGGTCACTGAACCAGTCGATATAGTGGAGTTACTGAGCGCACACTTTGCAAAAGTATATCATCCAGGTGGTGACATTGAAAAAATGAAGGAACCATTAGTTTATACGGGAATTCTGATGAATGAAGTGGAGGTGAATAGTCTATTACAGAACCTTAATGTGAATACATCTGTGGGATTGGAGGGTATACCGGCACGGGTCTTGCCTGAAGCGGCTAAGGAATTATCAGTGCCCTTGACCATGTTGTTTAATCTGAGTCTCGGGTCTGGTTTAGTCCCGAAGGCGTGGAAAGAGGGGAAAATAGTTTCACTGCATAAAGGAGGATCCAAGACTATGGTTGCAAATTACCGACCGATCAGCATATCAGGAGTCGTTGTCAAGGTCTTGGAGAAAGTAGTCAAGGGAAAAATACAGGAATGGATTGATGAAAATGAGATATTGTACTGGGGACAGCATGGCTTTGTGAAGGGTAGATCATGCCTCAGTAACTTGCTCAAGTTTTATAACAAGGTGACGGCAGAACTAGATAAGGGAAATGGGTTTACAGTGATACTGCTGGACCTGGCAAGAGCGTTTGACAGGATACCACATGGAATTCTAATCCATAAACTACAACATATGGGAATGGATTATAGGGTTGGTGAGATGGATAGGTGGGTGGTTGATGGAGAGATATCAAAGAGTAGTTTATTTAAGAGTAGAGTCCAAAAGACGGCCTGTGACTAGTGGTGTGCTGCAGGGTTCTGTTCTTGGACCACTGCTGTTTAATCTGTTCATTATCGATATAGGGAAGGATCTAAGTGGAACAGTTCATTTGTTCGCTGATGATGCAAAGTTGGATAGGGCGATAGTGAATGCAGAAGATGTTAAAATCTTGCAGGATGACTTGGATAGATTGGTGTTCTGGGCTAAGGAGAATGGATGTCAATTTAATGTGACAAAATGTAAGGTTATGCATTTTGGGGTGAAAAGATTAGCAGCAGTATACCACATTGGTGGAACTGTACTCCAGGAGATTGATGAGGCCGACTTGGGAGTGTTGGTGGATAGGGAGATGAAGTTTAGGGGGCACATTGCAAAAGTAGCTAAATCAGCTCATCAACTCACTTGGTTGTTGAAAAATACCTTGACAAGCAGAGACAAGCAAGTTATTGTACCTCTGTACCGAGCCCTGATAAGACCTCATCTCGACTACTGTGCCCAGATTTGGTCACCTCGGTTCCTTCTTGATGGGGAGGATGTGGAGAGGATCCAGAGGCGAGTGACTAAGATGATAGCAGGTCTATGGAATGAACCATATGAGAACAGGTTGAAGATTTGTGGGTTGCAGAAACTAGTTGATAGGCAGAAAAGGGAAGATATGATTGAGACATTCAAATTGCTAAAAGGATTCTATAGGATTAATTCAGAGGATATTTTTGAGATCATGACTGGTGGTAGGAGAACTAGGGACACCTATGGAAGCTGGGCAAGAGTGTGGTTAGCAGGGGTGTTAGAGCTGGGTTCTTTACTTTTAGAGTGGTAAATGAGTGGAATAAGCTGCCAGAGTCTGTTGTGGGTGACAGTGAGCGAGTTCAAGGCAAGGTATGATAGATATTGTGAGAATGTTGAATAGTTGTGTGGACATGATGTTTAGGACCTCTCTCGATGAGTCTAAAGACTCCCTGGAGTAGCCCGAAATAATAATAATAATAATAATAGCGAAACAACATTTAGACTAATCATAATCTCCGAATCGTCTAGATGCAGATCGGAAATTTTATTTCTGAAGCCCACAGAATTTTTTATATATGTAGCAGTTCTTCTAGTTGAAGAAGTGAGTAAATTTGACAGAAATTTTGATATTTTGTAAGTGGGACAACCTATACAGTCTACAACTGGTCTTAATGGAATTCCTGGCTTATGCACTTTTGGAAGACAATATAATCTCGGTGGGTGCTTGAAGGAGGTTTTAGTGTTTTCTTTTCATCTTCATCCCGTATCGATATTTTTTCTATAAGGGCATTAAGCTTTTTTATTTGACTACCGGTAGGATCTGAAGTGAGGGGTCTATAAGTCGAATAGTCGCGGAGTAACAGTGATATTTTTCTCTCAATATTCTCTTCTGTCTTGGATGACTACAGCCTTCCCTTTGTCAGTTTTCGTAATAATTAGGTTCTTGTTATTTTTTAGTGATTTCAGTGCTTTCTGTCCAGCATACGATAGGTTTGGCCACGGAGGCTTGGTGTTAAAAATAATTTTTGTACACCCAAATCTTGTTCTGTTAGCTGTTTTTTGTGGTAAGGATCGAATACCTCTGTCTATACTATGGAAAAAATCTATTATGAGTACTTTATCTGGATGAGTACTTTCTACATTTATATCTCCTCCTGAGATTTTTATTTAATAAGGTTAAAACACCTTATGGTAACTTGTTTTGGTAAAATACTTATAAGCTCTGTATTACTAAAATCTTGGTATTTCCTGCCTGGCTCCCACTGATGAGACCTCAATAAAGGTCGAAACTGGTCTGGGTAGTGGCCCCTTGCCTTTAATACAAAGCATCATACATCTCCTCCAGGAGATGTGCTTTGCATTAAGGGTAAATATTAAGATTAGTGATCAGAGCTTATTCTACATTTACCATGAGTTGCCTTGGTCTTGCACTACGTGCAGGGTCAGCTAGACTTGCAACAATTGCAGGTGCAAACTTGACTTGTCTGTTTGCTTACTTCGGAAATGGAGTAAAACCAGGTTTAAAAATAGCTTGGTATCTTTAACATTTATTATACCCAAGGTAAAATACTTTCTACAGGGTGTTCGGGATAAATTTGACAGTTTCGTAAGGAAAAAGAAAATCTTCTTTGTATCTATTAAATTTAATGAATTGACAAAAAAACATTACAGGCAGAGTTAATTACAATACTATCAACAAGATTTACTCAAAATAACCACCATTAGCATCGATCACAGCTTCAATTCTGCTTCGGAACCTCGAACAAGCTGATGCTACAGTCTCCCTGGGAAGGGCCGCAAAAACTGTTTTAATTTTATCCATTAACTGGGCTTTTGTATTACTGGAAGTGCGATTGGTGTCTTTTTCAACTGCGCCCCATACAAAATAATCCATGGGGTTAAGGTCTGGGGAGTTTGGAGGCCAAACATTTGGACTGGTGAAGTCGTAGAAATTTTCAGACAACCATTTTTGACTTTTCCTAGAGGTGTGGCAAGGGGCCGAATCCTGCTGCCATACATACGGCCTACCATTGGCTACCCTTGTAATCCAGGGCTTGACTACAGTTAGCAACTCCACGAACAAAGCCCGAATTCCAATGCCAGGGTTCTTCAACACCTGTTCCTGCAGATTTGCGAGGAATTCTGCTGTACGAACGCAATCAGATCGTCTGCTAGGGATCTTTCTTCTTGCTACATCCTCGTAGTCACCATTGCAAGTCTCTAGTTCATGCCTGATTGTTTTTACTGTATTCAGGGAGCATTGGGCAGCAGTCGTAATATCCTTATTTTGATGGCGGGCACGAATCATCATGATACAAGTTATTCTCTTCCATGATTCAGGTGGGTTCCAGCTATCCATCCTTTCTGACATCTTGTATATGAATGAAGAAGGGTCCAAACTTTTAAATGAAGAGAAGTGTGTGTTAATACATGTAACTTACGGAAAAATATAATTAATTATAAATATGTCAAATTTATCCCGAACACCCTGTACTACATCATCATCATCAAATTCCTGCCATGTACCCTCAAGGGGTATACAGGATATGACAGTACTACATGAAAAAATTACATCATTACTAACTTCCTATCTACAATTTTCCTCCAAATCAGTCTGTTACTTGTCAAGACTCCAACATTATCAGATCTTATATTTCTATCGTCTAAGGCACTTTGTACCGTATCAATCCACCTATATCTTGGTCTTCCTCTGGGTCGTTTTCCTGCCAACCTGGCAGAGAACACTTGTTTTGCTAATCTTTCCTCTCCCATTCTATTTAAGTGACCATACCACCTGAGATTAGCTCTGCTAACGCATTCCTGGATGCTGACAATGTCAAGTTCTTTCCTAATATCCTCATTTTTAATATGATATTGCCATCGATGCCATCTGTTCACGCCTCTAATCTTTCTCAGGACTCTCATATCTGCGGTCGCTAGTCTTTGGTCAAGTGTTTTACGTCTGACCCAGCTCTCAGATCCATAAGTTAAAACTGGTTTGAACACTGTCTTGTATACAGCTAATTTAGTGTTCCGACTAATTTCTTTCTTATTCCATATGAATTTATTCAATTGACTTCCCACCATACCAACTTTGCTGATTCTGTTGTCTATTTCTATATTTAATTTACCATCTTCACTAAAAATCGTGCCTAAGTAGCTGAAATGTTTTACTTGTTCCACAGGTTCTCCATTCACAACACAGTTGACATTTTCAATGATTCTGCCTATTTTCATTGTCTTTGTCTTTTTATTGCTGACCTTCATACTATATCTATTACAACGGCTATTCAATTTAGTCAGAGAATCTTGCAGACTTGTAGCGGATTTATTTAGAAGTATAACATCATCCGCATAAAGCAAAGAGCTGACATTAACATCTCCAATTTTGATATCAGGTTTAATACCACATTCCTTCATAATGTGATCCATATAGATAATGAATAACAGAGGGGATAATGTACATCTTTGTCTCACACCAGATTTAACATTAAACCATCTTCCTGTACTTCCTTCAATTCTAACTGCTGACTTACAACTCAAATAAAGACTAAGTATTGCTTGATATAATGCCCCATTGACACCATATAACTGCAGCGTATTGAATAGCTTCTCTCTTGGCACTTTGTCATATGCCTTTTCCAAATTGACAAAACTTAAATACAGATCTTTGTTATATTCCCATGCTTTCTCGACTATTTGTCGTAAAGTGAAGATCTGATCCTGACAGCCTCTATTTGGCCTGAATCCAGCTTGTTCTTCACCAGGCTTTTCTTCCACAATTCTTCTCAACCGTTTCTCAAGTATACTTGCATAGATCTTGCCAGGAACACTCAGTAGGGAAATACCTCTGTAATTCTCACATTCAGTTTTATTTCTCTTTTTATATATGGGTACTATGAGAGCTCTACTCCAATCATCGGGAATTCGTCCCTCTGTCCAGGCTTTCTGAACTGTGCAGTGCAGCCACTGTAAGACTTTTATGCCACCATACTTCAGCATTTCTGGTCGAATATCATCTACTCTTGCTGCCTTTCCACATTTCAAGCCTTTGATGGCTTTTTCTACTTCAAGTATGGATATGTATTCCTGATTGCATGCCTGGTCAGTGTTTTTTACTACTGTGCTGTCATCACTGCTTGTTTCATTTAGCAGTTTTTCAAAGTAATTACTCCATACTTCAAGGATATCTTTTTCTCCTGTTTTCATGTCACCTTTATCATCTCTAACTCCTTTTACAGCACTCTTTCCTCCATTCCTAAGCTTCTTCAACAACTTCCAGAATATTTTGCCACCTTCTTGATATTTATTTTCTATATTCTTGCCAAAGTCCTCCCATGACTTTTGTTTAGCTAGTTTTACACACTGTTTAGCTTTCTTACATTTGTCTCTGTATTCTGTAAGAGTAAAAGCTGACTTATTTGCCAGGAACTTTTGATATGCTTTCTTCTTTTCCTTCACTGTCTCTTTAACTTCCTGTGTCCACCAGGGAGTTCTGATTTTTTTATCCTTGCACACAACCTCACCACATGCCTCTCTGGCAGAATCAATCAATGTTTTCTTCAGAGTTTGCCACTGAATCTCCAAGTTTTGATTCCTGTTCTCAAACTCTTTCATTTTCTTTTCAATAATCTTTCTGTATTTTAGTCTACAGTTCACATCTGAGAGCTGCTCAACTTTTATTCGCTTTAAAACTTTCTTACATGTTATTTTTTTCAATATGAAATTCAATTTTATCCTGCTAAAGACTAAATAGTGATCACTTCCAATTTCAAATCCTCTGTACACTCTGGTGTCCTGCACCAGGGAGAAAACATCACTATCAACAATAACATAGTCAGTGAGACTTTTCTTATTCCTAGCCTCTTCTCTCCATGTGAATTTGTGCACATTTTTATGTTGGAACATGGTGTTAGTAATAACCAGTCCATGTCCTGAGCAGAAATCCAACAGATATTTGCCATTATTATTAGCTTTGCTCTTTTCTCCAAATTTTACCAAAATATTTTTGTATGTCTGACAATCATTTCCTACTCTGCTATTTAGAACCCCAACAAGGACCAACTTTTCCTTTTTCACTGTGTCAGTTGCTTTCTCGAAAGCATCAAAAAATTCCTCCACTTCAATCTTAGTAGAACCTTCTGTGGGACCATAGGCACAAATAAGTCTCATTGTCCAGTTCCCCATTCTCATATTTGTCTACATCACTCTACTTGAGAATGCCTACCATTCAAGAAAATTAGCCTCGTATTTTGTGTTGAATACTATGGCTACTCCTTCTTTTCCTTGATTGTCATTGCCTGAATATAACATTTTGTATTTATTGCTCAGAAAGATCTCACCAGTTTTGGTCCCTTTGTGTTTCAGTCACCCCTATTATGTCGATCTGGTACTTATCTAATTCCTCAGCTAGCTCCATTTCTTTGCCATTCAGGCTTCTTATGTTGATAGTACCGATCTTTAACTCTGGTGATATTGAGTTGGGGTTTGTTTTCAGATTTGTTCCAGTAGCTGACTTTTCGCTGTTCGCCCTGGTTTCCTGGCGAAAACAACGGGGGGCCTTGTTTAACCAGGCTACGCCCTAGCCAGCATGAAATTTTGTCATGTTGTACCATCATTTTTTATTTTGGTTTAACCAATAAGAATAGAATTTGGTCGGCTAAATCCCAAATTGCCAGCCCATCCTTGTTCGTTCAGTATCAAAGTAGATACCCAACAGGGTGCACCACGAGAAGGTGAGGATTGGACATTAGGTCAGAAGCCCTGGTTGGTTCTCCGCATTCCTTTAAAGGCTATGTAGAGGTCTCCTCTCAGTTATACAGCTTTGACCCTTAAGCACCCCTACTTTCTACATATATATATAAATTTTTTAATTATTATAATAGAATAATTAAATTTAAATAAATATAGGAAATTTAACCTTAGCTACTTAAGTGGTGTTTTGTGAATATAACAGTTATTGTTTAATTAGCCTTGTACCTGTACTGATGATGCCTGTGATACCCAGGTGAAAATTCTATGAATAAAGAATTTATGTGAGTTAATTCCATTATTATGATAGTTAGTAATATGTCTACTCACGGTATTTCCTTACCGAAACTTATAATTCGTGTATAGAGGCTTAAGTGCTGTGAAGACAAAATGTTGGAGGTTTAATGTATTTTTTACAACACTCAGAAAGGATTAAAAAGAATTTAATACTTTCTATATTTCGTCCTAGTCACTAGGACATCTACGGGGATTACAAAAATAACTAATGTAACATAACACAAATATCATACAATACTAAGCCCAACCACGTGGGTGACACTAAAGTCCTATCTAGGTGGAGTGCCCTCTAATGGCGGTTGTAGGTGGCCTGGAATATAAAGTAGGATCTCTGGTGATGAGTGTTTCCCAAATTTTCGGAAGCTTAATGCAACCGTATTTATTAAGATTTGGTTGATTTCTAAGAGCTGCTGCTGCTGCTTCTAAGAATAGTCTCTCTTTCTTGAATTTGCTGTGATGGAGCATGGTGGTTTTCTTCCATGATACTTTGTGGGTGGTGTCCAAGACATGGTCAACCAAGCCTGAATGACCATAGTTGTGTTTACAGATGTAAGACTTGTGTTCCTCTAGGTGGATGGATGCTGATCTGCCTGTCTGTCCAAAATATGCCAGCTTACAGGAACAGGGTACTTTTTAAACTCCAGGCAGAGAGAGAGGAGGGAGCTGATCTTTTGTAGAAGCAGCAGCAGCTCTTAGAAATCTACCAAATCTTAATAAATACGGTTGCATTAAGCTTCCGAAAATTTGGGAAACACTCATCACCAGAGATCCTACTTTATATTCCAGGCCACCTACAACTACTCTGATTCCCTTTGCAATGCTTTTGCTTCCATTTCAGCTTTTTTCAATAGCTTCCAGAATATTTTGCCATTGTCTTGATATTTATTTTCTATGTTCTTAATAAAGTCTTCCCATGACTTTTGTTTAGCTAGTTTTACACAGTGCTTTGCTTTCTTACAATATATTCTCTAAGAGGACAAGCTGATTTACTTGGCAGGAACTTTCAATATGCTTTCTTCTTCTTCTTCTTTTCCTTCACTGCCTCTTCCTCAGTGCACCATGGAGTTCTAATTTTTTGATCCTTGCAGATTACCTTACAACATGTCTCTCTGGCTGAATCAGTGAATGTTTTCTTAGAATTTGCCACTTAATCTCCAAGGTTTTGTTTTTTTTTTTCAAATTCTTTCATTTTTTTTCTTGAATGATGTTTGTGTATTTAAGTCTATAGTTCACATCTGAAAACTGCTCAACTTTGATTTGTTTTAAAACTTTCTTACACACTCGTCTTTTCAATATGAAATTCAGTTTTATCCTGCTCAAATCTAAATAATGATCACTTCCTGTTTTTCAAATCCTCTGTATACTCGTGTTCTGAACCAGGGAAAAAAACATCGCTAACAACTATAACATAATCAGTAAGATTTTCTTATTTCTTGCATCTTCTCTCCATGTGAATTTGTGCACATTTTTATGTTAGAACATGGTGTTAGTAATCCATGTCCTAAACAGAAATTCAGCTGGCATTTACCATTATTAAAGGTTGAGAGTTTTCCTGCATTGCTTGTCCTTGCATTTTGTCTCGGTTTTGGATGAGTGAAAATACTTTGGTGTTTTCTTCTCACCAAAAAGTCCCACTTAAACCTTAACAAAAGCTTATATAGGCATAGCAGATACTAGATCCATCATTATTTCAAAGCCGAATGTTTGTAGAAACTATGAAAGTTTCTTAAGTTGACCTGAGAGCTTACAAGAATACAATCCTTGGCATCCCTGATTTGCCTTAGCTTGCGCTACTTACGACATGAGGGCATGAGACATTTTTAGTAATAACTGAACAAAAGCTCTTAATTCTGAATTATTTCCTTCTATTTCTAGCCTCTACCATAGGTTAGTCTTAGTCCTATGTAAAGTCTCTTTCTCAATACTGTCCTAGATGGATAAATGTAGTTTATTCAGTAGTCAGTTCATGGTTATCTACCTCATGATATGCCATAAGCATTTTTTCATGCCACTCTACATTGCATGAGCTTTACAATTAGGACCCCCCCCCCAAATTTACATATTCAGCATGGTAACAAAGTACCACGTGACATCAGTGTCATGTGCAGCTACTATAAATGGGTACACCTATCCTCTGTATGTAATCAGTAAACTTTTGCCAGTAATGGGGAAATGTGGCAACATAAGCCAATTTGACTGCAGGCAGATTGTTAGGGCCTCGAGGGCAGGTGCCGGTATTTTGGAAACAGCTGCACTTGTTGGTTGCTCCCATACTACTGTATCAATGGTGTACCATGCTGGTACGCCATTGAACAAACATCCAGCAGGACAGCTCACATTGGTGGTTGATCCTAGAGGTGAATGTCAGGTGTCATGATTGGTATCTCAACAGCATCATGCAAGAGTCACACAGCTCACCCACTAGTACAACAGGGCAGATCGACCCATTTCCACATGCACCATGCTCTGTACCTTTTTTTGCCTGGGTTCCACACCTGGAGACTGACAAGGATACCCATGATGACAAGCAGGCATTGCAAACAATGCCTTGCATGTGCCAAGAAATGTCGGTAATGGACTCCTTGATAGATGGAAGAAAGTCATCTGGAGTGATGAGTCTCATTTCCTGTTGCACCATGCTGAAGGCTGGGTACACATTTGGCATAAACAGCATGAAGCCCTGTCTGCTGGTTGCACAGTTGGTGAATTTCAACAGGCCATTGGAGGCAGTGTTATGTTTTCCTTGGCACACCCCTAGGTCTGTTGGTTATCATTCCACAAGCACTGAATGGTGAGCGTTATGGGGACTTGTTAGCTGACCATCTCCATCCATATCTGCAGGAGGTCTATCCTAATCACAGTGCCATTTTTCAACAGGACAAATCACTTTGTCATTAGGCTCGTATAATTACTGAGTAGTTGGAGGAACACAACAATGAATTTGCCACATTGCCTTGGCCTCCAAACTATCTTGACTGTAACCCAGTTGAACATGTGGGATATGCTAGAATGGGGTGCTGCTGATTCTCCTCCATGGAATGAGCGCGAACTGATGGAGTTGCTGCAGTGGACATGGGTCGAGTTACACATGGAGAATGTTCGACACTTTTTGGAATCTGTTCTTTGGCATCTGTAAGCCATCATTGAGAGAGAGAGGTGGACCAATGCATTATTAGGTGGGTGTTCCTAATACAAAGCTAACTCAGTGTATAGCCTGTGCATAAATAGCCAAACAGTGTTAGAAGTGAAAAAGGTAAAGGAGAGATGGTTTAATGTTAAATCAAGTGTAAGACAAGGATGCAGATATTTATCATATATGTGTGTGTGTGTGTATGTATATATATATATATGTTAAAGATACCAAGCAATTTTATAATCTAGGTTTTAATCCTTTTTCACAAATAAGCAAACAGCCTGCACATAGTGCAAGTCTGAGGCAACTCGTGGTAAAGGTGCAGTAAGCTCTGATCACTTTCCTTAGTATTTTCCCTTAATGCAAAGCACATCCCCTTGCAGAGATGTATGATGCTATGCAAAGAGGCACATTGTCAACTCAGCTAGCAGAATAGAAAAAAAAACAGCTGTTTTGAGATAACATTTAAATGAAATTTAGTTAATTATTATTTCAATATCATGTCAGTATTCAACTTCCTTTATTAAGCCAAACCAAAAATAACTACTCTTATTCTGCTCACCAATAGATCCTCTACATCACATTGATTATTCCTCCACCTTTAAATAAATATAGCTTTTCATTAACAAAGCATCTTTGTGACTGTTGTTATGAAACTGTCAGCCTAGCAATTGAAACATCATTGGCATGTCTATATAGTGGTATAATCCTACAGACCAATTAGGTCTGTGGGATTACACCAGACTATTTAGTACTATCTGTTTTTTGTTTGTTTTTTTTACTTCTTCTGCATGTAGAAGCAAGGCAAACAACATACCTTGGTGACAAAGATGAAATACTGGCATTATATATAAATAAAATTTATGAATTACTATCCTTAGATATCCGTCACTTTCATTAAACCAAAACAACTACATTCCACCTCTGCTGTGGAAAGAAGCACTTTGCACATTTCTTCCGTTACAAGAGCTATACGGACAGTGCATTGGTCAGATCTATCCAATATCAGAGAAAAAACAAACCTAAAATATCCCTCTGATTAATCTACTCTGGCTCAAAATTTCCTTAATGCATTTGGCAGCATTCACTTTCTATCACTTTCCAGATTCAGATAACCACTGTTCATTTGCTCATTCTGAAGCTTGATTTTCTGCAATTCAAACATTGTTGTCCTCTTCCTTCATGACTTCAGTGCCCACAACTCAGAACAATCCATAACTTCTTTTCTCTAATTCCATTAATCAAGCTGGAATGTTTGCTAAGGTATTTTGTGTTATTGCTCCACTTAACACAGTTTGTCTGCTCACAAGAATACTACTTCATCTTTGCCCCTTTGATTTATTATTATTATTATTTTTTAACTAGCTCTCCTTCCAAATGCAGGGTGATCAATATTAAAGTATCCCTGTTTTAAGGCTTTGTGGAGTGCCATCCTGTGATACAAATGTAAACCTTTGCTGGAATACATTGGTAGCAGGCAAAAGATCATGAATGTAGCTACAGGAGTAAATGGAGCAGATAGCATAGCAGAGTGCTTGAATGGTAATGGTAAGACATCTGGCGAAAGTGGTGATGAGTTATGTTGCTTGGTAAGACAGCATGAGTAGATGTTGGTGAGTTAGTGGCAGTGAGCAGTAAGACAGTAGATGTGCAAGGTAGTGAAAATGCAATTTGCATAAATGGCACTGAAAAACTAATTGAAGATGTGAAAGCAGAGTTGGTAAAGATGAGGAGAATTACGGATTTGCATGGGAATTTGAAGAAGAATGGGATGAAAGATTTGAAAGAAATGTTAAATGATTTGAGAGTGACAGTGTATGGAGATTCAATGATAAGATGTAGTGAATGAAAAGGTGCACAAGTACCATTTTTCTGGGAGGTAGAATGAACAGGTTGAAGCGTTGGATAACAGGAGCATGCAAGCAAAAGAGTTGGTAATGGAAATTGGCACAAATGATTTGACTGGTAACAAGAAGAATGTAAGGAGGGATGTCATGAGGCTGTTAAGGAGAGTGAAAGGTAAGTTTGGTAGGTAAGATAATCAGCATATTGAGAAGGTGGGTAAAGATTTTGAATGGTATGCTAGCAAAGTTGTGTGAGGAAAAAGTTCATTTTGAGAATGTGTGGGATGGATTTGAAGGGCAGATAGAGCTGTATAAAAGAGATGGGCTCATTTGAATGGATTTGGTGTAAGTCAGTTGGAGAAACTGTTGCTGCAAGAGAGAATGACTGAAGTGAATATAAGACCTGTGGAAGCAAAGGTGTTGTGGAAGAGCAGGATAGTAAGGTAGGTAAGTTTGTGAATGGAGAGATGAGTGGCACGAGTGAAGAGAATGAGAGAGAAGGAACATAGAGTGGACAGGGAAATGGGAGAGGACAGGGGGGACACTGCATGTAAAGTGTAGATGGTGGTTTTAGGAATAGATGTATGAGAGCACAAGAAAAAATTAAGATAGTCAAGGATGTGGGGGTTGGCATTTAGATCTGGGATATAATGTCAGTGATGATAGACAAAAATGGATGGGGGAATGCATAGGAGTCATATTTGAGAAGTGGAGTTAGTGTTACTTGTTATTGAACAGAACGTAGCTATTGTGTATCTTTACAAATGTTAGAAGTATTCGAAACAAGGAGAATGAAATTTTAGCATTGATAGAGTTCATTCGCCCAAAAACTGTGGGTATAAGTGAAACATGGCTGAACAAGGATGACATTTTGACAGGAATAAAGATATCTGTCTTTCATGAAGACAGACAAAGGAGAAAGGGAGAATGAGTTATTGATAATGACAGAGTAGTTGAGCCCATCTAGGGTGGAACATGCCTGGAGCAAATACTGACAATGGTTTTGAAGCAATATGGTGTGAAAGGAGATGGACAGGATGAAACGTTTAGTAGGGAGCTGCTGTTGACCTAGTGCTACTATTGTGGAAGGCAGTGAGAAGGAAATGTTTAGACAAATATGTCTGGCTAATAAGAAAAGTGTGATCATTATGGGCCATTTCAATTAGAGTAATATAGACTGGAATGAAGAGACAGCATCAGAAACCAGAGAATGAATTTCATGAGTTTTAAGGGATAAATACCTTAAGTAGTACATAAGAGAGACCACACATGGGTCGAGGATGTTGGATATGATTATCTCATCAGAAGATATATTTCTTTCAGAATAGGAATTGCATGGGAAGGAAATCAATGCTGCTTGGTCTTTGGAAGTATCTGGCAGAGGCAATGACTGAGTGTATTCCAAAGATCAGGAGATTAAATGAGGTAGGTGTAAAATGGATGACTGAAGAGGTGAAGTGTGCAGTCGGGAAGAAAAAGGCATTGTGGAGATGGCACAAGATGAGTGGAGATAATCATTTACATGAGGAGTACAAAGAGCAAGCAAGGACAATAGGGGAAGCAGAAGTGCAGTATGAGCAGCAGTAGGCAAATAATGCTAAAAAGAAGTATGTGGCCAGTAGAAAGAAGAATGATTATGGGAGGATGATGTTGGTCAGTAATAATGGGAGACTGATAAACACATGAGGATATAGTAGAGCTATTTAATAAGCAGTTCATTAAAGTATTCCATCTTTGTGATCATAACATAATGCAGAACTTAAGAGCAGTGGGAATAGGGAGAACCACTGATGATAAGTGAGCAGGAGGTACATGAGGAATCGAGTAAGCTTGATGTCAACAAGGCAATTTGACTTGATGTTATACCACCATGTGTCTTGATAGAATGTTCCAGGGAGTTAACAATGGGTTTAACTTACATTTTTAAGATGAGTCTTACATTAGCCCAGCTTCCAAAGGAGTGGAAAGATGGCAGAATTGTTCCACTTCATATAGGGGGGATGATAAGACTATGGCTTTGAATTATAAGCCAGTCTACTTGTCTGGAGTTGTAGGCAAGGTGTTGGAGAGGCTAGAACTGGGGTGATACCAGTAGAATTCTCTTTAATGGACAGTATGGGTTTGCCAAAGGATGATCGTGCTTTAGCATTCTGTTTACTTATTATAACAAGGTGAACAAATACATTGAACCAGGGGGATGCATATACAGTAGTATATTTAGATATTACAAAGGCTTTTGATAGATTGTCATGTGGCAAACTAGTAGTTAAATAGGAACAGATGGGATTGGATAGGAGATTAGTGCATTAAATTTGAGATTAATTGTCTGATAGGTATCAGCAGGGTGACATCCCAGAATAGGAATGTCACTAGTGGTGTGCTCCAGGGGTCTCTTTTGGGTCTGTTGTTTAATTTGCATGTAAATGACATTAGAAAGGGCTTAAATGGTGATATACAGTTGTTTGCAGATGATGCAAAGTTCGGGAGTGTTACGAGAAGAAGAGCAGATGTTGTAGCATTGCAAGAGGACTTAGACTGTCTTAAATGGATGGGTTGGGGGGGGGGATGTCAGTTTAATGTTGCAAAGTGTAAGGTTTAAAAATTTGGGAAGCAAAGATGGGATGCAGAGTATAGGATTTGTGGGGATATTTTAACAGAAGTGGAGGAGATGAAAGATCTAGGGATGATGGTGGAGAGGGACTTGAAATTTCATAAATATCTTGCTAAATTTTGAGGACGACACAGCAGATTATGGTAATGATGTGGTAATTCCATTCTACAAGGCTTTGATCTGACTGCATATGAATTACTATGCACAGACTTAGTTGCCAGGTTTTCAAAACGATGATGAGATGTTGGAGAGGTCTCAGAGACAATTGACTAAGTTGGTTTCAGATCTCTGGAATGTGGAATATGAGGACAGATTGAGAGAATGCAAGTTACATAGCCTAGTGGATAGAAGGAAGAGGGGGGGGGGGACATGACTGAGACGTATATGTTGGGAAAGGGTAATTATCAGATTAACATGGAGTATTTGGAGAGAGAATGAGAGGCCATCCTTGGAAGCTGCATAAGGTGGGTATGAGAAGTAGTTTTTTTGTATAGAGAGTGGTGGGTGATTGGAATGCATTGCCTGTGAGTGTGGTAAGCACAGGAATAGAATGACGAGTCTCTTGACTCAATGGAGATCTTTTGATAATAATAATACAGTAATCCCTCGATTAATGCACCCCCGATTAGTGCGTCATTTTTTTTTATACCCAAATTAGATTAGTGCGCTTATATAAATCTTAAAAATAAATGTTACAGATTTTAAAAATTTTCTATCTATGCATTTTTATGGCTAACTATTTTAAAAAATCACTCACCAGAATGAAATAATTTAGTTACCAATTTAAAACATTTCACAAAGTTATTTTTAATGGCATACTACACTACTTCCATGCACACTATGTATACTATGTTCCAAATTTTTACCGCCAAAATTTATGTCGTCTGCTATAGTACGCCCACAGATTCGAGACCCTTCGACACTTCTGCGCATGTCACAAAAAGGAGAATCCATTCTGATAATAGGGTAATCAATCCGTCTTCTGGGATGAGTTGTTTATTATTACACGTCGGAAAATTAACTTCTCTTTTATGATCATTGTAATTTTTAAAGTGGTAACTATTTGTTTGTATAACAGATGGGAAATTTTATCTATAAAGCACATGATTTTGCGTGTCAGCGACCAATTTGTATGTCTCTCAATGATAACTTCCAAGAGTTAATTAAATCTCATTCGGAAGAATTGAGTGATTCCGACCTGCTGAATTTAGATGCACAACAGGAAGATCCTGAAGAATATGAAGAAAATTTAACCACTGAAGCCAAAAGAGATGTCACAGAAACAATTTGAAAATATTTTTCATACAGTCGAAGTTTTTAAGCATCAATGCTTAGAGGCTGACCCTGATGAAGAGAGAAGCAGTGAAATTTGCAGAAGACTAGAAGAGACAATAGAGCCATACCGTCGGTTGTATGAAAAAAAAGTAACAAAATGCCCGCCAAACTTCATTAGCTCAATTCTTTGTCAAGAAGCAGAATAATAAATTGATATTCTGAATATGTTTTATTGTCTTTCAGCTTCATGGTTTTCCTTTAACTAGGCCCTGAGACATACCTTAATTCTTTTATAAAAAAATTAAGGTCCAAAAAATAAATTTGAAGAACGAATTATACATTTTCCCATAGGTTATTATATTCGATTAGTGCATTTTCAATTAATGCGCTGTTTTAAAGAACGCATTAGGCGCACTAATCAAGGGATTGCTGTATTTTAAACTTTCCTTCACAGGCCGATACACATAACAGGATTCATCACATCAATTCATTTAAAAAAATTGGCATAATCAAAACTGCTCAATGTGGCACATGTTGTGTTCTCCAATCTCAGTGATCTAAAACAGGACCTGGACTCATTCAGTAGAATTATGCAGGAGAATGGCCTCACCCCAAAAGAGATCCAGCATAGCATAAATACATACAAGCTGATTCCTAAGAACTTCACTCTGTTTATATAATCCCAATTCCCTACATTACTGGGATTCTAGTAATGTAGGGGGTTTAGGACCAATTCCAGACATCCTGAACAAATATACACCTACCTTCTTTCTTGTCAATAAACTATCCTCGTGTTATTCTTATTACACAAACCTTCTCCACTTGTCCACCAAGGAGTTTACTATGTTCCTTATAATTGCTGTCTCTTGTACTCTGGACAATCATTCCTACATCCATTATAAGAAATATCTAAGTCTGGTTTGGTCTAGCTCAGCACAGAGTTTACACAAGAATCTTCTAGTTGAAAATCTATTGCATGCATAAATGCAGTTTTAAATTTGGATACTTATTTGAAATGTCAAATGAGCAAGCCAACTTTTGGATTGACTGTGTTTCATTACCTAAAATATGAGAAATTCCTATTTTAGTAATTATAAATAATGGTTTTGTGTATGTCTGGGAACATATTAGTTGTAATATGTTATATGTAAGAATTTCTAGCATATATGGCTCATATGTTGCTTATGAAATCTATAGTAAAAAAAAAGTAAATTCACTTATTCTGGTTTTTGAATTTGTTTATTACAATGAAAATGATTCATAAGTTTCAGATTGAAATGTCTGTATATACATTATTAGTAAACTTTCTTGTTCTTACATATTTCATAATTGTTTTGTATGGCAACTAATATGCTAATCATTGTTCTAAAATTGTATTAGTTCTTTGCAGTTTGATTATTCCAGCTACTACTATTTTTTTCATTAATTTTTTAAAAAAAACTAAGTTTCAGTTTTTTGCTGAAATTATTTTGTTTTACAAATACTGAATGTCCCAGAAATAACTGTCTATTTCTATGAAATCGGACAAATCTATTAAAAACTGACATAATTTCATGTTTATTACTTAATTATGATACAAAAACAGATAGATTTGTAAATCATAAGCCAGATCTTTATTGAGAACTTTCAACATGTGCTCTGTCTGTATTACTTGCAAATTTCAGATCTATCCTTGGTGTTGTGAAACATATTTTGAAGCATTTCAGGAGTTATGTCCTGCACTGAATGTGTTCTTTAAGTTCAGCTAAACTATTAATCTTTTGGCAATAAACCTTTGTTTTAATGAAATCCCATGCAAAGAAATTTTGGGGTGTCAAATCCAGAGAACATGGAGGCCAAGGTTGTGGTCCTCCACATCCAATCCACCAATTCGGAAAGCGTCTGTTGAGGTATTCTCAGACAGTTAGTGCATAATGACATGATGCTCCATCTTGTTGAAACACAACATCATCAAGAAGCTGTGGTTCAAGAAACTGCTGAAGCATATCAAGGTAAACGTGTTACAGATGCTTCCTGAAAAAAGAATGGGCCATAAATTTTGTATTTAGTCATTCCAAGCCACATGTTAATTTTTGGAGAGTCTCTTTACCTTTCTTCAGGTGGTTTTTCATTGGACCAGATACAACAATTGTGTCGATTGACTTTATCACACATATGGAAAGTCACCTCATCACTGAATAAGATCATTCATCATCATACGTATCAAGGATTTAGGCCTAGTATGGCCTGTTCTGGCCTTAGAAGTCATCGTTGAATAGTTTAAGAGGACGTCCTGGTTTTCTTTTTCCTAATGGCTTGTACTTTAAGGCTTGTTTTGGTAATCTTTCTGTTTTCATTCTTTGAACGTGTTCCATCCATCTATGTTTATATTTTTTAATTTTTTCAATTACTGGTTCTTGGTTTAATTCTTTCATAATATCTTCGTTTCTTTTGTGATCAAATAGGGTATACTTTGCAGTTTTTCTCATAAACTTCATTTCTGCTGTTGTTAATCTTTGTTTGTCTTTTTGTTTTATTGTCCAGATTTCGCTTCCATACATTAAGACCGGTAGGGCTAATGTATTGTATACTTTTAGCCTGGTTTGTTTTTGAACTAGGTTTGGTTTAAATATAGAGTTAATTACTCCTGTTATTTTTAAATATTTTGTAATTTTTATGTTTATATCTTTTTCATTTTCATAAGTGATCATACATCCTAGGTAGTTAAATGAATTCACCTGTTCTAAGATCTTGTTATCTATTACTATTTTAGTTCTTGCTGGATCTTGTCCTTTAAAGGCCATAGTTTTTGATTTTTCCATTGATATTATCATACCATAATCTTTGGATATCTCATTTAGATTTAAAATAGCTTTCTGTAAGTTATCTTCAGAATTTGTAATTATTATTTGGTCGTCTGCAAAGAGGAGAGTGTTTAAGTTAACTGTAGGTGAAAGTTTAATTCCTTGATGTAAATTTTTACTCCATTTTATTATTATTTCATTTAAGTAGATATTAAAAAGAGTTGCTGAGAGGGGACATCCCTGTCGGACCCCTTGGTTTATCTCTCTTGTATATGATAGCTCATGATTTAATCTTATTTGTATTTGATTATTTTCATATATACTTGTGACAGCTTTTAGGATATTATTTGGTATTTGTCTTTCTTTTAATATGTTAAATAATATGTTTCTTTTAACTTTGTCAAATGCTTTTTCAAAGTCAAATGCAATATGTGTTTCTAAATTATATTCTCTTCTTTTCTCTATTATTAATTTTAGGCAGAAGGCTGGGTCTATACATGATCGTCCTTTTCTAAATCCATTTTGTACCTCTAGAATAAAGTTTTCGGAATATTTCATTAGTTTGTTATTTAAGATTCTGCTGTATATTTTGTAACATGAATTTAGTATACTGATACCTCTATAGTTTTTAGAGTCATCTCTATTACCTTTCTTAAAGATAGGAATCACAATTGCTTTTTTCCATTCTATTGGGGGGATACCAGTTGAGTAAATTTTATTTAAAAATAATAAGAGTCTTCCTTTGAATCTTGTTCCTGCATATTTATATAGTTCTGAACCTAGCTTATCTTCTCCAGGTGATTTTCCGTTTCTTGTTTCTTTCAGGCTGATTTCTAATTCTTCTTCAGTTATTTCCTTTTCATTTTGTTAATTGTTTGCCAGTTGTCTTTTTTAAAATATTTGTCTGTCCACAGTTCTGTGTAGTAATTTAGAAATTCTTCTAATTTCAATTCAGTGTTTAATTTTATGTTTTCTTTGGTATCTGCATTTAGGTGTTTCAAAATCTTATATACATTGGGTCTTATTTTATATAAATCATGTTCTAAATTAGAAACAAATTTATTCCATGATTCTCTGTCTTTTTCTGACTTCTCTTTTAGCTATGGCTCTTATTCTTTTATATTCTGTTTCATCTTCTAATCTTTTACTGCTTAACCATTTGTGATAGGCTTCTTTTTCTTTTTGATTATTTCTTTGATTGTATCATCCCAGATCTTCAGTTTTTTTCTTTTATTGAATTTTTTGGTCTTTCCTAAGCTTTCATTTGCTGCTGCATTTAGTATAATTTTTATATTAAGCCATTCTATTTCTATTTCTTCATTTTGTTTTATTTTATCTAGATACTGGTTAATTCTTTGTTCATATAGCCATTGTACATTTGTGTCATTCAATAGTCTAGTTTTATAAACAAATGTTTCAATTTTTCTTTCTGTTCTTGTTACTTGTAGCCATTTAGGTGGTAATCTTAATTTTATTTTAACAAGGAAGTGGTCACTGCTTATTTCATATCCTCTGTGAACTCTAACATCTAGTGAAAATTTTGATGTCTTTTCATTTAATATGAAGTAATCTAATATTGATTTCCATCCTCTTGCTGCCCAAGTATATTTATGTATGTCTTTATGTTTATAGAAGGAATTCATTATTTTTAGGTTATTATAAACTACAAAGTCAATCAATTTTTACCATTTCTGTTTAGAGTGTGTTTGCCATGTATTCCTATATTATTATTAATTTTTGTGTTTCCAATTCTTGCATTTAAGTCTCCTGCTAAAATTATGTAATCATTTTTATTTATTTTATTATATATGTTTTGTAGCTGATTATAAAAATCAATATTATCCTGTTCTCTTCCTTCTTCTGGGGCATATAAACCAGTTATTGTTAAATAGCCTCTATCTATTTTTATTCTAGCTTGTATTATTCTTTCATTCCATAATTTATAATGTTTTAACTGTTTTGAAAGGGAGTTATGAATCCAAATCATGACTCCTGCTTGTGCTCTTTGCTCTCTGTCGACTCCACTGTATATCACATTAAAATTTTCAGTTCTCATAGTTCCTTTTAATTTCTTTTTTGTTTCAGTGATTACTGCTATTTTAAAATTTCTTTCATTTAATAACTGGTCTAATTCTATTTCTTTATATGCTATTCCTCTTACATTCCAGTTTGCTATGCGTATTATATTTTGTCGTTTCCATTTTCGTTTTCCCTTTTCCATTCCAGGGTCGTTTCCCATAGATTCAATCCGATTATCTTTTTCTGTCAGCTTACAAGTATGGTTATGTTCTCCATGTCAGGGGACTAGCCTGACGATGGAATAGTTCAGTGGTAGGGCTGCTACCTTAAGGCTTCTGAACTCGCCTTCTTCCGAATTTAAACCCATAGGAGGAATAAGGTATATTGAAGGGGAAAGGGTAGATTATAGAAGAAATATAGTAAGGTTTATAGAGAGGACATAGTTGTAAGGCCAGAAATGAAAAGACCCCATGGCCCTCGAGTACTCTAATAGCACAAGGGTCATAAAGTAAGAAGAGTTGGCTGATAAGGCCTTATAGGAAAGATTAAAGTAAGTGGGTCTTCCTCAAAGTAGAAGAAGGAGAGGATAGATCCAGCTAGGGGTCCATGGGAGTGCCACTTCCCTTACAATCAAGATGATTGCCCCTTATGGCCCTGTTGGTCCACGAGTCCTTATTCAGTATATTCGGACCACCCCACCATATATATATATACACACACACGCACGCACATGTACACACACACACACACATGATGGGCTCCCCTATCCGCCACCCAGGGGGCGCACTCTCTAGGGGTTACAGGGTCCCCTGAGAGACTGAATAAGATGTTATCCAATAATCCTCTATTTTATATCTGATCCAGAAATTCTGACACCTTACTGCTCGATTTGGATAATCCTCTTCATTTAGGGCATGCAGTACCTGAATGTGATAAGCCTTTTTCATTAGTGTCTAATACAAAATTCTAGAAACTGCTTGTCTTGGATGTGTTGAGTCTTCAACTGGCATCCCTAGCCGATGTTGTTGGTTCGTCCTTGAACAGTTGTTGTATTCCTTTGATACTGTTACGTGCTGTCCTTGAGCATCCTCTTCCCACCTCATCATGTATGGATCCAGTTCTTTTAAATTTGTTCACGAATCGCTTTGCCTGTAGGACCGGTTCTGTGAAATTTCCTTGTAAATCTTTCTGTTTCATTACATCAGACTCCTTTGATATGGGATGTTACAACAAAGACACATTCCTGTGTATTCATTATTAGGGGGATTTGGGTTCTAAAAGGAGATAAAAATAAAATTTATGAAATAATTTAGAAATTTTTACATTTATAACACATTAAATATGATAAACATCAATAAACACGAGTTTTTAAATAATTTGTCCCGTTTCACTGAAATAGCTAATTCTGGGACACCCTATATTTCATGTTATATTTTTGCTATATAAAAATCCATGTGTTGAGGTTTAAGTGCTGTGAGGACATCATGTTGGAGGCTTAATGGATTATATACCGCACTTGGAAATGATTAAAACTGATTTTAATGCTTCCACTGAGACATCTTCAGGGATTCAAAAAACTAATGTCACACAATCAAATACAACACCAAACTAAGTGTAACATGTGGGTGACTCTATAGTCCTATCTAGGTGGTGCACCCCTCTATTGGCATTTGTAAATGGCCTAGGATGTAAGGCGGGATCTCTGATAATTAATGTTTCCCAAATTTTGGGAAATTTTATATAACTGTATTTATTTAAATTTGATTTTAATTTTAATTTAAATTTTATTTAAATGAATAAAATAGGAAAATTACATACTGGCTCGTCCGTCGCCCAGCATAAAAAGGGACGCGTCCTGGACTTAGGCAGAGGGTCTAGGTCGAAAAATATGCTACAGTCTCCAATAGCTACAATGAGTCCACCTACAGTGCACAATGATAGAAGGATATTAGTAGGAACATATAACTGCAGATCTCTACGGGATGATGATAGATTAGAAGAACTGATGAAGGAATTGGAACATATAAAATGGGATGTTGTGGGCCTTTCAGAGATAAGAAGGAAAGAAGAAACTCTCATGCGACTAAAAGATGGACATCTACTCTACCACTGTGAATGTGACAGAAACTCAACTGGTGGTGTAGGATTCCTAATAAATAAAACAATCAAGGACAATGTCCTGTTTGTAAATAAAATAACATCAAGAATAGTTGAACTAAGTCTCTTTATAAATAAAAGATACCAACTGAAAATTATACAAGTATATGCCCCAACTATGGACCATCCAGATGAAGAGATAGAAGATTTCTATGAAACATAAGAATCCACATTCAATAATTCTAAAGAATTCTACATAATTATAATGGGTGATTTTAATGCCAAAATTGGCATTAAAGATGACCATCTGAACTCCGTCGGTAAATCTGGATTTGGACAGAGGAATGAAAGAGGAGAAAGACTTGTTGAATTTGCAGAAGAAAATAACCTCTTTATTATGAACAGCTTTTTCAAGAAGAAAATCAACCGAAAATGGACTTAGAGAAGCCTAAATGGACAAACTTACAATGAAATAGACTTCATCCTCTCCAACAGAAGATATATAATAAATAATACCGAAGTGCTTAATAGATTTAACACAGGAAGTGATCACAGACTAGTAAGGGCAAAAGTATGGATCAACAAAAAATGGGAACGGAATGAGCTCATAAGAAAAAAGTCCAATTTAGTGAATCTACAAAACCTCTACCACAATAAAAGCTGTTATAGAGAATCACTCAAAAATGAACTAAAAAAGTTAAACACAGATACTACCATCGATGATGCTAATGAAATATTAACAAAATCTATCTTGAATTGTGCACTAGAAATAGGAGGTTTAAAAGGCACCAAGGAGAGGAAAAACTAAGACCGGAAATCTTAGATCTGATGAAGAAAAGAAGAGATATGAAAAGAGACTTGAATGACACCAATAAAATAGAATATATGGAAATTTGTAAAACTATACGCAAAAGGATGAAACATGAACTTAGATCGTATAATACTAGGAAAATTAAAGAAACAATAGAAAACAATAGTAATATGAAGGACCTAAGATGAACATTATCATTTGGAACAAAGGAAATAGCTGCTGTAAGAGGAAAAAATGGTGAACTGATAAAAAATAGAGATGCAATAATCAAAAGAATTCAGGAATTTTATACTGAACTCTATGAAGACAAAGACCGGGACATCCAAGAATCATCTATGGATTACTCAAGTGAGGAAGAACATGATGCCCCTGAGATCTTACAAAGTGAAGTGGAAATGGCACTGCGGGAAATGAAGAATGGAAAGGCCCCAGGAGAAGATGGAATTATGGTAGACTTCTTAAAACTGGGAGGAAGCCCTGTCATCAAACAGTTGCGTAAACTCTTCAATAAATGCCTAAAATAGAGAAAAATTCTGAAAAATTGGAACAATTCACTTCTAATATTAATTTTTAATTAAAAACTACAGACCTATAAGCCTACTCCCCACCATATATAAAGTTTTCACAAAAATTATAAATAATAGAATAAAATCTAAACTAGAGGGAATGCAATCCTGTGAACAAGCTGGATTTAGGAAGAATTACAATACTTTGGACCATATTCACACATTAAGACAGCTCATTGAAAAATCAATTGAATACAATAAACCCTTATGTCTGGCCTATGTAGACTATGAAAAAGCATTTGATTCAGTTAAAACATCTGCAACACTAAAAGCACTTGAAACCCAGGGAACTGAGAAACCATATATTGAAACACTAAAACATATTTACAATAATGCAACTGCTGTAATTAAATTATATAAAAACAGTGAAAAGTTCCAAATACAAAAAGGCATCTGGCAAGGCGACACCATATCTCCCAAATTATTTACAGCTGCACTAGAGGAAATCTTTAGAAGCCTTGATTGGGAAACAAAAGGAATAAACATAAATGGAGAAAGGCTGCATCATCTGAAATTTGCAGATGATATTGTCCTGATAGCAGATAATCTTGAAGATCTGGAAGAAAGGCTAAATCAGCTAAACGAAGCCTCCAAAGAAATTGGATTAAAAATAAATAGAGAAAAAACAAAAATAATAATGAATAAATACATAAACCATAGAACTATCAAAGTTGAAAACCATGAAATAGAACAAGTTACTTCATATGTATATTTGGGCCAATTGTTATCCTTTGAGGAGTGCCAAAGAAAAGAGATTGAACGAAGAATTCACCTTGGATGGATGGCTTATGGGAAAATGAGAGACATATTCAGAAGTGACATCCCTATGAGTCTAAAAAGGAAAGCTTTCGACCAGTGCATACTTCCTGTCCTAACATATGGAGGAGAAACATGGACTTTAACAGAAGCCCTAAACAAAAAGCTGTGAACAACACAACATCGCATGGAAAGAAGTATGCTAAAAATAACATTAAGAGATAGGAAAACAAATATCTGGATAAGATCTCAAACAGGTGTCATGGATATTGTAAAATACATTAAACAGGCTAAGTGGAGATGGGCTGGCCATATTGCCAGATGCAGTGACGGGAGATGGACTAGAAAAACAACAGAGTGGAGACCAGTGGATGGAGCAAGACAAAGAGGAAGACCGAGAAGAAGAAGGTTGAAGAAGAAGAAGAAGATTTATTTAAATTTGGTTGATTTACTGTGGTGGAGCATGGTGGTTTTTTTCCCAGGAGATCCTTTGGGTTGTATTTGTTTGGGTTGCAAGGTTACTTGCATTTAACTTAAAGCATAACATAAAAAAATTGTAGCTTTTGTGTGTGTGTGTGTGTGTGTGTGTGTGTGTGAGTGAGTGAGTGAAATATAATTAACAGCGTTTTGATTTTTGTTTTCAGACTTGATCCTGCTAAGGTCATCAATATGAAATGCATCAATGGTGATTCGGTAAGTTCTTGAGAAATGCATTTGATATAAAAGTGTTTTAATAATGCTAGTAGTGCAGATCTGAGTGATGATTAAGGCATTAAAAATTGTCAGTATTTATTCCTATATATTTCAGTAGGTGTTTTTTTTTCATCCATTTTTTTTCAAAAACTAGACAGTGAGAAAAAGTCTTCAAAGAATCTGCACACATTGTTTTGCATAGTCTTTAAAACCAGGCACTCAAGCTCTGTGATGTTTTTAAAGGTCTTATAAAATGCTGCAGTCAGCAGACTTTAGCATGCAAACTACAGCAGTGAAATTGTAAGGCTCATGCAAATAATATTTAACATGTCAAGTGTGGATGTCATTGTAATAGTTTGGAAGACATTGTTTTGAAGAAAGGAAGAAAGAAAAACATATTTGTAAATTGTTCTTGATGTATTTTTATTATGATAATTTTCTTTGCATGTTAGTTCTGTAGATGCCCAAAATATGGCAGAAAAACACTTTAAATTATAAAGAATTTAATATCTTTACATAAAATTGTTTATGGAAGAAGTTTATTGTTAGTTTAATTAATTAAAAATTGGAATAAAATATGTATGCCAATATTGTTATGTTGATAAAAGTTATATTTGCCAAAATGGTCTTCTGCTGCAAGAAGAATACAGCAGCAGTGCTTGTAGTTTCACTATTAATAGATGTTGGTTGAGGCCATTAAGCCTAAACATGTCTCATGGTTAAAGTCACCAATAGAAACTGTTTTCTCTTGGCAGCACAAAAAGAATTGGCGAGCTGTACATAGCTTCATACATCGTTGGAATTAAAATACCTGCAGATGTTTTTTTATGCCAACCACATGAAATAGTCATCGAGAGGGAAAGAAACATCATATAGAACACTTCCAATAGATGCATTCTCTGCTCCATTACTGAACAGCTCTTTGTGATACCCAGCTGTTGATTTGTTATTCATGCAGTTGAAGATAAAGGAGAAATACAATGCATTTCCTGTATTGTGATATAAATTGAACAGCTTATGAACATAAGAAAAAGAATAGTTACAGAGAGAGAGAGAGAGATTGTAAAAAAAAAAAAAAAAAGCAATGGATATAAGCAACATCCCAATAAATCCAGCTTCATTCTTTTCTTGAGATTTCACCCTAATCAGTGTACAGGTGTAAAGTCAAGATGTACAGCACTTAAGTTTATTTGGCATTTCATTGTTACTGGCAACTGATTCCATTAGGTCTGTAGCAACAACCTTCTGTATTTGATTCTGTTAGACTCCACCTCACACCAAATAGTCTCAAACTCACTGCTACATCAAAAACTATTACTACTATTATAATCATAGTTATCTATCCTAACTGGACTCAAATCATCCAATATCATTAGCATTGTGTCTCCTTCTATCCTATCTTGCTTGTCTTTCCTAAAAATATTGTACTCTTTACCCCCAATACCTTTTAATACATCTGCCTTTGAGAGCCAAGTCTCACTAATGCCAAAAGTTTTATTAAGAAAGTAATTTTTAAGATAAAGATGATGTAGGAGGAATACTGCACCTATGGGTGATTTCAGTTATGAAAATTTTAAGGCTCAGGCCCAAAGAGCTACAACTATAGTATAAAAAGCTAATTGTGAGTATGAAAATAAACTGGCCCTGCAAGCTAAAGACAACCCATAAGAATTCTTTTATTATGTTGCAAGTAAAAGAAAGAATGAAATAAAGAATAACTCTCATCAGTGTGGATGATATGCTGGTGGCAGATGCAGAAGAGATTGTTCAACTAACGATTGTCCATTTTGATAAAATAAGTTTAGTTTAATCCTTTATCCAAGTGTGAGCAAACAAAGTTTGCACCTGAAAGTATCTTCAGGACTGGGGTAAGGTAGTGCAACACCAGGCAACTCATTGCAAAGGTGGAGAAAGTTCTCATCACTCCTATCTCAGTATCTCCCATAATGCACAGCACATCTCCTTGCGGATATGTGTAATGCTATGCATTAAAGCACTACTGGGCCTGGCTCCCACTGACGAGACCTCAATAAAGGTCGAAACCGGTATGGGTAGTGGCCCTTGCCTTAATGCATAGCATTACACATATCCGCAAGGAGATGTGCTTTGCATTATGGGAGATACTGAGATAGGAGTGATGAGAGCTTTTTCCACCTTTGCAATGAGTTGCCTGGTGTTGCCACTACCTTACCCCCAGTCCTGAAGATACTTTCAGGCGCAAACTTTGTTTGCTCACACTTGGATAAAGGATTAAACTAAACTTATTATAGTCTAACCAAGTGAAAAATAAACTCTCAACATTTTGATAAAAGCTGGCAACCTGGTCTATGCAACTTAGAATTCAATGCAACCTCTACATTTGAGGAAGAAACTCAGGTGTATGAGGAGGAGAAGAAGATACTGGAGCTGTTGCATAAACTCAATATGAATTCAGCAATAGGGACTGATGGGGACTGACTAATGCTAAAAGAGTGTTCAGCTGAACTGGCTATTCCTTTGACCTGACTGTATAAACTGATTCTCAGCACAGAGAAGATTCCGCAGACCTTAATAGAATGTATGAATATCTCATTGCACAAGTAGGTGCAAAGATTGATGTACATCAGTCTAACTATTGACCTATCAGTATCTCTGGATTGGAGATCCAGAGATACTGATAGGTAAGGCCATACCTGATACTAAGGTAAGGCCATATTTAAGTTACTTATTCATTCACATTGTGGTTGAGTTAGATTAGGGGGAATGGATACACTGTGATACTTTTGTCCTTTGAGATTTTGTTAGAATTCAGCCTGGAAGACTGTTGCATAAGTTAGAGGAGATGAGATTGGATTATAAATTATTAATCTGCATAGTAGAATGACTCAGCAACAGGTATCAAGTGGTGCATGGGGAGTTGTGAGTCTACATGATTTAAGATGAGTGGTGTACCCATAATCAGTCCTTATTCCATTGTTATTCATTTTTATATATTAATGATATTGGAAAGGATTTAACAGATGACATAACAGCTATTTGCTAAGGATGCAAAAATAGTCAGATAATCAGGGCTACAACTGATATGCAATACTCGAATAAGCTGGAATTGTGGGCATGTGAAAATAGCTGTCAATTCAATGTTAGTAATTGTAAAGTTATACACTGGTGTAATGAGATATCCAATGGTATATTTTATTGGTTGGATTATACTAGAAGAAATTGACCAGGCTAGGAATCTTGGAGTTTTGGTAGATAGGAAGTTGAAGTTCAGGCATCATATTGCAAAAATTGCAAATACAACTCAGAGAATAATTGGAATGCAGAAACGAATGCTGACATCTCATAAGAATAAGAGAGTCATTTTGCCTCTTTACGAAGTTTGGTTCAACTTCATCTGGGCTGTCATTTCCAGATCTGGTCTTCTGGTTTCCAACTGATGCAGATACAATGGGGGGAGAGAGAGAGAGTGCAGAGGAAAGTCTGTTAAGAATGATGTTGATACTTTGGAATTGATTGAGTACAGATGGCAAATTTGTTGACCTCAGACACCTAGCAAACAGGAGAAAGTGGGGTAGTAGGATAGAGACCTAGAGAATTTAGGAAGGGTCATATAGGATAACATGGGATGGGATTTTTCATTTTATGAAGAGTGGGTAGAGGATGAGAGGGCATCATGGTAGTTGAGAATGAATGCAGCAAAGAAAGAATTGAGAGCTGGATTTTTCTCTCATAGAGCAGTGCATGACTGGAATGGCTCTTGGCTCTGGAGATTGCATTTTGCTGATAACATGAATGAATTCAAGAGAAGTATGCCATGGTGCAAGTGACATGTAACCTCCCTTGATGAGTACCTGACTCTCTGAATGTCACTTGTAATAATAATATAGGAGAAGGGAAGAGAGTATTGTAATGAAGAAATAAAGAAATTAAATGTAAGAGATAAAGTAATGGTGATTTTCTGCAGATTCCTTATTTAAATTTCTATTGAGAAAATGTATCTTCAATGTTGTAAATTCTTTTTGTGATTGAAGATTGGAAAGAAAACCATACCCTGTGTTTATGGAACTGAGAGCTGCAAGTAAAAGTACATTTTTGTTGATGCTGTTAATCTGTTTCTCTTGGAATACTCCCACAAATTCAAATTACTCAGGAATTGCACTAAGAAGTGTGTAAATTTAAGATCGAGGACCAATTTGGTTGACGCTTGGCGTGTTAAATTTATTTGCTCAATATCCTAACCTTTGTCTCTGTAGACACTTTATAAACTAATATCAGAACCGACCTGACCCAATGTTGTTGTTGTGTGTGTTTGTTGAGAGAGAGAGAGAGAGAGAGAAAGAGAGAGAGAGAGTAAAAGAGTCAGTATAGATTTATTGTTTTTAGAGAAACTTGTGCCATAGTTCTATACAATATATATACACAGAAACACACGGTAAAAGATTATTTAACATACTGCCATATATTTCAGTCTGAAATTAACAGATCATCATCATTGACTTAAAAAAACAGTTGGTACAAAGAAGAATGCAGACAGTTAATTTATTCAAAATAGAACAAACCACATGATGTCAATATTACCAATAGCATTATGCTTTCACTGAAGAAAAGGTTGATCGTAACAGTGTAAAATAAATTGCATATATATATCATCATCACATATGTATCAAGGATTTAGGCCTAGCATGGCCTATTCTGGCCTAAGAGGTCATCGTTGAATCGTTTAAGAGAGCGTCCTGGTTTTCCTTTTCCTAATGGCTTGTACTTTAAGGCTTGTTTTGATAATAAAGCATATATATATGTAACTTATAATATCATACTCAACCGATCATCAGATAGATGTAGTGTCGAGTTGGTTTCTTAAAATCTTATGTCTTTATAAAATATCATTCTTGGTCTTAATAACTTAAAAAAAATCTTTAATGATGTGTTATTCGAATTAAACTTTCCCATATTTTTCATAAGGATAGGTAGTCATTCCAATTCAAGTTATGGCTGTGAAGCATGATGTTGGTACAAATTTGAACACCTATTTATGGAGAGTACTGAGGCCATGCTTCACTGCCCTAACTTGAATGTAGAAGCCATGTTTCAGACCAAAGAATGTTGTGGTCTGCTTTTATTCCATGTTGAGCTAATCCAGACTTATCAGATTTTTTGTGGAAAATATATGATTGATATTCTTGTATTTTTTTTTCTATTGGGCGTCCAGTTTGTCCAAAGTGGGAAAAATGGCAGTCACATGGAACTTGGTATGCACCTGGAAGAGACATAGGAGAGCATTTGTTGAATTCCTTCTAAGCAAGAAAAAATCTTATTAATGTTGAATAAGTAATTGAACTATGTCTCACAAAAATGTCGTATTTTAATAGTGCTTCATTCACTCAAACATATGTTGAGTTGGGTGATATATTATTGTGTGTTTTCAGGAAATGAATGTTCTCTTGACCTGTTATCTGTCTTGTAAAACATCATCGGCATGGATTGAAGAACAACAATAGAATTTCAATACAACTGAACAGTGAATTGTATACATTACAATTTTAGACATGCAGTTACAATTCAGAATAAACATAAGTAATTAGGAGCAAGAACTCAATATTTTTATATAGGATGATCAAAATTAAAGTATCCCTGTTTTTAAGGCCTTGTGGAATGCCATCCAGGAATATCTGAGAAAAAAAGTTCCAAAATTCACCACCTGGGGTGTTGTAAACACCAAATACACAGAATTTGCATAACACGCAACTTGGCAGGTGCCAGGAATGTTTAAAAAGATGGACACAGGATTTTTCCTTTCATTTTGGTTGTTAATGCTGTCTGCAGTGGCTGTACTAACCTTGCTCCAGTGTACTTTGCTTGTGAAGCTGCACTACCTAAACAATTGCAATTCTGTTGCTGCACTAAACGAATTTCGTTGCCTGAACAAATGTCGATGAGGTCCACTATCTCCATGTGCTCTATGGAATATAGAAAATTCTATGGAAGATTCTGCATTTCTATCCATTCAAGATAACCCTGACACAGGAGTTGCACCCATAGAACTTTGAAAGTCGACTGAAATTTGCTTTAATATTCCTTTGCTTGAGTGGAGTTGAATGTTGCATCATCATGGATGGTTTTGAGGAGATGAGGCTCACTTTCACCTGAATGGAACTGTATACCTACTGTTGCTGTGTATGGGCTATGCAAAACCTGCATGCTATCCAAAAAATTCCTTTGCATTCACCCAAAGTTCTGTCTGGTGCAGATTTATAGTTTCGTTTATCATTGGACCATTCTTCTTTGTGACATTCGGCAGTCGGGTCCTGTGACCTGCTCATTTACTGCTGAGAGGTATCACGATATGATAAACAATTTTTTTGTGCCACAGCTACAGCAGCAGCATCTGTGCATGGACTCATTCATTTTCATGCACAATGGGGCCCCCTTCACACATCAGTTGATCAGTACAGGGGGTTCTGCATGGCTTCCTCATTCATCTGATGTAACCCCCTGTTTTCTTTAACTTTCATAATAAGTTTCTCCAAATCTTCACATTCTGCTAGTAAGGTGATATCATCTGCATACCTCAAATTATTAATATTTCTTCCACCAATTTTAATTCCAACTGAAGACTCCTCCAGCCCTGCCATTCTTAAAATGTATTTACTGTACAAGTTAAACAAGTACGTAGATAAAATACATCCTTGTCGCACCCCTTTACCTATTGTTGAAATCCTCAGTTTCTACCAGATCTGTTCGGACAGTAGCTTCTTGTTCATAATAAAGATTCCTCAGAAGGATAATGAAATTCCTGTGCCTTTTCTATTATCCATCTCACATTGGCAATCTGATCTCTTGTTCCTCTGCCTTTTCAAAATCCTGCCTGTTCATCTGGCATTTCTCTCTTTATGAATGGTTTCAGTCTTTTCTGAACGATCTTAAGTAAGACTTTATTTGAATGAGAAATCATTGCTGTAGTTCTGTGATTTTTGCACTCTCTTGCATTGCCTTTCTTCAATAGAGGTATATAAACTGATTTTTTTCCATTCCCTAGGCCATGTAGTTGTGATCCAAATTTGTTGACATAGAGCTGTTAAAATAACTGCCTCTTCTCCCAGGTCTTTGACCAGTTCAATGAATATTCCATCTCCTCCTGGTGCTTTCTTACTGGATAGCTGTTGCAGTGTCCACCTCACTTCACTTTCCAGTGTACTGGTTCCTGTGTATAATCCTGCTCTTCAAATTTCTCAGTAATTTTGGGGTCCTTTCTGTAAAGGGCTTCTGTATACTCTGTCCATCTTTCTTTGATGTCTGCAGCTTCTGTAAGATATCTTTTGTGTTTACTTTTCCATATTGTCACCTTGGCACTAAACTCCCCTATTAGTCTCTGATCTTTTTTGAAAAGATCTCTTGTTTTTCCTTTCTTGTTTTGGTCTTCTATTTGTTGGCATTCCTGGTTAAAGTATCTTTCCTTGTCTCTTCTGGCTTTTCGTTGAAACTCTGCATTCAAATGCCATACTTCCTGCAAATTTCCAGTAGCATTCATTTTCCTCCTTTCCTGAGCAGTTTTGATGGCATCGTCTGACAGCCATTTAGACTTCTTACAAACTATTGGAATATTCTTCTTCTTTGCTTCTGTTTTAATTATATCTTTAATCTCTTCCCATAGTTCATCTGGTTCCTTTCAGAAATTGAGTGTGTTGAATCTGTTCGGTATACTAATATTGTATTCGGCCGGTATGTTTCCAAGATCATATCTGATTGACATTTGTGATATTTTCAATTTCCATAATTTAACATGTATCATAGCCACTAATAATTCATGGTCTATTCCACAGTCTGCACCTGGAAAAGTCTTGACAGACTTGAATGACTTCTCCATCTTTTTTTTTTGTCCAAGTATACATTCAATTTTATTTCTGTATTGTCCATCAGGTGATATCTCCATGTGTACAATCTCCGTTTGTGTTGTTTAAAGCAGCTGTTAGAAACAAACAAAGAATTCTCTGCACAAAACTTAACTAGTCTATACTATGCTATACTCATCACAATATATGAGTGTTTTCATATTAAATACTTTATTTTTTTTCTTATGTTATTTTACATGTATAATCCATTCATTATGAACTTTGCAACTGGATTGACATCTTGATCATGTGGATAGTGCCTCTGCTTTGCAATTAATGGGAACTGGGTTAAAGTTCACTATACATTGCATTTTTTTTTTTTTTTGAAAATCTTTATATGGTAGATGGTTTTGATTATTTGGTGTGACTAGCACATATGCAACACATAAATGTTGCATGTTTCCAATCTTTCATGCATTGGATTGCTGTTTTATTTTATGTTTTCCCTTCTCTTTCCTTCCTCTTTTTTTTTATCAAAAAAAGCAAAAAAACACAATAGTGCTTTTGCAAAAGACTGTCAAGATAGAAGTCAGAAAATGGAAGGCTACAATTATTGCTATAATTGACATAATTATTACAGTAGTACAGAAACACCTGCATGTATTTCTGTTCTGTTTAAAACATTGAAGCTTGTTAACATATAATATTATGTCAGTGGTCAGAGAATTTTCCCTTTATGTCAACGAGAGTTCCTGAAAAAGAGATCTTGCTTTAGCAGTTTGCTTGTATTTTATGATAGTGAAAAAAAGTATTGGATGAAGGTGATTCATTGAAATTATATTATTATACATTGCAAAGGCATGCAAGCGATAGAAGCAGAATTGTGTCCATGTTGGAAGATTGATAATAGATTATGCCATGGATAGAATTTTGGCTATTTGACATTTTATTATTATTATTATTATTTTATTTATTTATTTGTTTTTTTAAATGTGATTCCCACTCATGAAAGGTTGTAAGCCTATATTACATTAATGCCATGAGTGGGCTAAGGCTTTTATATATATATATATATATATATATTTTTTTTTTTTTTTGTAGTTTTATTTATTTTTTACAGTCCAGAAACCCTGTTCTAGAGAACAAACGTTGAACTCTTTTTTAAGCCACTTCAGGCCTCCAATAAGCAGGGTGGCAATATAAAGATCATCATAGCATCTCATAATGGGCAATGAAATTCATCTTCTGCCTAAAGACAATCACAAATATCCACACCAGTGGCTGGATTTGAACCCAGAGTGTATCTATTCCTGCAACCTGTTAGTTGGAGAATTACCACTTAGCCAACCAGGCAGGCTTTTGACAAATACCAACACAGTTTGTATATAGTATCAGTGGCTCAGAATAGGAAGATAACAAGTGGTAGTGCATGTACTTCAAAAATTCTGTCATTTGATGATGATACTACAAATACTAATTATTATTATTATTATTATCATCATCATCATCATCAATAGTCTGAAGAGAGATATTCAGTTGTTTGCTAAGCAAAGCACTGATGACATTATACCAATGGGTGGAGGTACTGCTTTAATGTTTCTAAGTGCAGAATTTTGAACCTAGGATAGACCCAGTGTTACACTCAAGGTGTACAAGAGTATGACACTGTATATTGACAAATACCAACTTTGCAACTTTTGCTTTGCAAGTGCAGTTCACATTTTAGCTTCAGGCTGGACCCTAAGTACAATAAGTACACCAGGTAGTAGATGTTTTGTACTGTGATTATATTAAAAAGAAGTGCTTATCTGTGGTTAATGAATGATCATTTTGTATAATGGGATTTTTTATTTCAGCTTAAAAAGATAAACTCAAGTATTGGAAAAAATCATTAAATAGTAAACAAGCCTAAAAATTGTATTGTAATAATATACACAATTAGCATAATGTATCACCATTCTCTAATTGTATTTCGGGAAATATGACTAATGCTATACAGCTCCCATAATTTCATTGGATTTGACCCACAGAGACCCAGAGATCTTGAGTAGTGAGATATCTTTTCAGATCACTCATAAGATTCACAGACAGAGATCCATTGAACCATAATAGTAAGGTTATCCAGAGGTGCACACCATGGCCAGGTGTAGGTTCTTGCCTACTACTGAGGACAGCAAAGGTTTACCACAGTACCATTTGCCAGCAGACCCACAGAGATCTTGAGTAGTGAGATATCTTTTCAGATCACTCATAAGATTCACAGAACACTGACAGAGATCCATTGAACTATAATAGTTTTCGAACTATTTCAGGTTTCACAGATTTTTCACTTCAATAAAGGTCATCTAATGGGTGCTTAAATTGATAGGAAATCCAAGGTTCTACACAGTGGTGGATGTCAATTGAACTAAAAACCAAACAGACCAGGTGACCTAGAATAATCCATGTAGAACAACAAGAGAGCTTTTCAGATCATGCATGAGGTTAGATTTCTTAAAATTCTCTGAACCCTGATAAGTTCTTGAACAAATTTTCCACTTCATTAAGCGTCATCCAAAGGGTGATTGCTACAGATGGGACACAGTGCTGACTGATATTAAAACCAAGTGGCAATTGGAATTTGGAATATCCTGGATGGATATTCACATTATTCATTAGAGCATTGATAGAGTTTTATTGCACTCTAAAAGTTTATAAAACCCTGTGGCAGGTTTTTTAACATAACATCTATCTCTTGAAAGGTCAAACTGACCTCATTGCTGATTCTCACTATAGTGTATTTTGCGTTTCTTGAATAATTATTGAAGTAAGATACACATTCTGTTAATTGTTTATAAATATATTATTTAGATGCATGTTTGTGTTGTACAATACTGTAAATGTTATTTTGGCCAAGGTTTAATGAAAATGTAAATAATTATATTGAGCATAATGGAAAAAATCTCTACTGTGGAAATACAGAGAGATATAAACAGGATGACAAAATATCTCCGAAATTATTCACAGTGGCCTAGAAGAAATATTCAAACTTCTTGATTGGGAAAGGAAGGGTCTGAAGATAAATGGAAGATATTTAAGCCATTTACGCTTTGCAGATGACATAGTTATTTTTACTTCAGGTGCTCATGAATTACAGACTCGTATCCAAGAACTCCAAATTGCTAGCAAAACAGCTGGACTAAAGTTAAACCTAAAGAAGATCCAAGTTATGTTCAATAGCTATGTCCAACCAGAAATAATAAAAATCAATAATAATGAAGTTAAACAAGTAGGTCATTACATCTACTCAGGACAACAGATATCAATGGAACAAAATATCATGGACGAAATTAAAAGACGCACGATGCTTGGGTGGAAAGCATTTGGAAAATTACATTCAATATTCAAATATTGAAAGGCCAACTACTATTATGAAAAGAAAAGTTTTTAACCAATGTATTCTTCCTATATTGACATGCGGCTGTGAAAAATGGACACTGAGTGCAAAGGAAATTCAAAAATTAAGAACAACAAAATTTAGTATGGAAAAAAGTATGCTTGGTATCACAAGACTGGATCACAAAAGGAATATGTGGATAAGAAATCAAACCAAAGTGTCTGACATCATAGGAAGAGTGAAACATCTGAATTCGGAATGGGCTGGGCATATTGCTCGAAGACAAGATCAACGATGGACAAAAGAAGTACTGGATTGGATTCCATGAAAGGAAAAACAACCATGACGCTGACCTAAATCATGATGGATTGATGATATCATCAGATTTGCAGGAGTGACATGGGAAAGGAGAGCCATGGACAGACAGTTGTGGAGTAATCTTGGAAAGGCCTTCCAGCAGTGGATCAATAATGGCTGATGATGATGTATTATTTGTACTTGCCATTGTTGACATCATAGCAGAGCAATTCGGAAACTGAAACTTTTTTTTTTTTCGGTGAGTGGAAGATTTTTTAAATGCATAGTGCAAGAGAATACTGGAGAAAAGTGTGAATAATATTATTTCAGTGAAGTTTTTAGAAGATATTAAAATATTTAGAAGATGTAGTTAATGCAATCTGCATGATGTCACACAGTGTTTCTTTGGTTAGTGACAGAGAATTCTAAGAAAATAACAGTTGGTTGGGTGCTGAGAAGCGGAACGTTGTTGAGAGAGGAAGGGAAAGAGAGACAGAGAGGAAAAGTAAAAGTTAGGGAATAATATATATCTATAATTTGCATAAATTTCAGGAATAAATGGCAGCTTTATTAAGAAGTGCATGGACATACAGTCTGTTAACAGCCATCGATATATACTGATATTTTCAAGGTAATTCTTACTGGAATTAAATCATTTGATGAAGTAAAGGAACAGTTGATATTCATAATATAATTGGTGATTGGAACAGAAGGAACTAAACTAGTATATATGTTTCTATTATGTAAGAACTCGTACTTTTTTTATTTTGAACAAAAGGAGTACATTTGTTTGAAGATTCTCTCAACTACTGGAAGGTAGTCTAATTTGTTTCTCCATTTGAGGCCATTTAGTGTGAGATTGTGGCTAGCAGAACTAAATATACAATTGGGTGCTGCTATAGACCAGGTGATGGAAAAGATGATGGTGACAGTATGCACAAGCAAATAGAAGAAATGGGTGGAAGGAGGGTGATTATTATGGGAGATTTCAACTATGGTCGCATTGATTGGAGTGAGGAGAGGACACACGGAAGGAAGGAACTGGATTTTATGCGGTTATTAAGGGATAACTATCTGCGACAGCATGTAATGGAAAATACTAGGGGTCAGAGAGTGCTTGACCTAGTAATCACATCTGAGGATTTGGCTGTAACAAATATAACCACATTGCCACCAATCGGTGAGAGTGATCATAGGGTCTTAACTTGGGAGGTGGCTAAAGGTGTAGAATTTTCAATTAAGACAGGGTACATGTGGAATTATCGGGCTGGAAAGTATGACAAACTTAGGAGTTTGATTGGTTCAGTGCCATGGCATGTACAACTGCAAGGACTAGAAGTTGATAGTGCATGGGAGGTAGTTAAGAAGTGCTTGCATGAAGCAATGGCTGACTGTATACCTAGAGTCCGAATAATAAATCAAGTAGGGGTTAAATGGATGAATAACACCATTAAGCTTGAGCTGCAAAAAAAGAAACAACTATGGAGGGAATTTAAGGAGAAGGGTGACTGGCAGGCACATGAACGGTATAAAGCGCAGGCCAGAAGGGTGACGAGTGTGGTAAGAAAAGTAAAAAAGGATTACAAAAGAACATTGGCCATGCAGGCTAAAGAGAATCCTAAACAGTTTTTTAGATATGTAGCAAGTAAAAGGAAAAATGTACATGGCAGATTGATTTTAAACAATGCCGATGGTAGGGAGGTAACTGAATCAGTTGAGATAGTTGAGTTAGTGAGTGAGCACTTTGCAAAAGTATATCATCCAGGTGGTGACATTGCAGAAACGAATAAACCAGTAGATTATATGGGAATTGTGGTTAATGAAGTGGAGGTCAGTAGTCTATTGCATAACCTCAATGTCAATACATCTGTGGGATTGGATGGTATACCAGCTCGTGTTGTACGAGAAGCAGCTAAAGAATTGTCAGTACCCTTGACCATTTTGTTTAATTTGAGTTTGGAAAGAGGGGAAAATAGTTCCACTGCATAAAGGTGGTTCCAAGACTGCTGTTGTAAATTACTGACCGATTAGCATATCAGGAATCATTGTCAAGGTCTTAGAGAAATTAGTCCAGAAAAGAATACAGGATTGGATAGATGAAAATGGGATATTGTATGGGGGACAACATGGTTTTGTGAAGGGTAGATCATGCCTCAGTAACTTGCTCACGTTTTATAACACAGTGACGGCTGAACTGGATAGGGGTAATGGGTTTACAGTGATACTACTGGACCTTGCCAAGGCCTTTGATAGGATACCACATGGAACCCTAATCAGTAAACTGGAGCAGATGGGGATAGATATAAGGTTGGTGAGATGGATAGGAGGGTGGTTGAAGGAGAGATACCAGAGAGTGGTTTATTCAGGAGTGGAGTCTAAAAGACAGCTTGTGACTAGTGGAGTGCCACAGGGCTCTGTTCTTGGACCACTGCTTTTCAATTTGTTCATCAATGATATTGGAAAGGATCTGAGAGGAAGTGTTCACTTGTTTGCTGATGATGCAAAGTTGGGTAGAGCAATTGTGAGTGCACAGGATGTCAAAATTTTACAGGATGATTTGGATAGTTTGGAGGACTGGGCTAGGAAAAATGGATGTCAATTTAATGTGGCAAAGTGTAAGGTTATGCACTTTGGGGTGAAAAGAATAGCAGCAGTATATCGCATTGGTGGAACCATACTCCAGGAGATTGATGAGGCCAGGGATTTGGGAGTGTTGGTGGATAGGGAGTTGAAGTTTAGGGGGCACATTGCAAAAGTAACTAAAACAGCTCACCAAATCACTTGGCTTCTGAAAAATACTTTAACATGCAGAGACAAACAAGTTGTTGTTCCTCTGTATCGAGCCTTGATAAGACCCCATCTGGACTTCTGTGCCAGTTATGGGCACCAGGGTTTCTTCGTGATGGGGAGGAAGTGGAGAGGGTCCAGAGACGAGTGACCAAGATGATAGCAGGTCTGTGGAATGAACCTTATGAGAATAGGTTGAAGATTTGTGGGTTGCAGAAATTGGACGATAGGCGAAGGAGGGGTGATATGATTGAGACATTCAAATTACTGAAGGGTTTTTATAAGATTGATCCAGAAGATATTTTTGAAAATATGACTGGTGGTGGGAGGACTAGGGGCCATGCATGGAAGTTGGGCAAGAGCGTGGTTGACAAGGGTGTTAGAGCTAGGTTCTTACTTGGAGAGTGGTAAATGAGTGGAATAAGCTTCCAGAGTCTGTTGTGGGTGCTACGACCGTGAATGAGTTCAAGGCAAGGTATGATAGATACTGTGTGAATGTTGAATAGTTGTTCTTGACATGATGTTAGGGCCTCCCTCGATGAGTCTGTCGACTCCTTGGAGTTTCCCGGAACAATAATAATAATAATAATAATTTAAATTCTCTGTTTTACTGAAAATGGAATATATGACTAATCAACTTGGAACTGAGAATTCAGTCTGGTATGCTTAAATCCACTCAAGAAACAAAGTACAGGTAACTCTTGTTATGTGTGCTTTTGTTATCTGCAATTTTGCATATAACACAGTTTAATTTAATTTCCATATTGTGCTTTTAATGCCTTTTTGGTCTGTGTAGTACTATCTTTATATGTAAATGTGTAGATAAAATGAAAGCATCTGACACCTTTTTCTGTTGTGGATGGTTTGATCCCTGTAAGAGTCACAGTGTGTTCCATAATCTCAACGGATTGTCAAGGCTGCAGATCATGTTGCTACTGAAGAATTTTATGATCTCTTCAAAACAAAGTTAGTAGGGGAGGAGTCTCATACTGAAGCAGGTGTAACCTCGATAAAACTGGCATGTTTTGGAAGCAAATGCCCGGTTTTATCTACATATCCATCAAAGAGAAAACATTGCCTGAATTTAAAGCTGCTGTATGTTGCTTTTGGGAGGCAGTGCTTCCAGAAACTACAAAATAACACCTCTTGCCCCTCATAGTGTATAACTCAGAAAACCCATGGTCACTGAAGGGATGCATATAGGCAAGATTGCCTGTTGTTTGGTGAGTGAATAAGAAGGGTTGGATAACATCACAAATTTTCAGCGAATATTTTTCAAGAGTTGCATGATGTATTAATGTGGAAAATAAAGAACTGCTTTAATAGTACTGAATTTTTTATTTACTACTCTTATGCCTTAATATGTATGAAAAATAGGTGTATTTTCATTTAAATTATTCTTGAAAGTTGGGAATCTTACCCACTTGGGAATGCAACCTCTATTATACCATGTTACAAGCATCTGTTTCATGTGTCTTTAATATATGCAGCAGTTCTCAAGAGCTCAACTCTTCCATATAATGGGAGTTACTTGTAGTTGGAAAAAAAAAAATTGATATTTGATTTGAGTGCCATTGATAGATGCTATGATGGTATAATTTGGTTTATATTTTTGTCATTAAGGGGTGCTTAAGGGTCAAAGCTGTATAACTGAGGGGAGACCTCCACATAGCCTTTAAAGGAATGCAGAGAACTGACCAGGGCTTCTGACCTAATGTCCAATCCTCACCTTCTTGTGGTGCACCCTGTTGGGTATCTACCAGGATACTGAACGAACGAGGATGGGCTGGCAATTTGGGATTTAACTGACCAAATTGTATTCTTATTGGCTTAAACCAATATGCAAAATGATGGTACAACATGACAAAATTTCATGCCGGATGGGGCGTCGCTGGGATAAACAAGGCCCCCGTTGTTTTCGCCAGGGAACCAGAGTAAACAGCGAAAAGTCAGCTACTGGAACAAATCTGAACAAATCTGAAAACACAAACCAATTCAACATCACTAGAGTTAAAGATCAGTACTATCAACATAAGAAGCCTGAATGGCAAAGAAATGGAGCTACCTGAGGAATTAGATAAGTACCAGATCGACATAATACGGGTGACTGAAACAATAAAATACAAAAACCGGTGAGATCTTTCTGAGCAATAAATACAAAATGTTATACTCAGGAAATGACAATCAAAGAAAAGAAGATGTAGCCATATATTCAACACAAAATACGAGGCTGATCTTCTTGAATGGCAGGGAGTCTCAAGTAGAGTGATGTGGGCAAATATCAGAATGGGGAATTGGACAATGAGACTTATTTGTGCCTGTGGTCCCACAGAAGGTTCTACTAAAGTAAAAGTGGAGGAATTTTTTGATGCTTTAGAGAAAGCAACTGACAGAATGAAAAATGAAAAGTTGGTCCTTGTTGGGAATCTAAATAGCAGAGTAGGAAATGATTGTCAGACATACAAAAATATTTTGGGAAAATTTGGAGAAAAGAGCAAAGCTAATAATAATGGCAAATACCTGTTGGATTTCTGCTCAGGACATGGACTGGTTATTACTAACACCATGTTCCAACATAAAAATGTGCACAAATTCACAAATGAGAGAAGAGGCAAGGAATAAGAAAAGTCTCATTGACTATGTTATTGTTGATAGTGATGTTTTCTCCCTAGTGCAGGACACCAGAGTGTACAGAGGATTTGAAATTGGAAGTGATCACTATTTAGTATTGAGCTGGATAAAATTGAATTTCATATTGAAAAGAATAACATGTAAGAAAGTTTTTAAGCGAATAAAAGTTGAGCAACTCGCAGATGTGAACTGTAAACTAAAATACACAAAGATTATTGAAGAAAAAAATGAAAGAGTTTGAGAACAGGAACCAAACCTTTTAGATTCAGTGACAAGCCTTGAAGAAAACCCTGATTGATTCAGCCAGAGGCATGTGGTGAGGTTGTCTCCAAGGATAGAAAAATCAGAATTCCATGGTGGACACAGGAGCTTAAAGAGGCAGTGAAGGAAAAGAAGAAAGCATATCAAAAGTTCCTGGCAAATAAGTCAGCTTGTGCTCTTAGAGAATACAGAAACAAATGTAAGAAAGCGAAACACTGTGTAAAACTAGCTAAACAAAAGTCATGGGAGGACTTTGGCAAGAACATAGAAAATATGTATCAAGAGGGTGGTAAGATATTCTGGAGGTTGTTGAAGAAACTTAGAAATGGAGGAAAGAGTGCCATAAAAGGAGTTAGAGATGATGAAGGTGACAAGAAAATGGGAGAAAAAGATATCCTTGAAGTATGGAGTAATTACTTCGAAAAATTGCTAAATGAAACAAGCAGTGATAGCACAGTGGTAAAAAACACTCAACAGGCATGTAGTGATGGAATTCATATCCATATTTGAAGTAGAAAAAGCCATCAAAGGCCTGAAATGTGGAAAGGCAGCAGGAGTAGATGATATTTGACCAGAAATACTGAAGTATGGTGGTATAAAAGTTTTACAGTGGCTGCACTGCATAGTTCAGAAAGCCTGGACAGAGGGACGAATTCCTGATGATTGGAGTAGAGCTCTAATAGTACCCATATATAAAAAGGGAAATAAAACTGAGTGTGAGAATTACAGAGGTATTTCCCTATTGAGTGTTCCTGGCAAGATCTATGCAAGTATACTTGAGAAACGGTTGAGAAGAATTGTGGAAGAAAAGCTTGGTGAAGAACAAGCTGGATTCAATCCAAATAGAGGCTGTCAGGATCAGATCTTCACTTTATGACAAATAGTTCAGAAAGCATGGGAATATAACAAAGATCTGTATTTAAGTTTTGTCGATCTGGAAAAGGCATATGACAAGGTGCTAAGAGAGAAGCCATTCAATCCTCTACAGTTATATGGTGTCGATGGGGCATTATATCAAGCAATACTTAGTCTTTATTTGAGTTGTAAGTCAGCAGTTAGAATTGAAGGAAGTACAGGAAAATGGTTTAATGTTAAATCTGGTGTGAGACAAGGATGTACATTATCCCCTCTGTTATTCATTATCTATATGGATCACATTATGAAGGAAAGTGGTATTTAACATGATATCAGAATTGGAGATGTTAATGCCAGCTCTTTGCTTTATGCAGACGATGTTATACTTCTAAATAAATCCGCTACAAGTTTGCAAGATTCCCTGACTAAATTGAATAGCTGTTGTAATAGATATGGTATGAAGGTCAGCATTAAAAAGACAAAGTCAATGAAAATAGGTAGAATTGTTGAAAATGTCAACTGTGTTGTGAATGGAGAACCTGTGGAACAAGTAAAACATTTCAGCTACTTAGGCCTGATTTTTACTGAAGATGGTAAATTAAATATGGAAATAGACAACAGGATCAACAAAGCTGGTATGGTAGGAAGTCAGTTGAATAAATTTATATGGAATAAGAGAGAAATTAGTCAGAACACTAAATTAGCTGTATACAAGACAGTGTTCAAACCAGTTTTAACTTATGGATCTGAGACTTGGTCAGAAGTAAAACACTTGACCAAAGACTAGAGACCACAGATATGAGAGTCCTGAAAAAGATTAAGGGCATGAACAGATGGCAATATCATATTAAAAACGAGGATATTAGGAGACTTGATATTGTCAACAATGCATTAGCAGAGCTAATCTCAGGTGGTTTGGTCAGATAAGTAGAATGGGAAAGGAAAGATTAGCAAAACAGTTGTTCTCTGCCAGGTTAGCAGGAAAACGACCCAGAGGAAGACCAAGATATAGATGGATTGATACAGTAAAAAGTGCCTTAGAAGATAGAAATATAAGAACTGCCTTATATTTTTTAGTCTTGACATTTAACAGACTGATTTGGAGGAAAATTGTAGATAGAAAGTTAGTAATGATGTAAATTTTTCATGTAGTACTATCATATCCTGACATCCCTTGAGGGTACATGTCAGGAATTTGATGACGATGATGATGTTTATCATTATGAGTGTGTTAATTTTTAGTTGAGACCCATTGCATATTAATTTGTGTGTACAGTTTCAATTGACAGAAAATGTGTGAAAATGACTTATTTTTAATTCACAGTATAATGACTGGTTTTTTATGTTCACTAAATGAACATATATATTATGTATATAATTATTATGCAAATAATATTTGATATATTTTGAGTAATTACTGACTTCAGCTATAATATTTAAAGATAAGATTTCTTTGAATTGAGTTAAACAGTTGAGTCTTGATTAGAGATAGCTTTTTCATAGGAGATGACCTGTATAGCATTTCAACAATTAAAATAGATGATTGAATACCAAAAGGAAATTATTCATCATCATATTAACACAAACAAAATGGCACAGTTGTACAGCATAGTTTGACTTCATATAAAAGAACCTTGAGGAATTCTGATTATAAGTTGTCTGAATAATTTCAGTATAGATGATGGTACTGCTGTAGAATTCACACAATTAGTAAATCTAACCCATATGAATTTTTCTGGAGAAAGTTCAGATAGTGTTGAAGCTTTATATGAAATAGCTGAATCTTTGAGCTCTTGGAAGTTGATCTTGGCTCTGTTTTTAGTAGTTTTAAAATCAGAGATCAAGGCTAAAGCGAGATGGTTTGTTAATGACTCACAGAGATTAAGGCAAGCATTTACTGATAAGAATTTTCCAGAAAGTTGAATGTCGGTCCAAATTTATGGAAGATTGATATTCAAGGTCATAAGGAATCTGTTTTTCAGTATTATAATAGGCCCAGATTATTAATATAAAATTTTGACATTCTCCAGTGTGATACTGAATTTATGAATAGAATGATATTACATAAGTTTAGGAATAGATTAAAACAGAAGCTGAGAGAAGCTGTCCATAAAAATGAGATAAACTCGATTTTATTTATTTATTCATGTGGAGTTCTCCCCATTCCTCAACCACTCCTTAGGACTGGTTGAGCCCTTCTAATGAGGAATTAAGTACTATATCCTATGACTGTAGCCTATGTGTGTTCACGAGTCCAGTTTACCTGCTTGTGGGATGAAAAACCCCAGATAAACTCCGGGGGGGGGCTGCTGTCCACGCCCAAGACCGGCTAACTTGGCTATGGCTGAGGAAGATCCTTGAGCTCCTCTCGTTGTCGACAGGAATCGAACCTAGGACACTCCTTCCCCAGACATATGGTTGCAAAGCGCACAGCCACTAGGCTAACCACGCGGACGATAAACTCAGTAAGACAAGTACTTAAAATTCCTCACAGATGAAAGAATTTAATTAATGATCTGCACTCTTCACAGACAAATCGTGTATATAGTACAAAATTCTGAACGAGTAGACATTAGAAAGAAAAAAAATCAGAACATGCAGTTATTTACCTCTTAGTTAATTGATAAGTTTGTCTGTAGTGGGGGAAATTAAGATCAGAGCTTAATAACAAAATTGACACCAAATTTGAATCTTTGTCAGGGGTTCACGAACAATTTTTAAATATTTTGACTGAAATAAAATAAGGCTTATCAGTTATTTCAAGAGATTGGGGTATACAAAAAGGATACTTCCATAGTAAAGAAAGTTACCATACCCTCTCTCTTATTGTAGATTTCTCACTTTTTAAATCATTTATGCCTTGTCTGCCAAAACAATCAACTTTTACATTTCTTCCTTCTGCAAACTAAAACTGTTCTTTGCCCCTGGGAAATATGCTTTCTTCACTTTCTCTTTAAGTACTTACACCTTTTATGTTTTAATCCCCATACAATACTTTCTCTTTACTTCCAGTTTCTCGTACTTTTATACTTTTTCCATTCAATTTTTCTTTTATTTTCCTCCTGCTTTACTACATGTTAATCATTTCTCTAGTCACTTTTTTCCTTTGAAGGAGTTTATGTAAGCTTGCTATTTCTCTTCACACTGTCACCTCATCATCCATGTTATTACTTTCATTCCTCCCTTTATACTCTCATTCTTGTTTTGTACACTAGCATTTGCTTCTTCTACTACATTCGATACAATACTTTCACAATCCTGCCTTACATCCTTAATATCCCACGATAAGTCTCCGACTCCATGGAGGTCAGATGTTAATAATAATCTTATTTACTTCATTCTTCTGCTTTCAACGACTCATATTTCTTGCGCTCACTCACGAAACATTAACGAAACACACTTTCTCCATTCTTGCCTTCATACAACAAACCATTCACTTGTGGCAGTGAAGACATCACTCCAATTCCTGCATGTTAATATCATTGAATATCAAAGTGTTGTGTTGACTTTCATTTTTTTTTTTTTTGTGCACGTCAGTGCTACAAACATAAAACACTTTTGAAACAATATCACATAATAATAGTCACAATTAAACAAACACATTTAACAGTACAGTCAAAAATAAAGAAAATAACACAATAATGATTAGCATTATTGCAAATATTTACTAAAAATAAAGACTTATCTGAACTAGTGCACAAACACTGCCCCTTCTAAGGACTATGCTTGCACCCTCTCTTTGCCTTTTTAACCAACAGTTTATTCCAAACTGTTCATCATATTTAAATTCTCTAACTAATCTTATAAAGAAAGGAGTAAAATTCTCCTGGTGAACTAAAGACCAAGACCATTTGAGTTCTTAAAAATGACTCACATGAATCTGCCAGTTTTAATTAATTCATTCCAGGTTAAGTTAACCTTTTTTAATCAGTGTAGATACATCTCAGTTAAAAAAATTGAGATTAAAAAATCTCTATTAAAAATTTACTACAACTCCTGAATGGATCATTTAGGTTATTCATCATTGGTATTTTCAGATTTTTGCTCTGTTAATGTAGACTTATTACAAGTAATATGCATCCATTTATAATACAGTTGATATAGTTTACCTATGACAAAAGATCAGAGTAGAGGGAGACTGTGAAGAAGTTATACATAGAATTCATCTTGATTGGATAGCCTTTGGGAAAACCCATGAACCTCTCAAAGGAAACATCCCACTCAGCCTTAAAAGAAAAATATTTGATAGTTGTATATTTCTGGTGGAAGTGAAACATGGACTCAAAATTGACCAACAAGTTTGAAGACTCCCCAGTGAAAAAAGAGAAAAGTTAGTATTCAGTATTACCATTATAGATGGAAAGTGCAGTACTTGGGTCAGTGCTCAGACCAGGGTGAGATACATTATAACAACTATTAAAAGGTTCAAATGGCAATGGACAGGTCACATTGCAAGAAAGAAATAATTCTTTAAAATCAACAAAGGCAATATCTAAATGATATCCCAGAGATGGAAAGAGAGCTACAGAAAGATGAAAGAGACAGTGGGAGGGTGAGATTAAAGAGATGGCTGAAACTCATTGACATAGAAAAGCTAAAGATAAGACTGAATGGAACAATTTGGAAAAGGCCTTCATCCAGCAGTGGACAGAAAATGGCTGATGAAGAAGAGTTTCTGCAACTTTAGGAGGAAACTAAATTTATGAAGTACCACTACAAAATCTTATGTATATTCCCTCACAACTATATACTTACCATTGCTCTTTCAAGTTATAAGTTATTTCATTTTAAGCTTTTTTCCCACTATAGAAGTTTTCAGAATTCCAATTTACACTGTGTTGTTATTTGAAGCACTCTGTTCGCACTATGCACCATTATGCTTAATAAATACAAATTTTACCATAAATCCAAGTTGTTGCACTGCATGCAACATACAATCATGCTACAAAGGAATTTTCATAGAAGCTGACAAGTGAGATAATGACAAAAATAAGAAAATTTTAATTTTATTATAATTGCATATTTTTACATATTTGTATACTTTTGAATAAAATATGATTTCATCGTTTAATTTAATCTTTTTGTTCAGTTCATTCTGTTAAACTGCATGTTAGAATAAAGGCTGCATTGACTATTGTTAAGTCTACTGCTGGCACATTCTCAATAATGACTATTTGAATGCTTTTGTGCAAGTAATATATGAGGTGGCAAATAAATATCTGGAATGACTTTGTAATATTGTGTGTATGACAAGTTAGGCAGAACCATATGACTGTCCATTTTTGGATATGACTGTGCTGTTGCCTTGAGTAGGATCAAAACAATCAGGCTAGTATACAAAGTGTGATAAATTTTGCAAGTGCATGTTTGTTAGTGAGACAAAAGTGAGGTTAGTGAGGCAGAAGTGCAAGTGAAACTCTAGACATACTAAGAGCTGTTTATGGTTGTGATGCTATGAAGAAGTATAGTGTATTTGAATTGCATAAGAGGTTTTAAGAAGGGCAGAAAGACATGATGAAACTGAGTGATCATCAACCCATGGAATGTGTGAAAATGTGAATAGAGTATGGTAGTTAGTTCTTTCCAACAGAAGATTAAAGATGATTAATGGCAGAAGAATTAATTTAGAGAGATGGACAGTGTGGGAAAATTTGAAATAATTTGGGAATGAGAAAAATTTCTGCAAAGTAGGTTCTGTGAATTTTGAGTGAAGATCAAAAGCTGTAGCAGTATTTTGATATTTATTCTGATTTTTCTTCACAGTTGGCTATTTTGATAGTTATTATTAATGAAACTTGGTGCTCTTGGTGTACTCTGAAACAAAACAGCAAGCCATGCAATGGAAAGAATAGTCTTCACCAAAGGGAGTGGGAGGCATGTCACAGATACAGACAAAGATATTTTTTTGTTTGTGTTTCATCATAAGGGACATAGTTCACTTCTTCTTCCTTCTATGTGTTAGGCCTACTGGCCTGTTACAGAGCTATCTTAAGCCCTTATAAATCATACCCATCTTGAGGATAAGGTGACTAGCCCTATGCCTCCTGATATTTTCTATGGCTCTAGTTGCATGTGTTCATGGGGCTGGTTTGCCTTCTTGCGGGAGGAAAAACCTCAGATAAACTGAGGAGAAAAACTCTGCTATCCACTCCCAAGACTGGCTAACTTGTTTATGTCTGAGGAAGATCCTTAAGCTCCTCACGTCGGTGACGGGAATCGAACCTAGGACACTCCTTTCCCAGGCATATGGTTGTGAAATGCATATCCACTAGGCTAACCTCGTGGACCCATAGTTCACTTTGATTTAATAAACAAGGATAGTGGATTAGAGCAATTAGAATAATTAGTTTTTATAGTATGTAACTGCTGATTTTTGTGTATTCATTCTTCATAGTTACAAGTAGATCAGCATTCACTATTAAAAAATTATGGGAACAACTACCGTGCTATAGTAAAACTTCAGTTTAATATAAACCAAATTCAACCATTAAACCTACTTCCCTGACCTCTGGTAAAAAAAAATCTTACTACATCAAAGGTAGAGTCTTCTTATTATCTATTTGGATACAAATCATATGTTGCTCTATTAAGCTATAGAGCAACATTCCCTCACATAATTACTCACATAAGTTAGAACAAAACAGTATAGATGGTAGGAAATAAGAGCTTAAATTATTGCTTAGAGTCCTAAAGTAAAGATTTACTGGAAAATTCGAAACACTTAAGTGGGCTGAATGTGTGCCACCGATATTTTTGAGATTTTTATGCCACCATTATTGTTAAGTTAGGGTGGCTGATTAAAATTTCACAGACTTCTTCAAATTTGCGTTCATACCAGATTTTTCTGTGATGTAAGGAACAGGTTTGCTTTCAGTCAGTTTGGTGCAAGGCATTAAGAACATGATCTGAGAGACCTGCTTTACCAAAATTGTTAAATTTAATGTGTTTGTGTTCTTTTTTACAGATAGGAATGTGCATCTAGTTTCACCAATAAGGTAAATTAAAGGTGCAATGGATATAGTATAGCCCAGGGTGGACCAAGAGGGGAAAGAGGATCCTTGGAGGAGTTGAATATGTTTTTTTTTTTTTTTTTTTTTTAATTTTATAGGTGGTTTAAAAGTAGTATTAAGCTATTATTTATAAATGTATTGCTAATAATTTGTAATTCTTGTTTAAGAGCTTGTTTGTTAGAGAAAATAATCATAGCTTTGTTTTTGGGGGTGTTAATAACTCCAAGTTTTTGTGAAGGGTGGTGATAAGAGTTAAACATGTATATATATTGGCTGGTATGAGTAGGCTAACGAAACAAGAACTCTAATAAAATCGATCAAAATTAGAAGGGATAGGTGGTTTGGACATATACTTTGACATGATGGACTTGTGATAAGAATAACTGAAGGCAAAATAGAGGGGAAAAGAAGAAGAGGCAGACCAAGGAAAAGCTTTTTTGATCAAGTCAAAGACAGCACGGGTTTGAGGAGTTACCAGGAGGTTAAGAAGAAAGCCAATGACAGAGCGGAATGGAGGAAGTTGCTGCTGAGCTACCAGTCCCAAGACTGATGCAACTGATGATGATGATGATGAGTAGGCTTGCAGTAGACAGTGAAGGATAGACTGTTTGAGAGAAGACATGCAACCATTGTATTCAGGAAAGGAAGTGAGTTTTGATTTTCAATAGTAAATTGTATGTGCTCATGTTGCTTTTTCAGTTGGCTGAGGAAGTTGTTTAAAGTTTGGCAGCCATGTGGCCAGATAACAAAAACATTGTAAGGATATCTAAGCCAAACTGTAGGTTTTAAAGTAAAGGAATTTAGAGCACATTATTCAAAAGCGTCATTATAAAAGTTAGCAGTTGTGGGGGTGGGAGTAGTGAGCCTATAGCTGTATCTTCTTTTTGCAAGTAAAAATTATTTTGCCACACGAAGTAACCGGAACCCAGTACTTGGGAAAAGAGAGCCATAATATTGGGCAGAAATTTGTTCTGTAAGAGAAGAATTATGTCACTCATTGGGACATTTGTGAAAAGGGCAGAAACCTCAAAACTCACTAATAAATCATCTTTGTCAAGAGTTAGATTATCTGAGGGAAGACTTGTGACTGGTGTATCCAAGAAAGGAAGTAAGTTTTGATTTTCAATATTAAATTGTATGTGCTCATGTTGTTTGTTCAGGTGGCTTAGGAAGGTGTTTAAAGTCACTTTAAAGTTAGTAACATATAAAGGGCTTGTGTAAGCCCTTTGTTAAATTTTTCTCAAATTTGTTGAGCCCCTTGTTCTTTTTGTTTACTTTTTCAAAAAAAAATTTTTTTTGAAACATATTAAGTGACTAACTCATGCAGTAACTTAACAAAAATTAGTCTATTCGGTAGTGCATAGATTATTTGGAATTATTGTTTCAACTCCTCTATAACAAATGCGCCCAAGTTTGAAAATAAAATAAGTGCATGCACTATCTTTATCCTTCTCCCTTCTGGTAACCAATCGTATGGTAAAACCAGTAGCCAATCAAATGTTTTATAAAAGATTTCATTCTTATTATATTTTGATAGTTAAAAAATGTTTTTCTTATGTAAGATAAATTAACACAGTTGATTGCGTGCAAATATTTCATGTTTAGATCATGAAATATTTGTTTAAAAATGATAGCCTTTAGAATTTGTACACAAGCCGTATTAATAAAAGTTTTTGTGTGAAATACGGCTTTTTTTTTTAATGTAATAAAATTAGTTTAATCCTTTATCCAAGTGTGAGCAAACAAAGTTTGCGCCTGAAAGTATCTTCAGGACTGGGGTAAGGTGGTACAACACCAGGGCAACTCGTTGCAAAGGTGGAGCAAGCTACCAACACTCCTATTTCAGTATCTCCTATAATGCAAAACACATCTCCTTGCGGATATGTCTAATGTTATGCATTAAGGGAAGGGCCACTACCCAGACTAGTTTCGTCCTTTATTGAGGTCTCTTCAGTGGGAGCCAGGCCCAAGTGGAGATACCAGGCAGAAGCATTAGCAGGTCATCTCTACCTATAGGAGTTGCAAAATGGTGTGCCACCCTTTTTTAATAAATTACTCTGGATTTAGAGAAAGATGTTGAAAGTTTATTTTTCACTTGGTTAGAATATAATAAAATTAGTTTAATCCTTTATCCAAGTGTGAGCAAACAAAGTTTGCACCTGAAAGTATCAAGGTAGCTTATCTTGGTATGTATGTGTCTACATAGATCAGTGCTTCCCAAACTTATGGATGCCAAGGCCTCCTTTGGAAAAATTAAAACATTTCATGGCTCCCATCGAAAAAAAAAATTGTAATACAGACATATTATTATAATACTAGGGGAGGGGGTGGGGCTACACCTCCCTGGCTCCTACAGTGCCCAACTCTCCTTGTTCTGGACTGGTAGGCCAGTTCTCCTTGAATTCTGATGACTCGAATTTTGAAGACTTGAAATGGGGTTCCCCCCCCCCCGGTGCCTAGGGTAGCCCCTGAGTGTCGATTCTTCAAAAGGGGTCTTCCTCCTGGTGCCTACCCCCCCCCGCGCCTAGGATAACTCCTGAGTGTCGAGTCTTCAAAAGGGGACTCTGCCATCCCCCTTTTGAAGACTCGAAATAATTACTCTTTAAACGAAAAAAATTACTCTTTTCCACTGATCAGGGGTCCATTTGGCATGCTCTTTGCACCAATTTAACTGAGCTAATCTCATTTTTTTGGTTAACTAGGATTTATTTTTAGGGCGCCTGGCTATCAGTTCCTGTCAAATGAGTCTTATCCTGACAGTTATGGAGTTTGCCATAACTCCTGTTTGTTCTTCCCAGGCCTGTTATAGTTCTCTGAATGATGTACAGTGATTTTTGAGGCAGAGCCACTTTAGAACTCAATCTTGGCATGGTGTAGACAGTGGCATTCTTCCTTTCAGAAGATCTGGTTTCCTTCACTTTTGACAGCAGCCGTATGATAGATTGACTGCAGGACACCCTTTCAGCTATTTCATGAGAGGAATAGCCTTCGCTATTCAAAGCTTGAATGACACTTTTTCTGTGAGGTGTTGACAACACATAACTAGCCATAGTGATCTCAGCACAAAAATGCAAAAACTAGCTCTTGCTGTCTATTTATAGCATTAAAAATTCTGATGCTATAGCAGCAACTATTATATTATACAGAAACCCATGGAAATGATAGACAATGAAATATTCTCATGATAAACCAATGAAAATTACCATTTAACTACTAAAAACCATATTTATGTAAGGTGATGCAGTTTCTATGAACATGAGAGTATATCAACTTGAAAATGCCTTAAACATTAAATTATCCAGGAATGTTATAAACACATTTGCTCAGTAATCCTTGGAGTTAGGCAGAATTTCATATTCACTCTGTGTGTGTGCGCATGTGTATGCCTTTTGTATTTTTTTGCCCTTATGACCAAAATGTTCATAGACAAATTCACTATGGATCTTTAACTTTTACAGGCTGATATAATCTATGAAAAGTATGGTGGTGGCCCAAGAATCAGGCAAGTAGAAAAGTTCTGTTTTCTACATAACATATTTAAAATGAAAATACAGGTTACTTAATTAGAAAACATTAATTCATAATGTTTTTCATTATCTATTAATACATAATTTGTTAATAGATTAATATCAATACATTATATATTAATCCATAATTTTCTCATTATATATTAATGAATCTATTTCTGTTATTTTATAAAGATTGGGTCTTTTCAGGTGCATTTTTATTGTTATTTTATCAGGGTAGTTCCCTGGCTCATGACAGACTCATACAATGCTTCATAGTTCACTTTACATTCATTACACACAAGACTACATTTACCTTACTTACCAACACTTTTAAGTGAGTAAGACTGCACTTTTCTGATTGGCTGTGTTTGTAGTATGGGTCAGCCAGCAGGATGTGTATTTGAATCACATTGCGTGCATAGGTGTTCCTTTCAGTGCCTTTAGGTGGTAAATGAATTTCATTGCATAATGTAAGATCACCATCCTGCTTTGAAATGGCTTGAAAAAGTTCTGTTTGGTCTCTATACTGGATAATCCAACCTTGAACCACCCACAGTGCTAATAGTAATTCACTATAGGCCAACATCCTTTCATGGATTGACATAAAAAAAAAAAAAAAAAAAAAAAAGATCTTACTCAACTTATTAGGGTGATTCCATGTTCTTTTCCTTCCTAATAGGTATTGAAAAATCTGCCTTGTGTTTTTCTTATGAAATTCTCTCACTAACTTAAATCTCCAATCACATTATCTCTCTCTCTGTCTATCTGTTCACAATTCTCAATAGCAGTGATACCCCCTTTGGTGGTTGGCTGAATCTAGAGAACAAGAGGAACTTTAATGAAGACTTTCATCTAAGGTACATTATTTAGTCAGTATACAAAGATGGTTGAATTGCACAATGGGAATAATAGACCTCAGGTCTATTATACTATTCGACAAAACACACTTCCTGCAAACAGACCAGAGAATACCCAATTTACAGACAGACATAACACACTTCCACATATTATTAGTTGCTTTGGCATAATGCAAACAACTATCCAACCATTTATTTAACAAGGCTGGCCTGGTTGCCGAGTGGTTAGCATATCCACTCTCCAGCCAAAAGGCTGTGGGTTTGAATCCTGCCGTGGGCATGGATGTTTGTGATTGTCTATAAAAAATACTAGTGGTGGTGGTTGGGCAGTAGATGGCATTGGTGTAGTTGCGGTTCATTGTAGTTGGTGTGTGGAGACAAAGTTATAGAGTAGGTGCTCTATCTCGATGAGTCTTTGGACTCCCTGGAGGTGTCACGTAATAATAATAAAATAACCTGGACTCCATTCAGTTACTTTTTTAAACTATATTCCGTAATCATATTTGGACTTCGTTGCCTCTCTGTGCACCACAGCTATGGAACAAGGCCTGTTTGAGAGGAGCATTACTACCTCATTCTTACTTGCCTATGTCCTGTTGAGTATAGTAATTATTGTGTACATTGTTTTACTTTGCAAAATGTTCCCTGGATTTCAACTCTGACTTCCATTCTCCTTTGTCTTATAATACTAGTTGAATCAAGTTATTCTGGAAGTAAGGAAGGAAGGATTTGTAATTCAGAGTCATCTTATCTCTTCTGAACTCTGTATCATTATTGAACAACTACAGATCAAATCATTTTAAATAATTTAAATATGCAAAGATAATAAATCCAAGATTTGTTAAATTTTGTATTTAAAAGAAAATGTAGCATCAAATATCTCTAGCTTAAGAAACACTACTCAAGAAAAAATTATTATTATTATTGTTACAGGCAACTCCAAGGAGTCGACAGACTCATCGAGGGAGGCCCTAACATCATGTCAAGAACAACTATTCGACATTCACACAGTATCTATCATATCTTGCCTTGAACTCATTCACGGTCGCAGCACCCACAACAGACTCTGGAAGCTTATTCCACTCATTCACTACTCTCCAAGTAAAAAACCTAGCTCTAACACCCTTGTCAACCACGCTCTTGCCCAGCTTCCATTCATGGCCCCTAGTCCTCCCACCACCAGTCATATTTTCAAAAATATCTTCTGGATCAATCTTACAGAAACCCTTCAGTAATTTGAATGTCTCAATCATATCACCCCTCCTTCACCTATCGACCAATTTCTGCAACCCACAAATCTTCAACCTATTCTCATAAGGTTCATTCCACAGACCTGCTATCATCTTGGTCACTCATCTCTGGATCCTCTCCACTTCCTTCCCATCACGAAGAAACCCTGGGGCCCGTAACTGGGCACAGTAGTCCAGATGGGGTCTTATCAAGGCTCGATACAGAGGAACAACAACTTGTTTGTCTCTGCATGTTAAAGTATTTTTCAGAAGCCAAGTGATTTGGTGAGCTGTTTTAGTCACTTTTGCAATGTGCCCCCTAAACGTCAATTCCCTATCCACCAACACTCCCCCTGGCTTCATCAATCTCCTGGAGTACAGTTCCACCAATGCGATATACTGCTACTATTCTTTTCACCCCAAAGTGCATAACCTTACACTTTGCCACATTAAATTGACATCCATTTTTCCTAGCCCAGTCCTCCAAACTATTCAAATCATCCTGTAAAATTTTGACATCCTGTGCACTCATAATTGCTCTACCCAACTTTGCATCATCAGCAAACAAGTGAACACTTCCTCTCAAATCCTTTCCTATATCATTGATGAACAAATTGAAAAGCGGTGGTCCAAGAACAGAGCCCTGTGGCACTCCACTAGTCACAAGCCGTCTTTTAGACTCCACTCCTGAATAAACCACTCTCTGGTATCTCTCCTTCAACCACCATCCTATCCATCTCACCAACCCTATATCTATCCCCATCTGCTCCAGTTTACTGATTAGGGTTCTATGTGGTATCCTATCAGAAGCCTTGGCAAGGTCCAGTAGTATTACTGTAAACCCATTACCCCTATCCAGTTGAGCCGTCACTGTGTTAAGTAAAACGTGAGCAAGTTACTGAGGCATGATCTACCCTTCACAAAACCATGTTGTCCCCCATACAATATCCCATTTTCATCTATCCAATCCTGTATTCTTTTCTTGACTAATTTCTCTAAGACCTTGACAATGATTCCTGATATGCTAATCGGTCGGTAATTTACAACAGCAGTCTTGGAACCACCTTTATGCAGTGGAACTATTTTCCCCTCTTTCCACCCCCTCGGGACTAACCCAGACCCGAGACTCAAATTAAACAAAATGGTCAAGGGTACTGACAATTCTTTAGCTGCTTCTCGTACAACACGAGCTGGTATACCATCCAATCCCACAGATGTATTGACATTGAGGTTATGCAATAGACTACTCACCTCCACTTCATTCACCACAATTCCCGTATAATCTAGTACATTCATTTCTGCAATGTCACCACCTGGATGATATATTCTTGCAAAGTGCTCACTCAGTAACTCAACTATATCAACTGATTCAGTTACCTCCCTACCATCGGCATTATTTAAAATCATTCTGCCATGTACATTTTCCCTTTTACTTGCTACATATCTAAAAAACTGTTTAGGATTCTCTTTAGCCTGCATGGCCAATGTTCTTTCGTATTCCTTTTTTGCTTTTCTTACCACACTCGTTAACTTTCTGGCCTGCACTTTATACCGTTCGTGTGCCTGCCGGTCACCTTTCTCCTTAAATTCCCTCCATAGTTGTTTCTTTTTTTGCAGCTCAAGCTTAATGGTGTTATTCATCCATTTAACCCTTAGTTGATTTATTATTCGGACTCTACGTATACAGTCAGCCATTGCTTCATGAAAACACTTCTTAACTACCTCCCCTGCACTATCGACTTCTAGTCCTTGCAGTTGTACATGCCATGGCACTGAACCAATCAAACACCTAAGCTTGTCATACTTTCCAGCCCAATAATTCCACATGTACCCTGTCTTAATTGAAAATTCTACACCTTTAGCCACCTCCCAAGTCAAGACCCTATGATCACTCTCACCGATTGGTGGCAATGTGGTCATATTTGTCACAGCCAAATCCTCAGATGTAATTACTAGGTCAAGCACTCTCTGACCCCTAGTATTTTCCATTACATGCTGTCGCAGATAGTTATCCCTTAATAACCGCATAAAATCCAATTCCTTCCTTCCGTGTGTCCTCTCCTCACTCCAATCAATGCGACCGTAGTTGAAATCTCCCATAATAATCACCCTCCTTCCACTCATTTCCTCTATTTGCTTGTGCATACTGTCACCACCATCTTTTCCATCACCTGGTCTATAGCAGCACCCAATTGTATATTTAGTTCTGCTAGCCACAATCTCACACCAAATGGCCTCAAATGTGCTCTTTTCTCTATCCTGCAATTCAACTTCTATTCTCCTTGGCTGCAGCTCATCAGCTATCATCAACAATACTCCTCCCCCCATTTTATTCTCCCTGTCATTCCTGAACACACTATACCCATCACATTCAATCCCACTAGCTATATCATCTACAGTCAGCCATGTTTCACTAATACCAATAACCTGTGGTCTGGAATTGCCAATCATGGCCAAAAACTCTTCCTTCTTGTTCCTAATACTCCTAGCATTAGTGTACATGAATTTGAGACCCCCATTAGCCCCAACCCTTCCTCGATGCCTTATATTAACTATCCCACTCTGATTTGTTGTCCTTATTTGCTCGGGCATATTATATTCATTCTTACATTCAACTCACTCCCTAAGGACTGTATAACTACTCCCCCCCCCCCTAATAAATCTAGTTTCCCTGAATTTGCGCATCCACCACATTCAGCAACACTTTCTCAAGTCTTCTTACACCGTAACCATTCAAATGCAAGCCATCCATCTTATATAGATCCTTTCGGCCATCGAACTCACTCCACGCGTCCACAAATTCCACACCACTTGTCATACATAACCCACGCATAAAGTCATTCGCAATTATGGCCCTCCTTTTAAAATTTCACTGTCATACCGTGGCAAAAGACTAATCATTCTAACTCTCTCACTCTTTTCTTTTGCTACCTCAAACAATTCATTCAGGTCTTCTATCATTTCCATTTTGTCTCCTTTCAAATCATTCGTACCTGCCATAACAATCATTTCTTTCATCCTTTCCTTTTGCTCTCTAATAGACTCAGTTACATCCTTTATGGTCGCACCAGGTTGGTACGATTTTGTCAAATCCTCAACCATCACACCTCGTACTAACGAGTCTCCATACAGCACTCTATCCTTCATTTTGTTCATGTTCACACTCATACGTCTATTTTTCCTGTCATACTTTTTATTATTGGCTGGTTCATTCAGTCGACTTTTGCTCATACACTCTGGCTGCTGTTTTGCCCTTTGTATCGCACCATTCAACAACGCGATCTCACTCGTGTTTATCTCATCTTTTTTATTCTCAGTAAAACCATTAATACTATCATTCACACTTTCTACATTCACACTCTCACAATTCTCTGGCAACCTCGCCGTTTCTTGTCATATCCCTATTTTCTTCATTCTGAAGTTTGACAAAAATATCACACTTACGATCCAAAATACTCTTCAATTTCTCATTCTCCCTACATTTTCTACACACATTCACTCCTTTATTATCATCTAACCACATTCCGACTGCACTCCGCAAAGCGTACATTTCGCAGCTAGTACACTGAATCATCTCTTTTATACTACCGTTCTTTGATAAAGATGGCGAACCATCATTACTGGCCGCCATTTTCCTTCGTACTGGAGCCATACTTACTTGCAACGTATTTTATCAAATTATAAATTATAACACACCAAAAACACACAAAAAGATGCACTAAGAGATGCAAGGCAAACAAAACTACATAATATTAAATAAAATTATCAACGATAAACGAAAATAATACTTATCTTATCCGGAGCTTTCACGAACACTACACACTACGAATCCCTCTAGCGGCGACAGCCCCAATAAAATATGTTATAAAGACACACAAAATACTCTAAAAACACGAAAATCGTTCTAATATACTATAAAACCAATTATCTAAGGAAAAACACACACAAAAAACACCAAAAATCACCAATTTTACACGAGCGCTAAATTACACCGACCCCTTTATAATAAAAATAACTGAATTTGAAGTTAATCTTACCTCTTTATATGGCAGATGAACCTCCTTAACTCCATGGAAAAGAGTTAACAGAAAATATTACACGATTAGCATATTATTAACAGAGAAGTCTGCACCACATACAACGTAGGAAAAAAAATACCCAGAACATAACAAAACTGAATGTCAGCCAACTCTCATCAGTCAACTAATAGCAGTTAATGTATTCGACTACACTTAAATTGCACCAGAATATGTATTTTTTACTGACTACTGCAGCTCTCCAAGCAATATACACCTGATATACAAGTTCAGATACAATGATTAATAATATAGCTGTAATTATCAGTAATCTGCATAAAGATAGTACAGTTATAGGTTCAATGAATATCATCTCATCTAAGAGGGAAGGGTAATGAAACAGCAGACAACGTAGCAAAAGCTACAACCATTACAAACAGAAGAGATTTCTGTGGTTCAGTTCGAGCGATAGATTCCGGTATTGAGACCACATGTTTATTAAATACCAACAGGATACGTGAAAACCCGACAAGTTTCATAAGTCATATGATTTACATCATCAAGGGCATTGGTGTATAAAAAAAGTTAAACACAACTAACAAAGATTAAATTCATAGTCCATTAGATGTTTCTAACTGTAACATTGAAAAAATTGCAACATTCGTTACTGAATGTTTGTTGGAACATTGTTATTTGTTGTCATGTTCTGTGTTTCACGTGTGTTATGTCCAAGATCTGAGGATGTTAGATTTTTTATGAATGCCAACCACACTTGGTGTAATATCAAACCTTGGTTTTTGTTGTACTGTGTAGGAATTCTAAGCATTTTTGCCGCTTCCTTGAATTTCCTTGTGAAACAGTTTTTATCAATATATGACATGATCGTTTTTTCCCAAAGTACTTTACGGCCAGTGGAAGTTGTGTGGAAAGCTAGACCTGATTTGTGTTCTCTTCTTTTTTCTACATCTTTTTTATGTTCTTTCATACAGATTTCTCCTGACCTTCCTGTCTGGCCTATGTAACAAATGCCACAAGAACGATATGTTTGATAGACCCCTGGTTTTTTTATGGGATGGTGTGAAGTTTTCAGTCGATGTAGGAATCTGGATATTTTTTCTAAAGAGAGAAAAGCTACTTTTAAGTTGTACTTGTAGAACAATCTTGCTAATCTGTCTGTGACATTTTTGATGTATGGTAGTGAGATTATGTTCTTGAAATCTTATTTTTCTACGTTGGTTGTGGGAGCTGTGTTCAGGATTTTCTTGATTGTTTTTGCCTCAAAACCTATACAAATCATGTTGTTTATTATTTGACAGTATATGTTAGAACATAGAATAATAAGTAAATAATTATTTATTGACTTATTGCTGATATTTCACTAGTGTTATAACTAGCATCTTCAGAAAACGAAAACAAAATAACGCGAGACTATAACAACATTGTGTAATAAATGGACTAGTTAAACAAAATTGTAGCAGCAACACAAAGACTAAAGTCCTAATTTGGCAAAAATCTGAAGAAAAAAAAAAAAAAAAAAGTGCAGCTACCACACAAGACTAGAGTCCTAAAAAAAAAAAAAAAAAAAAAAAAAAAAAGCCAGTACTAGTTTTTTCTTAAGATGACTGTCTCCCAGATTTAAGGCAAATTTATATAGACATATTTGTTGAGATTTGGAGTGTGTTTCGGGGCTTCTGTTGCCTCTAAGAACAATCGCTTCGACTTGTAAGAGCTTCTGTACAGTACTTTTGTTTTCTTCCAATTGATCCTGTGTGCAGGGGGTTTCCAAAGCATGGTCTGCTAGGCCCGATTTGCCATAGTGATAATGCCGGATGTATCTTTTATGCTCACTGATGCAGATGTTCACAGTTCTTCCTGTGTGACTGTAGTAGGCTTGATTACATGAGCAGGGTACTTCGTAGACTCCTGGGTGTGATAAAGGAGGAATGCTGTCCTTCGGTGAACGGATAAGAGTTGCTAATTTGACACATGGTCTGAATACGGTCCGTAGTTAATGTTTATTAAGAATTCTAGTAATCTTTTCGGATGTGCCTTTAATGTATGGGATGGTGACTGTTTTGTTGTAGTTCCCTGTGGTGGATAGTGGGACAGATTTATTAGGAGCGTTGAGTATTTTGTTTATCTCATGGGGATTATAGCCATTGGCCAAGAAGGTGTGGCGTAAGAGAGCCAGTTCAGCAGCAAGAGCATTGTCATTGGAACAGATTGCTCTTGCTCTGTGGGTTAGAGTTTTTAAAATACTACTGTTGAGAAGGGTGATGGTGTGATTGTTTGTGTAAATATCTCCCTGTATGTGTGGGTTTCTAAAAACTGAAAATGATAAGGAACCATCTGGAAGACGTGTGATAAGTGTATCCAGGAAGGGCAGACGGTTATTATATTCCAGTTCCATTGTAAAGTGGATTTTTGGATGTTGGCGCTAAGTTAAATGCGCTAAGAATGTTTCCAATGTTTCTGGGCTGTGTGGCCAAATAGCAAGCACATTGTCAACATAGCGTAGCCAAAGTGTTGGTTTGAGAGTGGCTGCATTGATCGCTAGTTTTTCCAGGTGTTCTATGTTGAAGTTGGCTGGGGGGTGGGGGGGAGCCCATGGCTGTCCCATCTATTTGTTTGTATATTTTCCCTTTCCATGTGAAATATCCTGTATGTATTGTGAATTTGAATAGTTCAAATATATCAGGAGGGAAGTGTGACTTCAGTAGATTGAGGGTTTCTATTAGTGGTACATTTTTGAATAGTGAGGTGATATCAAAGCTCACCATTAAGTCTGAGCTTTTTAGGGTATGGTGTTGTAAGATGCTTTTTAGGTGGGCTGAATTTTTGAAAAAGGAGGGAGAATTATTTACTTATTATTCTGTGTTCTAATATATACCATCAAAAAATAAACAACATGTACGACGAACACATAAGTCTTTCTACACGTTTAAGGATTCTTCACGGAGACGATATGGTACGCAAGGCACAACAATATGGTAAGTGGAAGTTAAAATTGGTGCAGCAACTGAACAGGTTAGCCTTCTTAAAGAGGTGCCGAGACACCAATTTAATACCGAACTGTGTAAAAATCAAAAACAAGTTCCACTCGGCCAAAGCCCAATGCATTTATAAACGAGCAAGTTTAGCGCTATTACGAGAACAGATTAACACCACTCGTCTGGAGTTAGCAAAATCAAATTCAACCTTCAACGTGCTACGTGAATTACTACATAATATTCTGAATACGGAACTATGGGAGATCCTAGACAACATCACCAACGCAATGGCAAAAAAAAAATTCAACATAGTCAAAAACCGGCACCAAAAAAAGTTTGAAAATCTTCAACAGCGTAGTGCAATACAATGACCGCAATTATAACAAGATCGTGTCATCATGAATTTATCATCACTCACGTTAAGCAAAGAAGCCGCTAGTACTTTAAGTTGAGGGCACAATTTTGCCGTGCCTCTGAAACAAGTTCCAAAAGCTGAAATAATAGCATCCATTGAACGGGGAATATACGACCTGCCTCCAACAATGGCCAATAACATTCATTTAGATGTGACCAACATCCTAATCAAGTCTAAGCCTCCTAAAAATAATATCCCTCATAAGGAAATCATTGCTGTAAAAGAGCTACAGAATAATAGCCAGATTATCATAACAAAAGCAGACAAAGGGAATGCAACCATGGTGATGGACACAACAGAATATGAAAAGAAAATGCACACACTTGTACAAGATCACTCAACATACAAAATTATTGATCGCAATCCCACCAGCACACAAAAGAATAAGGTACGTAAATTATTTAAAAAAGTCACTTCCTGGCCCAAAGACACAGTAAACAAATTCAAGTCCTTCCATGTTAAAACACCTAGGATTTATAGAGCACCAAAAATTTGCTAACAAGATACACCCTTACGCCCTATTGTGGATAGTATAAATAGTCCCACATGCAAACTGGCTGGACATTTAGCTAAGCTACTAGCCACTCTCACAAACAATTCTTCCTCCCTTGTCAAAAATTCAGACCACCTAAAACTCATCTTACAACCATACCCTAAAAGCTCAGACTTAATGGTGAGCTTTTATATCACTTCACTATTCACAAATGTACCACTAATAGAAATCCTCAATCTACTGAAGTCACACTCCCCCCCTTGATATATTTGAACTATTCAAATTCACAATACATGCAGGATATTTCACATGGAAAGGGCAAATATACAAACAAATAGATGGGACAGCCATCGGCTCCCCCCCCCCAGCCAACTTCTACATAGAACACCTGGAAAAGCTAGCGATCAATGCAGCCACTCTCAAACCAACACGTTGGCTACGCTATGTTGACGATGTGCTTGCTATTTGGCCACATGGCCCAGAAACATTGGAAACATTCTTAGTACATTTAAATAGCCAACATCCAAAAATCCACTTTACAATGGAACTGGAATATAATAACCATCTGCCCTTCCTGGATACACTTATCACACATCTTCCAGATGGTTCCTTATCATTTTCAGTTTTTAGAAATCCCATACATACAGGGAGATATTTACACAAACAATCACACCATCACCCTTCTCAACAGTATAGTATTTTAAAAACTCTAACCCACAGAGCAAGAGCAATCTGTTCCAATGACAGTGCTCTTGCTGCTGAACTGGCTCTCTTATGCCACACCTTCTTAGCCAATGGCTATAATCCCCATAAGATAAACAAAATACTAAACACTCCTAAGAAATCCCTCCCACTATCCACCACAGAGAACTACAGCAAAACAGTCACCATCCTATACATTAAAGGCACATCCGAAAAGATTTCTAGAATTCTTAATAAATATGAACTACACACCATATTCAGACCATGTGTCAAATTAGCAACTCTTATCCATTCACCCAAGGACAGCATTCCTCCTTTCTATGAAGTACCCTGCTCGTGTAATCAAGCCTACTATGGTGAAACAGGAAGAACTGTGAACATCCGCATCAATGAACATAATAGATACATCTGGCATTATCACTATGGCAAGTCGCGCCTAGCAGACCATGCTTTGGATGCCCTTGCACACAGGATCAACTGGAAGATAACAAAAGTAATGTACAGAAGCTCTTACAAGTCGGAGAGATTGTTCTTAGAGGCAACAGGAGCCCTGAAACACACTCCAAATCTCAACAAATGTGGCTGTATAAATTTGCCTAAAATCTGGGAGACAGTCATCTTAAGAAAAAACCAGTACCGGCTTTTTTTCTCTTTTTTTAGGACTCTAGTAGCTACACTTGTGGTAGCTACACTTTTTTTTTTTTTTTTTTGAGATAGAGGGTACCAAATTAGGTTTAGTCTTTGTGTTGCTGCTACAATTTTGTTTAACTAGTCCGTTGATTACACCATGTTGTTATAGTCTCGCGTATTGTGAAAAACTGTGTTTTTGTACTCTGAATATGCTAGTTATAACACCAGTGAAATATCAGCAATAAGTCAATAAATAATTATTTACTTATTATTCTGTGTTCTAATATATAGCATCAAAAATAAATAAAACAACATGTACGAGGAACACATAAGTCTTTCTACACCTATACAAATCAGCTAAGCCAAAATTCTGAAAGAAGAACACATTCAGAGAATGAATCATCTGTTTTTGTCTGAAAAACTGGGAACATTCAATAATCCTGGAACTGAAGTCAAGCCACAGAAATGTAACATATAAATCATGCATTAAACCTACTCACCAATAATGTTTCAAACAATATTGTGTTGTGATCAGATTTAAGATTTATTACAAAATGATATTTTATGATAGAACTGTGGCTTCCCTATTTGTATATAGTCTCCTATGAAAATAAGGGCTCACTAGAACATAGAACATCTGCTCAAATGTATTAAAGTTAGGAAAGTCTTTAAAGATTTCTTCAGTTGTACATGAAATTTGTTTAATACTTTCTCTAATGCCCTAGTGCAGCATTTCCAATCCTATGCCCGTGGGCACCATGGCGCCCGTCGACCAATTTGTGCGTGCCCGCCGCTGTTCAACCATGTGCCGTATAGTTTGAAATAATCACGTGCACATCACGCAACAATTTATGAGTTTTAAAAGAAGTATACTGTGAGTAGATATATAGATACAAAATTAATAACGGAAAACTCACGTACAAATATTATTTAATAGTATAATTTTCACCTGTGTGTCACAATCATCTTCAGTACATTTTAAGCTCAAATTAAATAATAACTGACAATTCCAAAAAGCACCACCTAAGTAGCTGGTGTAAGATAACTAAAAAGGTCAATAAATTTCCTAACAAAAAAAAAACATGTATACAATAAAAAGTTAGGAAAGATTAGCTGATTTATAAAGTACTATCTCCCATAAAGGGGATAGACGTAAGCCGTTGGATCTGTTTAAGTTAGGAGAATGAAGTAAAGTTTCACATGTTTCTTTATAAAGACATTCCATGACAAACCGACTTTTGTGAAGGACTCTTGTCTTTCTCCAATGAACTCTATGTCTAGTGAAGATGGCATGTTCTGCAAGTCCAGATTTTTCAGGTTTAAAGTATTCAATATAAGATTGGTATTCTTCTAGCCGAATAGAGATAGATCTTCCTGTTTGTCCGAAATAAGATAATCCACAAGAGCACAAATCTGGTAGACACCTGGATAATTAAGATGTGGAAGGCTTGTCCTTAGGAGAAGTGAGAAAGGTTGAGATTTTTCTAAATGGTCGAAAGATAACAAAAATATTCAGTGGTTTTAAAACTTTTGCTATACGTTCACTAATGCCTTGTACATAAGGGATAGGAATGCGCGTTATTTCTTCTGAATATTTTTGAATATTTTGTGAATATTTTTGTTGCCTTTCGACCATTTAGAAAAATCTCAACCTTTCTCACTTCTCCTAAGGACAAGCTTCCACATCTTAATTATCCAGGTGTCTACCAGATTCCATGCTCTTGTGGATTATCTTATTTCGGACAAACAGGAAGATCTGCCTCTATTCGGCTAGAAGAACACCAAACTTATATTGAATATTTTAAACCTGAAAAGTCTGGACTTGCAGAACATGCCATCTTCACTAGACGTAGAGTTCATTGGAGAAAGTCCTTCACAAAAGTCGGTTCATCATGGAATGTTCTTTATAAAGAAACATGTGAAACTTTACTTCATTCTCCTAACTTAAACAGATCCGACAGCTTACATCTATCCCCTTTATGGGAGATAGTACTTTATAAATCAGCTAATTTTTCCTAACTTTTTACTGTATACATTTTTTTTTTTTTTAGGAAATTTATTGACCTTTTTAGTTATCTTACACCAGCTACTTAGGTGGTACTTTTTGGAATTGTCAGTTATTGTTTAATTTGAGCTTAAAATGTACTGAAGGCGAAAATTATACTATTAAATAATCTTTGTACGTGAGTTTTCCGTTATTAATTTTGTATCAACAATTCAATGCGTGCTTATGACGCATGTGTTAATGACATATGACGAGTATTAAACACATACAATGTAAAGTAGACGCGCATTCGAAGTTGTTCATTATCTGTTGCTAGTTATATGCGCATAATTTTAACAGTGTCGTGTACTTAAATTTTTGAAATATTTCGATTTTTAATCCTAAAATGAGTGAATTAAGTAAAAGACAATGAACCTATAATTTTATATCCAAAGTATTTTACCTATAATTTTATATCCAAAGTATTTTACCTATAATTTTATATCCAAAGTATTTTACTGTCCAAAGGGCAGTAAAATACTGCCCTTTGGACATGTTATGAAAGTTGTTACAAAAATAATCAACTCCATTCGAGCAGCCCCTTTGCAGCACCGACTTTTCAAGGCTCTATTGCAAGACATTGAAGATAAAGAACCTGATCTCATCCTGCATTCTGAAGTACGTTGGCTCAGTAAAGGTAAAGTCCTTACAAGATTTTTAAGCTTAATTGAAGAAATAAAAAAATATCTTCACATCAAAAATAAAAATTTTGATGAACTAAATGACTTTTTGCTGGCTGTTGGATTTTCCATGATGCTGTAGCATCATGGAAAAATTGAATTCTTTAAATTTGGAGTTGCAAGGAAAAGATAGACATGTCACTAAAATGATAGGCTCTGTAAACTCATTTAAAGCAAAACTAGATTTGTGGATATCACATCTGCAGATGGGATCTCCCGTTCATTTCCCAAATATAAAAAAAATGGTAGGTGATAGTGAATTTAACTTGTCACCATTTGTTAAACATCTTAAAGTACTTAAAGAACAGCTTGAAAAGACATTTCAGGAATTTACTATCATCGAGCCAATGATCTACTTTTTTTATCAATCCTTTTACTTGCCAAGTAAATATAATGGAAATAGCTGCATGCATAGCAAAGCTTGTTCAAGTAAATGCTGAAGAACTGGAGCTAGAAATTTTGGATTTTCAGAATGACATTATGGTAAAATCCCATATAACAGATGAAAACTTCTGGAATCTAGTGGATAGAAAAAAGTTTCCATTCTTAAAAAGAGCAGCATACAAGATAAAATCGTTTTTTGGTTCCACATACCTTTGCAAATCATTGTTTTCAACCATGAATATCATAAAATCAAAATATAGATCATAACTCACTGATGAGCATCTTGATGATTGTTTAAGAACTGGAATATCATCATATTCTCCTAATTATGAAGCACTGACCAATGAAATGCAATGCCAAAGATCACACTAACTTACATATATATATATTTAAATTTTTATATAATGTAAACTTTTAAGTAATAAAACATTTGATTATAATGTAAACTTTGTATGTATTCATTTAACAAAAGAATTAAAAAAATTTGCTTGAAAAAATAGATGATGCCGGTTGCCTTACAAAAAGTATGGAACCCCTGCCCTAGTGAAATGAATTTTTTGGGATGGATTAAAAAAAAACTATTATGTTCTGACATTATAGTTGAAGTTATTGGTCTTTTAGAGCAGTGGTCACCAAAGTGGTCGATATCGATCCCCAGGGGTCGATATAACATTGTTAGGGGGTCAATTCGGGCTCAGGGGTTGATAGAAAAATATAAGACATCATTGTACAGGTAATATTCATCATCATCATCATCAAATTCCTGCCATGTACCCTCAAGGGGTGTACAGGATATGACAGTACTACATGAAAAAATTACATCATTACTAATTTCCTATCTACAATTTTCCTCCAAATCAGTCTGTTACTTGTCAAGACTCCAACATTATCAGATCTTATATTTCTATCGTCTAAGGCACTTTGTACCGTATCAATCCACCTATATCTTGGTCTTCCTCTGGGTCGTTTTCCTGCCAACCTGGCAGAGAACACTTGTTTTGCTAATCTTTCCTCTCCCATTCTATTTAAGTGACCATACCATCTGAGATTAGCTCTGCTAACGCATTCCTGGATGCTGACAATGTCAAGTTATTTCCTAATATCCTCATTTTTAATATGATATTGCCATTGATGCCGTCTGTTCACGCCTCTAATCTTTCTCAGGACTCTCATATCTGCGGTTTCTAGTCAAGTGTTTTACTTCTGACCCAGCTCTCAGATCCATAAGTTAAAATTGGTTTGAACACAGTCTTGTATACAGCTAATTTAGTGTTCCGACTAATTTCTTTCTTATTCCATATGAATTTATTCAATTGACTTCCCACGATACCAGCTTTGCTGATTCTGTTGTCTATTTCTATATTTAGTTTACCATCTTCAGTAAAAATTGTGCCTAAGTAGCTGAAATGTTTTACTTGTTCCACAGGTTCTCCATTCACAACACAGTTGACATTTTCAATGATTCTGCCTATTTTCATTGTCTTTGTCTTTTTATTGCTGACCTTCATACCATATCTATTACAACAGCTATTCAATTTAGTCAGAGAATCTTGCAGACTTGTAGCGGATTTATTTAGAAGTAAGATATCATCCGCATAAAGCAAACAGCTGACATTAACATCTCCAATTTTGATATCAGGTTTAATACCACATTCCTTCATAATGTGATCCATATAGATAATGAATAACAGAGGGGATAATGTACATCCTTGTCTCACACCAGATTTAACATTAAACCATCTTCCTGTACTTCCTTCAATTCTAACTGCTGACTCACAACTCAAATAAAGACTAAGTATTGCTTGATATAATGCCCCATTGACACCATATAACTGCAGCGAATTGGTTAACTTGGATTACCTCCATCCTGAATGACAATGCAATTAAGAGTGAATCGTGGGAACAGTGACATGAATAGGACCTGTAAGATGGAGCAAGGTCATGAAGAGTTGGAGGCCAATCGAGTAGGCCAAAATGACGTATTTACCAATAAACGGATGTTGGTGGTTCCTGCCCAGCTGGTGTGGCGGGAGCCAGATTGCAACACGTGCACGGTTCTTATTTACTTACACGTATTCAATCCCAGTCTCATTTTTGCGCATCGACATTCAAGTGAGTGTTAATGTTCTAAAATTCATCAACATACATATTATAATTCAATCGTTATTTATTCATGAACTAAACTTCTCTATGTTGAAGAGTTGAGCAGGACTGGTAGTAAAACCAGCGATATTAATACCAGTAGTTTATTAATATCACTAGTAATACCAGTGATAGCAATAGTAATATAATAATATATACTATATTATACATAAAATAAATACTGTAACTATAAAATAAACAATCTAAAAACTCACCTAAGCGTCTTTTTTTGCTTGTACTATTATAATTACATAATAGTAAAATAGAGGGGGGGTCGATAAAAAGTCAAGAAACTCTTGAAGGGGTCGACGGTCAAAGAAGTTAGGCGACCCCTGTTTTAGAGTAACAGGCAGCAGAGATCAACGTTCAATGCATATAACTGTAGGCCTTTCATTTTATACAGCATAAACTATTATTTGATGAGTATTATACAGGAAACCTTGCCTAATGTGATTAATTAATCCATCAATTGATGTGTGCTAAGCAAAATCACATGAAACAAATACAATAAACAACAGGAATAATTATAATTCATCCATCAGTTAGCATAAATTCAAAAAAATAAATTATAAGCTATATTAGAGGATAAAATCATCAAAGTTAATGAAAATCAATTGCTTAAATTTTTATTTAATGTCTAATCGTTTGATTGAGCTACTTTTTTTTTACAAAAAAGTAGCTCAATCAGTCATTTAAGTAAAGATGTTTGAATAGTTCTTGACTTTTTCATCTTATCATGCAATTTGCGATAGCTGGCAATCACTTTATTAAAATTTCAGTGGACTTTGAAGCTTCGCTCCATATCAGGATCAGCATCAAGCAAAATTTCCTTAGCATGCTCAATGTGATTGAAAACTAGCTCGAGTTCTTTTCCAGACCTAACTTCTTAGTCGTGACGTTCTCTTCTTGTTCGCATTCCTTCTTCATATGCATGCTGTTCTTCTAGTTTGAGATCATTAATGACTTCCAGCTTTTTCTCTAATGTAATTACTTTCTTCTCTTTTTATTGCTGCTGCTTTCTTTATCAGTCTTTCTCTTTTCCATATCAGCGTTTGAATATAATAAAGCCTTATAGGTATCTGAATTAAAGCAAAATGAAGAAAAAATGATTGAGCAAGAGAACAGAGTTTGCACGTGCCCTAGTGATGATAGCTTTGAGTCAACTGCTGAGCGTTGCCGGCCATCACCCGCAGCACTCCCTTTGCCCACTACAATGGACATATAATAGACAAGTACCACTGCTCGCTGCAGATTGGCGACAAAAATTTCGTGTAACATAAAAAAAATCACATTAACTGATTAATCACTCCCTTAAAGATGGAAATATAATTGAGTGACGTATCACTTCACTCAATCGTGCTAACTGATTATCACACACATCGAATTCATGTTTTCCTGTATTATGGTTTCTTAGAAGAAGGGACATCAGGCCTGCCCTAAGACTGAGTGATACAACTGCATATCTGCTCTGGTATTTTGTTAGGAGTTGACAGTCATTGAAGAAAAGCCAGTGACTTTATTGAGGATGTGTATGCAATTAAGTTCCTCCAGAGAGAGAGAGAGAGAGAGAGAGGGGGGGGGTTCTAAGGAGTGGTGATTGCATAATATTATGAAGTCCTGGACTTCATGATATATAACATATATATGTATATCTCTCCCACTCAAATACCACCCTCACCTTGTATCGACTAAAGTTTGGAAAATTAGGACACGAATTGGCCAATAGAATGTTAAACACTCCATCAAACAGGAAAACTAGCACAACTAAGAAAGGAGATGGAAAAATATAAAATTGAATTATTGGGGGTTAGCAAAGTGAGATGGAATGGTACTGGTAGAATAAATTTTCCCGGTGGAAATGTGTTTCTTTATTCAGGGATGCCTATTATAACTGATATACATCAATGTGGAGATGAATCCTCATGAGCAAAAGATTTAGTCAAGCAATGATTGGGTGGGAACCAATTTCAGAATGAATAATAACAGTTAATCTTAAAACTAAATTTGGATGACTAAGAGTTGTTCAGTGCTATGCCCCAACTGAGAATGCATCCTTTGAAGAAAAAGAAAAGTTTTACAGTCTGCTTGATAAAACCTTGATGACGACAAATGGTAACGAGCATACTTCTCATGGGGTGACTTCACCACTAAAGTTGGTACAAATAATGAGGATCTGAAAAATGTGAACTGTTTGTGGAACAGTGTGATAAATATAACTTAGTAATAGGTGGCACAATCTTCCAGCATAAGAGAATGCATAAAGTAACCTGGGTGTCACCAGATGGCAAAATACAGAATCAAATAGATCATATTGCCATCAGCGAAAGGTGTAGGAAAATGTTATTAGATGTCCAAAATAAAAGAAGTTCTGATATTGGCTCAGATCATCACTTAATAATAGGATCTATGCAGTTATATATTAAAAGAAATCATCAGAGGAAAACATTTAATAGATGGAAATTTGATATTTCTAAATTACAAAATGCTGAAGCCTGCAATGAGTTTAAAATGAAGGTAAGGGAAAATATGGATAGTAATTTTGAAAGAAGAGAGGATATAAGGAATGATGATATAGAGGCTAAATGGAAAAAGGTAAAACAAAGTCCTTAATGATACAGCAGAACCTGTTTTTGGTTATGCTAAAAGAAAGAAGAATGGTTATTGATGGAAACTTGGAGACTAGTGTGATGAAAGGAAAAAAATAAAGCTGAAATTATGTGCAAGAAGTACTTCCCAAAAGGAAAATGAACTTAAAAACAAATATAAGATTTTAAATAAAAAGTAAGAGAAGTGCTAGAAAAGATAAACGGCAATAGTTTGAAGCACTGGCATCGAGGGCAGAACAAGTTGCAGACAAGTATAACAGTACAGAGTTACACGGTATTATAAGAAGACTTTCTAGAGAAGCCATGCAAAAGAATGGCCCAGTAAAGGATCTCAATGGAAAAATTCTAGTGTCAACAGAATAATTGGAAAGGTGGAGACAATATTTTAGTCAAATCTTGAACAATAGCAGTGATAGAATACAAACAGAAAAAAGGATAGATGAATTAAAAATTGATACTAGCCCACCATCTAAATTGGAGATAAAAAAAAAAAAAACCTATTAAAGAAATGAAAAATGGGAAAGTGGCAGGACATGATGGTATCCCAGCAGAGGTTCTAAAATCTGACATGACAACAATTAACTATATGCTTTATCCACTATTCCAAGATATCTGGGAAAAAGACATTCCCTAAGAATTGGAATACTGGAATAATAGTAAAAATACCAAAGAAAGGAGATTTAGGAAACTGTAATAATTGGAGGGGCATAAACCTGTTATGTGTCATTAGCAAAATTTTCTGCAAAATTATTATTACAAGAATCTCTAATATTTTAGATGAGGGCTTGAGAAGAGTCTGGTTTTAGGCCAAATAGATCATGTATAGACCACATTAACACCTTAATAATAATAATTATTATATCATACCTCCAAATCTGAAAACAAACCCCAACTCAACATCACCAGAGTTAAAGATTGGTACTATCAAAATAAGAAGCCTGAATGGCAAAGAAATGGAGCTTCCTGAGGAATTAGATAAGTACCAGATCGACATAATAGGGGTGACTGAAACAAACAAAAAAAAAAAAAATGGTGAGATCTTTCTCAGCAATAAATATAAAATGTTATATTCAGGCAATGACAATCAAGGAAAAGAAGGAGTAGCCATAGTATTCAACACAAAATACGAGGCTAATCTTCTTGAATGGCAGTCTCAAGTAGAGTAATCTGGGCAAATATGAGAATGGGGAACTGAACAATGAGACTTATTTGTGCCTATGGTCCCACAGAAGGTTCTACTAAGGTAGAAGTGAAGGAATTTTTTTGAGGCTTTAGAAAAAGCAACTGACACAATGAAAAAGGAAAAGTTGGTCCTTGTTGGGGATCTAAATAGCAGAGTAGGAAATGACCATCAGACATACAAAAATATATTCGGAAAATTTGGAAAAAAAGAGCAAAGCTAATAATAATGGCAAATATCTGTTGGATTTCTGCTCAGGACATGGACTGGTTATTACTAACACCATGTTCCAACATAAAAATGTGCACAAATTCACATGGAGAGAAGAGGCTAGGAATAAGAAAAGTCTCATTGACTATGTTATTGTTGATAGTGATGTTTTCTCCTTGGTGCAGGACACCAGAGTGCACAGAGGATTTGAAATTGGAAGTGATCACTATTTAGTCTTGAGCAGGATAAAATTGAATTTCATATTGAAAAGAATAACATGCAAGAAAATTTTAAAGCGAATAAAAGTTGAGCAGCTCTCAGATGTAGGTGTTAGTAATAACCAGCCCATGTCTCAGGACATGAACTGGTTATTACTAACACCATGTTCCAACATAAAAGTGTGCACAAATTCACATGGAGAGAAGGGGCTAGGAATAAGAAAAGTCTCATTGACTATGTTATTGTTGATAGTGATGTTTTCTCCTTGGTGCAGGACACCAGAGTGTACAGAGGATTTGAAATTGGAAGTGATCACTATTTAGTCTTGAGCAGGATAAAATTGAATTTCATATTGAAAAGAAGAACATGCAAGAAAATTTTAAAGCGAATAAAAGTTGAGCAGCTCTCAGATGTGAACTGTAGACTAAAATACACAAAGATTATTGAAGAAAAAAATGAAAGAGTTTGAGAACAGGAATCAAACCTTGGAGATTCAGTGGCTGACTCTGAAGAAAACATTGATTGATTCTGCCGGAGAGGCATGTGGTGAGGTTGTCTGCAAGGTTAAAAAAAATCAGAACTCCTTGGTGGACACAGGAAGTTAAAGAGGCAGTGAAGGAAAAGAAGAAAGCATATCAAACGTTCCTGTCAAATAAGTCGGCTTCTGCTCTTAGAGAATATAGAGAGAAATGCAAGAATGCTAAACAGTGTGTAAAACTAGCTAAACAAAAGTCATGGGAGGAGGACTTTGGCAAGAATATAGAAAATAAATATCAAGAAGGCAAAATATTCTGGAGGTTGTTGAAGAAGCTTAGGAATGGAGGAAAGAGTGCCATAAAAGGAGTTAGAGATGATGAAGGTGACAAGAAAATGGAAGAAAAAGATATCCTTGAAGTATGGAGAAATTACTTCGAAAAATTGCTAAATGAAATAAGCAGTGATAGCACAGTGATAAAAAACACTGACCAGGCATGCAGTCAGGAATACATATCCATACTTGAAGTAGAAAAAGCCATCAAAGGCTTGAAATGTGGAAAGGCAGCAAGAGTAGATGATATTCGACCAGAAATGCTGAAGTATGGTGGTATAAGAGTCTTACAGTGGCTGCACTACATAGTTCAGAAAGCCTGGACAGAAGGATGAATTCCCGATGATTGGAGTAGAGCTCTCATAGTACCCATATATCAAAAGGGAAATAAAACTGAATGTGAGAATTACAGAGCTATTTCCCTACTGAGTGTTCTTGGCAAGATCTATGCAAGTATACTTGAGAAACGGTTGAGAAGAATTGTGGAAGAAAAGCTTGGTGAAGAACAAGCTGGATTCAATCCAAATAGAGGCTGTCAGGATCAGATCTTCACTTTACAACAAATAGTCGAGAAAGCATGGAAATATAACAGAGATCTGTATTTATGTTTTGTTGATCTGGAAAAGGCATATGACAAGGTGCCAAGAGAGAAGCTGTTCAATACGCTACAGTTATATGGTGTCGATGGGGCATTATATCAAGCAATACTTAGTCTTTATTTGAGTTGTAAGTCAGCAGTTAGAATTGAAGGAAGTACAGGAAGATGGTTTAATGTTAAATCTGGTGTGAGACAAGGATGTACATTATCCCCTCTGTTATTCATTATCTATATGGATCACATTATGAAGGAAAGTGGTATTAAACATGATATCAAAATTGGAGATGTTAATGTCAGCTGTTTGCTTTATGCGGATGATATCTTACTTCTAAATAAATCCGCTACAAGTCTGCAAGATTCTCTGACTAAATTGAATAGCTGTTGTAATAGATATGGTGTGAAGGTCAGCAATAAAAAGACAAAGACAATGAAAATAGGCAGAATCATTGAAAATGTCAACTGTGTTGTGAATGAAGAACCTGTGGAACAAGTGAAACATTTCAGCTACTTAGGCACGATTTTTACTGAAGATGGTAAATTAAATATAGAAATAGACAACAGAATCAGCAAAGCTGGTATGGTATGGTAGGAAGTCAATTGAATAAATTCATATGGAATAAGAGAGAAATTAACCAAAACACTAAATTAGCTGTATACAAGACAGTATTCATGCCAATTTTAACTTATGGATCTGAGAGCTGGGTCAGAAGTAAAACACTTGATCAACGACTAGAGACTGCAGATATGAGAGTCCTGAGAAAGATTATTGGCGTGAACAGATGGCATCAATGGCAATATCATATTAAAAATGAGGATATTAGGAAAGAACTTGACATTGTCAACATCCAGGAATGCATTAACAGAGCTAGTCTCAGGTGGTATGGTCACTTAAACAGAATGGGCGAAGAAAGATTAGCAAAACAAGTGTTCTCTGCCAGGTTGGCAACATAATGACCCAGAGGAAGACCAAGATATAGGTGGATTGATACGGTACAAAGTGCCTTAGACGATAGAAATATAAGATCTGATAATGTTGTAGTCTTGACATTTAACAGACTGATTTGGAGGAAAATTGTAGCTAGGAAGTTAGTAATGATGTAATTTTTTTCATGTAGTGCTATTATATCCTGTACACCCCTTGAGGGTACATGGCAGGAATTTGATGATAATGACCTCCAAAGAGTCCAAAGACTCATAGAGGGAGGGCATTAACTCCACAACTGTTTGTCTCAATACTCTGCCAACCTTTATCATTTAACACCAATGCCATCTACTGCCGACTGTCACCACTAGTGCTTTCACAGACAATCATAATAATGGAACAATCAGGTGAATTTAACTCTCCTTTATATTTGCTGCTTGTGCATTATGCAAAAGTCTTTGATTCCATTGCCAGAGATTGTGTGTGGAATGCACTTCAAAACAAAGGAATTCCATGTAAGATAATAAACTTCATACAGGAAGGATATAACAAATTTCATTGCCAGGTGCTGCATGATGGATATCTGTCACAGCCTTTTCAAACTGTATCTCGAGTGTGACGAGGATGTCTGCTATCTCCCTTATTATTTATATTGGTGCTAGATCAAATTCCAGAACAGACAGCAATGAAACATGTCAAAGGAATATCATGGAAAATAAATAAACTTTGGGTGATCTAGACCAGGCATGGCCAACTTCATTCTATACGAGGGCCAATATATGGTGAGTGGTAGCGGCACGGGCCACACACTTTTAGACAGAACGTAAATAAAAATAAACTCTGCATTTTTTCAAGGCAGTAGTTATATGTATTGAATTACTATATTTGTTAAATCATTTTACTACTGGGAGAACAATATAAAATACTTTGAGTCTCTGAAACTGGTCACTGTAACCAGAGCAGAGCAAGTGACTTTCAATGATTCATTACTCTGGAGCTCATAGAAATCTCCCACTACTACAACTCTCACAGAGAAACAGTAGATTTTATACATTGAGTAATCTTTTAAAAGCAATTTTGATTTCATGTGAGAATATAAATTGTTTCCGTAATCAGAAATAATGAATATAACTAGTAGTATATCAATCAGAAAATCTGTGGTCGAAACTAATGGCTAAATTGATAATACATATAATTTAATATAGTTTTTATCCTGCCATGGGCCACACAAAATCACGTCATGGGCTGCATGCAGCCCACTGGCCTGCTGTTGGCCACCTATGATCTAGACTATGCAGATGTATGTATGTATGTGTAATTGCTCACAGACATGCAGATATCCAAAACAAACTAACCAATTACAAGAAGACTCACTGAAAGTCGGTTTGAAAATAAATAGAAACAAAACAAAAGAAATGAGAATCAATATGAACAAGGCGCCAAGTATAATTGAAAATGGAAAAATCGAAACTATTTTACATATCTTGGCAGTGTTTTTTCTGCTGATGGAGGAGCAATAGAGATGTTGACATACGGATTCAAAAGGCAAGAAGTGCATATGCTAAACTTAGTAGAGTATGGAAAATGAAAAATATTCACATAGATACAAAATTAAAAATATTTAATGATGTATTAAATCAGTTTTATTTATATGGATGCAAAATGTGTGCTGGTTTCAAAGGAAATACAAAGAAAACTACACACACATTCATAACCGATGTCTGCAGAGCATACTTCGAATTTGGTGGCCACAAATTATTACTAACGAAGACCTCTGAAAAAGAACAAATCACCGAAAAGTCAACCTTGAAATCAGAAAACGAAATTTAGAGGGATTGGACATACACTTAGGAAAGATCATGAAGAAATCTGTCACATAGTCCTGGAATGGAATCCACAAGGAAAGAGAAAGTGTTGCCTTACTAAAAATACATGGAGGAGATCAACTTTAATACACCCTCTGTCCAAAAAGAAACCGAACTTTTGATAGAAAATAAAATAATTATTCAAATCATTTATTTCAATCAATATACTCTCCCTCAGCTTCGATACAGTTTTTGGCACGGTCAATTGATTCATTAAACGAGTTTTTTATATCAGTTTTTGGGATACTGTTGAGGGTCATGGTTATTGCCACTTGAACGTTTCCAGTGGTGTTGTATCGCTTTCCTTTCATCGACAAATGAAGTCGGGGGGAAGAGAAAGAAGTCACAGGGTGCTAAATCAGGTGAATATGGTGAGTGATCCAACACACAAACTTGGTTTTTGCTCAAAAAATATCTCACAATGTTTGAAGGATTAGATGGTGCATTATCGTGCAAAAGTGACCAGCTGCCTTCATCATGATATTCATGCCATATGTGACGAATTCTTGCTATCAATCGCTTCAAAACTTTGAGATAAAACTCACCATTGACCGTTTGGCCAGGCAGAATGAATTCTTTGTGGATAATGCCCTTTGAATCGTAGAAACAAATTAGCATCGTCTTTACTTTTGACTTCTCCAAGCGTCTTTTTTTCGGATGCCCCCTCTTCTGGTGGTCTCCACTCAGCGCTCTGGCGCTTTGTTTTGGGCTTATACTCAAAACACCATGTTTCCTCACCAGTAAGGTGAGAAAACGTGAAGGGGCTCAAACTCTCGGTCAAAATGTTGTGCACAGCTGATTTTGGAATCCCCAATTCATCATCAATCAATCTCGCGGACAATTTCGGTTTTTCTTTGATGAAATCACACAGTTTTTGGATGTTAACTTTGCTCAGTCCAGTTTTTAGGTGGCCCGGCTTTTCATCGTGAAATCACTTAAACTTGAGTACGGGATAAACATTCATCTCCGTATGCTTTTTGAAGCATTTGATGCATTTCATTAAAACTTTTACCAAGTTCAATAGAAAAGTCGATCGCAGCTCTCTGTTTGAAACTCATTTTCATACCGTTCGTCAAAACACACTGTCACTCTTGGCACTATAACTCGACTTCTAATGAAACAAATGTCATGAATAGTTGACACAACACTAATGAAGTTTGCCGCTTTCGACAACAAAAAGATGCAACAGGTGACGCCACTAGTTTTTCTATTTTCGAAAAAACTTCTCACATTCTACACCCTCTGTCCAACAGTTTCTTGTTGGACAGAGGGTGTAGAATGTGAGAAGGAGAAGAAGAGTTTGCTGAACTAAAACCAATAGTAAGGATAAGGAACTGATGGAAAGCATTTACAGACTCCCAATATTCTTGATGGAATCTGGGAAAGAAGAGAGAGAGAGAGAGAGAGAGATGCAAAATATATGTATATTTTTTTTTTATGTTGCTATCACCCACGAAAGGTTATTTGTAACCCCATAGTACATTTTGTACTGTGGACTGGCTAGGGATTTTTTTTTTTATCAATTTATCTATCTATCTCTATATATATTGTCTTTTTCATTTTTTTTTTTTTTATATAATCCAGAAACTCTGCTCTAGAACATTTTCAAGCCACTTCAGGACTCCAATAAGCTGGGCAGTGGTCTCATGCTGGATGATAACATTCATCTCTCACCTAAAGACAATCACAAACATCTTTGCCCACAGTTAAATTTGAACCTGCAGTGTGTTGGTTGGAGAGCGTATATGCAAACCACTTGACCAAACAGGATGGCTGAGGATGAAGAGAATCCATAAGAAATGAATATGGATTTAAAGATGGATGATGAAAATGTAGTTAAATGTATATGTGTATAGATGAAACAGTAGAGGGTAGTGGAGTTTTGTTGCTGTTATCTAATCTCTGATTTTTTAACATGTTCCCTATAACTCTCACTTTGCATTGCATCTTTTGACACATACTTCATGTGTGCATTACCACCATTAAGCAACATGAGCCAGAGTTTTAATACTTTGATAGCCTCTGCAATTCTTGTCATCACTTCTTCCCCAAGTTGAGTTAGCAGAGCATCAATCCTTTTCTTAATTAAATCAATATATTCAAAATCCAGGGAAGAGCTCTGTCAACTGAATGGTGTAGCATTGAAGCCAGTCTCCTTTGTTCAACTGAGGCAATTGTAAATGACGTTCTTCTGTAGAGCACCCATCCAGAGATATGCTGATAATAATCCTTAATGCATGAAGTCCTGGAGGCATATTAACATAATTCTGAAATTGAGAGGGAAAATTTCTTAATCTATATACAGATGCTCTGTACACTGATTGATTTATCCCATATACTTGTAGCATTTTTAAAAGTTTTCTCTTGGAACCTTGTTTTATGCTTTTTTTTTTTTTCAAGATCTAACTTAGGTAGAAATTCTTGTTATGTTCTCATGATTTCTCAACTATTTGTCATAAAGTTAAAATCTTGACATATTTTAACTTTAATTTTCTTAGCTGTTCTCAAGTATGCTTGTGTAAATTTACTTGAAATACTTGGTAAGAAATTCCTCTATAATTATTACATTGTTTTATTTCCCTTTTTATATATGGAAGCCATGAGAGCTGCACCTTCTGGATTATGCAGTGAAACTTTTATACCTCTATGTTTGACCATTTCTCATTGAATATTGTTTACTCCACCTGCCTTCCAAATTTCAGGTTTCTTTTGGCTTTTTCTACTTCATGTATTGGTAAGTATTCCTGATTGCATTCCACTTGAATATTTCCTACTACTGTTCTTCTTGTTTCATTCAGCAATCTTTCAAAGTAATTGTTTCAGACATCCAGAATATCTTTAATTTTCATGTCACCTTTATCATCTCTGATTCCTTTTACTTTACTCTTTCTTCCATTTCAAAGAATCTTCGAAATGGAGGAAAAGCTTAAGAAATATTTGCCACCTTGATGGTATTTATTATTATTATTTTTTTATCAAGACAATTCTTATAAATTCAAAGAGCTATACAAGTTTGTCTAGAGCAGGCTTTTAAAAACATCCATGCCCACGGCAGGATTCAAATCCACAACCTGTTGGTTGAAGAGTGTGTATGCTATCTACCCAGCCAATCAGGCCCGGTTGATATTTGTGTTTTCAATATTCATGCCAAAGTGTTTCCATCACTTTTGTTTAGCTGCTTTTACTCATAGCTTAGCTCTTGCAATTTTCTCTGTACTGTCTCAGTGCATCTGCTTAGTTGTTTTGTAGAAACTTTCAATATACTTACTTTTTTTTTTTTTTTCCACAACTGCATCTTTAGTTTCTTGTGTTCAATATTGAGTTTCTGATTTTTCCATCCTTGCAAACAACTTTTCTACATGCATCCCCAGCTGAATCAGTGTTTTTTTTTTCAGAGTTGCCAGTATATCTCCAAGGTTTGGTCCATGTTTTGAAACTTTCACACATATTGTTCTTTTCAATGTGATATTCATTTTTATTCTACTTAAAACTAAGTGATGATGAGACCTTCCTATTTCAAATCTACTCTATACTTTTGTATCTCAAACCAGCTTGAAGATATAACTATTAACAATAACTTATTTAATAAGACTATTCTTAACTAAACATACACACATAACCACAGTACTTAAATTATTTAATAAGTAAATATTTCGTCCTGAGTATCTTAGGACATCATCAGTACAGTAATTTCAAACAATACTAAGAATAACATGCAGTTAGGGTGCATGCTTACAATGGATTCCCACTATGCGTGCAGTAGCATGTTATAGAATTAAATTAAAATATATCTGATAAAAAATAAATTAGATTAAATTAAAATAACATACATATATTTATTTTACACAATTAAGGATGACAATTTCTCAGAGCTTAGGGATAGAAGAATGTCATTACGGCTTAAATTGGATCTGTGATGTGTAGGGCATCAGCACTTTCTTTATATAAATGCTCATGTTTATATAAGGTTCTTTGTAGAAGTTTGGCATTTTTCCACTGGATCCTATGGTTTAGGCTTTCAATTCAGTGTTGTCTAAACATACACACATAACCACAGTACTTAAATTATTTAATAAGTAAATATTTCAACACGGAATTGAAAATCCAACTTCTACATATCCTTTGATTTGATTCTACATGAGCATTTATATAAAGAAAGTGCTGAAGCTCTATATCACAGACCCAATTTAAACCATAAGGACGTTCTTACTATCCCTAAAATCTGGGAAATTGTCATCCTTAATTGTGTAAAATAAATTTATGTATGTTATTTTATTTTAATTTAATCTAATTTATTTTTTATCACATATATTTTAATTTAATTCTATAACATGCTATTGCATGCATAGTGGGATTCCATTGTAAGCATGGAATATTTAATATTCCATGCTTACAATGGTATGTTATTGCTAGTATTGTTTGAAATTATTGTACTGACGATGTCCTAAGATACTTAGGACGAAATATTTACTTAATAAATAATTTAGGTACTGTGGTCACGTGTGTGTTTAAGTTAATAAATTACAAGATAACCACATCATCAGTGCATAGAATCAAGCAAATCAAAGAAACAGGAATACAAGGTACACACAGCAGTCAGTGGTTTACCAATTAAAAACTGTTACTGCATGCTAGAAATTAATATTAATTAATAATATTATTTATTAATATTAATTTATAGCACGCAGCAACAGTTTTTAATTGGTAAACCATTGACTGCTGTGTGTGTACCTTGTATTCCCGTTTCTTTAATTTGCTTGTTTCTACGCACTGAAGATATACCGTTACTTTCAGTACAAAATATCTGTACTTTAATTTCATTAAAGTTAGTTATCTATGGTTATTGTGTAATTTATTGTTTATAATCATGCCACAGGTACCTTAAGATTAGACTTACGGACATGTATAATGCTGTGCATTATGGGAAGGGTCACTATCCTTTCAGAGTATTCTAATAATATGGTGTGATACCTTTTGGCTTCTCATATATGAAAATATGACTTATGCATTACTTCAACCTTGGTATCACCTCTGGGTCTGGCTTGCACTGATGAGACCTCAATAAAGGTCGAAACTGGTCTGGGTAGTGACCCTTCCCATAATGCATAGCGTTATACATATCCATAAGGATATGTGCTTTGCATTATGGGATAATAAGGCAAGTGATGTGAAGTCATTACCTTCTATATGCGAGTTGCCCAGTCCTGAAAATACTTCAGGTGCAAACTTTGTTTGCTTACACTTGGATTAAACCAAGAATATAATTTCTCAGCATCTTTAATTTGTAATATAACCAAGTGAAAAAACAGCAGGTTCTCCAGAGAGCAGTAGAATTAGTTGCAAATGACAAGGTTAACTAGAGAAGACCGATTTCAACTTTACATACCATAATGCACGAAAAGGATATGTATGTAGGTACATACCTCTTCATCTGCATTTCATTCATATATGTTTGCTACAACATAACGTTGCTCTGTTGGGTTGCAATGCATCACATGCACTAGAATCGTTGGTGCAGTCTGTGGTTTGGCTAAATGAAGGCAAATATGTTAGACAGCATTAATTTGTTTAAAGGAGATGAATACCTTCATGTTGATACTTAATTTTAACTTAACAGCTGTTAGATCATAGCTTTATATACCTGTTAAAATTATTTGTTATTGAAATTTTTGAAATCTAGGAAATGCGCAACTAAGGGAAGTATGTTATTACTAAATGTGCAACACAAAATTTGTGGAATAAAATTAATATTTTGTTTACAATATAGGGATGCATTCTGCAGGATATGTGTAGAGGCAACCTGCCAGTTGTATCATATTAAAGGAAGACTGCAAAAGGAACAGAAGACTATCAGCAGTCTATTGAAACACAAAGTTTCGTTGTAAGTATACAGTTCAGTGTATATATCAGAACCTATTAAATTCATTATTAAATGCTATTGATAGCCTTTGTTTCTATTATAGAATGTAAACTCTTGCATATCTGAGCTGTGTAAGATGTGCATATCTTGCATGTCTATTTTTTCTGTTAGATTAATATTTTCTAGCTATTAATATTAAATATATTCAAATAACATCTCAGAATATTTCCAAAAATCAGTTTTTGTGACAGATGGTTTAATTTTATATGTTAATTGGAAAGTTATCTTATCCTCCCCCCTCTCCCCCCAAGAAAAATGGGGCTAGTAAGATTATATTACCAGTAAACTCTTAAGCCAAGCAAGACAAACACTCTTAAAGGGATGTGTTGTTTATAAATTAGCAGATGTTTAGAGTTCTGACATATGGATAATGCCTCCAGTTTGAACACACATACATCCAACAGTATGTGTGTGTTCAAACCCTCTCCTCATGGTGCCAATTTGAGAAAGTCTGTAAGTATGACCTTATTCTGCTTATTGGAGCTTGAAGTGATTTCAAATGCCATGTTTAGTCTCTAGGTAGGGTTTGGAAATTGTGTGGTCCTTAGGCTGTCAATGTACTGTGTACAATAGATTTCTAACCTGTTGTGGATAGGATTATCCACCACAGGTCAGATTATCCAAAACAGGTGTGTGTGTGTATTTTAAAAAATTACACACACTGCTTGGAAAGAAATCATCGGACATCCGTGTGAGCAAGTTACATCATGCCATATAACAAGTCACGTGTTGTAGCTGAAGGAATATGATGCTCCCAAGTTAGCGCAGTTGTGTCCAGGTGAAAAAAAGAGGTGTTGTGATAGGATGCCAGGTTGTAGGTCTATCTGTTTGGCAAATTGTTGACAAATTGGGCCATCAAGTGGGCTGCAAGTGCACTCACTGAACGTGACCATATGGTGTTACAAAGGATAATATGTAAAATCCAGCATTTGTTGGTCGAGTTGAATGTGGAGCTCCAAGCATTGACTTGAACATGAATCTGCACAAAATCATTCAGAACCAAGGCTCACAACTTGGGTTGACATGGTGGTAGAGATGGAGAGTTGTAGAGTAGGTACCCTCCCATGATGAGTCTTTGGACTAGTTGGAGGTGTCACATAATAATAATAATATACAAGCCCCATGTTATCCAAACTAATATGTAGCATCTTCTTCTGTAGAGAAGATGCTACTAAGAACTGTAAAGCTGTGTTATGGAGCAACAAGTCACGCTATTCCCCCCCCCCCCCACTGCCAAGTAAATGGACAAATATGGGTGTGGCAGTTGCCTAGCGAATGTCTCTTACTAGAGTGCATAACCCCAACTATGAAATTTAGAGGTTGTGGTGTGATCATATGGTCCTGGTTTGACCTTTGATCTCTGTTTGTGCAACGTTGAATTCCGAGAGACATCTGAACATTCTAGACAATGTAATGCCTTCCTACTTTGTGGTGTTTCGACAGAACTGACCTTTGTTTCTTTCAGCAAGACAATGCAACCATGTCACAAGGCTGATGCTGTAACTGTTTCATTTGTGGATATGAACATCACCACACTTGACTGGCCTCCACAGAACCCTGATCTCAACCTTATTGAATATGTGCAGGATGAACTGGAGTGTCAGGTGAGGTCGAGGAACATTTGTCCCTAACAGTCTAGGATCTTATTATGTGCCCAGGAAGACTGGTTGAAAATTCCCATTGATTGTTATTATATGCCTGTGGAAAGTGTGCCCTGTAGGTTTGCTCTAGTCAACATAGTGAAAGGAGGTCCTGCAGCTTATTAATGGGCACCATGGCTGTTTGTTCCTCACACACTATAGTGTCTGTTGACCTCTTTCCAAGCAGTATATATGTAGATTTAGGCACTTGTGTTTCATATGCTCAGACTTTCTTAGTCTGCACAAATGGTACTATGTATTTTTATTTATTATTTTTTATTTGAATCTAACTTACAAAAGGTTGGAAACCTGTTGTACATCAGCACAGTAGGGAAGGATTAGATAATTTGAAAATCCTGCGCTTTAGATCAAACATAAAATGTTTTCAAATGGTGTCAGGCTTCAAAAGCAGATTTTTCATCAGGCAATGAAATTCATTTACCAACCAGAGCCATTCACAAATATCCATGTTTTCAGTAGTAACTCATGAACTAAATAGAGCAAGGATTAGATCTGCCAGATGTCTTAGTTTGGTGACCACATATAGTGCTTTTTTTTTATAACTTCTAGCTTCTAATAAGTATACAGCAGATATCAGCACATTAGCCTCCATAGCTCACTTGGTATAGACGAAGCCCTCTGGTTGGAAAGACCTGGGTTTGAATCCCATCTGTATGAAGAACCTTTATTTGGTCTCTCTCGACGAAAGGTGTGATAGCCAGTCTCATACAGGGGTGTGATGAAAAATCCCTCGGCTTTTTCATCCTCCAAAACAGGTAAACCAGCCCTGTGAACACACATGGATTACAGTCAGGAATGTTTAAGACCAGCCATAGGCCTGATTCATCAGCTATGCTGGTGCTGAGCCCGGATAAAAATAGTGGGTATTGAGATGGTGCCATACCTTCCCGTAAAAGAGACTCTCGGTCGTTGTATGACATGACTCCTCTACATTCTCCCCCTATCCATTCCTGTCTACCATCACTGATACTACACCCATCCATAATTCTTCTCAGACCAAAATATCACTCCCACATCCTTGACTATCTTAACCTTTTTTTTTGCACAGTCACACATCTATTCCTGAAACCATCATCTACACTTTTCACACAGTGTCTCTCTCTGTCCACTCTGACCTCCCCCATTTCTCTGTCTACTCTGTGTTCCTTCTCTCTTATTCTCTTCACTTGTACCACTCACCTCTCCATTCACAAACTTCCCTACCTTACTCTCCTCTTCCACAACACCTCTTGCTTCCTCAAGTCTTACATCTGCTTCAGTCATTCTCTCTCTCTCTCTCTCTCTTGCAGCAACAGTTTCTCCAACTGACTCACACCAAATCTATTCAAATGAAGCTCATCTCTTTTACACAGCTCTATCCATCCCTCAAACTCATCTCACACATTCCCAAAATGAACTTTTTCCTCACACAGCTCTGCTAGCATACTATTCAAAATCTTCATTCACCTTCTTATTCTGTCAGATCATTCGTGCCAACTGCCACCACCAACTCTTTTGTTCTCGTACCCCACTCGTATCCAATGTTTCAACCATCCTGCTTATTCTACATTCCCAGAGAACAGACCTTGTGCATCTTTTCATTCACCACAACTCTTATTATATCTCCATACATTGCTAGTCTCAAATCATTTGATATTTCTTTCAAATCTTTCATTCCATTCTTCCTCACATTACCATGCAAATCTGTAATTCTCCTTAGTTCATTCCTCATAGGTTTAATCTCCTGCCTCATCTTTGCCAACTCCTTTTTTATATTTTTAATTAGTTTTTCAGTGTCATTTATGCAAATCTCATTCACACAGTCCTAATTGGTGTTACTGAAACAAGGAAGACTAAAACAGATGAGATTTTAAATAATAAATATAGGTTGTTATAATTGGGCAATAATAATAATCAAGAAAGGAAAAGGTAGCAAAAAATTTAACATCAAACACAAAGATAAACTTCTTGATTTTAAGGCAATTTCAGGTAGAGTTATATGTGGAAACTTCAAAATCGGGAGATGGACAATGAAACTTATTTGTGCCTATGGTCACACAGAAGAGAGCAGAAGAGGAATTTTTAAGTCATCAGAGAAGGCAGTTAACATAGAGTAAAGGGAAAAACTGGTCCTTGTTGGAGATCAGAACACCAGAGTATGGAATGAATCCTGCGAGGTGTAGGTTTAGAGAAAAGTTCTGTAAAAAATTTGGCAAAAAGGGTAATGCTAATAATAATAAAAAGTACCTGTTGGATTTCTGTTCAGAATACAGACTAGTCATTACTAACACCATGTTCCAGCATAAAGATGTGCCCATTTTTTTTTTAAATAACGAAACCTGTGGTGCGTTCATAATTAGAAGAAACACACGTATAAACCACAGTGAAAATTATTTAATTGTAAATATTTCATCCTAAGTATCTTAGGACATCATCAGTACAGTATTTAAACAAAAATTAGGAATAACATACAGTTAGGGCGCATGATTACAATAGAATCTCATGAAAACGTGCATAACGTGCTAAAGTAGTACAAAAAAAAAAAAAAAAAACGTTAATTATTTAACACAGTTTTGTATGATAATTTCCCATACTTTAGGAATAGTAAGAACGTCGTTGCGGTTTAGGTTTGGTCTGTGTAGTAGGGCTTCAGAACTTTCTTTGTATAAACGTTCATGTTTAAATATAGATCTATGTAAAAGTTTAGCCTTTTCCCAATGGATCCTATGGTTTGGATTTTCAATTCCGTGTGTTGAGAGAGGCCAGATTTCTGTGGTTTAAGAAGACAAATGTGGTCTTGATGTTCTGAGATGTGTTTCTGAACAGACCTACCTGTCTGTCCAAAGTAAGATAATTTGCATGAGCATGGAATCTCATAAACACCAGGTAACATCAAGGGTGAGAATTTGTCCTTAGGAGAAGGTAATAAGTTGTAAATTCTAGGAGGTCTTGCATGGTATGTCTTAAGTTTTTTGATTGTTTCTTCATCTAAGGAGGAAGTTTCATTAAGTAGCTTATTTAATTTTCTGAGTTGACGATTCGTAGGAACAAAATCCAATTTGGAGTAAGTATTACGATCTCGAAGAAGTAAATTAATTTTTCGGTCATATGAATTGGTATCAAGAATTTAATCATTACTAGAGCTGATAAAGGAAATACCACTGTGGTTCTTGATACCAATTCATATGACCGAAAAATTAATTTACTTCTTCGAGATCGTAATACTTACTCCAAATTGGATTTTGTTCCTACGAATCGTCAACTCAGAAAATTAAATAAGCTACTTAATGAAACTTCCTCCTTAGATGAAGAAACAATCAAAAAACTTAAGACATACCATGCAAGACCTCCTAGAATTTATAGCTTACCTAAGCTACACAAAACTAATGTTCCACTTAGACCTGTCGTAGACTGTATCGGCTGTCCAACGTACAAGTTATCAAGATTCTTATCTAACCTTCTCCGTCCTCACATAGGCCACTCAGTCTCTTCAATCAAAAATTCTAATGAGTTTCACACAAAAATTAAAGACATTCAACTATCAAAAACTGAGTTGTTAATTAGCTTCGACATTGTCTCCCTCTTCACTAACATTCCCCATAAAGAAACAATAGAATTACTAACTCAAAAATTTCCGTCTGATATAGTTGAATTGTTCAAGTTTGTTATTGCATCAGGTTACTTCACCTGGAAAGGTCAAATTTACAAGCAAGAGGAAGGAACAGCAATGGGATCTCCTTTATCACCAAACCTAGCAGATTTGTTTCTAGAACACCTTGAGGAAAAAATATTCACTTTTGAACCCAAACCAAAAATTTGGCTAAGATATGTCGATGATGTATTTGCAGTATGGAATCATCCCGAACCTGAATTACAACTGTTTCTAGATAAAATTAACCTTCTTCATCATCGCATCAACTTTACGTTAGAAAAAGAATCTCCACAGGGTATCTCTTTTTTGGATTTACACATCAAAAGAAAAGAAGACGGTTCCATCGCCACTTCCGTCTTTCGCAAGCCTACATTCTCAGGTCGCTACATTCATAATTCTTCTGCTCATCATCCATCTCAGAAATCTGGCATTATTAAATCACTAGTTTCCAGAGCACACAAATTCTGCTCCTCTGAAGAATCTTTAAACCAAGAATTAGAAATTATCAAAAATACATCCATCCTAAATGGATATAATCCCAAAACAACTCAAAAAATCATCAGTCACTTCTGCATACATCAAACCAGACAGGAAGAAGTGCATAGGATTCCCATACCTTACATTAAAGGCATCTCAGAACGTCTTTCTAAAATTATGAAGAAATACAATTTTGCCACTACTTACAAACCTATCAACCAAATTTACAACTTATTACCTTCTCCTAAGGACAAATTCTCACCCTTGATGTTACCTGGTGTTTATGAGATTCCATGCTCATGCAAATTATCTTACTTTGGACAGACAGGTAGGTCTGTTCAGAAACGCATCTCGGAACATCAAGACCACATTCGTCTTCTTAAACCACAGAAATCTGGCCTCTCTCAACACGGAATTGAAAATCCAAACCATAGGATCCATTGGGAAAAGGCTAAACTTTTACATAGATCTATATTTAAACATGAACATTTATACAAAGAAAGTTCTGAAGCCCTACTACACAGACCAAACCTAAACCGCAACGACGTTCTTACTATTCCTAAAGTATGGGAAATCATCATACAAAACTGTGTTAAATAATTAACGTTTTTTTTTTTTTTTTTTTTTTTTTTTTTGTACTACTTTAGCACGTTATGCACGTTTTCATGAGATTCTATTGTAATCATGCGCCCTAACTGTATGTTATTCCTAATTTTTGTTTAAATACTGTACTTATGATGTCCTAAGATACTTAGGATGAAATATTTACAATTAAATAATTTTCACTGTGGTTTATACGTGTGTTTCTTCTAATTATAAAGATGTGCCCAATTTCACATTGGAGAACATACAAGAAATGACTTCATGAATAAGTTATTGTTGATAGCAGTGTCTTAATGGTGGTTCAAGACACAAGAGAGGATTTGAAATTGAAAATGTTCACCATTTCGTTTTGCCTGGATAAAACTGAATATCATATTAAAAAGAACAGTATGTAAGAAAGTTTTAAAAAGAATTGAAATTGAGCAGCTCATACAAATGAACTGTAGATTGAACTATACAAACATATTCAAGAAAAACAAAACAGTTCAAAAAGAACCAACCCTTGGAGACTCATTGGTGTATGAAAAAACATTAATTGATTCAGCTAGGGAGGCATGTGGCAAAGTTTTCTACAAAAATAGAAAAATATAAGTCACAATGGATACAAGAAGTAAAAAAAAAAAAGCAGTCCTGGAATAGAAGAAAGCATACTAAATTTAAACATAAAGAGCCAATAGGCTTCATTTTGGCAATATAAACATTATTCAAATTAAGGGGATATTAAATCCCACATTGTTTTAAAACTGAATAAGAAACTCAAATTCCAATCTTTGAGTTTCTTATTCGGTTTAAAAACAATGTGGGATTTAATATCCCCTTAATTTGAGCATACTGAATGTTTCTCACAAATAAGTTACCAGATAAATGTAAGTCACCGAAAAATACACGAGAGTTAAGCTTTAAGAAGCTAAACAAAAAATATGGAAGACTTCGATAAGAATATAGAAGATAAATATCAGGAATGTGGCAAAATATTCTGGAGGCTATTCAAAAAGCTTAGAAATGGAGGAATGAGCTGTAAAAAGGATCAAAGATGATTTAAGATGAATGAAAACTAAAGATAAAGATATTCTAAATGTCCTGAATAATTACTTTGAGAGACTATTAAACAAGCAGCATCAAAACAGTAGTACAAAATTTTTAAAAGAAAAAAAACAGGAGTTTGTTATGTGCCATCCAGTCGTTTTCAACTTTTGGGGATCTTGTGAACAAAACCCACTTGGCCTCTTGTCCTTTCTTTCAGTTATTGTAAGTTCATGTTAATAAGTTCTTTTGTTGTCCATCCAACTCTTTTGTGGTCTTCCTCTTCTCATTCCTTCAATCTTCTCAAACATAACTGCCTTTTGCAATGATTAATCAGCTAGCATAATATGTCCAAAGTACATCAACTTCTGTTTAGCGATCATTGCTTTCAAAGAGCATTCTGTCTTTAAATTCTCTAAAACCTTCATATTCGTCATTCATGCAGTTCATGGGATTCTTAGTAGTCTCCACACCCATAATTCAAATGAATCAATTCACTTTCTGTCTTTCTTCTTAATAATCTAGCTTTCACATCCATACATTACTATTGGAAATACCATTGCTTTGAAAATTCTAACTTTTGTTAGAATTTTTGCACCTCTATCTTTAATAATTTTTCTCAGATTTAACATTTTTTTTTTTTTTCCCCACATGGCTATCCTTCTTTTAATTTCATCTTTGCATTTACCATCATTTCTGATTCTGGAACCCAGTAAATCATAACTTTCAGTGATTTCTGTTTTATCTCCCTCCATTATAAATTAATTTAAATTGCCTTCTGGCAATTTAAATGAATTGCTGATATTTTCTTTTTGCTGATGTTTAAATTAAGCTCAGCTTTGTTATTTTCCATCTTAACCAATAGAATCGACCACTCCAGATCTTCCTTATTTTCTGCTATGAGGGTTGTGTCATCTGCATATTTTAAATTATTTATTTTTCTACTACCAATCTTAATTCCAGCTGGATCTTATTCTAAATCAGCCAATCTCATAACATATTCACTATAAATATTAAAAAGGTAGGGTGATAGTATATACAACCCTGCTGCACCCATTTTTTCACTCGAATATTGTCTGTTCCTCCAAAGACTATTTTTTACTGAAGCTTCTTGGTTGTCATACAGCTCTCTTAACAAGATAATTAGATGTTCAGGTATTCCAGATGAACTCATTACAATCTACAGTCTGTTGTGATCCACACAATCAAAAGATTTCTTGTAATCAATAAAGCAGATGAATACTTCCTTTTGAAATTCTCCTGTTCTTTCCATAATCCATCTTATGTTTTTTGTTTGGTCTGTAGTTCCTCTACAGCCTGCCTGTTTTTGGTATTTCTCTATTCACATATGGTGCCAACCTTTGTTGGTCACTTTCAGCATATCTTTACTTGCATATGAAAATTAAAGTGATGGTTTTATAATTCTCACAGTCTCTGGGATTTGAATTTTTTGGAATTGGGGTGAATACTGAATGTTTTTCAATCGCTTGGTCAGTATATTTTCTTCCAAACCTGTGGACAAATTTCAGTAAATATATTCACTACTTCATCCCCAGCTGCTCTCAATAATTCCACCGACACACCATTAGCTCTCAAGGAGTTTTTCCTTTTGGCAGCTTTTCCATTGCTGATATCACTTCACTTTTTATTATCATGGGTTCCTCAACAAATTTCCTCTTTTCAAATTCTCCTTCAATATCATTATCTTTCTTGTACAAATCCTCTACATACTATTTCCATCTTTTTTTTCACTGCTTCTTCTTCCATCAGACATTTTCCCAAATTACTTTTTACAACTCCTAATCTAGGGATAAACTTCCCTGTAACATCATTTACCCATAATGTTGCTTTCTTCTTCAGTTTCCTTGCACCTTTTGTTTAGATGTTTTTCCTTATCTTTCCTAGCCTGTCTTTGGAAATCTGTGCTCAGTTATTTAACCCTTTCTTTTTCTCTGAAGTTTCATTTTTCTTCTTTCCTCTGCTGTTTGAATAGCCTGTTGTGACAAACATTTACAATCTTTCTTATTGCTTTATTTAGAGTCCTCTTTGCTGTTTCTATGAGTGTACATTTTGTTTCTTCCCATAGTTCTAATTCTCTTCCTGTCTTTTTGAAACTTTTTAATTTCTTTCTGACTTCGACTTTAATATAGAATTTAAATCAAATCTGATACTGCCCTTTTGTTTCTTCTTAGCCCTTAATTTCAGTTTAACTTCAGCTATCAATAATTCATGATCTGTCTTCACAGTGTGCACTAGGTAGTGTTTTTGTTGTTTGGATAGCACTCCTCCATCTTCTGCTGGCAACAATATAAATCTATCTGATTTCTGTATTTATTTTCCATTAGCTGAAGTCAGTGTGTACAATCTTCTTTTATGTTGTTGAAAGCAAGTGTTTGCAATAAAACAACTGTTCTCAACACAAAACTCCAACATCCTTTCTCCTACTTCATTCCTCAGTCCTAAACTAAATTTTCCAGTGATGCCTCATTCTTTTTTTTTTTAACCCACCTTTGCATTCCAATCACCTGATGTCAAGAGAAAATCTGTTTTATCAATACTGTATACTACTTGCTGGAAGCTGCTGTAAAATTCGTCGACTTCATCTTCACTTGAATCTGTAGTGGTTGCATACCCTGTATGAGTGTAAAATTCACTGGATATGCCTTAATTCTGATTAGGATTATTCTATTGGACACTGGGTTATTACCCAAAATGTATTTTTGTATTCTCTTCTAACTATGAAAACAGGAGTCTTCTTCTTCTTATTGTGCTATCTTCTATCGAAGGTCAGCGACCATCTTGGCGAACAAACTGTGCTCTTGTGCTAATCTGAGCAGTCGTGCACTGCTCTTTCCTGTCCACGTCTTGATGTTGTCAAACCATGATATTCTTTTTCTTCCTCTGGTTCCTTTGCCACCAATTCTTCCTATCAAAATAGTTTGTAGAAGTTGGTATTTGCTGTTTCTCATGATGTGGCCAAGATATGATGTTTTTCGTTTCTTGATTATTTGTACAAGATGTTTAGCTTTGCCAATGGATTTTAAGACATCTTCATTGGTAATTTTTTCTGTCCATGATATCTTTAGCATTCTTCTGTATAGCCACATCTCAAAGGCTTCGATTTTCTTGATGGTTGTCGCCTTCAATGTCCATGTTTCAACTCCATAGAGCAGAATAGACCACACGTAGCATTTCAGCATTCGGCATCTGACTTCCATGTTTAGGTCTTTATTGCAGAATAGTGTTCTCATTTTCATGAAGGACTGCCGTGCAACTTCAATCCTTGTCTTTATATCTATTTCTGGATCCCACCGTTCATTAAGCCAGCAACCAAGATATTTATATCTTGACACTTGATCAATATTTTTCCCATTGAGTGTCAGTTTCATTGATGAGGCTGGATGTTTGCTGATGATCATGTATTTTGTCTTGTTGATGTTTATATTTATTCCCATTCTTTGGCTTTCTATGTATACTCTGTCAATGAGTTTTTGGAGATCCATAATATTATCTGCAATTAGCACGGTGTCATCTGCATATCGAAGGTTGTTAACCTTTCCATTTATTGTGATTCCCTCTGAACATTCTTCCAATGCTTTTTTAAAGATTACCTCTGCATATATGTTGAACAGGAGTGGTGAGAGCACACATCCTTGTCTCACTCCTCTTTTGATGTTAATATCACTGGTGGTAATGTTGTCTAATTGAACGGTAGCTGACTGATTCCAATACAGATTTGTTATTAGTCTTATGTCTTGTTCGTCTAGCCTTATTTGTTGAAGGACTTCTATTAAGTTAGTGTGTCTGACTTTGTCGAATGCTTTTTCAAAATCTATGAAACACATAAAGACAGATTTCTGTTTGTCTATGCATTTTTGTATCAATATTTGGGTACAGAAAAGGGCCTCTCTAGTACCAAAACCATTCCGAAAGCCGAATTGTGTGTCACTTAGAGTTTCTTCACTTTTTCTATAAATACGATTCTGAATTACTTTCAAAAATATTTTTAATGTTTGGCTCATTAGACTAATAAGTCGGAATTCGCTTTGGGTTTCTTTGGGACAGTGATAAATGTAGATTTGAGCCAATCTGATGGAAATTCATCACTTTCATATATTTTATTAAATAGCTTTTCAAGAAGTTTGATGTTATCTGGTTCTATTAATTTTAAAAATTCTGTTTGCACACCATCTGGTCCACTGGCTTTTCCTGTTTTATTTGTTCGTATAGCATTCTCTATTTCGCATTTCATGATTGCTGGTCCTTGAATGTTATCTTTTATATTTCTAGGCTTCTGTCTAGTATCATTGAAAAGTTCTGTTACATATTTTATCCAAATCTGTGCTTTATTCTCTTCTTCTAGAACTATTTTTCCATTTTCGTCTCTTAGAGACACTATTTGCTTTTTCCTCAGTTTTCCAGAAATTTCGTTGATTTTCTTATACAGATTGAAATTATCATGAAAACAGGAGTAGATATCAATATTTGAGATATTAAAAGCTATTGAATACCTGAAATGGAAGGGCAGCTGATTGACCAGAAATGCTCAAATATGGAGGTTTATAAGTTTTTTCAGTGGCTATGCAGCATAATTCAAAAGGCCTTATTAGAAGATTTAATTTCAGATGGTTGGAGTTTAACTTGAAGAAGAACGATCTTAATTTGGATTAAGTCTCCAGGATGCTCTTTGTAAATTTAATAGCAGTTGTAACAAATTTAGCACAAAAATCAGCAGTAAAAAGATCAAAGCTATGAAGGCAGGAGCAAAGAAAACTTCAGCTGTATTCTGAATAGAGTTCCTATAGAACAAGCAAAATATTTCAGCTTTTTAGGCACAGTTTTTAGTGAAGATGATAGATTAAATCTGGATAGAGACAATAGAATGAGGAAAGCTAGTATGGTGGGTAGCCAGCTGAAGAAATTTATATGGAATAACAGAGAAATTAGCCACCACACCAAATTAGCAGTATACAAGACAGTGCTCAAAACCAATTTTTATTTATGGATCTGACAGTTGGGTTAGAAATAAGGCACTTGATCAAAGACTAGAGACCACAGATAAGAGAGTTAGGAGAAAAATTAAGGGAGTAAATCATATTTAAAATCAAGATATTAGGAAGGAACTTGACATGTGTGATCAGCACTATCTAAGGTGGTATGGTCACATAAACAAACTGGGAGAGAGGAGTTTACCAAAACAGGTGTTTTAAGCTAAGGTGGCAGGGAAAAGATCCAGAGGAAGACCAAGATCTCCGTAGATTGATTCATTCAGAAGTGTCTTGAAGATCATATTATTAGATATGACAATATTGGAGTTCTGATAAGTAATAGATTAACTTGGAGGCATATTATTGATATGAGATTAGCAAAAAAGGGTTAATTATCTAGTTCTATTATGGAATCCTGTATACCCCTTTAACATATTTATCAGAAAGTCGATTATGATTGTTTTTATTGCTGATTTTCATACCAAATTTGTTATGCTAGTTATTCAGTTTAGTTAAGAAATTCTGCTGACATGTACTGGTTTTATTTAAGAGTATAACATCATCTGTATAAAGCAAAGAGTTGAATTGAATATCTCCAATTTTGATATCAAGTTAAATGCTAATTTTCTTTATAATGCAATCTATATTGATGATGAATAACAGCAGAGATAACTTGTACCCTGGTCTTACACCTGATTCTACAGCAAATTCCTTCCCATATCCAATTGAATGCTTATTACCAAATTATAGCTTAAGTATAGACCGTATCACTGGCCTAGTTGGATGAGTGATTAATATACCTACTCTCCAACAACAGACTACAGGTTCATATTCCACTGTGGGCACAGATGTCTGTGATTGTGTTTAGGTTGCAGATGAATATTGTTGCTCAGTGTTTAGACCACTGTTTAGCTTATTAGAGGCTTAAAATGGTTTGAAAAAAATCGTCTTCATCCAATAGAAATATTCCGGTTTTGTGACCACATGTTTATTAGAGAACTGTTTTTTAAAAAACTAAACAAGTACTAAAAATAACCCGACAAGTTTTGTTAGCCATAAGACTAACATCTTCAGGGGTAAAGAGAACTAATAGTTTAAAGCACAAAGTATAAGAAATTATGAAAAACAAGTTCATTTCTTGGTATTATGGACATCAAAAAGTTTGTTAAAAGAACCGAATAACAGATCTGTACAACTGTTAATGCATGTTAGTTGGAGACAATGCTATTTGTTGTCGCGTTCTGTGGGTCACGCTCACTCTGTCCAAGGTCTGAAGTGGGTAAATTTTTAATAAACGATGACCAAACTTGATTTAAAATCAAACCTTGGTTTTTGTTGCATTGCATAGGAATTTTAATCATATTTGCTGCCTCTTTGAATTTTCTTGTGAAACAATTCTTATCAATACAGGACATGTTTGTTCTATCCCAGAGTACATCATGATCGGTAGAAGCTGTGTGATATGCTAAGCCAGATTTATGTTCTCTCTTCTTTTGTACATCCTTTTGATGTTCACTCGTGGATTTTGCCCGATCTCCCTGTCTGGTCCACATAGCAGATGCCACAGGTTCCAATGATTGCGATGGCTAGGGAATTGGTTCTCCATGTCTGATCCACCACTGAGGGAAGACCCTGTCAAGAGTTGCAAATGCCAGTGTGGTGGGGCACCATCTTGTTGAAAGAGGATGTATCGTCGAATGTCTTTGAGTTGTGGAAAGACAAAACTTTCCAGCATGTTGAGGTAAATCATTCCATTGATATGCTTTCCATGAAAAAAATGAGCCAATGCTAGTGTTTCGTATTACACCACTTCAGATGTTTACCTTGGGACTATCATGCACATGATCCATGACACAATGAGGATTTTCACTCCTCCATATCCTGACATTGTGTCTGTTCACAATGTCAGGATATGTCAGAATTCTGCTGACATGAAAAGTGGCTTTATCGCAAATCTGGAAAAGAAAGTCGTCGACACATTCCAGAATTTCAGCTGTAATACTCATTGTGGCTTATCTTTTTGCTTGATTTCCTGCAACATTTGCACTTTGTACATATGTAGACACAACTTATGATGGATGACCTTGTGAATGGTGGAGCAGGATATTTGCAGTTTGTGTGATGCTCTCCTAATGGATTTTGTCGGACTTCCAGCAAAGGTGTCGCGAATCCTTTCCACCATCTCTTCCAATATTGGCTGCTTCCCTCCTCCATGTTGTTTCAAAACAATTCTTGTCATTGGGAAATTTTCTTTCCACAAATGGATACTCTTGGGGTCAGGTGCTGCCTTTTTGTACACCTGATGGAACTTATGCTGCACTGCTTTGATTTCAGCTCAGCTAACCACCACACAACTTACACTTTCTCTGCCCCTGATGCCATGTTTAAAACCATGACAGCCCTGTCCAGTGACCGCATCGCAATGCAGGAAAAAATTCTGGATCAAACTTGTAGTCTCTGGAACATTAGAACAACCCAAACCTTACATATTTCTGCATTTCGATTTTTTATTGTTCTTTGAAACTAGGGCGGTTCAATGTTGATACCCTGTATTTCATCTGCTTCAGCTGCCTTTTCCATATTTCAAGTTTCAGATGGCTTTTTCTACATCGGATAATATTTCTTATTGTTGTTGTTATTATTCAAGCTATTCCAGGAAGTCAATGACTCATTGAGACAGTAGCCTCTTTTAGGGTCACACAGTGTCATACCTGTCAGGCCTTTCTTTAAAAACATTTATGAAAGTGGCCTAACATCAGTTGGTAGCCCATTCTTCATCACCTCTATGCCTGTAGCTTCATTGACAATGTGTAGTAGATTACCTCTAATATAATAATCTGCCTGCAATGCTCAAAATTCATTTAATGCTTCACTTAGCAATATTGAACTGACATTCATTGTCATTTATCCATATAACCAGTTTGTTTAGTTGAGCTCACAAGGATTCTGAAGTGGAAATATCCCTTTTCATCCTTGCTGACATTGTATAACTATTATCCAGACTTACCTCAGTATCATTAATATACAAATTAAATAGTGGTCCAAGCACAGAATTCTATGGCTTGACTGGATACTCTCCTCACACTCTTGGCACCTTTGTACATTACTTGCTGATACGTGACGTTCAGCCACTCTCCTATCCATGTCATAATCCTGTTTTGTGTATCCATTTCCTTTAAGTTTCTGTAATAAATTTAATTTAATCCTTTATCAAACTGTAAGCAAACAAAGTCTGCACCTGAAGTATCTTCAGGACTGAGACAACTCGTGGTAAAGGTGGACCAAGCTCTCATCACTCCTTGTTTTAGTAGAAAACTTTCAACACCTTTAAGTTTCTATAACAACCTCCATTATGGAAGAATCTTGTCAGATGCTCTCATAAAATGCAAGTCATTACAGGTTGCTCCCATTTCATATTATAGAATGTGAGCAAATTGCTAAAGACACACTACTTATTATTCTTAAAAAAATCATGCTGTCCTTTATAAAGGAATAAGATGCTGTTGATCCACCTCTGGATTTAGATCCTAATTAGCCATTCCAGCACCTTATTGACCATTAAAATGCTGATCACTTCTTTCCTATCTCCACTTGTATAATGGTATTATCTTGCTCTCCTCCTTCCCCTCATGATAAGACTCATCTTTACTATTACTGCCAGTTTCACGTACCCTCAAGCTACTATGACATTACTATGATTAATCTTACATCATTAATAATCTCCTACAGTACAAGAGTATTGTGTACAAGAGTATACAGATGATTTAAAATAGGATTGATCACTATTTAGTGTTGAGCAGGATAAAATTGAACTTCCATTGAAAAGAAAGAATTGTAAAAAAGTTTTGAAATGAATCAACATGGAACGGCTATCAGATGTGAACTGCAGACTCAAATTCACAAACATTATTCAAGAAAATCTGAAAGAGTTTGAAAACAAGAACCAAACCTGGAGATTCAGTGGCAAACCCTGAAGAAAATTTTGATTAATTCAGCCAGAGAGGCATGTGGTTAGGTAATCTTCAAGAATAGAAAAATCAGAACTTCATTGCCTACTCAGAAAGTTAAAGAGGCAGTCAAGGAAAAGAAGAAAACATATCAAAAGTTGCTGGCAAGTAAGTCACCTTGTGCTCTTAGGGAATGCAGAGAAAAATGTAAGAAAGCAAAGCATTGTGTAAAATTGATTTTGGAGAAAGAGATATTCTTTATATATGGAGTAATTACTTTAAAGGATTGCTAAATGAAATGAGCAATGACAGCATGGTGGTAGAAAACACTCAACAGGAATGCCATCTGAAATATATGTACTTGTAGGAGAAAAAAAAAACCTATCACAAACATGAAATGTAGAAAGGTAGCTGGAGTAGATGATATTCAACCAGAAATGCTAAAATATGGAAGTATAAAAGTTTTACAGTGGCTACACTGCATAATTCAGAAAGCCTGGTCAGTGGGTTGAATTTCAGATGATTGGAGTAGAGTACTGATAGTACCCTATTTTATCAAAAATAAAGGGAATGAAGCTGAATGTGAGAATTATAGAGGAATTTCTCTATTGAGTGTTTTCCTGGCAAAATTTATGCAAGTATTCTTGAGAAATGGCTAAGAAAAATTGTGGAGGAGAAGATTGGAGAAAATCAAGCTGGATTCAGGCCAAATAGAGGTTGTCAGGATCAGATTTTCACTTGAAGACAAACAGTTGAAAAATCAGGGGAATATACAAGGATCTGTATTTAAGTTTTGTAGATCTGGAAAAGGCATATGACAAGGTGCCAAGAAGAAAGCTGTGCTAAACACTCCAGTTTCGTGGTGGAAATGGAAAATTATATGAATCAGTATATAGTCTCTATTTCAATTGTAATTATTATTATTACGTCACACCTCCAGGGAGTCCAATGACTCATCGAGGGAGGACACCCACTCCACAACTCTCGGCTTCTGCCACTCACTCCACCAACTACAGCAAACCTCTACATCAGTGTTTCTCAAACTTCAGATATCCGCGGACCCCTTCTTAAATTTTCATTATTACCAAGTACTCAGTATAACCTTAACACCCTAACAGAGTAAATGCTGTTAGATCTGCCTGTCCAGAGGCATTAGGTAGCAGCCCTACCACTGGACTTACCCAGCGACAGGTTAGTAACCTGCCCTGGGGAAATTCACAATACTTTCAAGTTTCATGCAAAGAAAAGCCGGACGGACTTTTCTTTGCATGTCAGGGAAAAGACCACAAACCAGGAAACGGTAAACAAAATTGGAAAAAGGAACACATAATGAAGATTGCAACATGGAATGTGAGAAGCATTGCACACAAAGAAGAACTTAAACAACTAAACCAAGCTAACATAAAGATATGTATAGTAACAGAAACAAAGAAAAAACAAAAAGGTACAAAAGAAACAAACAACTATATACAAATCTACAGTGGGGTAAAAAAAGAAGAAAGAGCAAAAGCAGGTATAATGATTATGGTACATAAATCCCTGAAGAACAATATTGTATATTACAACTATTTGAATGAAAGACTAATAGAAATTAGACTCAAGACATTAAAAGGCTACATAACAATATTTGGTGCATATGCACCAGAAGAGGGGAAAAGAAGAAGACAGTAATATATTTTATAAAGAATTACAGAATGCCATAGATAAAACAAACAAAACTGACTATTTACTGCTAGCAGGAGATTTAAATGCCAGAATAGGAAACAAAAAATACAAAACAAACATAGGTAAATTTGGCGAAGATACATGTAATCAAAATGGTCGCAGATTGCGCGATTTTGTCATTTCTAATAATATGAGAATAATGAATTCAATGTTTAAACACAAGGAAATACATAAATATACTTGGTCAGCCAGAGGATACAAATCAGTAATTGACTATGTTATCACAAATTTTAAATTAGCGGAGTTAATTTTAGACGTAAGAGCATATCGAGGCTTTGAATTAAACTCTGATCATTATATGGTATCAGCAAAAATTCGTTTTAAACCAAAGTGGCTAAAAACACATAGAATTGAAAATTCTTACCAGCCAAGTTACAAAATTTCTTCATTACAGGATCCTCAAGTTAGACTACAATATCAGAAATGCACAAACTTAAAAACAGAAACCACACATGAATCAAGTGATATAGAAGATGAATGGGAAAATTTGAAACAAATTCTCACAAAAGCAGCAACAGAAACCTTAGGAATAAAGCACAAATAGATTAGAAAAAGAGGACTAAGAGACTGGAACAAAGTAATAGAAAATATAATAAAAACCAAAAAGGACAGTTACCAGAAATGGCTAAATTCCAAAACAATAGAAGCAGAAATAGAGTATAAAAGAAATAGTGCAATTGCAAAACAAGAAGTAAGGAAAAAACATAGAGAAAGATGGAACAATTTCGTAACAGAACTAGAAAAGGATTTATTTAAGCCACAACCCAAAACCTATAAAGTAATAAAATACATGAATAAAGAAATAAAAGAAAAGATAAAAATACAAACAATAGATTTAGAAAAATGGGTGACCTATTTCCAAAATCTCTGGACAGATGAGAACAATGAATTAAAATTTTATAAGACAAAGAATGACCTAATAGAAAATATCACAATGTTAGAACTGAAAAATATAATAAAGAAGATGAAAAATAGGAAAACGCCAGGAGAAGACAATATAAATATAGAACTATACAAAAATGCAGGTGAAAAATTTAATGAAAGACTTTTGAAATTTTTTAATATGGTTTGGATGTCCGGAAAAACCCCTATCTCTTGGAAAAAAGCACTGGTCATCCCAATCTATAAAAAAGGAAATAAAGACAATTGCAATAATTATAGGGGAATTAGCCTGCTGAATACAGGATATAAAATATATGCAGGAATATTAAAAGAGAAACTAAGCAGCATTGTAGAAAACAAATTACTAGAAGAACAAAATGGCTTCCGAAAAGGCCGATCCTGCATAGATCCAATTTTTACTTTAAAATTATTAATAGAAAAGAGAAGAGAATTTCAAAAAGAAACACATGTGGCGTTTATTGATTATGAAAAAGCTTTTGACAAAATTAGTAGAGACAAAAATTGTTTAAAATATTAACCAATGTAAACATACCAAACCAACTTTTACAATCTATTCAAGAAATATATACAGGAAATAAAATAGCAGTTAAATTAGAACACACCTCAGAATGGAAAGATATATCAAGAGGAGTACGACAAGGATGTACCCTCTCACCTCTGCTTTTCAATATATATATAAATGAAATATTAACAATCTGGAAACAGCATAACCCATTTGGTATACAAATGACCCCGCAAATGAAGATAGATACACTACTATTTGCAGATGATCAAATAGTATTAGCTACATCAGAAGATGACTTACAAAGATCATTAAAATTATTAAATGATATCTCAAAGCAATATAATATGACAATATCCAAAGAAAAAACAAAAATAATGGCATTCAAATGAGAAAACCCAATAAGAAGTAAAATAGTGATAGATAATAAAATACGAACAAGTAAACACTTTCAGATACTTGGGATGTGATCTATCATACGAAGAAGAAAAAGACATAGACACTAAAATATCAAACTTTGTCAAAGTAAATGGCATAATAAATAATATATTTAAGCCATCCCTGGTACAAAAACACACTAGAATCAGACTATATAATGTCTTTTCAAAACCAACTCTACTATACGGAAGCGAAACATGGACCATGAAAAGGAAAGATGAAAAACGAATTCAAACAGCAGAAATGAAGTTCCTCAGAAAAACAGCTGGATATACCAAGAAAGCTGGACCACAAAACAAATAAAGAAATCTTACAATCCCTAAAAATAAAACCAATTAATTACTACATAAGACAGTATAAACAAAAATGGCTAGAACATTTAAATCGAATGGACAACAGCAGACTACCAAAAATATTATACAGATACAAAATAAGTGGAAAAAGAAGAATCGGAAGACCAAGAAAGAGATGGCATGAGACCGGAACAGGCCACATGGCCTATATTCCATGTTAAGAAGAAGAAGAAGACCAAGTACTCCCTAATTAATTAATTTAAAAAGTTAATTAATTAATAAACGAATAAATTAATTAAAAAAATAAATTAATTTAAAATATTAAAAAATTATATATCTATTTTATTTGAATTTATATGTTCATGTAAACAAAAAATATGATTTATTTTTAATAGAACAAACTTTATAAAGATACTATAAAGTTTTACTTACTTAAAATAATTATTCATCAATGAGAGGAGTGAAATTGCTTATGGTGAGATAAAATTTCAGCAAAATTTGGCTCTGTAGTTGTTAATTTCAATCTCAGATGTGGTTCGACATCTATAATGTGATTCCTCTTCTTCGTCTTAATATCTACAAGGGCCAAAAATCCAACTTCGCACAGATATGAACTTGGAAATAGAAAAATGAACCTTAGAGTTTTATCTGTTAAATCAGGAAATTCATTCTGTATTTGTAGCCAAAATGATGATAACATATTCACGCTGTATTTATTTTTTAGGAAACCATCAGAAGCTAGTTCTAAAAGTTGTTGTTCTTCTATTGACGATAGATCCTTTGGCATAAATTTGTTTTTATTGAAAGGGTATCTTATCCACTCAATATTAATGTCCAATTCAGGGAAATACTTTTCTAGATTCATTTGTAAGCTTTTTAAATGCTGCATGATAGTAATTTTCACATCATCATCAATTTGTTCATTTGAACTTGAGAACAATTCATGGAGCGATGGAAAGGCATCAAATTCTCCACTACCAACTCGCTTTTGCCATAACTTCATTTTTGCCAACGTGGCATTCGCTTTATCTTGGACATGAAATATAGAAATTTCCTTGCCTTGTAAAGATAAATTAAGACTATTTAATACAGTAAATATATCTGCCAGGTATGCTAATTGGCTGAGCCATTTCCAATTATGTAAATGCTTTTTCAATTCAAACTTTTCATCAAGAAAAACTTGTAGTTCATTCCGAAGTTCTAAACGAGTAAGGACTTTTCCATGAGAAAGCCAACGAACATCGGTATGGAAAAGAAGTTGTGTATAGTTGCTTACCATTTCTTTGCAAAGTTGAGAGAAAAGTCTGCCGTTTAGAGGACGGCCTTTAATATAATTTATGATTTTTACATCTTCATCAAGAACTTTTCTTTGGCTACACATATGTGTAGCCAAAGCCTCCCTGTGTATGCAGCAGTGTGTCGACTTTGCATTTGGTGCAACAGCTTGAATCCTTAAACAAGCCCTTTTTTAGATCTGACCATGGATTTCGCTCCGTCTGTGCTTATTCCAACACAACTTTTTTTTCCAATCAAGCTTGTTTTGATACATAAAGGTATTTATACTGTTGAATATTTCTTCTCCTGTTGTATGTTCTGGCAAGGGTTGGCAATATAAAAGGTCGTCATGAATTTTTTGATTTTTTTCGTACCTAACGAACACTAGAAGATTTGCAAAATTTGTAATGTCGGTGGATTCATCTACCTGCAACGCATAATAACGACTCTTACATATATTGAATAGCAATGTTTGTTTTATATTTTCAGCCATTTCAGTGATTCTTCGATGAACGATACTATTTGATAGGCAAATCCGATCAAAAGATGTTTTTGCATTATCTCCGATCAAAATTTCCACTATTATTTTTGTTGCAGGCGTGACAAAAGTTTCACCAATTGTTTCCGCTGCACTACTTTTTGCTATTAATAATAACAACACACGATATGAAGCTTCTAAAGCCTTCATGTTTTCACCTCCTGACACGATCGACATCAGTTTTTGAGATTCTTTTAAATTTTTTAATTTATTGCGAAAAAATTCGACAGGTTTGTCCTTGCATTCATTATGTTTCGATTCAAAATGCCGATTTAAATTACATGGTTTCATGCTTTTATTTTTTAGAGTTTCAGCGCAAATTACACATAATGGAATAGGTTCCTCTTCATTTCCGTCCATGAAAATCCACATTTCAAGTAATTTATATCGTACTTACGAAGTTTTCTCATCTTCTTCCTAGTTGGTTCTTTAGAGATGTCAGACGACACACACTTATAAATTTCACTTGATCCAGATATGATATCAACATTTTCTTGTTGCTGACAGCTACTTGTATCTACTATGTTCCTCTCTTTTGTGCATTTTAAAAATCCAGTCTTTAACTTAAGAATACTTACTGATCCATACTTAAGAATTTGAAAGCTAAAAAAATTACCGTATTTAACGAACAGTCCTTCAACAGATGGCTAGTGAAAGCAGAACTCAAAACAGACAGCAATGATAGGCCAATAGAGATAAAGCATCTATGAAGACGTTCATATGATTGGTGCGGTATTAACAAAAGATCGGCTACTAATTGATAAAGGCAAGCCGACAGTTCAGTTGAAATGCTAATTCTCTTCAACCAAATTCCTTATATAATATCTGAAACACATTAACTATATATTTCTTAGTTTTAACACGTTCACTCAAACAAAAACCATATGTTGCCGGTGCACCATGTGGTTTTGATTGTGTACTATACAGCAATTTATGTGGGAGGGGTCATGCGATTCATTAGTTAATGCCGTTGTCTCTAATTGCACTGTTTGTTGAGAAACATATTACACAGCCTGCAGATGTCTCTGTACTTTATTCATGATACAATAGGAACGTTTTACGATGTCAAACTTAAATTTTATTCCATGCGTTGATGCATAGCTGAAAATTGCCACGGACCCACGGGTGTCTGCGTACCACACTTTGAGAAACATTGCTGTACATCAACGCCATCTACTGACCACCTCGACCACTAGTATTTTCACAATCACAAACATCCATGCCCTTGGCCGGATACACTAACCACACGGCCATCCAGGCTGGCCAATTCAGCAGTTAAAATTCAAGGAGGTACAGGAAGATGGTTTGATGGTAAGCCAGTACACAGGAAGGGTATACATTATCTCCACTGTTATTCATCATTGATGTGGATCACATTATGAAGGAAAGCAGTGTTAAACCTAACATCAAGATTGGAGATGTTAATCTTAGCTCTTTACTTTATGCAGATGATGTTATACTCCTAAATAGCTCCTGAACAAGTTATTTCGAAGTAAATTGACCCAATTGAATACCTACTAATAAATATGGTATGAAAATCAGCATTAAAAAGACATAGACAATGAAAATAGGCAGAAACATTGAAAACACCAACTGCATCCTGAATGGAGAAACTGTAGAACAAGTAAAACATTTCAGCTATTTAGGCACAGTTTTTAATGTAGATGGCAGGTGAAATCTGAAAATAGACAAAAGAATAGTCAAAGCTGGTATGGTGGGTAAGCAGCTGAATGAATTTATATGGAATAAGAAAGAAATTAGTCAAAACATTAAACTAGCTGTAATCCAGACAGTGTTTCAAACCAACTTTAACTTATGGATCTGAGAGCTGGGTTTAAAATAACTCTTGATCAAAGACTGGAGACTGCAGATGTGAGAGTCCTGAGAATGATTAGGGGACTGAAAAGATGACATCAATGGCAGTATCAGATTAAAAATAAGGCTATTAGGAAAGAACTTGCCATTATAGTATTCAGGAATGGGTTAGTTGAGCTAATCTCAGATGGTATGTCACTTAAAAAAAACAAAATGGGAGAGGAAAGATTATCCAAACAAGTGTTCTCTGCTAGATTGGCAGGAAAGAGACCCAGAGGAAAACCAAGATGTAGGTAGATTGATACAGTAAAAAGTGACTTGGCAGACAGAAATACAAGGTGGCTCTGAAATAACTTTCCCTCTTTGGAGGCATCTGTAGCTAAAACCAATAAACGGAATGAGACCAAATTTTATATTGAGACTTTTGATGGCAATGGGGAGATGATTTCCGCGAAAAAAAGATTTAGTACCAAAAGTCGCCGATAGGGAAATTTTGGCACTAGCAGAGCTGAAAACGGGCAAATAATTACATTAAAGGCAGATAAAATGGAATAATAACATTTCGACGGTGTAAGCAACAGTCGCATTACTCATTCCAGCTGGATTTATGGTGCGTTACAACGATAATAATAATTAAACTAAAACAACAACTTGCGAGAGACACAGAAATTAATGTAGTGATCGAACTCACAGGAAATAATGTTTTATTCATCAGAATCAGGGTTCCCTGGACCACATACATGATTTTCAATGTGCTGACCTTTCTTGTGTACAACAAATTGCATCAGGTGTGCGACCTGCTCTACAGCTGAGCGTAAGGAGTCGGATCGGATGTTCATAACAGCCCGTTTTATGTTCTCTTTCAAGACATGCAAGTTGGGAATGCCACCAACATACACAACGGATTTCAAATACCCCCACAGCCAAAAGTCACATGGAGTGATGTCCAGGGATCGAGGCGACAATGCCATTGGAAAGAACTGACTGATAACCCTCTCATTACTGAAATGCTGGCATAAAAGGTGCTGTACTGAACGTTCAATGTGTGGCTGTGCTCCATCCTGCATAAAAATTATAGAGTCCAAACATTGTCTTTGCTGCAATGCAGGAATGACAAAATTTTCCAGCATTTGTCGATAAATCTCTCCAGTAATGGAGCAGGTTACAGGACAAAAAAAGTATGGTCCTATTATGAAATCGGCAGAAGAAAGGTCAGTACATTGAAAATCTTGTATGTGGTCCAGGGGACCCTGATCTGATGAATAAAACATTATTTCCTGTGAGCTCAATCACTACATTAATTTCTGTCTCTCTCGCAAGTTGTTGTTTTAGTTTAATTATTATTATTATCATTGTAACATGCCACAAATCCAGCTGGAATGAGTGACACGACTGTCGCTTACACTGTCGAAATGTTATTATTCCATTTTATCTGCTTTTAATGTAATTATCCGCCTGTTTTCGGCTCTGCTAGTGCCAAAATTTCCCTATTGGCGACTTTTGGTACTAAATCTTTTTTTCACGGAAATCATCTCCCCATGCCTTCAAAAGTGTCAATATAAAATTTGGTCTTGTTCCGTTTATTGGTTTTAGCTACAGATGCCTCCAAAGAGGGAAAGTTATTTTATGACCACCCTGTATAAGATGTGATAATATTGAATATTTACAGATAACAGAGTAATCTGGAGGAAAACTGTTGATAGGGAATTAGTACTATCACAGAATCCTGTACACCCTCCTGAAGGTGTATGTCAGGAATTTGATGATAATGATGATCTCCTATCAACTGTTTTCCTCCAAATTAGTCTAGTTCTTGTCAGCACTCTAATCTAACTTTTTTTTGTTCTTCTAAGGAACTTCTGACTGAATCAATCCACCTACACATTAGTCTCCCTCTGAGTCTCTTTCTTCACGCATTCTGTTTAAGTGGCCATACCATTTTAGATTAGCTCTACTGACACATTCTTGAATGCTAATGATGTGAAGTATCTTTCTAATATCTTCATTTTTAATATGATTCTGCTATTGATGTTATCGGTTCACTCCCCCTAATTTTATTGCAGAACCCTCATATCTGTGGTCTAGTTTTTGATCAAGTGCTTTATTTCTAATCCAACTCTTAGATCCATAACTTAAAACTGGTTTGAGCATTGTTGTGTATTCTGCTAGTTTGGTATTTTGGCTGATTTCTTTCTTATCCCATATAAATTTAGTCAACTGGCTCCCCACCATACCAACTTTGCTTATTCTGTTGTGTATATCCAAATTTAATTTGCTTTCTTCACTAAAAACTGTGCTTAAATAGCTGAAATATTTTACTTGTTCTATGGGTTCTCCATTGAGAATGCAGCTGAAATTTTCTATGTTCCTGCCTAATTTCTTAGTTTTGGTCTTTTTATTGCTGATTTTCATGTCACATTAGTTATAGTTGTTATGAAATTTAGCAGTATTGCGATTTCACAATTACACAGTGTTGAGACTCAAGTTAAATAATCAACTAATTCTTTATTACATTCCTAACCATTCCCCTTGTTGGTATTTTACCCTGTCTAAATTTTGAATTCATACACACGCTTTAATACCTCCAATTCATCCACCTCTATCCTTTCATCTAGTTTTACCTCATCATCCAGGCAAATCCCATAAATCCCAGGTATAAATCTAAGGTATAAATCCCAGGCAAATCCATTAAATGGATTTGCCTGGGATTTATACCTTACTAAAGTAATCACTTAACAACTCTGCTATTTGTAAAACACTTGGCACTTTCTTGCCTTCAGCTTTCACCAGGGTTATTCTTCCATGGTCATTTTTTCTTCTAATTGCTACAAAAAAATCTCTCACATTTCCCTTTGCCTGTAAGCCCCACTGCTTTTCATAGTCAGAAAGTCTTCTTGCCATATCTGTCACTCTCTTAGCTGGGTTGCTTTTTCATATCCTGCTCCTGGAACTTGTCATCACCTTTTTCTCAGTATTGGATCAGCAACATTTTCTTTTTATGCAGGATCTAAATATACACTCAGCCATTGCTTCCATTAGACATCCTTTGACTGCTTCCCAATAGACGGCTGATTTCTCTGCTATGCAGTTTTCAAGCTGAGGCGCTGCTGAAAATGGCCTTTTCACTCTGTTATAATCACCCACTTTATAGTTCAGCATATACATTTCTTATTCAATTCTATCATGTGATTTGATGTTGTATCATTACAGTTTTCTTCTGTCACTGCTGATCTCACATCATAATCCTTCAACATAATTACTCCAAGCATTCAGAATATCTTTTTGTTCAACATTTGCATATCATATGATTCCTCTACAGTATTCTTTCTTCCATTTCTGATCTTTTTTTTTTGTCTTTCAGAATATTTTGCAGTCTTCGTGATATTTCTCTTCTATACTCTTACTGGTCTTCCCTTGACTTTTGTTTAGCTACTTTTACTCATCGCTAATGTTTTTCTCTGTATTATCTGATGGAACTTGCTAGCTTACTTGAGAGGAACTTTCAGTATTATTTCCTCTTTTCTTTGATTACCTCTTTAACTCCTTTAGTCCACCATGAAGTTAAGATTTTTCTCAGTGGATTTTCTGCACGGAGCCATGCATGCAATTCACTGCATAACTCCATGACTTAATTAAACAGCTTTTTTTCGGATTTTGTCACTGATTTTCTGGTTTGGGTCTTGTTTTCAAACTCTTTATTTTTTTTTGTGTGTAATAATGCTTGTATATTTGAATTTACAATTCATCTATGAAAGTTTTTCATATTATTCACAACTTTGATTCTTTTAAAATTTTCATGCATACTTTTCTCTTATCATATCATACTTCAAAGAAAATGGTGATCACTTAAAATATATATAATAATGTGTATGCTCTTGTATCCTGAATCACTGTGAAGATGTGTTCTCTCTTTGTGAATAATATTATGCAGATTTTGTTGGAACCTAGCATTAATAATGACCAGTCTCTGTCCTGAACAGAAATCTTGCTGTTATTATTAGTTTTCCTGTTTTCTCGAAAACATTCTTACACTGGTGTCCAAAAGCTGAGGATGAACTACATTTTTACCAGTATATGAAAAAAGTTTCACGACTTCAGCCAAATGTGGACATAAATTTATTGCCAGCATACTAATAAATTATATTACACAAAAAGTGTGGTATAAATTTCATACAAATTAAATTGCAATATGTTTTTGGCAAATGTTACAAATTTCCTTAGAATGTAGTTAAGGAATTAATGTACAGTGCTTACAGAAAACTATGTGGAGAAACATTTTGATATGGAATATGTCCAGCCTGAACTGTCATGCAGCTCTCACTACATCATACTACTTAGCACCGAGTGATTCAGGAGTTCTTGAGGCAAACTGGCCCACTCCTCCTTTAGAGCAAGAATAAGCCCATGTTTGTTTTCTGGAGGGGAATTTCGAGCAGCAATGCATTTCCCTATTGTGTTGTGTTCTATGAGATCTGGGGAGCATGCTGGCACTCAAATCAGTTAATATTCTCAGTCTCTAGAAGTATCTCCACTATTTGTGTACAATGTAATGTGGCATTGTCATCCATAAAAATGAATTTTTCAAAAACAGCACCAATAAACAATCGAACGCTACGTTGAAGAATTTTGTTGCAATCTCATTCACCAGTGATAGTCCCTTTTTCCAGCATTTGAAGCTCGGTGTGTCCATAAAGCATAATGTCTCACCAACATTCTAACAATGGTAAATTTCAAGAACATTCTAACAATGGTAAGCAGTATCACTTTGACGCCAGATCGAGTGTCATCTATAATTGGAGGAAGACTAAAATGACTCATCTGTAAAGAGTACATTTGTCCATTGTTGTGTTGTCCAATTTTTATGGATACAATGCCAGTTAAAAAGTCCTCTATGATTAGCTGTGGACAAAGGGACACAGAGTACATGCCTTCACGCATATAGGCCTATTTGTTGCAGACTTCTTGCCACAGTTTGTTGAGATATTCACATACCTGTGCTTGAATGGAGCCAACTTGCAAGCTGACACATCAATTATGTTTTGCTGTTATAACCAAAAAATATGTCTTCATGTTCCATGGTAGAGTGAGGACAACCTCGTAGCAAATGTCTGGAACACATTCACTTGGTTTGAAATGCTGCCCATAGCCTGGATACAATGCATAGTGAGATTCCAAACTCTCTGACAATATCAGTAATTCTGTGGCCTTCTTCAAGATTCCAACAATTCTTCTTCATGTGAAATCATCTAGATGATGTCTTTGAGAGAATACAAGACATCCAAGTTTGCAACTTTATTCCTTCATGCACAGTTTGCTTAGTGCAGCAAATTTGCTTGCAATTCAAAAATTTGAATGTGTACTCATTTTCTACTTGAAATTATCAGTTATACAAATTTCCATAAGCTGATTTGTCTGAGTTTGCAGTTGTAATCTTCAGAAATAGTGTTCGTCCTTAGGTTTTGGTCACCAGTGTATATACTGTATATGGTATATGTTTCTTATTCTGCTGTTTAAATCTCACCACAAGGATCTTTGATTGAAAATTCCTCTTTCTTCCTTAGTAGTCTCTTCTTTGGACCCATAGCTGCAAATGTCTCATTTTACAGTTTTTCATTTTCATCCTCATCACTCTACTTGAAATTGCCTGTATTCACTTTTTCATGTTTAGTCTTGAAGACTACAGCTCCTCACTGTTTCCCTAGTCACTGTGGCCTGAATATAACATTTTATAGTTCTTATTTACCAACATCATATCACCTATTTTAGTCTGTTTTTTCCTAGTTATGCCATTTATGTTAACCCTGTAATTTCTTTAATTCTTCTGCTTAGTTTCTACTGGTTTTTTTTTTTTCCATTGCTGCTTCTATGTAAGAGGTACTAATGTAAATTTCAGTGAGATTTCACTGATCACTATTGTTCCCATACACAGCATCCACATTTTACCAAATGACATCCCTGTGAGCAAAACATTTCATCAAGTTGTACTATTAAGCCAATAAAGAATGCAGTTTTGTGAGCCATCCCAAATTTTCAACCTATCACCATTCTTTCATTATTGTGTCTCTGAGGAGAACCAATCAGTTTGAAACAGCTGTCAGGCCAGTGAAACCTTATCAAAAATGGACCAATAGGAGGCAAATATATGGATGCTTGGGCAAAGTGATCATGTTTCCTATAAGGTCCAGCTAGGGCAACTCGTAAATGCTGGCGAGTGTATTCCTGTAAGCTCTCTGGTCAAATTTCGTATGAAACTTTTATAGTTTCTGTATTCAACTTTGAAATAATGTTGGATTTAATATCAACTTTATTTATTTACTTCTTTGCTTCTGTAGATGATAAATAAATTACAAGTTTATTTTAAATAAATTACAAGTTTCCAAGAGTCCTTAACCAAATTAAATAATAGTTATGAGAAATTCATTACAAAAAGCAGCAATGTTCCAGGACTAGGAATGTTCAAATATGTAAGTATCAAAATTTTACTATGGCTACACTGCATATTTCAGAAAGCTTAATAAGAAGTTTGAATTTCAGATGATTTGAGTAGTTCTCATTAGCACCCATTTAAAATGTGAAATATAACTGAACGTGAAAATTATAGAGGAATTTCCCATAAGTGTTCATGTTAATATTTATGCAGAACATACATGGCAAAACTGTAAAAGAGTAACTTCAAAGAACAATCTAGTTTCAGGCCATATATATCAGGATCAGATTTTTACTTCAGAATCAGACAAATAGTCATGGGAATATAACAAATATCTTTTTAAGTTCTGTAGATATGAAAAAAAAAAAAAACATACAAAGTTCAAAAAGAAAAGCTAGTCAACTCTTACAATTTTATAGTAAATCAAGCTTTTGAAATTAAAAGAGTACAGGAAGATGGTTTGATGTAAAATCAGGTAAAACAAGGATGACTGCTATCTCCATTATTATTAATCATCTGCATGGACCACATTATGAAAATTGTTATAAAAATTGGCAATATTTGGGCCATTAATAGGCTGTGAAAAGGTAAATATGTTGTGCAATATGCAGTTTCACCTGGTTAAGTGAACCAAGACTTCTCAAGATGTTTCCACCAAAGAGGCTCTAGTGCTATTAGTAAATATTCAAGCTATCAGAGTGAACACTTCGTAGTTGAAGGAAATGTCAACTAGATCTACTAGGTGGTAGGTGACTGTTTGGTGGAATTGGTGAAGAAATATTAATAATTTGAGGTATCCAGGTGATACCACCTTGCTAGCAGAATGCAAAGAAGATTTGGAGGAACTTATTATGAAAGTTATAGAAGAAAGTGCTAAATATGGCATTAAACTTAACCTCAAAAAGACAAAAGTTATGGCAACATGTGAACTTAATGATTTTGAAGTAGATGGGGAGAAAATGGAAGCAGTTAACAATTTTGTACTCCTAGGATCCCGAATTGATAAAGATGGGTATTGTACTGAAGAAGTTAGAAGAAGATTATTACTCAAAAGAAAGCAAACAAATTTAAGCAAGATCTTTAAAGATAAAGATATTAGTCTCGCAACAAAAATCAGAATCGTGAAAGCAATGGTATTCCCTGTGGTACTGTATGGATGTGAAAGTTGGACCCTGAGAAGAGTGAAAGAAGGAAGATAGATGCATTTGAATTATGGGTTTGGAGACGCTTACTAAGAATACCATGGACTGCAGAACAAACCAATAAATCAGTGATAGACAGAATAAAGAGATTGCTCCCTCGAAGCTATGATCATCAAGCAAAAATTGTCATACTTTGGACATATTATGCGAGCAAATGACAGTCTGGAGAAGATGATGATGCTTGCTAAAGTTGATGGAAGCAAGAGAAGAAGAAGACCAAGAATTAGATTGGTGGATGGAGTTAAAGAAGCAACTGGAATGTGCCTGGAAATTCTGAAAGATATGGCCAGAGACAGATCTGAATCGAGAGTGTATGTTCATAGAATCACCAGAAGTCGAAAATCTTGATGGAACATGACAACAACAAAGATCACTTTCATTACCCATTGAAGCTCACTATTTTCCTTATTGAGGCCTGAAGTCACTGCTATGTTTGGTAGAGCAAGGTTTCTGGCTTTATTTCAACCCCTACCCCCATTTTCACCCTTGTAGTTTTGGGTGATATTCTTCAAGGACATGCAAAACATATTGTGGAGATGTGGAACCTTCCCACATCTTTGATGGTGTAGCAGGAAACTAGTTCTGCATGCTGGCTGTCAGATACTGTATTGGACCAAATGTGATAATAGCACATTTAAGATGCTTCCTGATCAGCTGGAACATAATCCCTGTTGCCTTTCAGGCACCGTCAGATTGTGCCTGCAGGGAGACTATGTAGTGATATGTGGAGGGACAATGTCAAAGCCATGTTATGTGGTGGAGACAGGATTCTCTCTATGTGGGCAACATGCCTAAGAGTCATTCTCACTCACTGCATACCACTCCCCCTGCTATTTTTCCTCTTTGTCTTTGAAATGCTTATGGTTTACTCAAATGGATGCTGTGTCACTGTAGTTAAAATATACATCAAACCTCCCTCAAAAATTTACCTAACATTTAAAAAAAAAATAGAAAAAAATCTCACAACAAAAAATTTCTTTCATATCCACTTCACCAATATTTAGAGATTAAACACCAACTTCAATGATGTGCAGCATCACCTATAGACATCTAGCTCTGATTCCTTGTTTTTGACTGAATGCCAAATTACTACTACAACAAGTACAATCCACCTTAACTGTCCACACTACACCATGTATGATTCCACAAAAAATATCCAACCATTAAAGCACATGTGGTCTGATATTTTTTTGCCAAATGATGCTGAATCTTTAATCTCTTGTTTTTAACCTTCTGTAGCTTAAGTTTTCCTTGCACCATTATGCATGATTTATCTGGTTATTCTATGACTTCCCCATTTCTGAATATTGCTCTGAACTGTTTGACTTCTTATTCTTGAAATTTGATTTCTTACATTATCCAACTATCCTAACAGTGAAGTCATCTTCCTGGGTGACTTGAGTGTGATGAAGCACACGCATACTAAAAGAAACACCCATATGGTATTTCAAGCAGGTGCAACCCCTTGCTCTTCGAGGGGAATATCAACAGATTACTTTTCTCCTGATCCATTTTCACACATGACAATTTTTTTATATAATTCCCACCTACTAAGGGTTGTAAACCTAGAGTACAATGGTGTGGGCTAAGGTTATTTTATTTTTACATTTATTATTTTTATATTTTTATTTATTTTTTTCTTCATAGTCGAGAGATCCTGCTCTAAGATACCAAACATTCAACTTTTTTGCAAGCCATTTTCAGGGCTGCAGTAAGTAGGGTAGTGATCTTACATGAGTTAATGAAACTCACCTCTTGCCTAATGACATTCACAAACATTCATTCCCATAATGGGATTCAAATTGATGACTTGTTGGTTGGATAGTGGAGGTACTATCCACTCATCTAACCAGGCCTGGCTTATATTATGCAGATCATGTTATACTCTTAAATACATCCAGTACAAATGTTCAGGATTCTTTAACTAAATTGAATAATTGCTCTAACCAAGTCTAAGTTTTAGATCAAAATCAGCAATAAAATGTTGAAAACTACTATAAAAATTAGGTTGGAGCCTGGAAAATATCAGCTGTATTCTATTGAGAACCTTTAAATAGGTAAAATATTCCACCTATTTAGGTACAGTTTTAGTGAAGATGAAAATTAATATAGAAGTAGATAATAGAATAAACAAAGTTGGTATGGTGGGATGTCAACTGAATTGATTTATATGGAATGAGGCAGAAATGGAACTTGCTTTCATGGAATTTACAACATAGTAATCAAGAGTTGAAAATACATTAGCCACACTACTTAACTTCATTGAAAATTAGCAATAAATGTTTCATACAAAAGAGATTGAGATAGACAAAGCAGATTCAACTATCATGTCACCTACAATAGTAAGTGTTGTGTGCTGTAAGGATCATGCCAGATAGTTAATTAATCATTTCTGATATTTACATAGGATGAGAATATTCTAAATTTTGAGACTATCATAAACTAAAGTATGTTGGATTACACAAGCAATCTGGTAAATACCAAATAGAGGGTAGATCCAAAAGTTTGTCTTTTGTAGTTGGTAAGAGATTAGACATTTTATTGATTGGAAAATATGTGGGTATCAGGTAAAAGTACCAGTATGTTTGGAAATGATCTAAATGTATGGGATCAGAACTCTGCATGCAAGCATCCTTGAGTGTAGAATTGCATAAGTATTATCTGTTGGATGTGATGAGGATTAGCTTTTCATTTCTATTAATGCTTTGATTGTGAGCTCCTGTTGTAAAGCTGAAGGAGGAGCTATCTCCCAGTGAAGGTAGGTTTATATCAGAAACCTACCTTTGCTGGCAGATAAATACTTCACAGCTATATGAATCCCCAAAAATCAGAATTTGATTTTCACATCCTTATGCAATAGAACACAAAACAATTGTCCTCATTCATCTTTACAACAGGATCTCACAATCAAAGCATTAATGAAATCAGATAGCACCAATCCTCATTGCATTCAACAGATAATGGGCTCTTACAATTTTACATCCTAAGATATTGCAGTGGAATGTAGGCTCTGATCCTATACATTTTAGATATTTCCAAAGCTTCAATATTCTTCAAGTTTGAATATTGAAGGTTCACCAATTATCCACATATTTTTCCATCAACAAAATTTCTTATCTCGTTACTACAAAAGACACTTTCAGCTTTATCTCTAGCTGGTGTTTACCGGATTGGTTGTATGTTATCTAACTTACTTTAGACAGACAAGATGTTAGCAGAGAAATGGATTAATTGACATCAGTAATGCATTGGGTATGTTAAACCACAAAAGTCAGCTCTCGCACAACACAGCATTGAAGCCAAGCATATCATTTTCTGAAATAGTGCATGACTTCTCCGTGGAAGCAGTTTTTAATGAACATATTTTCAGAGAAAGTTGAAAGGCCTTGCATTCATCTAAATTTATATCAGAATGATTGTCTCCCTATCTTAAAAACTTTGTGATATCATACTGCTTATATACATATATATTATAAATTATGAATTATCTGTTTGATATGATTCTTCTAGAATGCAACATTTGGTGTTAATAAGACAAATAGAATTGATTAAGATCTAGCTTAACTGATTGCTTTGTATTCTACCTCTCTTTGAATTGCTTATTTGATTCACACTGATGTACTCTTAGTTTTGGCATGAAATATTTTCAAGAAAATTAAGCACTATGTCTAAATGTTTGAAGTTTTTTTCACTTAGTTAGACTATAATAAATTTAGTTTTATCCTTTATCCAAGTGTAAGCAAACAAGTTTGCACCTGAAGTATCTTCAGGACTGAGGCAACTCTTGGTAAAGGTGGGCCAAGCTCTCATCACTATTTGTCTTAGTATCTCCCATAATGCAAAGCACATCTCCTTGCTGACATGTATAATGCTATGCATTAAGGGAAGGGCCACTACCCAGACCAGTTTTGACCTTTATTGAGGTCTCGTCAGTGGGAGCCAGATCCAGAGGTGGTGATACTAAAGTGGAAGCAATGGAGAAGTCATATTTACCTATACGAGTTGCCAAAAGGTGTCTCACCTTATTATTAATTTACTCTGGATTTAGAGAAAGATGTTGAAATTTTTTTCTCCCACTGACGAGACCTCAATAAAGGTTGAAACTGGTCTGGGTAGTGTCCCTTCCCTTAATGCATAGCATTATACATGTCCACAAGGAGATGTGTTTTGCATTATGGGAGATACTAAGACATGTAGTGATGAGAGCTTGGTCCACCTTTACCATGAGTTGCCTCAGTTCTGAAGATACTTCAGGTGCAAACTTGTTTGCTTACACTTGGATAAAGGATTAAACTAAATTGATTATAGTCTAACCAAGTGGAAAAAACTTCCAACATCTTTCTCTAAATCCAGAGTAAATTAATAATAAGGCGAGACACCTTTTGGCAACTCGTATAGGTAAATATGACTTCTCCATTGCTTCCACCTAGTATCACCACCTGTGGGTCTAGCTTCCACTGATGAGACCTCAATAAAGGTCGAATCCGATCTGGGTAGTGTCCCTTCCCTTAATGCATAGCATTACACATGTCCGCAAGGAGATGTGCTTTGCATTATGGGAGATACTAAGACAAGTAGTGATGAGAGCTTGGCTCACCTTTACCACATGTTGCTTCAGTCCTGAAGATACTTCAGGTGCAAACTTGTTTGCTAAGGATTAAACTAAATTTATGTCTAAATGCTAAATTATTATTATTATTAATAACATCCGACCTCCATGGAGTCAGAGACTCATTGTGGTAGGTACACCCTATTGCACACAAAGCTCATCCAACCATACCTTAAACTGATTAAACTCTTGTTCTACTCCCCCTCCCATTCTATGAAAAATCTCTTCCATGTCAACCTGATAACAGTCCCTGACTGACTGATATGTCTAAATCATATCCCCCCCCCTTCACTCCACCTCCTATTCACAAAGCTTTTGAAATTTACATTCTCTCAGTCTGTCCTTGTATTGCACATTCCAAAGACTACTGACCACCATCATTGTGAATCTTCTCTGGATCCTTTCTAACATATCTTCATTACTATGAAAATCTGGTGACCAAATCTGTGCACAATAATCCATATGAGGCCTGATCAAGGTCATATATAGTGGCATCATAACTCTTTATTTCTGCATATAAGGGTCCTCCACATCATTGCCATTATCCAATGGCAATGATGTGGAATCTTTGCAACTTGTGCTGTGCAGCCCCGAATTTCAAGTCCACCATCAATCCCAGATCTCTCATCTCCTTTAAAGTTTCTCCATCAAGTGTATACTTTGCATTCCATTGTTACTTAACAAATTTCAAAACTTTACACTTTGCAGCAGGTTACTGACAGGTCCACATACCTGCCCATTCATGCAGTTTATTCAAGTCCTCCTCTAAGGCCATAACATCTGCTTTACTCTACATTGCTCTCCTCAATTTTGCATTATCTGCATATCACTAGTTAAACCCATCCCAATATCATTAATATACAAATTGAGCAACAATGTCCCAAAACTGATCCCTAATGCACACTACTAGTGACCTTCCTCTTTCCTGATTTCACCCCCGTATACAACTTTCTGATACTTAACTGACAACCAATCACTGATCCAACTCACTAGTCTCTCTTCCAATCCCATTTTGCTTCAGTTGAGTGACCAACTTGTGGTGTGGCAGTCCATCAAAAGCCTTTACAAAATCTAAGTATGCCATTATATATGAGTCTCTCTTGTCCAATACATTCGTCACCTTGTTATAGTACATAAGTAAGTTTGTAAACTCTGACCTCTCCTTAACAAACCCATGCTGACAAGCACAAAGAATACCACTTATCAACCTATTTCCATATCCTACTTTTCACCAATCTCTCTAGCACCTTCACCATAACTCCAGATATACAGATTGACCTATAATTTGTAGTCACAACCTTATCATCACCTTTATGCTGTGGAACAATTTTACCTTCTTTCCACTTCCTTAGAACTTGTACTGTTGCAAGACTTATTAAACAAGCATGCCAATGCTACTGCCAAATCCCTGGAACATTCCCTTGAGATGAGTGGTGATATGTCATCAAATCCTATCACCTTATTGACATCAAGATTATTTATTTCCTCAAATACCTCCTGCTCTCTCACAATTAAGCCATCCTATGTCCTCTACACCTAAGTTTCTCATGATCTCACCCTGATGAGGATGAAACACCCTTATAAATTGATCACTGAATACCTCAACAATGTCTTCTGCAGCAGTTACCATTCTACCATTTCCATCCATTAACATCATCTTACCATAATCATTCTTCCTTCTACTTGTCACATATCTAAAAAAAACTCGATAGGATTTTTCTTTACCTGATTTGCCAATTTCTACTCATACTGCACTTTTGTTGTCTTTACTAACTGCGAATGACTCTCCTGGGCTGTTTTTTATACTCTTCGTGTAACTGATTATTACTAATATTCATCTTGTACGGCCTCCAAAATGTCTTCTTCTACTTCTTCCAGATTTCATGCTTAAGCTCCTCATTCATCCATTTTACACCTACCTCATTCAGCCTGTTGACCTTCAGAATACATTCACACATTGCTGTTATTATATCTGTGTCATTTCCCAAGCAGCATTTATTTCCTTACCACTCAACTCCTCATTTCATGCTATAGCTTCAAGCTGTCTTTTAAGCTTGTCATAATCACCTGCCTTGTACTTCAGTAGAAGTGCAAGGCTGGTGATTATGACTATGATTTAGTTAAAGTACAAGGCTGGTGATTATGATTATAAACCAGGTGATTATTTCTTCCAATTGGTGATCACTCTTGCTAACTGGAAGAAAGTGCGAAACTCCACTCACAATTACATCCTCTGATGAAATGATCAAATCTAAAACTCTTGATCCTCATGTGTCCCTCTTTACATGCTGCCTGAAATAGTTATCTCTCAAGAACTTTGAGAAATTCATTTTCCTTATTCCCTAATACTATCTCTTCATTCCACTCTATACTGTCATAAATAAATCACCCATAATAATTGCCCTTCCTTTTTTTCTCTAATCCAAGTTGTTTATACATTTCTTCATCACCACCGTCCACACTCCCTGGCCTATAGCAACATCCAACTAAATATGTCTCCTGTCAACCTCCACTTTACACCGCTCAGCCTCTTAACCATTGCAACTGTTTCCGTCTTTCATGTCTACCTTATGTAGACATAATTCCCTTACTATCATCAGCAGCACTCCCCCCCCTCCCATCTTGTCCTTTCTGTCTTTGCAGAAAATACTGTATGCTTTCATTTCTATTCTCATTAGGATATCATTTCATTCAACCATGTTTCACTTATTCCCTTGATTTTTGGACAAATAAACTGAATCAGTGAAATCATTTCATCTCCTTTATTCTGATACTTCTGGCATTTGTAAATATACACAGCAGTTCATTTTTAGGTCTATAACCAGTCCTATCTGAGCCACTTGTTGGTTGTGATTTTTCCACACCTGCCATTGCACAACACCGCTTACCACATATATCCATTCAGACTTAACTTCCCACCCACATCCCAACCTATTCTATTTCTATGCTTATCATCCTATACATGCATTCACTGCTACTTCCAACATCCAATCTCCCTATGCCATGTCTTCCTATCCCCCGTTTCTCTGTTCCTTTTTCATTCCTGTTCTGTCTTCATCTCTCACACTACTACTGTTTCCTTTGCCAAGCACTTCTATCTCTTCAGTACCACTCTCCTGATCTTTCACTTCATGTCTTACTTCTCATCTCTTTCTTGCATCACACACTGCGCTTCCATCCAGCAACACTTTCTCTAGTGCACTCACTCCAAAGCCATTCAAATGCATCCATCACGCCTGTATAATTCCATTCTTTCCTCAAACACATGCCATGCATCTACAAACTGCACTCACTTCTCCTCACACAGCTACGCTAACATACCATTCATGATTCTTGCTCTTCATCTCAACTCGTCATTGTCACTCCTCGGCAACACACTGACAACCTTTCTCTCTATAATGTTGTCTTTCATGCTTCTCAATAACCTCCTGATATTCGCTCTTACATTATGTCCACTTAAATCATTTGTCCCCACAACCACAACTTCTCTTGCTCGTTTCCTCATGTCGAAAGCATAAATTATCTTGCACATTCTCCATCCTGGATAGCAAACCTTATCGACTCTCTCATTAACTAATGAGATTCCACTCACAGTGGAATCTCAATACACTGCTATTCTCGAATCACTCGTCATCTCTTTTATACTTTTTTCTTTCATTATATTATTTTGCACACTAGTTTCCGCTATATGAATACATAGTATATGACAAGTTATGCAGTACATCATCATTGTTTATTTATAATTTTACAATTATAAATAGGGAAACCAATCAAAACAAATAAGTAGTCTGTGTACACTAAGATAGGACTTGGAGGTTGTTATGACATGAAGGAAAACCAGGCTTCTCCATATGCTAATTGACAGATCTCTGATGCAGAGAGTTGGGGGGAAACTGGGAGAATATTGCTGATGTATTTCCAATATGGAGTTCGGGGTCTGCCTCTTTTTCTTTTTCCATCTGTAGGGGTGTAGAGGACTAGAGCATCAAAAGGTACAGAGGGTGGATGTCTAAGTTGGTGGCAGAGCCATTTTATTTGGTTTCTTTGAACAGTGCTGACTAGAGGATCTTGCTGGGTTTCATCTAATATAGTAGAGTTGGGAATGTGGTCTTCCCAGGAGTAATCCAGGATATTTCTTAAACAAATAGTTCCAAAGCTATTTATAATATTATTGGTCATTGCTTTTGTTAAGATGTTCCAGGTCTGGGAGCTGTACAGAAAGATAGACTGATTGGTGCACTTGTAAAGACGAATCTTTGTCTCCTTTGAGATGAGGCTCAACTTCCATACTTTATTAAGACTTCTGTGGAACTGCAGTGTTTTCTGTTTTCTTGTTTCAGTGTCTGTTACGGAATCTGAGATGTGTGATCCAAGGCATACAAAGTCCTCTACTTCAACGTGATCATTTTGATTTATGTAGATGTGCCCATGTATCTGATGTTTTAATATTGGATTAATTAATATTGGCCACCTTTACTACGAGTTGCCTCAGTCCTGAAGATACTTCAGGCGCAAACTTTGTTTGCTTACACTTGGATAAAGGATTAAACTAAATTTATTATAGTCTAACCAAGTGGAAAATAAACTTCCAACATCTTTCTCTAAATCCAGAGTAATTTAATAATAAGGTGGTATACCTTTTGGCAACTCGTATAAATAAATATGACTTCTCCATTGCTTCTGCCTTAGTATAACCACTTCTAGGTCTGGCTCCTACTGACAAGACCTCAATAAAGGTTGAAACTGGTCTGGGTAATGGCCCTTTCCTTAATGCGTAGCATTATACATGCCTGTGAGGAGATGTGCTTTGCATTATGGAAGATACTGAGACAAGGAGTGATGAGAGCTTGGTCCACCTTTACTACGAGTTGCCTCAGTCATGAAGATACCTTAGGCACAAACTTTGTTTGCTTACACTTGGATAAAGGATTAAACTAAATTTATTATGATGTTTTAATATCTTGGTTTTTTGGGAGTTTATTTTTTGTCCAAATATTTATATAGTAATGGAGTTATATGTGGTTCAGTTCTATTTAATATCATTCATGATATTTTATATGCAGTACATATCAAATTGTAGTTAAATGTAATAAATTTCCATATATAAAGTAATACTTGATTATATTTCAAATTGCAGTGGAGAACCTGCTTATTGGATTGGAAAAAATTCTTTGCGTTTTTGGAGGCAGTTGGTACAAAAAAATTATCATTATCTGGGCGTGAATAGAAGTATTAATTCTGTCAGTGATGAAATTCTTGATAATGAGGATCAGGTGACCAGTTCTGGAGAGATTATATCATCCGGTAATTATATTTTATGATTATAGTGTAGTGTAGTAGTAGTATATTGTAGTTTGTACAGCTGTGGTGTGTTAATTTATCTTTTTGATCTCTTTGTTGTTGTTGTTGTTATTATTATTATTATTATTACCTCCATGGAGACTGTGGGAGATCCAAACTATCCACACAATCTGTCTTACCTCTCCTTGAATGTATTAGTGAAGTGCTCACAACTGACATTGGCAAACCATTCCATTTATTCATAACTCTCCAAGTGAAAAATCTAGTTCTCACCCCTACTAATCACACTTTTACTCATTCAACTCCCTCTAACCAGGTGCTGAAACATTTCTCCTTGTTTCAGTCCTATAAAATCTTTTAAGTAACTTAAAGGATTTTATAGGACTATCACATCCCCCTCTTGTTTTACCTATCAGCCAGCTTCTGGCAGTCCACACACCCTCAATCTATCCTCATTGATTGAGGGTGTATTAAATATCATCATACCACAGACCACTCATCGTCTTTGTTGCTCACCTCTAAATCCTCTCTACCACTTCCTCATCCCAGAGAAACCCAGGTGACAGACCTGAGCATAGTAATCCAGATATGAATGTAACAAGGCCTTATAAAGAGGAATATCTGTGCTTGTTAGTGTGTTGTTCGATATTGAAGTAATCTTATGACAAACCATAACAAAATGCCCACTAACCTTCAACTCTATGTCTACCACCATCCCTAAATCTCTATCTTCCCTTATTACCTGGAGTACAATTCCAACGGAATAGTACACAACTTGTGATCAATTACTCCCAACGATATCAGTTATCTTTTGCTATTACTGACAGTTAAATCATTCTGAAAACTCTCCATGTCATCTTGATTCACTGTTGCTCTACCTAATTTTGTATCATCAGCCAAACAACTGAATATTTCCTTTCAGATTATTTCCTATATCATTTATGTACAAATTAAGCAGTAGTGGTCCTAGCGTGGAACCTTGCTGCACATCAGTAGTCACCTGCTTTTGTCTGGATTCTGCTCCTTTATATACCATTTTTTGATATCTGTCCAGCAGCCACCCTATTCTCCACAAAATGTGAAATTTCCATCCCCGCTTGTTTTAATTTTCTTAACAGAGTTCCATGTGGTATTTGTCAAATTCCTTTGCAAAACCCAGCAGAATCATCATGTAGCCATTTCCTTCCAACTCAGCTGTCACTCTGCTATAAAAAGTTAGTAAATTACTAATGCATGACTAACCCTTCATAAAATCTATGTTACCTGTCATAGAATATCATATTCTTATCCACTCACTCTTGAATTCTCTTTTTCACCAATTTTTCCAGTACTCCTGAGATACTGATTGCTCTGTAGTTTATTACTGCAGTCTTAGAATCTTTCTTATGCAAGGGAATTATTTTGTCCTCTAACCTTGTAACTCTACCATTACTGAGACTTAAATTAAAGAGCCTAGTCAGAGGTATTGCCAGTTCTCTTGCACATTCTCGCAAAACATGAGCTGATGTCCTTGTCAGCTCACGTCTGTCACATATGTGACAGACGTGAGCTGTTACATATGTCACAACATTAACCTCACTTAGATGATAAACCCTTGAAAAGTGATTGCTCAGTAACTTAGCTATTTTTCTGCTTCTGTTACCTTGTAACCATCAGCACTCGTGAAGATAATTCTTCTGTAGTCATTGTTCCTCTTACTTGCTACATAACAAAAGAACTCTTTGGGATTTCCTTTGGCCTGCTTGGTTAGTTTTTTATCATAATCTGATTTTATCATAACCTAACCAATTAGAAACTTCTCGTGAAAAATAACTCTCTCTCTCTCTCTCTCACTCTCTGTTTCTCATCACTTTTTTTCAAGATCTCATGTAAATAGCTGTAGGTTATCGGATGTTGAATTCATTCTGCATTGTAATATACCCATCCTTAGAATACTCTTCATGTGGGCTTATCTGAGATTTGTACAGAGGTAGTAGCTTGATGGATGAAAAGTGACATCTTTTCAATACGGAAAATAGTGCTTTTTTTTTTGGAAGCTGAGGATGCTATTGATGTGATGTGTCTATGCCAGGAGAGGTTGGAAGTAAATGTCAAAAGAGCATATCTTATCCTGTCTGTTGATTTGTGATTTGTGTATTGATACTGAGGGTAAGTGAGCCAAGATCCCTTTTGTACAAAAAAAGTTAATGTTTCATCTTTAGTGTTTTTGATAGCATCAAAGGTGACCAGGTTATTTCCCCCCCCCCCCTGACTAAAGGATGGTATGGAAATCATTGTTTAAGGTATTGGTGGGAGATGATCTTGAAGCTTGGGATGTCAGAACACACTACATGGTTTATTGAATGACAAGAAAGAGTGGAGCATACTATCAAATCAGCAAAATTGTGGATAGGATTGGTGCTGATTGAAAGTGTATGTATAAGAGAAAGAGTGTAGGTGATATAACAGTCCTGAGGCATTTCTGCATTAGTAGAGAACTTCAGAGAGGAGCCATCCACCATGACACATATTGAACAATCAGAGAGAAAGCTTGCTGTCTAACTAGGAGGTAGCAGATAGATCAAAGGATGGCAACTTACTGAGCAGGCTTTGATGCTAGACATCATCAAATGTTTTGCAGAGCAACATCACATTTCTACAAACCTTTCCACAGCATGTCTAGCAATGGGTAAAATAGGCTAAGAGCTCAGTCATGGATCTAGAGTGGTGGAATGCTTACTAGTGATCATGGATTAACTGAAGAAATTGATGGTTGACAGTTTTCAGTATTATTTTGAAAGGATTGATGTAAAAGTGATTGGTTGGTCAGTAGTTTGATGACAGATGTTTATCCCCCCATCCCCCCCCTTTTTTATTTCCCCCAATAGGTTGGATATATGTTTCTTTCCTCATGTTGGAATTGAGTATAAAAGCTGTTGAGTACAACTGAGAAGATGTCATTGGAACCAGAACACTTATTTTTTGATATCTAACTTGTTTTAATATTCAATTAATGACTTTTTTGCTGAAAAGCTGCAGGAGGAAAGTGGTGCTCTGTTTCTCATAGGGCAAGGGAAGTTTGCAAACAGGAGAGGAAGCATACAAGCAGAAGTAAGCCATGGAAGCAACCCTTTATCCAGCTGTATCTAAAAAGTAGACAAAAGTCAGCCACAAAACTCTCGTCCCATTGCCCTCACTTTGATATTCTCAAAATTGATGCAGAAGGTCATCAACAGCCAGTTTCTTCACTACCTGGAGACTCACCAATTATTTGGCAGTTGCCAATATGGATTCTGTCATTCTCATTCTTCATCAGGCTTTCTTGCCAACCTTGTTCACCTTTGGATACAGACAATGGAAAGATTTGGAAAAACTGATGTGATTCCTCTTGATATTTCAAAGGCATTTGTTCAGGTCTAGCATCAAGACCCGAAAAAGTTACCATCTTATGGTCTCTCGTGTGCTGCATGATTGGATTGCCAGCTTCCTTACAGGTCATTCATTGTGTGTCATGATGGACATCTTCCTCTACTCAGATTTCTCTATCAGTGCTGGACTCTGACTCATACACTTCTTCCCTTACATCAGTGACTTTTTCTGTCTTCAAATCTTATTCACAGTTTTGCTGATAACAGTACTCTTCATCCCTCTGTCTCAGTCAAGAAGCCATGTGGTATCCAAACAATTGAAGCTTCAAGATCTATAACCTGTAGCCTATAACCTAACTATAGGGGTATAAAGTAAAGGAATGCAGAGACCCAACCAAGGCTTCTGACCTAATGTCCAATCCTCACCTTCTCGTGGTGCACCCTGTTGGGTATCTGCTCGGATACTGAACGAATGAGGATGGGCTGGGAATTTGGGATTTAGCCGACCAAATTGTATTCTCATTGGCTTAAACCAATATACAAAATGATGGTACAACATGACAAAATTTCATGCCGGCTGGGGCGTCGCCTGGTTAAACAAGGCTCCCGTTGTTTTTGCCACGGCAAACAGTGAAAAGTCTGCTACTGGAACAAATCTGAAAGCACACCCCAACTCAACATCACCAGAGTTAAAGATCGGTACTATCAACATAAGAAGCCTGAATGGCAAAGAAATGGAGCTTCCTGAGGAATTAGATAAGTACCAGATCGACATAATAGGGGTGGCTGAAACAAAAAAGACAAAAACCAGTGAGATCTTTCTGAGCAATAAATACAAAATGTTATACTCAGGAAATGACAATCAAAGAAAAGAAGATGTAGCCATATATTCAACACAAAATACGAGGCTGATCTTCTTGAATGGCAGGGAGTCTCAAGTAGAGTGATGTGGGGAAATATCAGAATGGGGAATTGGACAATGAGACTTATTTGTTCCTGTGGTCCCACAGAAGGTTCTACTAAGGTAAAAGTGGAGGAATTTTTTGATGCTTTAGAGAAAGCAACTGACACAATGAAAAATGAAAAGTTGGTCCTTGTTGGGGATCTAAATAGCAGAGTAGGAAATGATTGTCAGACATACAAAAATATTTTGGTAAAATTTGGAGAAAAGAGCAAAGCTAATAATAATGGCAAATACCTGTTAGATTTCTGCTCAGGACACAGATTGGTTATTACTAACACCATGTTCCAACATAAAAATGTGCACAAATTCACATGGAGAGAAGAGGCAAGGAATAAGAAAAGTCTCATTGACCATGCTATTGTTGATGGTGATGTTTTCTCCCTGGTGCAGGACACCAGAGTGTACAGAGGATTTAAAATTGGAAGTGATCACTATTTAGTCTTGAGCAGGATAAAATTGAATTTTATATTGAAAAGAATAACATGTAAGAAAGTTCTAAAGTGAATAAAAGTTGAGCAGCTCTCAGATGTGAACTATAGACTAAAATACACAAAGATTATTGAAGAAAAAATGAAAGGGTTTGAGAACAAGAACCAAACCTTGGAGATTCAATGGCAAGTCCTGAAGAAAACCCTGATTGATTCAGCCAGAGAGGCATGTGGTGAGGTTGTCTGCAAGGATAGAAAAATTAGAACTCCATGGTGGAGACAGGAAGTTAAAGAGGCAGTGAAGGAAAAGAAGAAAGCATATCAAAAGTTCTGGCAAATAAGTCAGCTTTTGCTCTTAGAGAATACAGAGACAAATGTAAGAAAGCGAAACACTGTGTAAAACTAGCTAAACAGAAATCATGGGAGGACTTTGGCAAGAACATAGAAAATAAATATCAAGAAGGTTGTAAGATATTCTGGAGGTTGTTGAAGAAGCTTAGAAATGGAGGAAAGAATGCTGTAAAAGGAGTTAGGGATGATGAAGGTGACATGAAAATGGGAGAAAAAGATATCCTTGAATTATGAAGTAATTACTTCGAAAAATTGCTAAATGAAACAAGCAGTTATAGCACAGTGGTAAAAAACATTCATCAGGAATACATATCCATACTTGAAGTAGAAAAAGCCATCAAAGGCTTGAAATGTGAAAAGGCAGAGGAAGTAGATGATATTCGACCAGAAATGCTGAAGTATGGTGGTATAAAAGTCTTACAGTGGCTGCACTGCATAGTTTCGAAAGCCTGGACAGAGGGGACGAATTCCCGATGATTGGAGTAGAGCTCTAATAGTACCCACATATAAAAAGGGAAATAAAACTGAATGTGAGAATTACAGAGGTATTTCTCTATTCAGTGTTCCTGGTAAGATCTATGCAAGTATTCTTGAGAAACGGTTGAGAAGAATTGTGGAAGAAAAGCTTGGTGAAGAACAAGCTGGATTCAATCCAAATAGAGGCTGTCAGGATCAGATCTTCACTTTATGACAAATAGTTCAGAAAGCATGGGAATATAACAAAGATCTGTATTTAAGTTTTGTCGATCTGGAAAAGGCATATGACAAGGTGCCAAGAGAGAAGCCATTCAATCCTCTACAGTTATATGGTGTCGATGGGGCATTATATCAAGCAATACTTAGTCTTTATTTGAGTTGTAAGTCAGCAGTTAGAATTGAAGGAAGTACAGGAAAATGGTTTAATGTTAAATCTGGTGTGAGACAAGGATGTACATTATCCCCTCTGTTATTCATTATCTATATGGATCACATTATGAAGGAAAGTGGTATTTAACATGATATCAGAATTGGAGATGTTAATGCCAGCTCTTTGCTTTATGCAGACGATGTTATACTTCTAAATAATTCCGCTACAAGTTTGCAAGATTCCCTGACTAAATTGAATAGCTGTTGTAATAGATATGGTATGAAGGTCAGCATTAAAAAGACAAAGTCAATGAAAATAGGTAGAATTGTTGAAAATGTCAACTGTGTTGTGAATGGAGAACCTGTGGAACAAGTAAAACATTTCAGCTACTTAGGTCTGATTTTTAGTGAAGGTGGTAAATTAAATATGGAAATAAACAACAGAATCAACAAAGCTGGTATGGTAGGAAGTCAATTGAATAAATTCATATGGAATAAAAGAGAAATTAGTCAGAACACTAAATTAGCTGTATACAAGACAGTGTTCAAACCAGTTTTAACTTATGGATCTGAGGGCTGGGTCAGAAGTAAAACACTTCACCAAAGACTAGACACCGCAGATATGAGAGTCCTGAGAAAGATTATAGGCATGAACAAATGGCATCAATGGCAATATCATATTAAAAACGAGGATATTAGGAAAGAACTTGACATTGTCAGCATCTGGAATGCGTTAGCAGAGCTAATCTCAGGTGGTATAGTCACTCTTAAACAGAATGGGCAAGGAAAGATTAGCAAATGAAGTGTTCTCTGCCAGGTTGGCAGGAAAACGACCCAGTGGAAGACCAAGATATAGGTGGATTGATACGATACAAAGTGCCTTAGACGATAGAAATATGAGATCTGATAATGTTGGAGTCTCGACAAGTAACAGACTGATTTGGAGCAAAATTGTAGATAGAAAGTTAGTAATGATGTAAATTTTTCATGTAGTACTATCATATCCTGTATACCCCTTTAGGATACATGTCAGGAATTTGATGATGTTGATAACCAGCGACTTAAATACTGATCCCCTAACCATCCACAAATGTGATGAAGAGAGTGAATTTCAGTGCTATAAAAATCCAGGCCTGTCTTATCACATGCAACCTCTACTTCACTCTTCTTATTTTTGATAATATTCCAATATCTTCTAAGTTCCAGCTTTCTTTTTCTTGGACTGACTGTCACTTCCAGGTTATCCTGGAAAAAACATGTTCTGTCTATAGTCTCCTCAGCCTCTGAAAATAAAAAAAAAAAATTTTATATTCTTTTTCATTCAAAATATTTCTTCTCTTCTGCTCAACTCCTAACATCTTACAAATCAAATATCCAGCCAACCTTGGAATTTTGTTTGCACATTTGGGATGATGATATACAGAATTCTTGATGCTATACAGAAGAATGCGATCTACTTAATAGGTGGCCCCTACCTCTCACACAGACCTCCTTTCTGTCATTTTGCTATGGGCACCCTGTTTCTACATTACATTATACTTGTTCCGTAGGTACTCTCGTGGGCACTGCTCTACTGACTAGCAACTACTATTCCTCCACTTTTTTTCCAGCCATGTAAGAACTCAGTCACTGCCAACACCCACACACTATCTAACTCCAGACATACTGAACAAACTTCTCATCATCTTTCTTCATTCCATCCATGTTCTTTGGAAAAATCTCCCCATACTGTTTTTCCACACTGAATACAACCTCCAACTTTTTAAGGAACACATGAATAGATTACTTCTTTCTTTTAATCGCTTACCTGCATATGGTACTGTTGTGTTATAGGCCTTGTGATCTTTCATATGTGGGGTCAATGTAAAAATAAATAAATAAATATTCCCACAATTTCTACACCGTTTAAAAGTGAAAATCTGATCCTGACAACCTCTATTTTGCCTGAACCCAGCTTTTTTTTTTTACTAGTTTCTCCGTCCACAGTTTTTCTTAGCCTTTTCTTAGCTATGCTTTATAGATCATATTTGGAATACTCACTAAGGAAATTTTCTCGTAATTCTCACTTCAGTTTTATTTCCCTTTTTATAGGTGGGTACTATCAGAGCTCTATGCCAGTCATCCAGAATTCTACATTTTGACCATGCAGTGCAGCTACCTTTAACAGTCTTTTTACAGAGTCCATGTCACTTCTATCATCTCTGATTACTTTTACACTACTCTTTCATCAATTTTAAAGATTTTTCAGTTGCTTCCAGAACAGTGTGCAAATCTTCCTGGTATTTATCTTCTATATTCTCACCAAAGGCTTTTTTATTTATTTAGTCTTGAAGCACACATTGACTTACTTGCTAATAAATTTCAGTATGCATTTTTCTTTTCAATGACTGTTCTTTAACTTTTTGAGTCCACTATGGAGCTTTGATTTTTCTGTCCTTTTAGACAACTTCCCACATTCCTTCCTTGCTGAATCAGTCATTGTTTTCTTCAGTGTCTGGCAGTGAGTCTTTGAAGTTTGATTCTTGTTTTCTAACTTTCATTTGTTTTCTTTGAATAATACCCGTGTATGTGATTCTATAGTTCATATCTGAAAGCTGCTCAACTTTCCTTCTTTTTAAAATTTTCTTATACACTTTTCTTTTTAATGTGATGTTCAATTTTATCCTTCTAAAATCTATGAGACGTTCTTATTTCTTACTTGCTTATTTCTTCTCTCCATGTGAATTTGTTTATGTCTTTATGTGAACATAGTATTAATATTGACTAATCAATGTCCTGAACAAAAATCCAGCTGGCATGTATTATTAATTTTGTTTTTTTCTCCAAATTTTCCTAAAACATTTCAGTATGTTTATCAATATGTTTGGTATTCATTTCTGTTCTCCTGTTTAGATCTTTAACAAGGCCAGTTCTTTCTTTTCTTAATTTTCCATCATTTTTGTGTCAGCTTCCTTTTCTAATAATTCAAAAAATTTGCCCACTTCTTCTTTAGTACAGCCTTCTGTGGGACCACCAACACAAATAAGTTTCATTGTCTAGTTCCCCACTCTCTCTCTCTCTCTACTTGATATCGTGTGCCATTCAAGATTATCCTTGTGTTTTGTGTTGAACAGTATGGCACTACTCCTTCTATTACCTGATCATTATTGTCTGAATATAACATCTCGAGTTTTGATTTCACCTTTATCATATCTGATTCTTTTTATCCAATCCATTCTTCAGTTTCTAATCTTTTTCAATAACTTCCAGAACATTTTCTTCCTTCCTGATTTAACATCTGTATTCTTGCCAAAGTCTTTCTGCGACTTTTTTTTTGTGCTACTTGATCACATATCCTTCTTGCAATGTTAATTTATGTATCCTCTTAGAACCTCTTTTAGGAACTTTGGATATTCTCTTCATTCTTTTTTTTCCTTTTCTTTTTTCTTTTCCAGTACAGTGTTCATAGTTATTCATTTCTAAACTTAATGCTAATCACATCCTATTTCAGATGTCCTGCATACTCCTGTGTCCTGTATCAATGCAAAGTTATCACTATCAGTAACATAGTCAATAAGACTTGTCTTATCTCCATGTTAATTCTTGCGCCCTCCATGTCTTAAACAGAAATACAACAGGCACTTGCTGTTATTGCATGCTTCTCTCTACTTGATATTGTGTGCCATTCAAGATTATCCTCATGTTTTGTGTTGAACAGTATGGCCTACTCCTTCTATTACCTTAATAGTTCTTTTCTTTAATATTTTCCAAAATATTTCTGTCTATTATTCATTGGTTACTCTACTGTTCAGATGTACAACAGGCAACTGGTTTCCCACCACACTAGTTTCACATTTTTCATTCGTCCATTTCCCAAATGTTATTGCTATTTCACCATAAATTGGACCTAAATTGCTAAATAATTGTTATTAGGAACTGCATGTCTTTTTTGCTAAGGATCCTAATAATGAATAGTTTGCTACCTGGCAACCTTGTGAGTGTACATGAGAAGGTATCTTTTTTGATAACACACATTTAAATCTGTTGAATTTGAATTTTCCATTATTTATTCTACACTAAAGATTATAATCTTTATTTGTGATACAGAAACTAAAATATCTGCATTTTACAGTATAATATCATTACTGTGGCTACATATGTTTTTATATTTAATGAATTGCACCACAATGTGAAGTTCTCATTTATGCTAATCTAAGATGGTATGGTATGGTCATATCACCTTAGAAGAAAAAGATAGCAAAACAGGTGTTTGATTCTAGATTGGTAGGGAAAAGATTCAGAGGAGAGATCTAAATAGACTAAAACATAAAATCTGATGGTATTAGAGTCTTAATGTATAACAGACTAATTTAGAAGAAACTTGTTGACATGAACCTAGTAATAATGTAAAGTTAATTATGTAGAAATTTAATTATGATGACTTATCTTAGAGAAGCTGTGCTCTTAGGTTATGCATATGATACTTTAGAAATTTTGTATTTTAATTTGGAATTTAGACATTGTTGATTGATTTGGGGGGGAGGGGGGGAATCTAGCCATTCAGAATCAGTGATAAGAGGAACTGCAGCAAGTATAAAAAATAAACGAGAAAAGCAAAAGATATATTTTTTTAATATTATTTGGGATTCTTATCATAAAAAAAACTTATTAGCCACTGTGTACCAGTAAAATAAATAACTCAGCTTTAGAAAATACAATTATTCTGAATTTGTTGTTGTCATAAATGGTAGTTTGTGTGTAAATTTAAATTTTCTTTAAATGCTACATATTCATCTAACATTGACAGAATTATGTGACAGCCAAGTGTATGTATTCATGCTTTGCTACTGTATTATCATAAAACACATATTCCTTATAGATTAAAAAAATATAGATCTGTTTAGAAGAGTTTTGAAACTTAAGACAGATTCCATATTTTCAAATATCAAAAATATGTTATAAATGTGTGTACTTTGATGCATTTTTATTAAGGTTGTGGGTTAGAAATTACTTTTAGCATTATTAATTCTCCTTTTCCTTTTCTTTAAGGTGATAATTTAGATCCTTCAACTGGGCAATCATCTTCTCCTCACGATGAAGACCAAACAGATGAATCTTCATTAGAATTTAATGAGGATATTTTATGTGATCATAGTAAGTTTATATAAGACGGTGCATCCGCCTCTTGGAAAATAAAATTTTGGTGTTTTAAATGGCAAGAATTATACTGAATGTCAACACATAATTATGTTATTTTCTAAATATACATATACCAATTTTCAAAAGTTAGTTTGGTGAGCTCTGTGTAATCCCGTTGGGAAAGTCATTAGAAGATTTATTTATTTTATTTTTAGAGATTAGGAATACACTGATGTCCAAAAGCTAAGGATGAACTACATTTTTAACTATATATAGGAGAGGAAGGGGCATGCTGCTAATGATATCATATAACTTGAATCCAGTTAGTTATGATTGTGATGCTAGTGTTAGATCCTGACTGGAGAACTTTACAAGTAAATTCTTTATTCAGGATTTAACATGATAAATATTACTAATTAAGGAGATACCTGCACATTAGCTAATAATTATGAGAAATTTCTTTATGTCATGTGATAATATGTAGTCCATATGTGCCATATATCGAAATTTATTCCTGTATAACTGAAATGAGAAGCAGAGAATTTTGTGTCAGAATAGTTAGAATTATGTAAGGGAATTAAGTTATTAAGTTATTTGTAAATCCCACTAAGCTGTCTAGTACATTATGAAATTTCGAGAAAGATTATAAGTAGTAATCCGGAATAATTGTGTATAATCTGTATGAGTCGAGCGTAGTGATGGAGGCTGTACCTATGTGGAAAGTGACGTCAGAGCGACTACCTGGAATAGGCTAACCTAACAGATTAGGGAGAGTGTAGGATCACCCAAGGGGCATGAACGATGGGGTTTGTGGGTAAAAAACACATAGAATAGAGGGCGCCCAATAGGGTGAATAAAAGACGATATGTGCGATATTATGGGGCTTTTTCTTCTTCAGTTCTGGATTCCAGTTTTAGGAGTATTGTCGGGGGATTCGTGAGAGAGTGGTGGGTCGACTACAGTGATGATGGACGGCGGGTTCTTTTCTTGAGAATGCTTGAAGATTTCCAAGCGGAGCTGATCGGGATATGACGGCCTATGCAGAATGTCCCATCGGAGAGAATGGAGAAAGTTTCCTGCGGAGCGGTAGACAGCATGCCACAGGCCGGAAAAGATTCAAAGAAAAGCGTAGTGCATCGCCAGGTGCAAAGATGGCCGATAAATATATCAGTAAGGTAATCCAGATCTACATGAGATGGCGGCATGAAATCTGAAAGGATCCAGTAATGTAAAGATTTTCATTCTATGTTAAAATTCGCTTAGAAGAATAAGAAATTTGTGTATACTGTAAACTAAAGCACACTAATAGAGAAATTTTAAGTGAGAATTTGATTGGATTAGTTAAGACCACGTGGAACAAAGAAGAATTGTTGATAGGCAGTATTTTGATTGAGAATGGCTAGACTTGACTAATGAAATTTAGAATTAAGATGGTTATTGATAGAGTATTAATGAAAGTGTTCAATGCGTGTTCTGTGAATAACTTGTGAAAGGAATTATATCCTAGTAGTGTTATACTTACACTTAATCTTATCTTTTCGTAATTGAAGGATTTAGCTTACCCAATTCCCAATACTCGAATTCATTGTTGTGATTTAGTATGAACCTTAACTTAGAGTGAGTTTTGTTCTATTGAATAATTGAATTTTCTTAACTGTAATTGTTTTGTGCTTTTCCAGTAGACATGTTTTGTACCTTATACCTGAGTTTATGCCTGATTACGAATTCAAACCACCACTTATGAAATAGAACCTTTTGGCGGGAGGGAATTAGATATTATTGCTTAGGTGAGATTCAGGTCACGACTGCTAACTGAATCTGCACAGCGCTAGTGTAAGATTAATTATTGTGTGTATCCCTTTTGAATTTAGAATTGTTTCCCTGAACAAGAGTCTTCTGTTATAGGATATTGGCTGGCGCAGCATAATAAAAATTTTGCCAATATCTGAAGAGGAAATAGATCTGAATTAATATTTTAAAGGCACAACAGTAGATTAGAAAGAGGGCTATTTAGAGGTAGAACAAGGTAAAGTATAGAGAAAGTAACGGCGTAACACTAGTAACAGCATTTCATGTGGCAGTGAGTTTGAAGCCATATAGTGTGAGGTGGAATCTGACAAGATCAGATACATAGTGGGGTGTTGTTAGACTTGGTGGATCGGCTGCTAGTGATGAAGAAAGGCATCACCAAATAAAGACGATGGGGGTGAAAAGAGTAACCATATTGGAGGACTTCAATTATCCAAACATTGATTGGGTAGCAGTAAAATCTCATGATGAAACTGAATTTATTGAGGTGTTGTGAGACAACTTTCTCAAGCAGCATGTGACAGAAGGAACTTGAGGTCCAAGGGTGTTAGATTTGATTATACTGTCAGAGAATGTTTCAGTTAAAGACGTAACTATTCTGTCCAGTTGGTCACAGTGATCATGCAGTACTCACTTGGAAAGTGACTAAGTTTATGAATGTTTCATTCAGGAAAGGTTACATGCTGAATTACAAAGGAAATTATGACCAACTGAGGAGTATACTAAGTTCATTACAATGGTATCAGTTGCTGGATAGGAAGAATATGAAGAGTGCATGAGGAAGCATTTAAAAAATACTTAAATGATGCGATATCATAATATGTCCCGAGAGTTCAAAGAATAAATCGGGGAGGAGTAGGACTTGCAATCTTATCAAGCAAGAGATTCTTAAGAAAAGGATAATGTGGAAGGAATACCATGTGCATAAGGATGATGTCTGTCATGAAAATTATAAGCTGCAGGCCAGAAAAGTCATGACTGTTATACAGAAACTGGCTCTGAAAGCTGAAGCTAATCCCAAGGAATTCTATCAATATGCTGCAAGTAAAATAACAAATGAATATAAAAGAATAACTCTACTGAATGCAGATGGTGTGAGGGTGACAGATGCAGATGAGGTTGTTCAACTAATGAGTGCCCATTTTGCTAAAAGCTATCAACCTGATGTATGCAGCATTTTGTGCACTGCTACCTCTTCACTAGATGAAGAAATTCAGGTTATGAGGAGATTATCAGGTTATTAGAGCTGTTGCATAAACTGAATAAGAATTCAGCAATAGAAGCTGATGGGATATCAACATGGGTGCTAAAAGAGTGTTCAGGTGAACTGGCTATTCCTTTAACTGGGCTATATAATCTGAGTCTCAGAACAGGTAAGATTACACAATAGTGGAAAGAATGTATGGTAATCCCATTGCTCAAGGGTGGTTCAAAGATTGATGTATCCAACTATCGACCAATCAGTATCTCAGGAGTGGTGGTGAACATTTTGGAAAAATTGGTTAGGGCTTGCATTCAGAAATGGGTTGATGGAGAATCTCTGCTTTGCAATGAACAGCATGGGTTTACTAAGGGAAGGTCATGTTATAGTAGCTTGCTCACATTCTATAATAATGATACCATTGAACAGATAAGGGGAATGGATACACCATGATGCTTTGGGATTTTGCTAAGGCTTTTGACAAAATACAGCATTGAAGACTGTTGCTTAAATTGGAGAATATGGGTTTGGATTATAAAATATTAGCATGCATGACTTTACATTTACTGACATTGAACTGACATTCATTTTCCCATCACCACAATTCCAGCCTATTCAAATCATTCTGCAAGTACTGCATATCAGCCACATTCCTGATTACTCTAGCTATCTTTGCATCATCAGCAAATAGCTGTACGTTGCCTGTCAAATCCTTTCCAATGTCATTAATGTACAGATTGAATAACAGTGGACCAAGGACTGATCCTCACATCCCCAGTATACCACTTTTTGATATCTGTCAGTCAGCCATCCTCTTCATGCATATGAGGATGGCTGACTGACAGATATCAAAAAGTGGTATACTGGGGATGTGAGTCTGCAAAATTTAAGGTACCCAGTGGTGTACCACAAGGATCAATCAGTCCTTGTTCCGCTGTTATTCAATGTCTACATTAATGACATTGGGAAGGATTTGACAGGCAACATACAGCTATTTGCTGATGATGATGCAAAGATAGGTACAGTAATCAGGAATGTGACTGATTACTGTATCAGTACTTGCAGAATGATTTGAATAAGCTGAAATTGTGGGCATGGGAAAATGAATGTCAGTTCAATGTCAGTAAATGTATAGTCATGCACTTTGGCATGATTGGATATCCAATGTCATATTATATTTGTGAGATTATGTTAAAATACTGATTGGGCTAGGGATCTTGGAGTTAGGAAGTTAAAATTCAGGAGCCATGTAGCAAAGATTGTAAATACAACTGAAAAGATAACTGCAATGCTGAAACAAACTTTAACATGTAAAGACGAGGACATTATTTTGCCCCTTTACAAGGTCTCGATAAGACCTCACTTGGACTATTGTGATCAGGTCTGGTTAGTTTCCGTTGTGATTCTTGTATAGTGGAGAGAGTGCAAAGGAGAATGTTAAAATGATATCAGGGTTGTGGAATTTGATTATGAAGACAGATTGAGAATTTTTAGACTGCGGACACTAGCAAAGAGGAGAAAGAGGGGTGATATGATTAAGACTTACAAATTGCTGAAAGAGGTATACAGGATTTCAGTTGATGGAATTTTTCATTTTATGGAGGGTAGGGAAAGGACACGAGGGTATCCTTGGAAGCTGAGAATGAATGCTGCTAAGAAGGGGGTGAGATCTAGATTTTTTTTTTATTTATTATTATTTATTTATTGTGTGAAGGCACCCATGAAGTTAGTGAGTGTCAGAATGACCAAGTTAGGAATCTAGTCTCTCAAGCAAAAATATTAAATAGGGTAGTCAATTCAGAAAGTAAAGCTGGTTGGAGGACTAAAGGAATGCTGCAGTTTCTATATACTAATGCCAGAAGTATCAGGAACAAGAGGGAGGAGTTTTGGGCATTGGTTAGCGCAACCTCACCAAAAATTATAGACATTAGTGAGACTTGGCTAATAGCAGATGATGTAGTTACAGGGCTTGAATGTGAAGGGGTTTAGTATTTTCAAGGAAGATAGGATGGGGGGTTGGGAATACTGCTGATGATAGCAGATGACTTGCTATCATTCTTTACCAAAAAGAATAGGAGACAGGCAGGAGGTTGGCTGTTCATTTGAAGCAATCTGGTGTGAGATTATGCCAAGAAGGCAAAATATACATTTGGTTGTATAGTTGCTATAGGCCAGGAGTTCCACAGATAATCTGGAAGACGTGCATCGCCAAATTAGTACAATGAGTACAGGTCGAGTGATTGTTATGGGGACTTTAACTATGGAGATATAGACTGGAAGGAAGAAAGATCACATGGCAAGAAGAAAATAGAATTTATACACCCGCTGAGAGATAATTACATAAGTCAGTATGCAATCGAGGGGACTAGGGATGGGACAGTATTGGATCTGGTCATAGGATCAGAAGAGCTATCCAAAACCAAGGTAACAACATTGTCTCCAATTGGTGAACTTGACCAAGCAGTCTTGAATTGGGAGATTGTAAAACATGAGTAATATTGTATCAAGAAGGTATAATTTGTGAAATTACGAGGCAGGTGATTATGACATGCTTAGAAAGAAGCTTAAATCTGTACCATGGCATAAAACACTGCAGAGTAAGGATGTTAGTCATGCATGGGATATAGTTAAAGGTCATCTAGAGGAAGCAGTATTAAATTGTATACCTAGGGTAAGGAGGGTTTAATCATGTAGGAGTTAGATGGATGAGTAATATAATTAAGCACGAGCTGCAGAAGAAGAAAATGCTGTGTTGAGTTACTGAGTTACCCTTGTAAGGGTATTATCATCCTAGTGAGGTTACGGCTTTAACCTATGTAACAGACACTAATGTGGAAACAGAGGTGGGTGAATTGGAGGTTCTTAAGATATTGCAGAATCTCAATGTAAATACAGCTGTGGGATTAGATGGGATATCAGCTAAGATTTTGTGAGAATGTTCCAGGGAACTTGCAGTGCCTTTGACTAGGCTCTTAATTTAAGTCTCAGCTCTAGTAGAGTTCCAAGGGAATAGAAAGAGATCAAAATAATTCCCTTGCATAAGGGAGGTTATAAGACTGCAGTAGCAAATTATAGACTAATCAGTATCTCAGGTGTGGCTGTAAAAGTACTAGAAAAATTGATAAAAAAAGAGAATTCAAGAATGGAATTTCATTTTTGAAATTATGGATTCTACAACCGTGTTAAATAACTCTTTTTATTATCCCGATGTTTCAATCTTCATATCAAGATCATCATTTGGAGCATACATAAATATACAAGACAAGCTGCGTTACATTTCAAACCGTAAGCTAGAGAAACAATGATTTGATCACATGCTACTCACTGGCTGACCTCCAATGAAAAAGATAATAATAATAAATAATAATAATAATTACATCAAGCTAGATTTAATTTTTGTTTAATTTATTGATTACATGAATAAACATTCTTGCTTACAGATGGTGTTCCTTCCAGTAAAAGTGATGTCCTATTTCTATTATTACAATTATTATTTTTGATTTCAAAAAAAAAAAAATATGTATATATATGTAGAAAGTTTTAACTTGGGTATATATTATGTATTCGAGATACCAAGTGATTTTATAAGAACTTGGTTTTTAATCCTGTTTCCCAAGAAAGCAAACAAGAAAGTCAAGTTTGCACCTGCAAGTACTTGCAGGCGCAAATTCAAGTTCCAAATACCAAGTTCATATAAAATCACTTGGTATCTTGAATACATAATATATACCCAAGTTAAAAATTTCTACATCTATCTCTCATCCTGAGATTTTATTTTTAAGGTTAAAACACCTTGTGACAACTTGTTTTGGTAAAATACATAATGAGCTCTGCATTACTTCTCTCTTAGCATTTCAGGTCTGGCTCCCACTGATGAGACCTCAACAAATGTTGATACTGGTATGAGTAGTGACCATTGCCTTTAATGTTTAGAATCATACATCTCCGCAAAGAGATGTGCTTTACATTAGAGGAAAAATACTAAGAATAGTGATCAGAGCTTTATCGACCTTTACCACGAGTTGCCTCGACTGGCATTACCTTAGGGATCAGTTGCCTTAGACTTGCAGGTGCAAACTTGACTTTCTTTTGCTTTCTTGGGAAATAGGATTAAAAACCAAGTTCATATAAAATCACTTGGTATCTTGAATATATATATATATATATATAAATTACAACATGAATAAACATTCTTTCTTATAGATATAGATTTTTTCTTTAACAGTAATGTCTTTTTTAGTATTAAAGTTGTTATTTTAGATTTAGGAACCTGGATTTTCTACAGTCCTGTTTTTAGTTGTTCTTAGAGAGGATTCATGGGACGAATATATGCCTTCCATATGTATGGGATTCTTAGACCATCATTATTGTTTAGATTGGGATGGTGTGTCGTTTATGTTCTTTTTGTCTGATCAGAATTGTGCGTCCTGTTTCTCCTATGTATGGTATGTTGCAGGTGCAGTAAATATGGTATACTCCAGGGTGGGCCAGCGGAGGGAGTGGGTCTTTGGATGAGTTGATTAAGCTTTTTAATTTTGCAGGAGGTTTAAAGGTGTCTTCGAAGTTGTATTTTTGTAGTACTCTGTTTATTTTGTCTGATGTCCCTTTAATGTAGGGAATGGTTATAGTTTTACTGTAGTCTGGTTTGTCTTTGTTTTTTATTGAGGTCTTGTAGAGAATTTTGTTAATAGTGTTTTGGCTGTATCCATTTTTTTGAAAAGTATTGCTGATGACTTTAAATTCATTTTTCAGTGCCTGTTCATTGGAGTAGATCATCAGAGCCCTGTTTTTTAGGGTATTGATGACTCCTAGTTTTTGTGTTGGGTGGTGGTAGGAGTTTATGTGTATATATTATATATTGGCCAGTATGTGTCAGTTTCTGGTAAACTGTGAAGGAAAGATTGCCCGAGGGAAGATGTGTGACAAGTGTATCTAGAAACGGCAGTGTGTTATGCCGTTTCTAGTACAACTTGGTCTAGTACAGGTTTTAATATTGCCGGTAATGTTTTTGTAACTAGGGATTCTCTGTGCAAAAAACAGTGCGTAGATATCAGTCGCGCACTCAGGATTTAATCTTGGGGGTGGGGGTGCAGAGTTGAGTAGACGATTTGAGAAACACTATGCATTCATAAGTAGTATAGAAATAGAAGACATGACACAACATAAATAAAAAAAAAGAATTTTAATTAGGAAAAAAGTTTTGGAAAATATTCTAGTGTTTTTTTTTTTTTTTTTTTTTTTTCTCTTTGGAGGGCAGGGCCCCTTGGCCCCCTTCTGGGTGCGCTACTGGTAGATATAATATTTGGGTTTATTTTCTTTGCAAGGGTAACAAATCCTTTAATAAAGCCTACCATTGACCTATAACGATATTCTGTTGGTTTTGAAGTCAACGCGTATTGCAGTCTTCAGTTGCCAATTACAATCAGAACTGTGTCGTGTGACATCTTTCACCGGCAGAACACTTGTAACAAGTTCATGGAACAAAAGTGTTCTGGAAAACACCGTTTAAGAACCACTGCTCTAGACTCTCAAAATTCCTTATGAGATTTTAGAAATTCTAGTTTTCTCAACTTTTCAGTTTTTTTCTTTTAAATGATTTTACAAGCCAAAAGATTTACAAGAAATGCCATATAAATACTTTTGAGAAAGTAAACATTAATTAACATGCTAGTGTGTGCAGAAGATACATGTGGTCAAGAAGAAAAAGTTGAAGTTAAGCCTTAGTGATATGGGTTAACCAGTGGATTAACTGCTAATACTGACAAAACAAAATTAAAAGTTTTTGGAAAGTGAGATCTTAAAAGCATTCCCTTTGGGCTAACCTCTAAGAGAGAAAACCTCTCACTATACTTGGAATTCCTTTATCCACCTACCCAATTAGTTCAAGAACATATATACAAAAACACTGAAATGTTAGAAGACTGGAACATTGGGCCACTTTCTTTTTCTTCTAAAACCATAATCTTCCCTACTCACTAACACATAATAAATATTACCAACATTACAGAAGCTGAAGAAAAGCAATTATATAGCAAACCTGTGCAATTTTTTTGGTCCCACCAATACCAAGAAGTTAAAAAGAAATTTCTTCAACTATCAAAGAAGCATGGAAGTTTTGGGCTTCCACCATTAAAATTCTGCTATTTAAGCAATACAGCTTCAAATATCCATAAAATATTGCAGACTAATCACATGTGTGCAGACCTTCTTCAGTACTACCTGGGTTTCTCCTCTATTTGGAGTAAATTGGAGAGACTGTTGAAAAAGGGCCAAAAGCTGAGATTGTTTCTGAATAGTAAAATATTCTGTGCTTGACTCTAAGATTGCTACAACATTTTGCCGTTGACATTCTTTCCATTAATCAAAGCAAAAAACTTGGTATAAAGAAATCTTTAACCTTTTTTCCCCACACACTTCCACAGTTAGTTACTGACAATAATACTTTGTGTCATAACTTAATGATGTTCCAAGGATACCATAAAAAGAGGGATCTTACTCGAAGAATTGCTATGGTCACTTTAGAGTAAATGCCATTAAATGGAGGTACTTAACACTGGAGACCAATCTGGACATTTGTTACTAATTGGAAACAGTAGAACATGCATTCTACAGCTGTCTTCTTGCCCTGTATATTTGAACATATTATATAATGTGTTTTGCATTCCATCACTTACAACAGGTTCTTTTTTTTTTGCACTACCCCTGACCTGTCAACAATGGAAAGAGAATTTTGATTTTTATAATTAATGAATTAAAAGACCATTTATGGAAACTTAGAAAAAACATGGATTTGAAAAGTAGTAATATGACATACAAATGCTTTAAAATATTGTATTGTGGAAATTTTGTCGTTCAGTCAGATGATTTTGTAATTTAGAAAGAAGCACTCTAGAAGATACCCAATTTTGGCTAGGTGGTATAGACCACCCACATTATGCAATATTCACCAGTGGGAGATAAAATTCTGTCTGTTTTTACTATGATAGGTTTTTTAAATGATTCCATCCTCTTAGTTCACTGTGGTCTTACGGTCAGTTGCAGGGATGACTGGAAAGCAATCACAGGCAGAAGGCCAATTCAAGATGGTTAACTTAGATAAAGGCAAACCACCTGAGTATTAGTCATCTTTTCACTTTAGTTACAATTGGTCTTTTGGTTTTTTAGCTGCATGAGATTGTTGAAAAAGAAAAAATTATATCCTTTGGCTATATGATGATCTATAAAAAATAAATGTATGTATTAAATGACATTAAAGTTGCCAAGAATTTATACTCTTGTTTAATTCTTTATCCAAGTATAAGCAAATAAAGTGCACAACTAGGCTACTTGTATATAGAGGTTAATGATTTTGCATTAATAGCCTTAATATCCCATAATGCATGTATATTTCAGGCATGTATAATGCTATGCATTATACACACCTAGTTTTGACTTTTTTTTTTGAAGTAAAAAACTAAATGGGTGTTCATACCTGTTTTAGGCCTATAGTAGTTAGTATAGGGTTGCAAGAGAGCCTGATGTATTAGAAGAAAGAAATATCACCTAATACTATCAGGCAGATAAATAGTATCAGAGATAGAAAAAAAAAATGGCCTCAGTTTTTATTTTTTATAGAACATCATATTGTGTGTGTGTGTGATCTTCTAGCAGCAAACTACAATGATCCACATAGATTAGTTTCTTTTCATGATTACATCAAAGTATGGTCTTCTCCTTCATAATTTTTCTTTTAGAGGTACTTGTGCTATATGGTTTCTTCAGTTTACATGATATTACATCAATTACATCAATAGAATGTTCACAGAATAAGTGAACATTCTATTATTCGTCTCTTTATTTTTTTCAAATATTTACATTTTTATTTTTACCTATTTTGCAGCGTAATTTTTTTATTTTATTCATTATATCTCCTAATGATGTTAAACAGAACTTTTTCCATAAAGTTCTTTGTTGATTGTCTGAATAAACATTTTTTACTATATAGTTATTCTATGGGGTTTAATACCAGCATTACAATTTCAAAAATACTTGTATAGAGAAATCATTTGACTTCACTATACATGGCATTATGCATGCCAAAGACAGGAATGTTTTGTACATTATGGGATCCAGAAGACCAATTTGATTTGAAGTTGTTCTGTACATTCATTTAGTACAGTTCTGAAGATATTTTACAAGCAAACTTTTGCTTGCTTGATTAAAATATGGATGAAAAAAACAAGACTACATTTCTTTGCAAGTATAATATACTTTAGAACCCTGTGAAAAACTTTTTTATATGACACCACACTAATCTTACTCAGATAGCCACTCCATATACTATGTTAATTATTATAATTAACAATCGTCTAGTGTAGATTAACATAACAGTGTAGATTAACATTAATTTGTTCTTCCAGTTTCTAGAGGAACAAATCCTGTCTACAAAATTTAGCTGAAAATTATGTCCTAAATAAAAATTTTGTAATTATAATCCATATAATGTTATTAATTATGCCATTATCTTACATTTCAGTTATTGTTGCATGTTTTTAGTTTTCTTTTGAAAGTTAACGAATAGTAAGAATTTTGTTTCTAGATATTTAGACCTCTCGTGTTCATTTCCATCAGATACTACTGTTTGGTAGTATTAATTGAAGGATGGAAATGAAAGACATTTTACTTGGGTAGAGCTCTGCCTCTTCACTGCCTACTCATTTTAGCATTTAGTCATTCATTCAATTATTAACATATCCTTATGGTTCATATAGTTCATATATATATTTATTTAGTCTTTGACTTGCGAACGATTTGACATATCCTTAACAGAACTCCTGTCAAAAGTAGAGGACACACACACATATTTAACTTTTATGGTTTATTTTGCAGGTGGTTATATTTATCTTTCTGATTCATCTAGTTTTTTTTATTGTAATTGCTCCTTCACCTAATAACTTTAATCACTCCTTTATTTAATTATTTATATTAGAACTATTCTGATATTTATCATCACTTCCTGATATGTATTTTCAAAGAGTATACAGGATACTATGATAGTACTATCTAATAAAGTTTATATTATTACTAGCTTCCTATCAACAATTTTCTTCAAAATTAACCTGTCAGATCTATTAATTAGTTTAGAGATCTAGTATTTCTCTAGACCTTTATCCTGGCATCAAACACATTTTGTTAATCTTTCCTCTCATTCCATTTAGGTGAGCAATATCACTGCAGATCAACTTTACTCACACATTCTTAAATCTAATAATGATGTCTGATTTTTTTTTAATATATTCGTTTTTAATGATTCTGCCATTACCTAATCATTGTCATCTGTTCACCTGCCTTTATTAAGAACTATACATAAATTGCTTTATTTATAACCAAACTCTCAGATCCACAAGTTAAAACTGGTTTGAACACTGTCTTATATGTTACTAATATTCATTTTATTTTTATGTATTTGTTTATTTTTTGTGACAAGCATAGATGCTCTCCACCAGGCTGGCAAATTTCTCTCCTATTCCATATAAATTTATTCAGTTGGCTTTCCACCATATTCCCTTTGCTTATTCTATTTAATTTGGTGTCTTAACTGTGACTGATATGTTAGGTTCTATTGAGAATGTAGCTAGTATTCTGTATGGTCCTGCTTATTTTTATAGTTTTTATCTTTTATAACTGATTTTCATGCTAAACATGTTGCATTGGTTATTCAATTCAGTGAAATAATTCTGAAGACTTGAAAAGGATTTGTTTAGAAGTAGAATACTTCTTTGATTCTCTCCTTCATATTGTGGTACCATAGTTAATTAATAATAGTGGAGATAGCATGAACCTTTGTCTTACACCTGATTTCATATCAAAGCAAGCTATTTATATATGGTATTATATCCACAAACAGAGTTCTAGTTAATGCAGTTAAATATGCCCAAACAATGGGTATCTGTCATGTAACAAACTACAAATTCCTTGTTATATGTATATATTGTAAATCAAAATGGTTAATCTGTTTATTTTCTTATAGAAAATCTTCTTGTTGATGAAAGCAAAAGGAAATTGGTCCAAGCGGAAGTGTGGAAAATTTTAAGTGCCCATTTTCCCTTAGCACCAGAATTTTCAAGAGAGGCACAGCCTTGTTCGTTATGTCAGGTAAGATATTATTTTGCATATAAGATAAAGATTTGATATTGATCAAATTTGTTTAAAAAAATATGCCTGATTACTTCAGTTAGTTTTTATTTAAAATATCAGTTTGATTTCAACTTTCTGTATATCCCCAACTTATACCTATGTTTTTATTTAACATGAAATGAAAAAAGTGTTTTAAATATTTAAAAAAATATATATATTTAATAAAGGAAATGTTTGTGCTGTTTATCATTATTAAATTGGAAAATATCTTAAAGAAACAACCTTATACAACATTCAGGAGAAGAGTGATGTTGTTTTGTTGGAACAAGAACATATTTTTGATTCATTCAGCCCAATATCAGTGCAAACAAATGTTTTTATGTGTTTCCCCATGAAAAGAAACCAGATCTCGCATTGGGTGATGAAATTCATCTCCTGCCTAAAGACATTCACTAGACACCCATGACTACTCCAGGATTAGAATCCACAGTCACTCAGTTGGAAAGCAGACACACTAACCTTGGCTACTAGGTCATTGCTAATACCAAAGTTAGACTCTAGTGTGAGAAAATGGAGAGAATATATTTTTGTTTCCATTGACACCCCTATTCCTATCATTTTATATAACATTGATTACACTTTTCTGCATTCCAAAGATAAAGCTTGCTGAACTTGTTTTGCAGACTGCTGTAATTGAAGGTATTATTTACCATCATTATCTTTTCATTTGATACATTTCATTTAAATTTGTGTGCCGACATGTCAGCAACTATTTAGTGATTTGTCGGAAATGTATGTATACTCAGCTTACAAATGCAAACCATCCATTGTCTTTATGAAAATCCTTTTGCTCTGACATAAGTTATGAAGGTTATAAAATTATATTTTAACTCTTCCCTGAAGAATCTAACAGTGCTTAGTATGAACTCAGTATTACAGCAATCAAGTAGTTTAAGTTTTATGCATCTCAGTTAAAGCTTTTGAAAGTTGTCATTCATAATACATGTCAAAATGAGGAACTGTACAATCACATTTCTGTGATTGTACAGTTATTATTGTACAAATGTGTATTATTGCTGTAAAACTCACATTGTAAGAGTTCATAGAAAGTTATTGACATAAATATGTTGTAAAGAATCTCATCAGAGACTTCATCTTTCAGCTGAATTTGGGTATAATCAGATATTTTGCTTAACATTAATGCATTAAACCATTATTCACTTAATGATTGAGTAGCAATTTAATGTATCATGAAAATAGAAGATGTAGTCAACAAAAGAAAGAAAATATTAAATTAAAAAAAAGTAAATAAAAATAATATAATAAAATAAAAACTTATCATCAGAGACACCTTGAAACCCAAGAAAGAAAATCTGCACACAAATAACCTAGGTGCAATCATATCAAGGCTTTGTAAAGAGGCAAAACAACTTCCTTATCCTCCCATGTCAATGTCCATTTTAGCATCGTTGTTATACTTTTGATGTATAACAACGATGAGTTGTATTTGCAACTTTTGATGTATAACAACGATGAGTTGTATTTGCAACTTTTGCCTATAACCGAACTTCAGATTACTATCCTCCATGACTTCAAGCTCACTAACCTCATCAAATCATTTGCTGAAGATCAGAAAACCATTGAACTTTTCTTGCCATGTCCTTTCCAATACTGTATAGATTGAATGACAATGGTCCAAGGACTGATCTCTGGGTACACCACTTGTCACCTTAAATTTGGCATTTATCCTCTCCCCTCCATTCTGTAGACCACTTTCTGATACCTGTCTGTCAGCCTTCTGCTTATTCAAGTCTATAGTTTACATTCAAATCTCATATCCTTCAGTTTATCTAAGCACTTAGAAAAGAAGAGTATTATAGTGTTTCCATTCCTTTTATCCAACTCATCTGTAACATTATTATAAAATCGAGCAAATTGTTTAGACATGACCTCCCTTTAATAAATAAGTGCTCATCCTTGTAGAGTATTGCTTGTCTGTCAACCTCTATCTATATGCAAGTTCTTACCAGCTTCTCTAAAAACTCACAACCAATCCAGAGGTATTGATGGAACAGTAGTCATACACATCAGTTGTTACACCACCCATATACAACATAACTATCATATATTCTTTACATTCCTGTGTGATCTTTCTTGAGCTTAGGTTCAAAGTATACAAGCATTTCAAAGTATACAAGGGCCTGGGCAGTTCAGTGTGTATGCTAAACATTCTTTTAGCATACACACTGATATTCCATCTGTCCCTATTACTGAATTCTTATCCCTGTTATGCAAAGTCTCTTGAACCTCCTCACCTCTGTACCAAGAGTAGCCATGTTACACACACTAGATTGATAGATCTTGGCAAAGGGAGCACTTATCAGTTGAACGATTGCATCTGCTTCTGAGACAAGAGTACTGTCTGCATTCACTAAAGTTGTTCTTCCACATTCAGTCTTTCTTTTATCTGCAGCATAATGATGAAATTATTTTGGGTTGCCTTTATCCTGCACAATCACTTTCTTTTCATACTCTCATTTACCTTTCTGTGCACTACTTGTAAATTTTCTGGTCTGTATTTTATATATATATATATATAATTTTATAATTCCTCTCATGATATTCCTTTCATATCATCTTTATTTTTGATCTCTTGCTGAATAAGGTGGCTTATCCATTTCAGTCCCATTTGAATGCTAGAGATACATTGATTTTACACCACTTATGCATCTTTCAAAAATTTCCATGCCCTTCCTATTCATTAACTGATACCATGGGATGAAACATAGTATTCACCTAAGTTTCTCATAATTTTCAGCTTTGTAGTTCATCATATAATGTCTTAATAGGAACAGTTACATCCTTAACTAAGACCCCCCCCCCCTTCTGACACCGTGAACAAATCTAATGCTCTTTGACTTTGCTTCCTTTTTTTTTTTTTTTCATATGCTGCTTGAGAAAGTTGTCTGATAACTGCTCAGTAAATTCTCCTTTATTCTTATCATGAGTTTTCTCTTCTATCCAATCAATGTTTAGACAGTTTAAGTCACCACCACCACCACCATATTGTAGCAACAGCCCAATATATATTTCATTCTGTTTGCCTCCACTTCACACCTGACAGTCTCAAGCTCACTGCTGCATGGGACATTATTACTGTTATTGCTTTCATGAGTTTCTATCTTAACTTGACTATTCACATCAGCTGATACCATTAGTAGTACTACCTCATTATTAACTCACTTACTTACTCCCCATCTCCTATCTCTATTGACCTTCCTAAAAGTACTATACTATTTACACTCAATTCCAGTTACTACATCTGATTCTGAGAGCTAAGTTTCACTAACAATTATTCCTGATACTCCTGGCATTTGTAATTACAGGAAAAAGCGGTTACCTCTTCTTTTTCCTATAATTATATCTGCAGTCTGCTTAGTCCAACTCCTATGACGATCTAGTTTCCCTGACTGCTGATGCCAGATCTATTCAAGTGCAGGTTATGCCTTTTCTACCATCTAACTCACATCCAAACCACATTTCACATCAAATTATTTGTTAGCATAGCTCTCATTCTTAACTCATTACTGTCATTTTTTGGCAATAGACTAAGTTTTCACACTCTCACTCTTCTTTCTTACTTCTAGCAATCCTTTCATATCCTTCTCATACTGTGTTTATTGAATCATTTGTTTCTACAAGTACTACCATCTCTTTTACTTTTCTTTTCTCTCATTTGTATCCATCACATTTAATTTTTGCTTTCAAAAATCACCATACCTCATTACTTCTCTTTTCTTAAATTCTAATTGACCCACTAACTTACTTACTAACCTTATTATTCTTCACTGAAATCTTACCATCTTCCTCACTTTCCTGCCTCTTATTATTTTGCTTATTTTTCTTATCCCAAGTTTTTTTTAAACATTCCTCAATTTTTTAGAAATCCTTGTATGATTTCCTGGGAATTAGAAAAAAAAACATTTGTTGAAACTTTAAAAAACGAATAAATTTATCATTGTCATGAACAAATAATGAAATTAATACTTACTTTCATTATTTATTCCTGAATGGTATAGATCAAGACTTACGAGGGTGATCTGAAAAGTTCTCGGCCTCAACCATAGATGGCAACTATCGGCAAGAGATTTTTTTTTCTAAGTTCGTACATCTCTCATAAGCATCCATGTGAAATTGCAAGTCGTTCTAAAAAGTAGTTTGTTTTATACAGCTGTCTGAAGCAAAAGTGTTGTTTGTATCCCTTGAAATGGATAAAATTGAGCATTGTGCGGTTATAAAATTCTTTGTAAAAGAAGGTTTAACACCAAAAGAAATCCATTCAAAGTTCATAAAAGTTTATGGGCACCCTTCTCCTTCGTTTTCAACAATTAAGAAATGGGCTGCTGAGTTTAAATGTGGCCGTACCAGTCTTGAAGATGATCCATGTGAAGGACGTCCAAAAAGTGTAACAACACCAGAAATCATTGATCAAGTGCACGATATGATAGTGGATGACTGGTGAGTCATAGTGCATGAAATTGCTGAGACTATAGGCATTTCAAAAGAACATGTAGGATATATTTTGCATGAAGAATTGCAAATGAAAAAGCTTTGAGCAAGATGGGTGCCGGCCATGCTCACAGTAGATCAGAAATGCACTTGCATGAAAATCTCTGAACAGTGCTTGGAGCATTTTAACAAAAATAAAACTGATTTTGTGCATCAATTTATTACTATGGATGAGGCTTGGATTCACCATTACACACTGGAATCCAAACAGCAGTCAAAACAGTGGACAGAAGCCGGTTGTTCAGCGCCAAAGAAGACAGAGTCGGTTCCATCAGCAGGAAAGGTCATCACATCAGTGTTTTGGGATGCTAGAGGCATTTTGTTTATTAATTATCTTGAAAAGGGTAAAACAATAACTGGGGATTTAAGAATTATCAACACGTCAGCACAACGATATTTTAATATTTGCCAAATATCTCAGTCTGAAATTAACAGACAATTATCAGTGGCTTGATAGGAACAGTTTTTACAAGTGGAATATAAACAATTGATCATTCAAAAGTAGAATGAGCCACGTGATGCAACATTGTTAAGCACTGAAGAGAGGTAAATTTCATCAGAGTGATGAATAAATTATAGGTATCAATTCACAATTTCATACAATCTTAATTTATAAATTCAATTAAAGATAACATTAGACTAATGTAAGAATTAGAAGGTCTCAATTGAAAAAAAAAAAAAAAAAAACTTAGTGTGTTATCCAGATTAGACTTTCCCATATTTTTGACAAGGATAGGCAATCATTTCAATTCAAGTTAGGGCGTTGAAGTAAGGCCTCAGCACTCTCTTTGAATAGGCATTCGAATTTTTAGTACTTAGCAATATAACGTCACACATCTCATTCTACTTTTGAATGATCAATTGTTTGTATTCCACCTTGTAAAAACTGTTCCTATCAAGCCACTGATGATAGTCTGTTAATTTCAGACTGAAATATTTGGCAAATATTAAAATATTCTTGTACTAACGTGTTGATGATACTTAATTTCATGTCACAAGTGTCTCTCAAGAAGAAAATAATGAGGGAATATTATTCCAGTCTTTTAACCAGACTAGACGAAAAAATTCGTGAGAAAAGAAAGACCCGGTTTGCAGAAGAAAAAAAAAATCATCTTTCCTCAGGAACAATGCACCTGCCCACAAAGATGTTTTGGCAATGGAAAAATTAAGGATCTGCACTATGAATTGTTGGAACATCCACCCTATTCTCCAGATTTGATTCCCTCTGACTTCTATCTCTTCCCAAGACTAAAACTCTTCCTCACTGATCAGCGTTTATCTTCGAATCAAGAGGTGATTCTGTAGAGGGCTATTTTGCAGATGTTACTGAGAACCACTACAGGGACGGAATACTGGTGCTGGAGCATTGCTGAAATAAATGTATTAGTCTTAAGGGAGATTATGTTAAAAAATAAAAATAATTTTGAAATTATAAATTCTTTTTTTCATTGTTAGGCTGAGAACTTTTCAAACCACCCTCATAATATTGTATTGAAAGTAGTATTATTAGATTCCAAAGTATTAGAAAGTTACAATATTCCTTTGTTCATAAGGCTGCAAAAAAACAAGAGAAATTATGAAGAAATTTTAACTTTACTTATAGTGTCATGTGCACACTATAAATTTTCCAAGTTTATACAGTCTGATATGTAGAGCTTTCATATAGTATTGACTGTGTTCAGTGGCGGCCGGTGAAAATTTTAAGTGGGGGTGCTGCATATACAAAATAAGAAAAATAATTCATTTTTTCCTAATCAGCAACCAATTTATTAATAAATAAATTTACATATTAAAAAAATTGCTTTATTAAAAATATTTCACGCTCACTACGAACACACACCAATAATAAAAGTTTTGAAACACAGAAATAATGCATGCAAGCATACAATTTATCTGTAGTGACACTGCTCATTGAGCAGTGTTGGATTCACTTGTTACTAGCTGCAGTGACAAGTGCAAACGAATATCGGCGAGTCTAGCTGCAATTGGCCAAACATGATAATTCTGACACTGCGTTATTGCAGTTCATTTGTTTGGTGTAATGATAATTTTTCATGTAACGATAATTGAGAAAATATAATTCTTTTCATATTTTCAATAATATAAATAATTATGTTATTTTAACAGAATAAAATATTTACCAAAAATATTTCATCCCCCACCATGAACACACACACCAATAATAAAAGTTTCGTATACAGAAATAACGCGTGCAAGCATACGCTTTATCTGTAACGACACTGCTCATGGAGCAGTGTCAAATTCACTTGTTATGTGCAGTGACCAGTGCAAACAAATATCGGCGAGTCTAGCTGCAATTGGCCGAACGTGATAATTCCCATGCTGCGTTAGATCACAGTGCATTTGTTTCGTAATCTAAAGCATTAATCGAACAATTCCAATTATTAACTATTAAATCAATGTCGAAACATAAGCTGTAACCTTTAACATGTTGTATTGCATTTATATAATGTTGTAAGCATTGTTATTATTTATAAACACAAACAAAATTTAATTTTTTCGTTTTTTCCTTGGGGGGTGTTGCAGTGCTTATGTACAAGCCACCACTGTCTTTGTTCACACCATAACGGAACAGACAGTGAAGGCATGGACCATGTTCTTCTTCATGTCCTTCCAATTCTCTCTCTCTGTTGGTGGCTTTCCTTTTTGTTTCTGCATAGCCATGTCCTTCATTTTTTTTTTTTTTTCTTGATCTTTTTCCCATAATTTTTACTTCTAAAACTGTTATCATTCTCTGTCCTGCTGAACCTCTCAGTACATGTCCTGCCAATCTCATCTTTCTCTAGATCATTTCCTGTAATAAATCATCTATAGGGCATCTGTATTTGTCACATGTTCTGTCCATGAGATTTTCAGAGCTCTCCTGTAGCACCATATTTCAAAAGCATTATCTGCTGTCTTACTCTCTTTTTGAATATCCAGGTCTCACTTCCATATGTGAAAACTGGCCACACTAATGTTCTTATCATTCTTTTCTTTGTCTCGATACCCACTGAATGTCTGAACAGATCTTTATTTTTCCAGAAGGCCATCTTTAGCTATGGCTGTTCTTATTTTTATTATTTTATCTTGCTTTCCATCTCCAGTGAAGTAGGTGCCTAATTATTTGTATTCTGTTGTATGTTCAATTTTCATATTGTTTATGAATATATCTGGCTCAGATATGTTTTCTTTTCAGATTTTCTTAAATTTGGTCCGTTTTGCATTTATATCTAATCCAAATTCTTTACCTTCTTCAATTAGTCGCTTCAGTAATTTGATTAATTAATTTTCTAAATTGTTTATATTTGGTCTAAATATATTAAAACTAATAACTTTATTTTAATGAGACCATAAGTTTTTTAATAAAGATCATACAAATAGTCAACTAGTTTCGCTAGCTTCTGACTAGCTTTCCAAGGCTGTAACTGTGCTAATACAAATGCAAAAAATTAAATGAATACAGAAACGTTAGTAACTGTCAAGCAGCTCCATTTGATATTTCATGTGGTGTAGCATGCATACGTTCGGATGCTTCAGTCAGTATCAAGTACATGACTACTCGTCACATGGTTATTAGCTAATTGTAGTTCTGTTGAGCTGAGAGCAGAGATGAGGTTTTTCCATATATCTTTAAGGATAATACCCTGATTTCTATTTAAATTATTGCCTGTGCGTAGAACTACTGCTGCTTCTTTGAAAGTTCGGTGTCTATAGTCATCTTCGATGTAAGGCATAGAGCTGTTTTTCCAGTTTCTAACGTGGTTGGAAGTTGAAAAATGATGAGCTAAACCTGATGTAATGATTCTGTTGTGATTGACATCCCCCACGTGTTCTTTCTGTCTTATTTCAAGACTTCTAGAAGTCTGTCCAATATAAGAAAGGCCATACATGCATGGAATTTCATAACATCAGAGTGGTTTCAAAACCAACTACCATGATCAGACAAATCTTAAGATCACCTAAAGATAAGGTCCCATTTTTTAAATATCCAGGAGTGTATGAATGAATTAATTAATTTTATACCATTAATACTAATTCCTATTTTTTGTTTTTCAGTCTTTTTCATCACTGTCTCACAATAGATATTAAATTGATTTGGTGAAAGGATACAACCTTGTCTAACACCTTTTTATTTTCACTACAGAAGTTTCAGAGTTAAACAGCTGCATTTTCTGTGTAAATCATTTTTATAATCTTAAGTACATGATCTTCTATGTCTAATTTATTTAATATAGTGAACATTTTATTATGTTTTACCTGGTCAAAGGCCTTCTGAAAGTCTATGAAGCATATGTAAATGTTCCTATTTCTTTCAAGTGATCTTTCTATTAGTATTTTTAGTTCCAGGATAGCATTAATGGTTCCCATTCCTCTTCTGAAGCCTTTCTGTTGTTCACTCAATTCACCGATTAAAGCTCTTTCAATTTGTTTGTTAACAATGGCTAAAAAATTTTAGATGCACGGGATATTAGGCTCACAGTTCTGTAATCTTCACAATTTTGTGCATTATTTTTCTTTGGAATTAGTATGCAGGTATGCATTAGTATGCATATTACTGTCTTCTTGATAACTAAACTAACCAAAGTGTGCAATGAGAATTACACAAATGAGGCCAAGAGATTTCAAGTGATGACGACGTCCAGCCACTTGAAATAAAGAACATCTATGAAATGCTATTTTAGAAGACAGTGATGACGATTAAAATATGCACTTCCTTTTATTTTGCTTAAAACATTCATGCATTTTGTGCAATGAAGTTTATGTACAATTCATAATTTTATACTATGTATTTGTTTCATAGTTTATATGTTTTCTTAACTTACATGAATTACCTGAATTAAATAAATATATTTTTTGTTGGACATGTCATTGTTCTTTTTATAATTTTAAAAAAAATGATTTCGGAATATAAACCTACTTTTTCTATCTGATCTGAGTCTCACATAATGTGATTTATATAACGCGGCATTTCTGTGGAACCTAAAATCTGCATTATACAAGGGTTATGTGCATTTTCATACACTAATATTTAATTAGCTATAGTAATTGACATCCTTAGAACATTATTATAACGACAACTTAAATCATCAGAAATGTTCTGATTAAGATTTGGTTGATGAAGAAATGCATCTCAAAATTTATTTAAAACACATTCTTGAATTTGAAAGAAGTGCAGCAAAGCAGCATGATTTTCCATATGAAAAGTGTAATTTTCTTACAGACCAGTTTGATTCCAGTACTTGCATTGTCTGTAGATATGGCATAGCTGATTTGGCTAGACTTACCATGATTAGTGGTGGTTATGTCATGCCACATGATGAAATTCATCTCCCAGTTAAATTAGTACAATGATAGCATGAGTCTGAACCTGATGGTAAGTCATCAGGAGATCTTGCTACTATGTACTTGGCCAGATTGTGCCTGGAGAGAGAGAGAGAGAAATTCCAAATAGCAGTATGTAGATGTATGTTGAGGGGGGGGGTGTCAAAACCATGTTGTGGAGGAGACTAAATGCTCTATGTATGAATATGTCCAAGAATCTATTCCTTTCACTGTATATCCCTGATCACCATTCATAATGTTACCTCAATTAAAAAAAACTTTCTCAAAAACTAACCCTGAGAAGAAATATCCTATACATATATATAAAACATATTAATAATAATATATAATATAGTAAATTTTCATCAACCAAAAGAACAGTTTCAGAACATATTTCTCAACCTTAGATTGTTTACAAACCCTAAATCAAGTAATGGAAAAAACAAAAGAATATAATATACTAATTTCTTTAGCTTTCATAGATTATGAAAATGCCTTTGACTCAATAGACCTGTGCAAAATGCTTAAAGCTTTAAAATATATAGGAATAGATGATATTTATGTTAACATATGAACTCGTATATATGAGGGAAGTTCAAGTAATAAATTTAAATGGAAAAGAAAGAGAAATAGAAATAAAAAGAGGAGTCAGAAAGGGATACTATCTCACCAGAATTATTTGTTACAGTCCTTGAATATGCTATCAGAAAATTGAACTGGGAGAAAAGAGGACTGAATACTGATGGTAAGCAATCTACATTTCACTGATGATATCATTCTAATAGCAACATTACCAAAAGTACTAGAACACATGATTATTGAATTAAATGAAGTAAGTCTAGATATAGACCTACAAATAAATATGGATAAATCAAAAATAATGTATAGTGGAAATACTTCAGAACAAAAACAAATTGAAATAAATTAAAGATAAATTGAAATAGTGAATTCATACAAATATCTAGGACAAATCATTACAAGCAGCCATAAACTTGATATGAAATTTTGTGATTTCTTGATAATGAAATTTCAGCTGGAAATTTCATTATCAAGAAAGAGCCGTTTTGGGAATAACCAACCTGATTAGATAAAAAGAATAATACTTGGATAAGGAAACAAACAGAAGTAATGGACATTGCCTCAGTAATAAAAAGCAACAAATGGTGCTGGGCAGGATGTGATGAGAATGTCTGACAACAGATAGACAAAGAGAACAAATGGACACCAAGAACTAGATATCAGAACTAGGTAGATCAGTGGTAAGATGGAATGATGAGATAACAAGATGTTATGGACTGTTTTGATGGAGAGATGCACAAGACTGGCTAAAATGGGAGAAGCATTCATCCAGCAGTGGACTGAAGATCTTGAAAAATCATTTCAAAATATCCATGTCACTAATGTCAAAATGCTGATATCATTGATGTACAGTACCACTCAGATATCTAGAACTGTTTTTAAAATCACTCCTGCACATAAGATGTTGCATAACCTATAGGAAATTGATGCCCTGTGAGAATAGGGGTTAAGAATCTGTTTGTTTTGAAGAGCTGGATATTGTAGTCTTAGGGGGGTGTACAAAGTGTGACAGTTAAATTCATGGAATGCACATTTAAAAACTACTTGCTTACTTGCAAACTAGTGGCTACTATCACCTTCAAAGTGATCCCTTTATGTTGCAGGGCACTTAGTAGACAATGCTGCCAGTGTTCAAAACATTTTTGGAACTTTTTTTGGTTACTGTCATCACATGAGTTGGATGTCAGAAAATCTGTGTCCTTTCAAAGCATTGTTCAGTTTTGGAAACAGTCAAAAGTCACATAGGGCTACAGCTGGTGAATACACAAGATGGTTGGTCAAATTTGAACTTTGACCAAATTTTAACTTTGATGGAGAGTTCAGATTTGTTCTTATGGACAGCTTCATATGACCTTGCTAGCACTGCTTAATAACAATGTTGGTTCACTATTTATCCTCATTTAATGAATTAGAAGTTAATTAATTAGTGTGTGATGATATAATGGCTGTGAGGCAGCCCCCTTATGGGGGGGGAGGTATGGCACAATCTCATGAAGCCAATATTAAGCTATTGGCTCTAAACTACTAGTATAGTGATAAATTTCTGTTACAATTTGAACAGTACATAAACCTTTAATCTATCAGTAAATCAATTACAACTTTAAGCACATACAAACCACATGTATGATGTGCATATAGCAGCACTCAATGTTCAAAATTTTCCCCCTTTTGCCTTTATGCATGCCTCAAGTCTGTGAGGCTACATATCAATGACAGCACACACAACATCTGACGAAAAAACTGCCACTGCTTGCTCCAAATCCACCTGCAGGCTGGTGATGCTGGGATGTCATTTGTTGCAAGCTACTTTACAGGCTCCACCACAATTTGAAGTTCAGTGGATTCATGTGGGATTTCTAGGTGGCCAGTCAGATTGTGATATGTGGTCAGGTGCATTCGCCTCCAACCACTGTTGTGTGGTCCTCACCTTGTGTGCAGCAACTGAGTCCTGTTGGAAGGTCCACTGCCTATCATGAAACAAGGTGTTGTTCAGGGACAATACCACAGGTTCTAGCATGGTTTCTTGATACACTTTGGCAAGATTTTGACCCCTTTCTCACAGAAATGCAACTTGAATATCCCTGATATGTCATCCTTCACTAAACTATCCCTGACATGATTCAGAAAGGTCATCCCTCTCTGAATCCTGGGTGCTATGGCATGTGCTGTGCAACCATCCAAGGTATATATCCAATCATTTTTTACGATTAAACAACTCTTCAGTGATGAAAATCTTCTCATCTCTGAAGAGGATATATCTCTGTCTGTAGTTCATATTTTGCTAGAGAATTGTCTTTAATTTTATCACCTTCTACTGCATAAGTTGTGTTATTAAGAAGTGTCCAGTAGAACTCACACCTAAGTCATCAGTTAGTACACATGACATCATTCTCTGTGAAATTATCATCTCTTGTGATATCACTTTCTGCATTTTTGCAGGATTATGGTGGTGGCATGTCTTCACAGCCCTCACAAGCTGTTACATCCTAATGCAGCATGACTGACCTGTTCTTTGGTGATCAGATACATCTGTATCATTATAATGGCTAATAGTTTGATACACAAGCATCCTACTGATCCCAAGTGTTTTTAGCATGTTGAAAATAACAGGTAACTTTATTCCAGTCTTGTGAAGTACAGCTACATGGTTCTCATAATTTCTCCACTACATGTTAACCCATACAGCTAGACAACTCTCTACTGATAAACATGAGAATGTTGACTGCACTAGCCACCACTAATGGAACTGGGTTTGCACAATTCTGTGGGCAGTGCAGGGATCTGTGGAAGTTGTAACAGTATTTATGGCAAGACTGTGTATTTTTGTCTGTAAATTGCATGGGTTACCCTGACCAGTTTTCCTGTTTTGAGGGATAAAAAACTTGAGTTTCTGGGAGAAAAATTCTCCATTCCCATATGAGACTATTTGATTGAAAATACCTGATAAAAGTTCCTTCCATCATAGACAAGATTCAAATCCTGGTCTTTCCAACCAAAAGGCTTGCTTAAATGAATTGAGCTACAAAACTCCAGTTTGAACTGAATTATGCTCCTACAATTGAAAAACAAACAAGCTTTGTTTTTTGATCTATAACTGTGACATTTGTGCCTTTTTTGGTTTTGATGAAGTCTGCCTGGTTGGTCAAGTAGATACTATACTTGCTTTCCAACCAATAGGTCATGAGTTTGAATCCCACCATAGGCATCAATGTTTGTAAAAGCCTGGACAGGATGAACTTTTATAGCTATTTGAGTTTATAAAAAAAAAGCTTGTCTTTTTTTTTTTTTTTTAAAGATGTTTTCTATTTCATGTTTTGGTGTTTTGTTTCAGGATCATATTGAAAGCGCCAGGTTACATCACTAGTAACAACTCAGTGAAAAATAGCTAATTGCAATGAAAGATCAGAACAAACACCAAGCTACTGCTGCTTTTGATGTACACTCAAAATTAATGGAAACATCTTTGCAGAAATTTTTCTCATTCCCAAATCATCCATTAATCCTTCTCACTGGTTCTCTGAATTTAATCCTCTGCCATTAACAGTGCACTTCTGTTGGACCAAATTAATTGCCACATTCACTCTTTCTACGTTTTCACATTTTTGATGAGATTGTGATTACCCAGTTCTGTCATTGTCTCTCACATCTTCCATCTCTCTTTAAATCTGTTATGTCACTCAAATAGTTTTTCATAGCATAATCACCATAAACTACTCTTAGCACATCTAGAGTTTTGCTTTTGCTTAACTGTGCAAAACTTGATGTATGCACTGTTCTAAATTCCATTCACTCATTTCTCCACTGAAAGCAATGAAGATGAATATGCATAACCTACTACAGCTTGTCAACTACTGGCTTTGATTGTTTGATATTATCAGTTTTATTACATCATCTCCATGGATTCAAAGACTCATTGCTGGAGATCCTCATTCACCACTCTCCAAGCAAAGAACCTAATCCACACACACACACACACACACACACACACACACCCTTACTAATGACACTCTTACACAATTTCCAGGTGCGACACTCTTATTCCTCATGTATTGAAAAATTTCTTGTGTCAATCTCTTCAGTAACTTATAAGTTTCTATCATGTCCTCTCTCTCTCTCTTCTGCCTGTCAACTAAATTCTGCAACCCACACACCTTCTTCACAATCTTTCTTCAAAGGGAGCATTCCACGGACCTGTCACCAGCTTGGTTGCTCATTTCTGAAGCCTTTTAACCACTTCTTGATCTCCAACAAATCCAAGTGACCAAATCTGTGCACAATAGTCAACATATGACTGGACCATAGCCTTATAAAGAGGGATAATAGCCTCTCAGTCTTTACTTCTCATTATGTTCTTCAACATCCAGGTAATTCTTTGAGTTATTGTGACAACTTTTGCAATATGTCCTCTGAACTTGAAATCTCTATATAGCATCATCTGCATATCTCTATCCTTGTCAGTGTCCTGTACCACCAATATGATACAAAGTATGCCATCTTTTCAAAGTGCATAACCTTGCATTTTGTAACATGAGTTTGACATCCGTCCTTTGCCCACACTGCCAGTTTATTTAAATTATCCTGCAGGATATCTTCATCAACTTTTGCTCTCTCCAGTTTTGCATCATCAACAAACAACTGAACATCCACTCTTAAATCCTCTTCTGTATCATTAAATATACAAATCAAATAGTGGTGGCCCTAGTACAAAGTTATTCTCACTCCACCATTTGCCTTGATTTCACTCCACCATAATACACTACCCTCTGAAGCCTGTCTTTCAGGCCCTCCCCATTCATGCCACCAGCCTCACATCCATTCCCATTTGCTCCAATTTATGTAATAGTTTTCCCATGCAGTATTCTGTCAGATACCTTTGCAGAGTCCAACAGTATCATGGTATTACCTTTTCCTGCTGCCACTTTATTATAAAATGTGAATAAATTACTAAGACAGGACAGGACCTACTCTTAACAAAGCCATGTCCATATAGATATTCCTATCCTGAATTTTTCCTTTTACCTGAAAATGTAACCATCTTTTCCAATACTTTAATTACCACTAGATGCTAATTTGTGTGTAATTTGCTACTTCTGTATTGGAGTCACCTTTATGTAATGGAATTATCTTCCCCTCTTTCCACTCCCTTGGAACTTGCCAGAGCTGCACTCTAGATTAAGCAATTCATTTTAGAAATTATGGACTTTACAACCACGTTATAAATAACTATTTTAATATCTCGACGTTTCGATCTTCATATTAAGATCATCATCTGGAGCATATACAAATATACAAGACAAGCTGAGTTATATTACATACAGTAAGCTAGAGAAACAATGAATTGATCACAAGTTATTCTACTATCATGACCTCTAGTGAAAAAATATATATATATTTATAAAATACATCAACTAAATTCTATTTCTGATAATATGAATAAACATTCTTTCTTACAGATAGTTTTCTTTCAGTAACAATGATGTCCTATTTTTAGCATTACAATTGTTATTTTTGATTTAGGATCCTGGATTTTCTACAGTCCTGTTTATAGTTGCTCTTAGGGAGGAAGGTTCTGTGGGTCGAATATATGCCTTCCATATGTTTGGAATTTTTAGACCATCAGTATTGTTCAGATTGGGGTGGTTGGTAATAATCTCACAGGCTTCCTTAAATTTGCGTTCATACCATGTTTTGGTGTGATGTAGATAACTAGTGCTTTTCCAGTCAATTCTATGTAAGGTGTTCGGGGCATGATCAGAAAGACCAGCTTCACCATAGTTATTATATTTAATGTGTCATTTATGTTCTTTCATCCCAATTCATCCAAAGACCCACTCCAGCGAAGGAAGTGGGTCTTTGGATGAATTGAGTAAGCTTTTTAATTTTGCAGGAGGTTTAAAGGTGGCTTTGATGTTGTATTTTTGTAGTATTATGTTTATTTTATCTGATATCCCTTTAATGTAAGGAATGGTTATAGTTTTATTGTAGTCTGGTTTATCTTTGTTTTTTTATTGAGGTCTTGTAGAGAATTTTATTAATAGTGTTTTGGCTGTACCCTTTTTTTTTTGAAAAGTATTGCTGATGACCTTAAATTCATCTTTCAGTTCCTGTTCACTGGAGCAGATCTTCAGAGCCCTGTTTTTTAGAGTATTAATGACACCTAGTTTTTGTGTTGGGTGGTGGTAAGAGTTTATGTGTATATATTGGCCAGTATATGTCTTTTTCTGGTAAACAGTGAAGGAGAGATTGCCAGAAGGAAGACGTGTGACAAGTGTATCTAGAAATGGAAGTTTGTTCTGTTTTTCAACTCAATAGAAGAAAGAAATAGATAAGCAACTTCATCAGAGGTACTGCAGTTCTCTTGTGCATTCTCATAGCAGATGAGCTGACATAACATCCAGTCCCAATGCTGTATTTACGTTGATATTTTTCATTATGTTGAGTACATCCATTTTGTCTACATCAGGTTCTATCACATCAGTAATTGCAAAGTCTCCACCTGGATAATACACCCTTTCTAAGTAAGTGATCACCTAGTAACTCAAATATTTCTTCTGCTGCTGTTACTTTTTATCTAACCAACAGCACTGTGTAATGTTGTCCTTCCATAATCATTCTTTTTTTACTTGCTACATTGTGCAATGTGACTCTCTCTCTCAAACAATCCCCAATTACTTCCCATGCATCACTGACTTTCATTCCTTATGTTTTCTTATGCCATGGGACTGCCCCAAGCTACCACCTAATTCTGTCATAATTGTGAGCTTTGTAGTTCCATATCAACCTTTTCCTTCCAAAGCAGGATTTACATGGTCACTTTCTCTGATCAGAGATCGAGTTGCTACTGTAGTGAAAGGTCTTCTGATGGCAGATCCAAAACTCTGAAATTCCTGCTCCCATCCATCATATGCTGTTTCAGGTAATTATCCTTTAATAACTATATAAATTCCATTTCCATCTTACCAAGTGCCATTTCCTCCTTTCAATGTATATTCCCACAGTTGAAGTCTCCCATGATAATTGCTCAGCCTGCACTCGTCATCTAATCTACTGATGCATGCCATCCATATCTTCTTCCTCTGAATCCCCAGGTGTATAGCAGCAACTAACAATATATTTTGTCCTGCTTGCCTTGATCTCACACCAGACAGCCTCAAATGATCTATAGGAGAATTATAGATCTCCTTCAAATCTATAATTCTCCTTAACTTCTGTTTTTGTCAATTGTGGTTCTTCAGCTATCATTAATAATATCTCTCCTCCTTCCCTCTATCTTCTCTGAAAATACAATATCCCTTACATTCTATTCCTGTACATGCATCATTTTCTGTTAACCAGGCTTCAATGATGCAGATGACGTTTGGCCAAGTTGAGCTGACCAATGCCAAAAACTCCTCTCTTCTTTTTCTGACAATTCTGGCATTCATGTCATGCATTTTAACATTCCTTTGTGCCCACAGTTACCTTTGCATAATATTATTACCAGCCCATTCAGATTCAAAACCTGAGAAATTGCACCCAGCTGCTCAAGGTCGTTTCTGCACTCATTTATCCCTGAGGTGGCTAGATACGTGCTTGATTGCATTCCCCTCCCCTAATATCTCTAGTTTCACTGATTTGAACTTCCAAAGTCTCACTGAACAACACTTTCTTCAAATATCTAAATTAAACCATTCAAACAGTCCATCAGGCATATACAGATCGTTTCGTTCATCAGATTCACTCCATATATCTATAAACTGCATACTGTTCCTTCTGTACAATCTTTTCATTGACTCATTAGAAATCATGGCCCATCTTCTCACTTCTGTGGATACAGAGACTGCAGACTCACAATCTTTACTTTCTTCTTCTTCATTTTCTCTTCTTTCTACAACTGTTTCATATCCTCTCTCATTGCATATTTCACGCCTTTCAAATAGTTTGTGCTACTTATCTTGGCACTTCTCCCTTCTCCATAGCATCCTTGATTTTTGCACCTAATATGACTCGAGGCAGTTGCACAGACATGTTGAAACATGCACAGTCATATGGTTCTTCTGAATTGCCATATGTACAAAAGTACAAGGCCACTCTGGGTATTTAATTGTCACACCTTCTTCACTGTGGTGATGGTGGTTCCAGAAAACAAATGTTGAGCGGGAATGAAAGTTGAATGGGAGTAATGTGGGTTAGATTGAACTGCAAATAGTTGTTAGGCAGTTGCCCATGTTGTTAAGTGTCAGTCTGAGAAGAGGAATGTGTTATTGACTGCATAGCTGAGTGTTATCAAAGGAAAGAGAAGAAGTACTAAGATGTTTTATGCAAAAAAAGACAAAACTGTGTTTTAGAAGCCCTAGGTTGTGATCATTCCATTGAAAAATGGTATGAATATCAGTGTTTAAGCTACTAATTATAGAAGATCTTGATGCCTGGGATGTTTGAGCACTGCAAAATTTGTCATGTGATTAGTAAGAATGAAAATGCTATCATTGGCAGAACCTCAGATTGGGTTTTAGGCCTGTAAGAGATAGACTCATATATGAGGATTAGGGTAGGTAATATATCAGAGCCCTGAGAAATGCCTGCATTAGTAGATAATTCTGATGAAATCTGATAAATCAGATTTAATATAAATCAAGATAAAACTGGTGACTCAACTACAAAGGGTGGAAAGCAGGCCATAGGATATCAGTTTGCTGAGAAGACCTCAATGATTGACTATCATATACTCTGGAAGTGTTGAGTACAACAGTACAGGTTTCTCCAAACCCTTCTGTTGCATGTTTCCAGGGGAGAAGTGATGTAGTAGCCAAGGTCTGCTATGGATCTTGACTGACAGAATACCTACTCACTAATTAGTTGATATCTATGCCTATCTTTGGGTTACGACAGATGATGGAAAAATATCGAGAGAAACAAAGGGAGCTGCATCTGGTATTTATTGATCTGGAGAAAGCATACGATAGAGTGCCAAGGCAAGAAGTCTGGAGGTGTCTGAGGGAGAAGAAGGTGCCGGAGAAATATGTCAGGTTGGTGCAGGAAATGTACAGAAATGTGAAGACAAGTGTTCGGACCTGTTTGGGACAGACAGAAAGTTTTCAAGTAACAGTTGGCTTGCATCAAGGGTCAGCATTAAGTCCGTTTCTGTTTAATATTGTGATGGAGGTGGTAACAGAGGAGGTGAGAGAAGATGCACCTTGGACAATGTTGTATGCAGATGACATCTTGCTGTGTGTAGATTCAAGAGAAGAAGCGGAAACTAAACTGGAAAGATGGAGAAAAGTACTGGAAGAGAGAGGTATGAGACTGAGCAGAAGTAAGACAGAGTATATGTGTTGCGCAGTGGGCGGTGGCCAGGAGACAGACCTGGAACTGGAAGGAAATGTCATCAGGAAGGTGAGAGACTTTAGATACTTAGGTTCGACAGTGGAAGAAGATGGAGGAGGTGAGAAGGAAGTGGGATGCAGGATACAAGCAGGTTGGAGGAACTGGAGGGAGATGGCTGGAGTGTTATGCGATAAGAGGGTGCCGATCAATCTGAAAGGCAAAATTTATAGGACAGTAGTGAGGCCAGCTATGACATATGCTATAGAAACTGTGGCCCTGAGGAAAAATAACATTAGCAGGATGGAAGCAGCAGAGATGAGAATGCTTAGGTGGATGTGCGGTGTGACCAGAAAGGATCATCTGAGAAATGACTATGTCCGGGGAACAGTGAAAGTTACGAACTTAGGAGCGAAAATACAGGAGGCAAGGTTGAGATGGTTTGGTCATGTGATGAGGAGGGAGGACGAATATGTGGGAAGAAGGGTCATGCAGATGGATGTGCAAGGAAGGCGGAAGCGTGGGCGGCCAAAGAAGAGATGGAGGGAGCTGGTAGAAGAGGACTTGAAGATGAAGAACTTGGATGTGGTGACAGCCCAAGACAGGAAGGTGTGGAGGAGACTCATAACAAACAGTGACCCCACTTAAGTGGGAGAAGCTGCAGAAGAAGAAGAAGAAGAAGTTCTCTATGCCTATCACAGTATAATAGTGCTTTGATGATGATCCTGGTTAGAAAAACCAGTGAAATATTAGTGGATTTAATAAATATATGACTAAACAAACACACGTAATAACCACAGTAATAAATTTTAATAAGTAAATATTTCATCCTAAGTATCTTAGGACATCTTCAGTGCAGTTAATTCCAACAATACTAGGAATAACATACAGTTAGGGCACATGATTACGATGGAATCCCAATATGTGTTATAGAATTATATTAAAATATATCTGGAGGGGAAAAAAAACGATTACATTAAAATAAGATAACATATATAAAAATTATTTTACGCAATTTTGTATGACAATTTCCCGTACTTTAGGAATAGCAAGAATGTCATTATAGTTTATATTTGGTCTGTGAAGTAGGGCTTCAGCACTCTTGATATAAACATTCATGTTTATATAAAGATCTATGTAGAAGTTTGGTCTTTTCCCAATGGATCCTATGGTTGAAAACCCAAACAATGCAGTCACAACAGACTGCATGAAGTGCGAATGAGTTTCTCCATTGCTGGGTTAGGGCATTGATATAGACAGTAAATGAAGAAAACAGAATGAAGTAAGCAAGTACATTTGGATTCAGAAGTGGTAATGGGGCCACTACTGAGGTGAAGAGAAATCATTAATTGGTTAAAGTGAGTTGAGTGGAAACTGAGTAAAAAAAAATAGCTAGGTTTGATGTAGGTGCAAGTATTATTTGTTTGAGGTTGTAAATTATGTCCTAGCTACTGGAGTGTATTTGAAATGTTTTGGGAAGATTTAATTATGGTGCCTTTATTTGTTCTGTTTATTCTGATAATAAAGATCTACTAATTAAAACACTCCTTAATAATATTGTTAGTATTGAAAGAACAACATTGATATAGTCTTTATTCTACTGTTCATTATTTGAAAACATCATTAAGATGAAGCACTAGAAACTAAGCATAAAATAAATTCTGAAAACTCACCAAAACCAGTTATTTTAAAAAAAAATAAAAAAAAAAATAATAAAAACAAGAACAATCCAGAAATGAAAGCAAATCATATAAGTGACATGCCTTGTGTATTTGCTGCATGCTTGGCCATTGTTTTGTGTGCTTGTAAATTGATTGTTGGCCATATACTGGACAGAGGAATTCTAAATTTGGAATTCTCTACTGCCATGGAATGTTCAGTGGCAGAAATGTATCCCTTATGACAAAAGACTCATATTACTATAGTAATATTATTATTACTATCCAAACAGCGAGGTCATTTTTCTAACTTCTCTTTTCAATTTCCACAGATTGCATTGGAAGCAGTGAAATATTTACTGTCAACAGTGACCTAAGACATTTTCAATTTATCCACCTGGATAGCTGATAAACTTCATACTCCCAGTATATACTCTTGGTCTTTAAAATAATTATGTACATGAAATTACCTACATGCCATTTTTTTAAATTAGAGGCAAAATTATAACCTAATTTTCTACCATTCTTGACACATATGGCCAATTTTTTGCTTGAAATGTAATTAAGAATAAGTTCAAAGCTCTCTCGCTCTCTCTCACACACACACACACACATAATGGAATGACAGTATCAATAAAACTGGCAGAGGACATGCTGTGTGTGTAGAGCAAAATAAAGAAGGGTACTTTAGGAAAGTAACTCTTTTATTATTACTGAATCATTGTACACGCATCTGTCGATAACCGTACACAACAATCATGTTAAGAAATTAAACAGAACTCTAAATGAAATCCAATCCTTCGGTGAAGAAATTACAAAAAAAAAAAAATTAATTATTTCACTAGATTTTCCAGACTGTATTGTCTTGTTTAGTGCAATTTTAGGCTAGTAGTAGTAGTAGCAGCTTGTACAGGCTGTGCTATTTATAAGGTAGTTAAACATCTGTCTTTAGCCTTTTTCTGCTGCCTTTGCAAGTAATTCTTCTTCTTACATCAAAAACTAGAAGATTTATAAACAAGATTTCAACTATTGTTATTATTATTACATGGCACCTTTACAGAGTCTGAGGACTTTATGAAGATTACATGACTGTCAGTGATTGGTGTTAAATACACAGTTACCTAGTTTTCATGGAAATAGAATAACTGTGTAGAGTGGCCTCATTCCTTGCAGTACTCAAATATTCCAAGATTCACTGCTGTAAATACTGACATTCTTAAGTTTGGTAAGGATAACCTAGTCAACTTAATGCTATCAAAATACTTCTGTTCTTTATTGGAAAAAAGATTTTGATCCACTTATCAATACCATTGATTACATGTAGATCTTCTGACAAGATCAAATTCCTCTTCCTGAGAGAATGGGTGTGCAAGAGGAGCAGGGAAAACGGGGAGGCTCAGAGTGGACAGGAGTACACAGCGTGAGAAAGGTGGATGCTCCAAGAGGAGGTGAGAGTATGTGTAGACAGGAAATCAATGGGATGACCTGGGATCAAGAGGAAACAGTTGGAATTGAAAAGGGTTTTAAAATGAATAAGCAGAGAGGGAAATTGTCCCAGTCGAGCATGGAGAGATCGCATCAAGTGAGTGGTATCAGTGGGACTAGCTGCAGATCCTGAAATGAGCTGTTGTGTTTGTATACAAATGCTAGAAGTATAAGAAACAAGGCAGATGAAATGGTTGCATTAATTGCTTCTGTTCACCCAAAGATTGTTGGAATAAGTGAGACATGGTTGGAAGAGGACGACATCCTGACAGGAATAGAGATGGAAGGGTATGATGTGTTTCGTGAAGATAGAAGGGGGTAAAAAGGGAGGAGGAGTGCTGTTGATGATAGAGAAAGAGTTATGTCCATACAAAGTAGAGATGCAAGAGGGAAATAGTGCCAGTGGTTTTGAGGCAGTATGGTGTGAGATAGAGGTGAATAGAATCAAATACTTGGTTGAATGTTGTTATAGACAGGCAATGTGGATGGTGGCGATAATGAACTGTATAATCAAATTAGTCAAGCAAATAAGAAAAGGGGTGATCATTATGGGTGATTTTAATTATGGCAATATAGACTGGAATGATGAAATAGCAACTGGAAGTAAAGAAAATGAGTTTCTTGAGTTTTTGAGGGATAACTACCTCAGACAGTATGTAACAGAGGGCACACGAGGATTGAGGGTCTTGGATTTGGTCATCTCATCAGAGGATATAATTATAAATGAGGTGTCAAATCATCCACCAATTGGTGAGAGTGACTATGAGGCGATTACCCTGGGTGGTTGCTAGCAGTGTGAGGACCTCTGTGAGAAAAGGGTATATGTGGAACTACAAGGGTGGTGATTATGAAGAGCTCAGGAGACAGCTTGCGGGTGTAGCATGGAATGAGGAGTTAACTGGAAAAGAGATCAATGCCACTTGGGGGATTGGATTTTCAAAAACTATCTAGTAGATGCAATGTCTAAGTGTATTCCAAGGGTGAGAAGGTTAAATAAGGTAAGTGTGAGATGGATGAATAAAGAGATTAAGCATGTGATACAGAGAAAGAGGGCATTGTGGAGGCAGCATAAGAGAAGTGGAACTAACCAATTCCATGAGGTCTACAAAGACCAGGCAAGGAGGGTGACTTGGTTGGTGAGGGTAGTTAAAGAGCGGTATGAACAGCAGTTAGCTAATGAAGCCAAAAAGAATCCTAAGGAGTTCTTTCGATATGTTGCCAGCAAAAGAAAGAATGATTATGGAAGGATGACATTGATAGGAGAAAATGGTATAAAGACAGCTGTTGCAGAATGTGCGGTGGAGATACTTAATGAGCAATTCATAAAGGTCATTCAATCTTGTGAATATGACTTCATGAAGAGATTGAGAGCAGTAGATGATGGGGAGGAGAGACTGACTGTAAGTGAGCAAGAGGTGTATGGGGAGTTGAGTAAACTAGATGTTAATAAGGCCGTGGGACTTGATAATATATTGCCACGTATTCTGAAGGAATGTGCCAGGGAGTTGACACCTGTCTTGACATATTTTTTTAATACGAGTCTTGCACTTGGTCAAATCCCTAAGGAGTGGAAGGAGGGCAAGATTGTGCCACTTCATAAAGAAGGTGAGCGAACTCAAGCATCAAACTATAGGCCTATCTGTGTGTCAGGTGTTGTAGTTAAATTGTTGGAGAAGCTTGTGAGAACTAGGATCCAGAGTTAGGTTGACAACAATGGTATTATCTTTGATGGACAGCATGGATTTGCTAAAGGGAGGTCATGTTTTAGTAATCTACTTATTACAATAAAGTGACTGCTTCCTTGGACAGCGGAGAAGGATACACAGTAATATACTTAGATTTCGCAAAGGCTTTTGATACAGTACCTCATGATAAATTGATAGTCAAACTAGAGCAGTGGGGTTGAATATTAGATTAGTGCATTGGATTGGAGACTGGCTATCTGATAGGTATCAACAAATTGTGTATGGGGGAGCGATATCCAGGAAAAGGAAAGTCACTAGTGGAGTGCCTCAGGGGTCTGTTTTGGGGCCATTACTGTTTAACTTGTATATTAACGATATAGGTGAAGATTTGGATGGAGATATTCAGTTGTTTGCAGATGATGCAAAGAACCATGAAGAGTAGTGAAGATGTTGTGGCCTTACAAGAAGACTTGAATAAATTGAGTGATTGGGCACGGAAATGGAGATGTGAGTTCAACGTTGCAAAATGTAAGGTTTTAAAATTTGGAAGACAAAGATGGGATGCAGAATTTATGCTTGGTGAGGATATATTGTTGGAGGTGGAAGAAATAAGAGATCTAGGGGTGATAGTGAATAAGGATCTGAAATTTAGGGGACACACATAGCCAAAATTGTGAAGACGGCACAAAGGCTTCTGGGAATGAAGCGGAGGACATTGACGTGTAGATGTAGGGAGATTCTTGTTCCATTGTATGAGGCTTTGATTAGGCCACACATGGAATATTATGTCCAGATTTGGTCATCTGATTTTCAGAAGGATGAAGAGATGTTGGAAAGGGTGCAAAGGCGATTGACTAAACCTCTGGAATGTCGAGTATGAGGAAAGATTGAGAAGATGCAACTTGTAGAGTCTGGTGGACAGGAGGAAGAGGGGAGATATGATAGAGACCTACAAGTTATTAAGGGGTTGTTATAGGATCAATGCTGGGGAAGTTCTACAAAAAATAGTGGGAAATCGGGCAGAACCAGAGGTCATCCCTGGAAACTGTATAAAGAGGGTGTGAGTGGCAGGTTTTTTTCGTGCAGAATGATTGGAATGCCTTGCCTGAGAGTGTGGTGTCTGCACGGAGTTTGAATGTGTTCAAGGCACGGTATGATGAGTTGTGTGTGTGTGATAAAAGGACCTCCCAGATGAGTCTTTGACTCCATGAGGTCTTGGGGTAGTAATAGTAATAGATTTCAGAGATGATGTCAAAAGTTAGGATCTGAGCAGAATTAAAACTGTCCAGTTTCCAGGGATGAACTCTCTGGCCCACACCTATTATTCATGCAATAATTCCCTTATGTCTATCTGATGGCTGCTCTTACCAATTTACGTCTTAATTATATCATTCCATTCTCTGCCTATCCACCAAGTTCTGTAGAGCTACTGAAAGTCTTGGTAATTTTTTTTTTTTTTTTAAATGTGAATCCCACTGACAACCGTACCATTAATGGGCTACGATAATCCAGAAATCCTGCTCCAGAAACCAAACATGGTACTTTTTTTTTTCAAGCTAATTCAACCCTCCAACAAGCAGATCTAAATTCATCTCTGACAAACACATTCAAAAATACCCATGCCCATACTAGGATTTGAACACACAGCTTGTTTGGTTGGAGAGCAGATATGGTAACCACTTGACTGCTAACCAGGCCTGCAAAGCTCACTTAGCTCTGGACTTTCTCTAATTTTATTTAATCATCTGAATCGTGCAGAGAAAATCAAGATGTGGGAACAGTACCTTGTACATGGTGCTATCATCTTCCTATCTGTACCTGCCAGCATCATTTATATTATGAAAGCAATTCTCTGAGTAACCTTTACAACTTTTCCAAAGCATCCCCTGTACCTCAAAATCACTATCCATTACACCTTATATCTCCCACTTCCTCCAAAGCAAAGTTCTACTAATGCCATTACACCTCATTACATTGCCTCTGGCTTAAAGTGCATAATAACACTGAGCATATCTTTTCATCTACTCAAAACACCAACCTGTTCAAATCCTCATGTAGAAAAAGCACAACAGAGTTTCTGTCATTAATAAAATTTTTCTTTTAGCATTGTCTGCAAAGAATTAAATATTTACTCTCAAAATTTGATCTATATCCACAATATATAAATTAAATAGCACTCGAATTAGCTGAATGGTTAGCATATCAATTCTTCAACTAACAGGTTGTGAGGTTGTGAGCATAGATGTTTTGTGAGTCTTTAAGGTGGAAGATGAATTTCTTCGCCTGTGAGACCATGACTATACTTACTGAAGACCTCAATTGGCATGAAAAAGTTCCATGCTTGGTCTCTATAAACCAAATGTTTCTGGATTATCTAATTCTCAGATCACCTATAGTACTAATACTAATTTATTATAGGCTAACAGCCTTTCATGGATGGGATTCATATAAAAACAGCAGCCTATGTGGTATTTCATCAAATGCTTTACAAAATTTAGAAAAAAAAAAAAAAATACTGTATAAGCATCACCTCTGTCCAAGTATAATTTTGAACCTATTATAAAACATAATAGTCCACCGAAACTAGACCTTCCCTTTACCACCAAACCGACTTTGATACATGCCAAAGTTGCTATGGATGCAAGGTGCCTATTAAATTTGCAATACCACTAATATTCCACTGACTTAACATGGATATGATGTTTAAGATGATTGACATGCTTTAGCTCCATGCACATTAGGTGGTTAATAAACCTATGCTGTCCTCTGGAAATAATCCTATTCTCAATTTGTATTCTATCTCCAACCAGCCTCACCAACACTTTCACTGCCACCAGTGTCTAATACACAAAGTGTCCTATATTCTACCCCTACTGATTTGAATGCTCCCTTATGTATTGGCACTATTTTTTTCCCTTCCTTCCATAATAAAAATGTAACAAGAACAGTTGTTCAGCTTATTCCCAAGAAAATTCAACACAATATTCACTATGACATTGTATAAGACCCTGATCAGACCACACTTAGACTATTGTTCTCAAATTTTGTCCCAAGGATTTGAAGGAGATAAATTAACTGTGGAAAGGATACAGAGGCAGACAACAAAGATGGTTTCAAGACTGTACAATATTAGTTATGAGGATTGGCTGAGGGAATGTGGACTGCAGAGTTTGGTGAATAGAAGGAGAGGTAACATTGAGACTTTTAACCTGCTGAGAGGTAGTTACAAGGTTGACACTGGGGAGTTCTTGGTGGAACAGTGGGAAGAGCAATAACTAGGGCCATCTCTGGAAGTTATGAAAGGAAGCTGTGAGCAAGAGGGTGAGGAGTGGTTTCTTTGCATTGCCTGATAGAGTAGTGAGAGCAAGAGCAGTCACTGAGTTCAAGGAGTGGTATGATAGACTTTGTGTTTCCTAGGAAGGACCTACCACGATGAGTCTTTTGACTCCATGGAGGTCTGAATAACAATAATATTTAACTATGGTCTTTTCCAGCACAGATGTATTGTACATCATGCCTGTCTTCCACAAGACTTGATATCCTTTTCTAATCAAGGTGTTACCTGTGACTGTACAGCTACAAAGCCTGTACAAATTTCAAACCACTTATCCTTGGAATACTCTTCACATAAATCCCTCTAAAAATTCTTGATATCCAGAAGAGGTCAGTTAATTAATTGGATGTCTCTCTCTCTCTCTCTCTCTCTCTCTCTCATATAGGCACACTCCATTTGCAATCTTAGACTGTTCATACTTTCATGGGTGCTGTTTACTGAACTGGCATCCTTCGTTTCTTTGCTTTCTCTAAGCTTATAAAAATATAAACAGCAGCTGATCTACATCCTGTTTTAACCTTTGCAGTAAAAATAAATGTACTGAATACTTAATTTCAGCATGACTCAAAAAGTAATTTTTTTTTTTAATAAACGTACACTACTTAGGTGCAAAAAGAAGAAGATCAACAGACCCGTGATAGGCATAGAAATCAAGCATTAGAACAGAAGGCTTGTCTTCAGGATTTATACTTAGATAAAGGTCGACCATCCTGGCAGAAATTATCACCTGGAGTTACATTGTACATAATTAACAGGACTTTTGTAGAGGAATGGCGTAGATTTACTCGGTAAGATAAACTTATTATTTATTATAATAAAAATGAATTATTTTTATAATTAAAGAGAATGATATCCAGAATAAACTGTTGCTCAGTAGTTTCTTTTGAATTTCACTATGTGGTCATTTCAGAGATATATAATAGATTAAATGCACATTTTTTACTGGAATATTAAGATGTTTTAATTATCTGTAGCATTTGATTGTCTTGTCTTGTCTTAATCTTTTCACAAACCATTGAGGTTCTTTAGCTGTGGACTTCACAACTGCAACTTCTTGAGGATAAGGTTGTTGGCATTATGCCTCATGATGTGTCCTATGTCTGTCAATGCATGTGTTTGTTCATGGGGCCAGCTTGCCTGTTCTGGAGGATGAAAAACCTGAGTTTCCAGGTGGAAAAAACCCTACCTCGATATGACACTGGCTAACTCATCTTTAGTTGAAAGAGACCAGATAAAGGGTTCCCTCACATCATGGACAGGAATCAAACCCAGGTCTTTCTGACCAAAGGGCTTCATTTATACTGACTGAGCTACAGAGGCTCAGTTTATCAGTATATCCATTCATTTTATCAAGTGTGAACATGCAAAGTATGAACATGTTTCTGAAACCTCTTGTATGTGAGAATGATATACAGGGTGATTCCATATCCTCTGTTATAAACTTTAAAGGTATATTATATGACTCAAAACTATGAAAAGGTCCCAGTAAACAAGGAGCTGGAAACCTTACATTTCTAAGATACTAACATTTGTAATAGTAGCACAAATGCCAGTAACCTGCAATGCAGATAGAAGTCATCAAGAAATAAGCATGAATCCCTCTGTAACTGGCAAAAAAAAAAAATGCTAAGGTGAATATACCTCACAGCAAGTGTTGAAAATGACATCCTTTACTAAATGCATATGTTTAGATCCCTCAACACTGACAATCTCATGAATAAGGCCAGGTAGACCAATGATTTCAAGTTGTCCCACATATAAAAATCCACATGATTCAAGTCAGGTGACTGAGAAGGCTGTGTAATATATCTAATCTGAACCAATCTATCTTTAAGGCAGCCTTTGATCAAAATACCCTTAGGCATCATGACTGAAGTGTAGTGGAGCTCTGTCATGCATGAACCACGTTTCTACTGTATGACAAGGGAACATTATTGAGCACATCATGGAAGATGCGTCTGCCAGGTTTTTTCAAGAAGTCGCAGTACATAGGTCCTGGAAGCCTGTTGCAAAACATAATCATGTTAATCTGTAAGCTATCTGCCTATATGATGATGTTGAATTGAATCAAAGTATATATGGTTTCTATGAAAAACAAACAAGAGAGAGAGAGAGATCATTAGTGTCACATATGTTGTTGTCGAAACCATGAGAAAATACCTCTTGGTGATGATTATCTGGATTGCAATAGAAGAGATTGCAATGTAACCTCACCCTATATTGCAAAACACAGGCATATAACAGAAACACTAAAACAAATAAAAACAAACTTAAACCAATTTGCCAACCTGATTAGTTAAGTGGTTAGCTGATCTGCTCTCCAAATAGTAGGCAAGTTTGAATCCTGCTGTGAGCAGGATTGTTTTTTTTTTTTTTTTTTTTTTTTTTCCCTCAAATCCCATGGTATTATTACACCAGATCATAGAGGTCAAATTCATGTATTTTATATAGCACCTTTTCTGGGTTGTTATGAAGTTTACATTTGGAAATATTCATACAATTTAGTAAATGCATTGCCGATGCTTCCTTGGTGTTACAGATTTTGCAGATGAGGAAGACTTTTATGCCATTGCTAAACTTGATTGGTCTTGTGTGGCCAGTCTTGAGGCAAGAGATCATGGTAGTGGCACAACGATTAAACTTGGAGTTGATGCTAGCTCCTGGTTTTTCTGCTGAATACCAGTGGTGAGTCATGTCCTGGAGAATCGTTCTTTTTGTTTTCTTTTTGAGTGGTTTTAAAAAGATTGAAATCGGTGGTATCACTGGATGTTGCAGCCAGTTTTGCTACTTCATCTGCAGTTTCATTTCCCTTTAATCCCACATAGGATGGGATCCATTGGAAAATTATTTCGGAATCCTTATGTAGTTTGTTTATGTTTTTTGCTATGTCGCTAAGTATTTCTTGATGGCTAGTGTAGCAGTTCTTAATGGCTTGAAGGGCTGCTAAGAAATCTGTGAAAAATATAAATTCCTTTGGGTTTTCTTTAAGCAAATGTTGCAGTGCTCTGTTAATGGCTATTAATTCTGCATGAAATAAGTTGCATCCAATACTGTTAGTTGTTTTTAGTTCTATATTTTGAGAGCCATAGATGAGTACGCCACTCCCAGAATTGCCATTTGGATTTTTGGAGCCATCTGTGTATATCTTTATTGAGTCAGTCCATATTCCATTATTTTTTGAAAGAGCTAATAATCTCAAGATTTCAGCGTTTTCTAGACTTTTTTTCTCGTGTTTTTTCTCTATTTCAAAGTTGATAACTATATTTTTCCTGTCTTGATTTGGAGGAAATGCTGGGTAGTTTGCTATTTTATTTGGACAATCCGAATCATGGAATTTTATTTTCCATGATTTCATGCATTGTTGATTTTTTTTTTATTCTGTTTGTTGGTTGCCAATTTTTAAAAAAGTTCACTTGTTTTATGACGTGCAAGGTTGGCTATTTTTTGTACGAATTTAGTAAGATTTTCTTGCCATCTAATTTTTAAAGGAACAAGGTTGGATTCGAATTCTGCTATTTTTTCAGGAGTTGTATTCCTTGGTCCACATATGATTCTAGCTGCATTTTTCTGAATTTTTATAAGCTTGTCTAAACTGGTTTGTGATGTTTGCATCCAGATAGGCAAAGCATATTCCATTATGGGTCGGATAATAGAGATGTATGTGAATTTTAAGGTTTTAGCATTGGCTCTCCACTCTTTACCTGAGATACTTTTCATGATATTTAGTCTTCTTTTTGCTCTGACTGCAACATTGTTGATATGTTTATTGAAGCTTAGTGATGGATCCAGAGTAATCCAAAGTATTTGGAGTTTTTCATTAAAGGTAATTAGTTGGCTATTTAGCTTAATCTTTGGTCTCCACTTTCTGAGGTGGTTATTAATAATGGTAAATACACAAATTTCTGATTTAGGGGGTTAATTTTATTTTTTGGTTTTCAAAGTATCTAGATAAACTTTCAATGACTTTGTTTAAGTGACCTTCTGCTGTTTCTAGGTTGTTGTGAGCTGAGAATAGGACCAAATCATCAGCAAACATAGCTATCTTTGTTTCTTTATTTATATTTTTATCTAAGTCGTTTAAGTAGATGGAAAAAAGGAATGGACTCAGAATGCCTGCCTTGAGATAGTCTCTGTCTTATTATTCTAACTCAAATTGTTCTATTTCTTAGAAAGTCATAAATTCAGTTTAGAACTTTCCCTTCTATTCCAATATGACAAAGTTTGGAAAAGAGTTTCTGCCTCCAGACCTTGTCAAAGGCATTGCTAAAATCTATAAAAGCTGCAATGGTGGATTTGGTAGGTTTGGTCTGGAAGTTATCTTGAATTGTCTGGGTTAAGTAGAAAAGTTGATCAGTTGTTGAGTGATTTCTTCTAAAGGCAGCCTGAAAATGTGGTAGTATACTATTTTTGTTTAGATAGTAATTCAAACTTTGGAGTATCATTTTTTCCATCAATTTGCCTGGAATTGAAGTCAGTGAAATTGGTCTATAACTTCCTGGTTGGTCTTGAGGTTTGTTAGGCTTTAAGATTGGTATGATTGTGGCTGTCTTCCAGTTTTTCAGACTTTTCCTTGTTTTAGGCTATTGTTGTATAGGCGAAGTAGCCAATCTAGGGCTAGGGAAGGAGGATGTTTGATCATAATTCCTTGTGTTATCTGGTTCACATGATTTATTTATATCTAATCTCTCCAAGGTATCTCTCAATTCAGAGATTGTAAATGGATCCTAGAATAATTTGTTTTTATATTTTGGGGAATTTGCAGCGTTTTTCTCCTGTCAAGCCTGTTTTGATATTTGATGGTCTTTCCTAGTATTCATCTCTAGTTTGCTTATATTTTGAAAATGAAAGGCCAATGTATTTGCGATCTCCCTGTCTCCTATTTTGATATTTCCATTTGGAACCTTTATCGTGTTCTTTGGTAGGTCTCTTTGTAAATTAGCAGTCAGTTTCCAAAGTTTGGTGTCTGAAGTGTTTGGATTTAAGCTGTGGCAAAATTCTTGGCCCCCCCCCTAGTTCTTTGTAGTATATTATATTTTTGTTTAATTTCAGCATTTATCTTGTTGTACTCGATCTTGGTTTCTGGAAAGCTTCCAATTTTTAAGATGTTAAATAATTCATTTCGTTTAGTTATTTTACTGGCAAGTTCCTGGTGAACCTTTGTGTAGTTTGAAATAACTTTTCTCCTATAGCCCTTTGGGATACTTTTCTTTGCTGCATTTAGGATAGTATTCTTC